>NC_135234.1:165060388-165705388 GCF_051348905.1 Ranitomeya variabilis
CCCACCGTGCTGCCACCAATTTGTCACGTACCCAGTCTCAGCACACGTCTTGGGGTTGCGCCTGCAAGGGTTAATCTATCTCCCCTCTCTCAGTCCAGCATTCAACCTCTGTCCTATGCTGCAATGGGAGCATAAATAACACACCGACCCAGGCCACACACCCGCTCATACACGCTGCCACCACTCACCGACACACGGGCGATGAGTCCCGGAAATATTACTACTACTGTCTGCCAAGGCTCACACAGTTTAAGGCTATGGATTCTTTAGGACATACAAGGTTCAACTAGTTAAAGTTTTATGCTTTAATACAAAAGGTACAGTGCTTAAAATAAAAAGGTTATAAAAATATGGTAATAAAAAGGCATACAAATATGCAAAACAGTTATAAAAATAAACAGGAGAAAACTAACAGAAATAGCTAACTTTGTAGTCTGCTTTCTGCTCCCTGAGGGGGGGATGAATATGGACTGGGGCACAGCAGCTCGGCTGCCCTCAATCTGTGAACAACTTTGTATACCTACAAGCCTAATTTATAGAGTTAACTTGGAGGTCAGATTTCTAGAACAGCCTCTCAGGTTAATATTACAATTGCTTGTTTTTTATTGGACCACGGCAGCTCCCCCAATGAATATATTATTTCCTCTGCAATTCTCTGGGTAAGTTCTCACAGATAGGTAGTGTCAGGCTGTAATTGACATCTCCCTTCAAAAGAGCTAGAAGGTGTGAAATGTTTCCCCTTCTTCCTGATTCTCAGCAAGACCCCCTGGTGAGATTCGAGACAGTAGACTGCTTGCTCCGGATACCATATGTTGTGACCCCCCCTGTGAGACCTGCAGCCTTCAGGACAGATGTTAAATTACTGCAAGTCACACAATAAACCTATACATATCTCGCTACACACATATAGACCTATACATATTTCACTACAGGAAGAAAGCATGTTTATTAATGATAAGCAAGCACTAAAATTCTCAGATGCTCAATACTTGACCTGATCAATTCCTAATGTTCGGATACTCATTTTGAGTACAGTGCAAGCAATTGTTGCAATCCACCTTTCGTGTCACCCTATTTCCACATATATTGTTAGATTACGAGCAGGGCCCTCATTCTTCTTGGTATCTGTTGATTTCTGTGATTATTGTTATTCTGTAATGTCTTTTATTGTCTGTACAAGTCCCATCTAAAATGTAAAGTGCTGCCGAATATGTTGACGCTATAGAAATAAAATTATTATTATTATTATGAGTGTAATGAGAGTCAATAGGAAATCAGAGCATTTTTTCGACAGACCCTACAAGGAGGTCTGGCGGGCAGTGAAAATGATGAAATGGGTGGAAAAAGTGCTGAATAGAAGGAGAACAGCATGGGGAAAACCCCTAGAAGCATCTCTGACTCCCAGATCGCTGCTGAGAACAATGGTGCAACACTTTTACTCCACTTTAAGGACTGATAATAAAACATTCAAAATATTTGAGAAATTGGAGTTTACAGGAAAAATGTTAAGAAAATGTTTTCCTGCATAATAATGTGTATATAAAGCAACATTTAAAAAGGATATAAAAAATGAAAATTCAATTAAACCAATTTTTTATAAAAAAAGAAATTGGAAATTTCGATGTAATTTATGATGAAAACTAGAACTGCCAAAAATTAGATTGAAGAGGGACTCAGATACACTCAGATTTATTAGACATAAAGGAGGGCCTTTGTTCAACTTGTTATGTAATGGTACTCCTAAACTCATAAAGGCTATGCACTAAGTGCAAATCCTGCTATGCACTAAGTGCAAAACCTGTCAAAAGTTAAAATCAGGGTCATCAATACAGCCTTGTAGGCACCAACTGTTGTGCCTCATTCAGAATATTGTGAACAAAGTGTAGCTGTGGTACTCCCACACTCATAAAAGGTATGCACTTCCTGACAAAAAAATATAAGTATGGTCATGAATACACTCTTGAAGGCACCAACTGGATTGCATCATAAAAATATTTACAAAGTGTAGTTGTGGTACTCCTACACTCATAAAAGCTCTGTACACTGTGCAAAGCATGCCAAAAACTACAAACAGTGTCTTCCATATACCCTTGAAGGCACCAAGTGGAGTGCCTCCTAAAAAAATTAGCAAAGTGTAGTTGTGGTCCTTCTACACTCATAAAGCCTTTGCAAAGCCAGAGAAAAATTATAATCAGGGTCATTCAGTCATCCATACACCCTTGAAGGTAACAACTGGTGGGCCTCATTGAAATATTGAAGTTTAAAAACACTTTATGTGCTGCTGTCATCTGGTGGTGTGGAAAAATCGGGGCTAGTCCAGGTTATGTTAAATTTTTATCAGAGTGAGCCTGTCTATTGACAGCTGAAAGCGCCTGTCTTTTATGACCCCCACGGCAGTACTAAAAACCTGCTCAAAAAAGACAATAGCTCAGGGCAGCACAACATCTCCAAGGCATAGAGGGACAGATTGAGCCTGGTGTCTAGCTTTGAGACCCAATAGTTGAAGGTCACAGAGGAGTTAGGGAGTACACTTGTTTTGTCGGCCAGGCCTTGTTTGACCTAAAAAAACGATCTAAAAAAACGTTTCCCTCTTTGTGAAAAATACTTGATCATCAGGACCTGGACACTGGGAGGGTGGCATGAAGTTGGCCCAGGTCTTTGACAGTATAGCTCTGCCTCTACTGTACCTGGTATGTGTTTAACTTGCCTCTCCTCCTTAGTTGGGTGTTGTGAATTTGGATTCTGGGCTCCCCCGGTGGCCGCTTGTGGAATTGGACTTGTCATCCTCTTTCCTGTTTCACCTGGTTCCATCAGTAGTGGGTGTCGCTATTTAAGCTCATTTCTCTGGTGGTTTCTTGCCGGTCAACAATGTTATCTGATGCCTCTCAGTGCTTGTTCCTGCTTCTAGACTACTACTAGATAAGTTGGACTTTTGTCCATGTTTTGTTTTGCCTATTTGTTCCAGTTCACAGCTGAAGTTTTGTTACTGTGTCTGGAAAGCTCTCGTTGATCAGGGATTGCTACTCTGGCGTTATGAGTTAATGCCAGAGTTTAAGGTAATCTCTGGATGGTGTTTTGTTAGTGTTTTTCTGCTGACCATGAAAGTATACTATCTGTCTTCTGCTATCTAGTAAGCGGACCTCAAATTTGCTAAGACTATTTTCCTGCTGCGTTTGTTGTTTCATCTGAACTCACCGTCATTATATGTGGGGGGCTACTGTCTTCTTTGGAATATTTCTCTAGAGGTGAGCCAGGTCTTATATTTTCCTCTGTTAGCTATTTAGGTCTTAGGCCAGAGCTGGGCATCTAGCGATAAATAGGAAATGCTACCTGGCTATTTCTAGTTGCGCGGCAGGCTTAGTTCATGGTCAGTATAGTTCCATCTTCCGAGAGCTTGTCCCTCTATAGGCTTGCTATGATCTCTGCCTGCAGAGATCATGACAGTTTGACCGGCCGATAAAGTGTTAAAGACCCAGGTTGAGAAAGGAGAGTTATAAGAAGTCTGCTGGTATTTTTTTTTTTTTTTTTTTTTTTCCTCCAGTCTGCCTTGCTGCAGTCTTTTTTCTCTCTCTCCTCCTAATCTCTGTATGGCTCTGTGTGCACCTGACAATAATGGATCTCCAGAGTGTAACTGCGGGTTTGAATAATCTCATCACGAAAGTACAAAATTTACAAGATTTTGTGGTACATGCTCCGGTATCTGAGCCGAGAATTCCTTTGCCGGAGTTCTTCACAGGGAATAGAGCTAGCTTCCAGAATTTCCGAAATAATTGTAAGCTTTATTTGTCCCTGAAGTCTCGTTCAGCTGGAGACCCTGCTCAGCAGGTTAGGATTGTGATTTCCTTGCTCAGGGGTGACCCTCAAGATTGGGCCTTCTCATTGCCAGCAGGGGATCCTGCGTTACGCGATGTGGATGCGTTTTTTCTGGCCTTGGGCTTGCTTTATGAGGAACCTCATTTGGAACTTCAGGCAGAAAAAACTTTGATGGCACTATCTCAGGGGCAAGACGAAGCTGAAGTTTTCTGCCAAAAATTCCGTAAATAGTCTGTTTCCATTGGCACCATTCAGTCTAAGTTTATTTTGTCTGTAACCCTGATTTGCTCTTTGTCATCCATTGCCACGGACGCCTATGTTGACTCTGGCGCCGCTCTGAGTCTTATGGATTGGTCCTTTGCCAATCGTTGTGGTTTTGATTTAGAGCCTTTGGAGACTCTTATTCCTCTGAAGGGAATTGACTCCACCCCATTGGCTAATAATAAACCACAATACTGGACACAAGTAACCATGCGTATCAATCCGGATCACCAGGAGATTATTTGTTTCCTGGTGCTGTATAATTTACATGACGATTTGGTACTGGGATTGCCATGGTTGCAGTCTCACAATCCAGTCTTGGACTGGAGAGCAATGTCTGTGTTGAGCTGGGGATGTAAGGGTATTCATGGGGACTTACCTTTGGTTTCTATTTCGTCGTCCATTCCCTCTGAAGTCCCTGAGTTCCTCTCTGATTATCAAGACGTCTTTGACGAACCCAAGCTTGGGTCGTTACCTCCGCACCGTGAGTGCGATTGTGCCATAGATTTGATACCGGGTTGTAAATATCCCAAGGGTCGTTTGTTTAATCTGTCTGTGCCGGAACATGCTGCTATGCGGGAATATATAAAGGAGTCTTTGGAAAAGGGACATATTCGTCCATCTTCTTCTCCCTTGGGAGCTGGGTTTTTCTTTGTCTCAAAAAAGGACGGCTCTTTGAGACCATGTATTGATTATCGGCTTCTGAATAAGATCACTGTTAAGTATCAATACCCATTGCCATTGCTTACTGATTTGTTTGCTCGTATAGAGGGTGCTAAGTGGTTCTCTAAAATTGATCTTCGTGGGGCGTATAATTTGGTGCGGATCAGGCAGGGGGATGAGTGGAAGACCGCATTTAATACGCCTGAGGGCCACTTTGAGTATTTGGTCATGCCTTTTGGTCTTTCTAATGCCCCTTCAGTTTTCCAGTCTTTTATGCATGATATTTTCCGCGATTTTCTGGATAAATTTATGATAATATATCTGGATGATATTCTAATTTTTTCTGATGACTGGGACTCTCATGTCCAGCAGGTCAGGAGAGTTTTTCAGGTTCTGCGGTCTAATTCTTTATGTGTGAAGGGGTCTAAGTGCGTTTTTGGGGTACAGAAAATTTCCTTTTTGGGGTATATTTTTTCTCCCTCTTCCATTGAGATGGATCCCGTCAAGGTGCAAGCTATTTGTGACTGGACTCAGCCCTCCTCTCTTAAGGGTCTTCAGAGATTTTTGGGCTTTGCCAACTTTTACCGCCGATTTATTGCTGGTTTTTCGGATGTCGTTAAACCACTGACTGATTTGACCAGACAAGGCGCTGATGTTGCTAATTGGTCCCCTCATGCTGTAGAGGCCTTTCAGGAGCTTAAGCGCCGTTTTGCCTCTGCCCCTGTGTTGCGTCAGCCTGATGTGAATCTGCCTTTTCAGGTTGAGGTTGACGCTTCGGAGATCGGAGCTGGGGCAGTGTTGTCGCAGAAAGGTTCCGACTGCTCCGTCATTAGGCCTTGTGCCTTCTTTTCTCGCAAATTTTCGCCCGCAGAGCGGAATTATGATGTTGGGAATCGGGAGCTTTTGGCCATGAAGTGGGCGTTTGAGGAGTGGCGCCATTGGCTCGAGGGGGCTAGGCATCAGGTGGTGGTATTGACTGACCACAAAAATTTGATTTATCTTGAGACTGCCAGACGCCTGAATCCTAGACAGGCGCGCTGGTCTTTATTTTTTTCTCGCTTTAATTTTGTGGTGTCATACCTACCGGGTTCTAAGAATGTTAAGGCAGATGCCCTTTCTAGGAGTTTTGACCCGGACTCTCCTGGTAATTCTGAACCCACAGGTATCCTTAGGGAGGGAGTAATTTTGTCGGCCGTTTCTCCTGATCTGCGGCGGTCCTTGCAAGAGTTTCAGGCGGATAGACCGGATCGTTGTCCGCCTGATAGACTGTTTGTTCCGGATGATTGGACCAGCAGAGTCATCTCTGAGGTACATTCTTCTGCATTGGCAGGTCATCCCGGAATTTTTGGTACCAGGGATTTGGTGGCAAGATCCTTCTGGTGGCCTTCCCTGTCACGAGATGTGCGAGTCTTTGTGCAGTCATGTGACGTTTGTGCTCGGGCCAAGTCTTGTAGTTCTCGGGCTAGCGGACTGCTGTTGCCCTTGCCTATTCCTAAGAGGCCTTGGACACACATCTCGATGGATTTTATTTCAGATCTGCCTGTTTCCCAGAAGATGTCTGTCATCTGGGTGGTCTGTGACCGTTTCTCTAAAATGGTCCATTTGGTTCCTCTGCCCAAGTTGCCTTCTTCTTCTGAGTTGGTTCCTCTGTTTTTTCAGAATGTTGTCCGATTGCACGGTATTCCTGAGAATATTGTTTCTGACAGAGGTACCCAATTTGTGTCTAGATTTTGGCGGGCATTCTGTGCTAGGATGGGCATAGATTTGTCTTTTTCATCTGCTTTTCACCCTCAGACTAATGGCCAGACCGAGCGGACTAATCAGACCCTGGAGACATATCTGAGGTGTTTTGTCTCTGCTGACCAGGATGATTGGGTTGCTTTTTTGCCATTGGCAGAGTTCGCCCTCAATAATCGGGCCAGCTCTTCCACCTTGGTGTCCCCGTTTTTCTGTAATTCGGGGTTTCACCCTCGATTTTCCTCCGGTCAGGTGGAATCCTCGGATTGTCCTGGAGTGGATGCGGTGGTGGAGAGATTGCATCACATCTGGGGGCAGGTTATGGACAATTTGAAGTTGTCCCAGGAGAAGACTCAGCGTTTTGCCAACCGTCATCGTCGTGTTGGTTCTCGGCTTTGTGTTGGAGATTTGGTGTGGTTGTCTTCTCGTTTTGTCCCTATGAGGGTCTCTTCTCCTAAGTTTAAGCCTCGGTTCATCGGCCCTTATAGAATATTGGAGATTCTTAATCCTGTTTCTTTCCGTTTGGACCTCCCTGCGTCCTTTTCCATTCATAACGTTTTTCATCGGTCGTTATTGCGCAGGTATGAGGTACCTGTGGTACCTTCAGTTGAGCCTCCTGCTCCGGTGTTGGTTGAGGGTGAGTTGGAGTACGTTGTGGAGAAAATTTTGGACTCTCGTGTTTCCAGACGGAGACTCCAGTATCTGGTCAACTGGAAGGGTTACGGCCAGGAGGATAATT
The DNA here is from genome assembly GCF_051348905.1 of Ranitomeya variabilis. Classification (NCBI taxonomy): domain Eukaryota; kingdom Metazoa; phylum Chordata; class Amphibia; order Anura; family Dendrobatidae; genus Ranitomeya; species Ranitomeya variabilis. The sequence goes on from NC_135234.1 coordinate 165,067,602, forward strand.
CGTGGGTCAATGCATCTGATGTTCATGCTTCTGATCTTGTTCGTGCCTTCCATAGGGCTCATCCTGGTCGCCCTGGTGGATCTGGTGAGGGTTCGGTGCCCCCTCCTTGAGGGGGGGGTACTGTTGTGAATTTGGATTCTGGGCTCCCCCGGTGGCCGCTTGTGGAATTGGACTTGTCATCCTCTTTCCTGTTTCACCTGGTTCCATCAGTAGTGGGTGTCGCTATTTAAGCTCATTTCTCTGGTGGTTTCTTGCCGGTCAACAATGTTATCTGATGCCTCTCAGTGCTTGTTCCTGCTTCTAGACTACTACTAGATAAGTTGGACTTTTGTCCATGTTTTGTTTTGCCTATTTGTTCCAGTTCACAGCTGAAGTTTTGTTACTGTGTCTGGAAAGCTCTCGTTGATCAGGGATTGCTACTCTGGCGTTATGAGTTAATGCCAGAGTTTAAGGTAATCTCTGGATGGTGTTTTGTTAGTGTTTTTCTGCTGACCATGAAAGTATACTATCTGTCTTCTGCTATCTAGTAAGCGGACCTCAAATTTGCTAAGACTATTTTCCTGCTGCGTTTGTTGTTTCATCTGAACTCACCGTCATTATATGTGGGGGGCTACTGTCTTCTTTGGAATATTTCTCTAGAGGTGAGCCAGGTCTTATATTTTCCTCTGTTAGCTATTTAGGTCTTAGGCCAGAGCTGGGCATCTAGCGATAAATAGGAAATGCTACCTGGCTATTTCTAGTTGCGCGGCAGGCTTAGTTCATGGTCAGTATAGTTCCATCTTCCGAGAGCTTGTCCCTCTATAGGCTTGCTATGATCTCTGCCTGCAGAGATCATGACAGTTGGGTAAGGAAGCTTGCCCCCTGCTGCTAGCATTGGCTGATGGGATTTTTTTCAACATACTTTCGACAATGGCTGTCTGGTTTAGCACCATTTTAATAGACCTCTCCACCACAGGAAGGAGGGATGTAAGGTTCTCCTTACAGTGTGGGTTTAGCAGGGTAAAGAACCAGTTCTCTTTTATGGCCATATGTGCCAAGCTCCGTACAACCAACACTTCCCTGTCTCCATCATGATGATTAATCTCTATCTCCTCTTCCTCTTTCTCCTTCTCTTCCTCCTCATTCCCCTCCTTAGCCCATCCACATAGGAGAGGCAGGAAGAAGCTTGTGTGGGTACTATCATCTGTTGCACTAACAAAAAGATCCTGTTTCTCCTCCTCAGCCTCCACCTCCTCATTGTTAACCAATTTTGTGCTGAGCAGTTGAGATGAGGCTGGGCTGTGTAATATCTCCCTGTCTCATGTCTTCCTCGAACTACACCTGGTACACATGCAAAGCTTCAGCTTTTATTGTGATCAGTGACTGTTTAAATAGGCACAAAAGAGAAATTGTTGCCCTGATTATGGCTCATCATCTTTGTGGAGTCCTTAAAGCCTTGGAGAACTGCACAAATGTAAGACATCCATGCCGACTTCAGTTATTATGTGCGGAGGCTTCCCAGAATACTGACATGCATGTTGGAGCTGGTATTTGACAACTGGTCTCTGCTGCTGACAAAGCCTTCCCAGCAAGTGCATTGTGGAGTTCCACTGGGTGGTGATACCACATACCAGTCGGCAGTCAGTGAGCCGGCACTTGCTTGCACTGCTGCAGCACTGCCACTGTGGAAGCAGCTGTAGTCAACTTGCTGAAATAGGCTCTAATGCAACGTACCTTGACCAGAAGCTCTGGCAAATCTGGGAAGGTTTTTAGAAAACGCTGAGCCACCAATTTCAACAAGTAGGCCAAGCATGGCACTTATGTAAACTTGCCAAGCTTCACAGCCACCACCAGGTTATGGTCATTGTCACCCACAACCATGCCTGGTTGGAGGTTCAGCAGCGAGAGCAACAGATTTGCAGCTTCCAGATTTTGGCTGATGTAGACAACGTGCTTGGAGATACTAAATCAGAGATGTAGGATGAGGAGTAGCAGAAGGGGGTGCAGGAACTGCTGTAGCGTGTGGAGGAAACCCTGGTCAAAGTGGGGCCAGCAATCCTCGGCGTTGGTAACACATGTGTCGTGCCAGGGTGAGACTCAGCCCAAGCCTCCACAATGTTCACCCAGTGTAACATCAGGTAAATGTAGTAGCGTAGAAAACTGTGGAGCAAACACAAGTGCAATAGGGTCTTAACTGGTAAAAACGGTTAGAAACCAATGGGGTGCCAACTCACCTAATGGGGTTGAAAAATAGCAACATGGACAACAACAAGGTAGTTGCTTCAGTTGACACTTTTTCATCTGAAGCAACTACCATCCATGGCAGTTTCAATTCAACAACTGTCAGTGTCAGCTCCTCTCACTCTCTACCTGATAAAACTTCTGTTTCCTTGATTGAACTATCTGATACCAGCCTCAAAAGCTTTACTGCTCCGTTGGTTGACATCTCTGATGTCAGCCCCAATTTCAGGTCTGCTTCAACAAAAGATACCATTATATTTGAAAACACCTCTGCGGGGATCATGTCTCTGTTGCTTTTTAATCCCTAGCCCTGTCTCCCAAGAAATATTGAATCCATCAATACTTCTCAACAAAACCCAGAAAAAGTAAAAATCCTATGGAGGATCTAGTTAAACTCCAATGATTGAGGCATCTCTTTCACCCCAATATTAATTATTAATCTATTTTCATTAAAGACAACCATATCTGCACATAAACTTTTTTTTAAGAAAGTGGATGTCAACAGCTATATCCATTTTAATAGCGGCCATCGCTCCAAATGGTTTGAGAATATTTCCGGAAACCAATTTAGAAAAATAAAGAAAAACTGTTCATTAGACTAAGATTTTACTGACCAGGCCCACATTGAACAGAAAGTTCTTGTCACACAGGCTTATAACAATGTAAAAAATTGCGAACAGGGAAACCTTCTTAAGGCCGGGTCACACTAGCGATGAATACGGACGAGTGGTATGCGATAAAACATTGCATAGCACTCGGACTAGTATTCATCTATGGGGCAGCTCACATCACTGTTTTTTTGCTCGGCCGTATTATACGTGCAAGTGAAATCACAGCATGCTGCGATTGTCACTGACACTCAGCCTATGGGTGCGAGTGAGACAACGCACATCACTCGGATATCATCCGAGTGATGTGCATAATGCGCTGACCCTGGCAGTCGAGGAGATGGAGAAATTCATTTCTCCACCTCCTCCACAGCTGTGCTCCAAACCTCTCTGTGCGAGAGACTCGGAGCACAGATGCATGACACTCAGCTCCCGCTCACAGCAGAGCAGGAGCCGAGGGTCATTAGCATATCACATCTGATGCTCTAGCATTGGATGCCATATGCTCGTCTGACCCCGGCCTAACAAAAATATCAGCAGGAGGTTGATACTTATCATAAATTCAATTTTATCACTACTTTTAATAGCCATCACAGAGACATATGAAAGATCCTACAAGATCATTGGCATATATTGTTAAATGATCCTTCACTGGAAAAATACTCCCCAGAAATCCACCCTTGACCTTTCGCATGGACCCCTCCTTTAAAAATGTGTAAGCACCTAGTAGGTTGAAAGTTGATTGTATCAACTCATCTAGGGAGAGCAGCACACTCAATAAAAATGATAAAAGTAATAAAATCACCTTTGCTGTTTTTCCATCTACCATAGTCTTTCTAAATTTACTCTGCATTCTACAGGCGAAATATTCCCTTCAAAAAGTTCTATGCTATGCAGTTCTAGTTTTGTCATTTAAGTTATCATCTGTTCCTGTCACAAATTATATGTAGGCAGAACCATTCAGCCCCTTCCAAAAAGACTTAATTCCCATCTATCCAAAATTTTGAAGGGTTTCCTCAAACATGGTGTTTCACGCCACTGCATTACACTGTGTTCCAAATTATTATGCAAATAATATTTCCTCATATTTTCTCTAAATTACCTATCTGAATTGCAGTCATTGTTGTTTTCCAGTCATCTACTATTCTAGTATAATTGCAATGTTTTGGAACAAACTGCCTATGAAAACAGTATCTTTTTAAAAAAAATAAACACTCAAAATGCATGTTCCAAATTATTATGCACAGCAGAGTTTTCAACCTTTTTTTTTCATTTTGAACAAAAAAATGGTCAATTGTGAAGTTATAAGCATTATCAGCTTATTACAAACCGTTTTCAAGTGAAAGCTTTATTCTAGGTGATGTTACATTTGCACATAGAACCCCTTGTTCAAAAGAAGCTTCTGAACTCTCTCGTCCATTGAATTTGTCAGTTTTTGGATGGTTTCTGCTTCAATTGTTTTGCATGTGGACAGAATACCCTCCCAGAGCTGTTGCTTAGATGTGAACTGCCATCATAGACACTCCTTTTGATGATGCTCCAGAGGTTCTCAATGGGGTTGAGGTCAGGGGAAGATGGTGGCCACACCATAAGTTTGTCCTCCTTTATGCCCATAGCAGCCAGAGATGCAGATGTGGTTTTTGCAGCATGAGACGGTGCATTATCATGCATGAAAATGATCTTGCTGCAGAAAGCACGGTTCTTCCTCTTGAACCATGGCAGGAAGTGTTGTTTTAGAAACTCTACATAGATTATGGAGTTCATCTTTACCCCTTCAGGGATCATAAAGGGGCCGACAATCTCTCTCCCCATGATTCCATCCCAAAACATTACTCCTAGTGTTGAGCGATACCGTCCGATACTTGAAAGTATCGGTATCGGATAGTATCAGCCGATACCCGAAAAGTATCGGATATCGCCGATACCGATACCCGATACCAATACAAGTCAATGGGACACCAAGTATCGGAAGGTATCCTGATGGTTCCCAGGGTCTGAAGGAGAGGAAACTCTCCTTCAGGCCCTGGGATCCATATTACTGTGTAAAATAAAGAATTAAAATAAAAAATATTGATATACTCACCTTTCCGGAGGCCCCTGGACATTACCGCTGTTAACCGGCAGCCTTCTTTGCTTAAAATGAGCGCGTTTAGGGCCTTCCATGACGTCACGGCTTCTGATTGGTCGTGTGGCGGTCACATGAGCGGCACGCGACCAATCAGAAGCCGTGACATCATGGAAGGCCCTAAACGCGCTCATTTTAAGCAAAGAAGGCTGCCGGTTACCAGCGGTGATGTCCAGGGGCCTCCGGAGAGGTGAGTATATCAATATTTTTTATTTTAATTCTTTATTTTACACAGTAATATGGATCCGATACCGATTCCCGATACCACAAAAGTATCGGATCTCGGTATCGGAATTCCGATACCGCAAGTATCGGCCGATACCCGATACTTGCGGTATCGGAATGCTCAACACTAATTACTCCACCTCCTCCTTGTTGGCGCCTTAGCCATGTTTTCATGGGGTGTCCATCAACCAGCCATCCTCCACTCCATCCATCTGGACCATCGAGCATTGCACGGCACTCATCGGTGAACAAAACAGTTTGGAAGTCAGTCTTCATGTATCGTTTGGCCCACTGGAGCCGTTTCTGCTTGTGTGCAGTGGATAGAGGTGGTTGACAGGATGGCTTACGCACAGCTGCAAACCTCTGAAGGACCCTGCATCTCGTTGTTCTGGGGATGTTGGAGGCACCAGCAGCTTCAAAAACTTGTCTGCTGCTATGACAAGGCATTTTTGCAGCTGCTCTTTTAAACTTACGCAATTGCCTGTTGGAAAGAGTCCTCAATTTTTCCTTATCAGCACGCACACATGTGTGCTGGGAATCAGCTACATACTTCTTGATTGTGCGATGATCACGATGAAGTGTCTTAGCAATGTTGAGTCATGCCTTGACCTAAATACTCCACAATTTGTTGCTTCTCAGCAGCCGACACATCCTTTTTCTTTCCCATTTTGGCCAAAAATGTAGGCTGCTTAATAATGTGGAACAGCCTTCTTAAGTAGTCTTGCCTTTATTTGGACACACCTGCCCAACTAATTTGCACAGGTATCTGCAATTGCTTTCAGTGATATAAAGAGCCCTGACACACATCACCATCAATGAGTTTAAATGACAAACAAAAAAATTCTAACCTTATCACTCCTAAACTCTTTGTGCATAATAATTTGGAACACAGTGTATTAAGCAAAATAAAGAGTACAAACAACTTTTTTTGCCATAGAACAAATTCCCCCGTATTCTCATAATAGAATACAGCAGTTAAACCGAAAAGAGATTCTTTGATTTATAAGCTAAACACCCTTGTTCCCAATAGGTTAAATGAGATTACCGATGTCTTTTTATGAACAACCAATTAATTTTGAAGTATTTTGTTTTAAAGGGAGTCTGTCACCCCCAAAATCGTATATGAGCTGCGGCCTCCGGCATCAGGGGCTTATCTACAGCATTATGTAATGCTGTAGATAAGCCCCCGATGTAACCTGAAAGATGAGAAATAAAGGTTATATTATACTCACCCAGGGGTGGTCCCGCTGCGGTCCGGATCCGATGGGCGTCGCTGTCCGGTCCAGCGCCTCCTATCTTCATACAATGACATCCTCTTCTTGCCGCAGCTCCTGCGCAGGCATACTTTATCTGCCCTGTTGAGGGAAGAGCAAAGTACTGCACTGCGCAGGTGCCGGGAAAGGTCAGAGAGGCCCGGCGCCTGATGCCGGTGGCCACAGCTCATATACGATTTTGGGGGTGACAGATTCCCTTTAAGAGTTTCTTACTAACGTGACCATGATTTTTCCGGTTTTCCTTCCATCACACTCACTAGTTGTTAATCAGCTACTCTCCCGTTTGTTATTTCCCTTCTCCCTCCTTCTTCCAACTCATTTCATCTCCCAGATAGAAACTTCACTTCAACGACGGCATGACATGTATGACATGTCAGTTCAGCTCCAGCATGCTATACTGCAGAACTCCTATGATCGCGTCCTTGGCATATGTGACCTGTGTGCATATATATCTCTATCCCATCATTTACCTCCTCCTGGTTTCCCCTTCCTCACTTTCACAATCCACTCCTCATTCACTGAATACTCTGCATTAATGTTTCTTTCAGCGACAATTACCCACTCCACTGGTAAATTCCTACCTTTCCTTGTAATCACCTTTCCATTTGGTGGCCCCTCCCACTAATTCAATGTGTTCTGCTTTAGCTTCAGAACATAGGTTCTAGGCACGGAGCACAATAAATTAAAGACACACAGTAATTTTAAAAATATTTTAATGGTCAACTTTTCAACTTTTATTCAGTTTTATATTTACTACTTCATCATCAAAATTGCATTTTATTTATATGATTCTTCATTCTGCACCTTTGCTGTTATTATTCACTTCATTCTAAGTGTTATTATGATTGAACTTTAACCTGACATGTGCTCGGTTTGGCATTTTTTTGCTTTTTTTTCCTAAAACACCGCCTATTTAAACAGTATTGATCTCACTTGACACACATAAGGTTTTTGTCCAGATGAAAAGGTCCTGTGTAACCTTGAAATGGGAAGGTCAACTCTGACACATGGTAAAGTTTTTAATATTAGACAGTGTAGGACCATCCTGAACAGGGTCACCTTGCCAACGGTGGGGTGGCTTTTATGCTATTTTTTATCATTATTAGTGTTACTAGGAACCCTATGTTATTTTAATGCACTTTTGCTTTTTTACTTACTTAGTTACAGCAGGGTGTATTTTTGTTTATTGTAGCTTTTGGATGCTTTATGGCCAATGTGAACATGCATTTATGTACTGCATATATACCAAATTAAACCAAGCAAAATATTTGCGTGGTTTAAAACACAAGTAAAAGAAATAATAATTCTGTGAAGGAAATCTTAACCCCTTTCTGACATCCGACGTACTACAGTTGGGATTGGGGTTAGGGTTGGGATTAGGGTTAGGGGTGTGTCAGGGTTAGGGGTGTGGTTAGGGTTATGGTTAGGGTTGGGATTCGAGGTGTGTTGGGATTATGGGTGTGTTGGGCTTAGAGTTGTGGTTAGGGTTGGGATTAGGGTTGGGGGGTGTTCTGGTTAGAGGTGTGGTTAGGGTTAAGGTTAGGGTTGGCATTATGGTTAGGGGTGTGTTGGGGTTAGGGTTGGAGTTAGAATTGGGGGGTTTCCACTGTTTAGACACATCAGGGTCTCTCCAAACGAGACATGGCATCCGATCTCAATTCCAGCCAATTCGGCTTTGAAAAAGTCAAACGGTGCTCCTTCCCTTCCGAGCTCTGCCGTGCACCCAAACAGTGGTTTCCCCCACATATGGGGTAACAGCGTACTCAGGACAAATTGCACAACAACCTTTGGGGTATAAAGTCTCCAGATACCCTTAGGAAAATTAAAAAATGCGGGCTAAATTATAATTTTTGTAAAAAAAAATGATGTTTTATTTTCACGGCTCTACATTATACACTTCTGTGAAACAATTGGGGGGTTCAAAGTGCTCACCACACATGTAGATAAGTTCCTTTGGTGGTCTAGTTTCCAAAATGGGGTAACTTGTTTGGGTTTCCACTGTTTAGGCACATCAGGGACTCTCCAAACGTGACATGGCATCTGATCTCAATTCCAGCCAATTCTGCATTGAAAAAGTCAAACGGCGCTCCTTCCCTTCCAAGCTCTGTCATGCGCCCAAGCAGTGATTTACTCCCACATATGGGGTATCAGCATACTCAGGACAAATGGCACAACTTTTGGAGTCCAATTTCTCCAGTTACCCTTGGTAAAATAAAACAAATTGAATCTGAAGTAAATTTTTGGTGAAAAAAGGTTAAATGTTCATTTTTTTTACACATTCCAAAAATTCCTGTGTAGCACCTGAAGGGTTAATACACTTCTTGAATGTGGTTTTGAGCACCTTGAGCGGTACAGTTTTTAGAATGGTGTCGCTTTTGGGTAGTTTCTATCATATAGACCCCTCAAAGTGACTTCAAATGTGATGTGGTCCTTTAAAAAAATGGTGTTGTAAAAATGAGAAATCGCTGGTCAACTTTTAACCCTTATAACTCCCTAACCAAAAAATTTTGGTTCCAAAGTTGTGCTGATGTAAAGTAGATATGTGGGAAATGTTACTTATTAAGTATTTTGTGTGACATATCTCTGTGATTTAAGGGCATGAAAATTCAAGGTTAGAAAATTGCAAAATTTTCAAAATTTTCGCCGAATTTCCATTTTTTTTTACAAATAAATGCAAGTCATATCAAAGAAATTTTACCACTACCATGAAGTACAATATGTCATGAGAAAACAGAATCACCAGGATCCGTTGAAGCATTCCAGAGTTATAACCTCATAAAGGGACAGTGGTCAGAATTGTAAAAATTGGCCTGGTCATTAACATGCAAATCACCCTTGGGGGTAAAAGGGTTAAGAAGCACTTAGGTATTTACCTGACATATTTTTTTTTACATTTCTTTACATTTATCATTAAATAATAAAGCTGTAGTACCTTTTCTGAACTCCAAATGTATGACTAAAGTGACTGGTACAATCCTTTTCCAGCTCCAGTGGCAGGTCTTGCTTCCTTTCTCTATAGCTGGCTCCCTCTGTGCTACTTCATGATGGACTATTCTAGTATCCTGGAAAGCATCGTTGATGTCATCACCCACAGTCATTTAAGGTTGGCTCAGGTTCTAATAGAAAGTATTGTTCTTAGCTATCACATGTTTGTTAGGAGTTTGCTTCTTCTTCAACTTGTTTTAGCTTCAGCAAGGTATCTAATGATCACCTCTGGTTCTCCTGCCTTCCATTCTGCTATCAGTGTTATTCCCAAACTCAGTCCAACTATGTATAATCTACACGCACCATTCTGCAATTAAAGTTCCAGATAATTAACTTTTTACAAATGTTCTTTGTGTTCTATTTACCTTACCTATTCATATGCAAGGAAATTATCAATTTTCCAATATATTTCTGCTATGTATACATGTACCACATCTCTGTCAGCAATTTACTAGCTTGCCAATACTTCTCTGCTATCCTACGGTTCTCTATACCCCGCTACATGTTCCTGAATACATACGTCTGCTATTAACCATATATTTGTTAGAAGTTCCTGATTACATATGTCTCTGCTATTAACCATATCTATGTTACAATTCCAGATTGCCTATACATCTACTGCTCCTGTGTGCATCTGCACACTTGGCTCTACTTCATCTGGAGCTTATTGTTACACTTGCGTGGCTGTTGTCCTGTATACCAGCTGTCCTAGTCTTTGCTGATTGATATGCCGTCAATCAAGACCTGCTGTCCTGCTTCATCGCTTGCAGTCTTTGATGCTCACCCTGACCTTCCGCTTAGAGCATCCACCTCATCAGGTAAGCTCATGACCATGATAAATGCACAGGAGTGTGATGCTGGACACTGTGTGGATGTTATAGGATGCATTATTCACAGGAAGCAGTGCAGGAGGATGATGATCACAAAAAGAGAGGAGGCACCGAAACAAGCCCAAAGATGCCCATCAGACCGGACCGCCCTTTAGGTGAATATAACAAAATGCCTTTTTTTTGTCTTGCAGGCCGGATTGGGGGCACATATTCAGCATATTAGAATTGTCAAGACTCGGATGTTGGGTGACCTGGGACCAGAGGATCCTTCCCTGTCACTAACACCAGGGGCACCCTAGCTCGCCCTGTTCTCTGGATTACTTCTGATGGTGAAGATGCCGGGGCCATGTACCTTGCCTTATCTCCTGAATCCACCCTCTGTCTGTTCCCTTACCCCATCCAAGGAAGAGGGGAGCAGCTGTTCACCGCAGCACACCAATCTGACAAACAAAGCAACAGGGGCAATGGAAAAAATTCCAGGCACACAAATATTCACTCACATAAAACAGAGGATTGCATCGGGGAATGGAGGATGGGGAAAAACTAAAGTAGGAGAAGAAAAGGGAATTATCACACTTACTAACCCAAGCAACAGTTACTGATAAACCCACCAAACGCCTTCTCATATGACCACCAAGCAACTATCCTCCCAGCCATGCAGCATAAGCTAGCTCTGACGATGTGTGTCAGACAGGACCCAGATTATATAGGGAATATAAGTGGCTAACCATGCTCAGCTGAGAGTCTGGACTCCCAGAGCTCCCAACATAACCGATTATCCCTTGTACTGCCAAAAGAAATTTACACCATTTAAAAAGAAGGTGAAGTGCTTCTTTTCAGCGCAGGAGTAGGAGCAATCAGGCGCTGTGGTTTTCTGGCTTCTCTCTGTCTCAGTAACCCCGTGATGGAAAATCCACATAAAATATGTTATGGTCTGAACATACCCTAAAGCTTTTTTGCCTTAAATTCTGTGACAATTCTACTTTGAAGTGACGATGGCGAACTCACTGTACAATATAATCTATATGTTACTTTCCACAGTATGTGCTTCAGTGAAATTGAGTATTTTTAGAAACTGACTACACTAGATTTACTGTATTGGATTTCATTACGCATATTCCAATATTAAAGCGTATAAATATTCACTTTTTCAGCATGAAAATGAGCTAGTGTCTGTAAATCAAAACCAATAAAATCATTATCCTTAAAACAAGATGATTGGCCGAGTTTCTATACACTGAATTGCATATTTAAATCCTGTCATCTAATTGCTTAACATTCAAACATTTCTTTTTTCGCTTATATTTAGTGTCTGTTTTTCATTTTCTATGAACTTCTTTGCCCTTAATATAGTAGGAAAACAAATACATCTGGCAAATTGAATGTAATCGTCAAGCCTCTGTAAATTTTACAATTTAGCTTTTCATTGGCTTTAAGGGGAATAATTTAGTTTGTTTTCTTTGCAATTTATTCACTTCACATAGTAACGTTTTATTGTTACATCTAATTTAACTAGATGTTTAATGTATTTTTATGTGTTTCTGAAATGAATTATGTTTCTCACCGATTCTCAGAAACAAGGCAATATTTTGTTCTAATTGTAAAGTGTTTACTATGGTTTTTAGACAATGTGTGTGCAACAATCTAATTGGGAATTAAGGCACTTCATATACATGTTTCTTTTATATGCTTTTGGGAATTTTTCTTCCCGTTTAACAATGTTATGGCGGAAGTGACATGCTTTACTTATTGTACTTATAATAATAACTACCTAGAATGAAATACCAGAAGAGATCCTGCAGTCAGGAGTCCTGGGGCAACATTGGACACGTTACCACGTTTCCCAACGAAAAAAAATACATTGAGGCTCACAGAAAATTCAGACATGCCTCTTTTTTTGTCAGCGGAATTATGGTTTTGCTAGTTCCACTATTTTATTACTAGTGACTGAAAGCAGCTATGTAGCTCAAGCCTACAAGTCTAAATCACTGTTCTTGTCATTTAGTTGTTGACAATCCAGTGTGCATCTCAAGATTTGCATTTACCAAATGTCATTGCCTGGAGTATGGTTTTTTGGCAAAGTTTTGAGTTTGGCATATTTCAAGATGGATGTGCAACTTTTTAAAGGATTTTCATCTTTTGTTGCTAAAAGTTTGCAAGAAGAAAAAACAGTTAAAAACAATAATAAAGAGTATTTTTTATTGTGGACCACATTTGTGAACCAATAGCACAATTTTTAAGAGTTTGATGCAGAAAATGTCAGCAACTACAACAATCCATAAAAAGAAAATTGGAAATGATGAATCAGGTAAGTAGTATTTTTGAGACAATTAAAAGTGACAAGCTTTATAGGAGTGGAAACTGCTTCAGGAAACTCTCCTTCATTGGAAAAATTGTGTGTAGCTTTTGTTTCCTGAAGCTTTTTCTGAAGCATTGCTAAAATCTAGCATGTCACAACCATAGGTTGTGTATGTGACCGGCACGGTATTTAGCTCCCTGTGCTCATCGACATGGCAGACAAGTGCAGAAACTGCCTGGGCACAGTACAGAATGTAGTGAATTAAAATATGTCCCTCTGAATGATGTCCTGTGATGTAAAGTGTTCCTATCAATAAAATCAGTTCTGAACAGAAACCTCGCTGTACTGCTCCTAAGGCTAGGGTCACATTGCGTTATGTGACCGCGTTTAACGGACTACGTTACACCGCAGCATAACGCGGTGTAACGTAGTCCGTTAACGCCGCCATTGCCTGTAATGGCGAACGCACCGCTAGCGCCCGCCCACATTGGGCGTGCGCTAGCAATGTGCCATCATTTGAGTGATGGCTCGCGAACGCTGCTTGCAGCGTTTGCGGTTCGTTCCTCGCTAGCGCAGATCGGGGATCTGCGCTAGCGGGATCGGCTAACGCGATCCCTTTTGGAACATTGCGTTAGCGCAGTCCATAGCGCTATGCGCTAAACGGACTGCCCTAACGCAATGTGACCCTAGCCTAAGAATTATAACAATGGCTCCATAATGAAGGCAGGAACACTGGAAAAAAGCAGTAAGCACTAGGAACATTGGGAAATCTGCGACGCAGGACCTTAAAAAGAAGAAACAGTTGTTGAAGTATATCAGAAAAATGCACTGGTTTGTTAGCCTAGCATGATATCCTACTGCAACAATATGAAGACTCAAAGATCATTCCTGATTGATAATATACCTACCTGTATATCAATCAAACCCCTGAAGTGCCAGTAGAGCTCTTTTGACTTGAGCACTTCCCTATCCTAAATGCCAATTTTTGCCTTGTAACAAGCGTTATTTGACAATAAACAGCACTTTCTTACTGCTTACTGATCCATTCACACATGCTGTCAAAAACTGTATGAAGTAAAAAAATCTTTACTATGATCTTCCTGACATCATGCGATCAGCCTCACATCTCCCATTTACTGGGGATGATGAGCTGTTGACAATGATGGTTTTTATGCTGACATAACCTAATCACAACAATCATTCACTGATCATCAGCCTATGTAAATGGGTTTTAAGGGAAGATAAATTACAGCTACAATTCTTATTTCAAGACAAAATCCAAGACAAAAGACAAAATAAAATAAGCAAATACCTTGCAGTAAATAAATAAATAACAATAGTGCATGAAAATAATATAGGATACTTAGTTAACATAATTTTTGATCCAAAAAACATAAAAGCTATTGCACCACGTAAAGGTAACCCTATTCGGAATGGTCCTAACCTCTAACATTAAAACCTTACTAAATCCTTAGCATATGTGGCTTATTTTCTTTTGTCCTGGGTTTTGACTGTTTGATGGCCGGTGTGAAGATGCGCCTGCATGCTGCATGCACACTTACTTATATTTCAGTTCATCTCTTTAGGTTTTTAATTTCTATTTCAAGCATAGTTCTTGCTACTATAACTGACTGACATCATAGGTATTCATGACACTGTTAGTTTGGGTCACAAGCATTGGTGCAATGCTAATAGCGCAACACCACACGGTTGCTGTGTTCCCACAAGGTTGGGGGATGCCTGATACTAAAAAGTACCCCTGCCTGCTAGATTGAGTCTCAATAAACATGCTGTAAATAGAAATTCAGTTCATCAAGAGACTGGGACTTTTTTATTGTGTCAATCAGTACTTGTCAGGGAAAACTGTTAGCAGCAACATACTGTGTGTGGGGCTTAGGGCCATCAAACTGTGGAGGCTATATGCATTATACCATGCGGGTGGCTAGGGGGCCATCATACTGTGTTGGTGGATTGTGTGGACACCATAATGTGTGGTGGGCCTGTGGGGGCATCCTACTGTGTAGGATGCTTTGGGTACATTCTGCTGTTTGGGGATATTCTGAGGGCATGATACTATATGTGGAGTCTGTGTAGATAATCATACTGTGAAGGGGCTGTGGGTGGGAGGCTATTGTGGCATTATATGATGTGCAAGGCTATGAAAACATCATGATGTATGTGGGTGCTGTGTAGGAATTCACACTGTAAAGTGTGGAGCTGTGGACCGATAATACAGTGTATAGAGGAGATTTACAAAGGGGGACTCACAGGACATTACTAAATGGTAAGTGGCCACTTAAAAAGAATTATTGTTACTGGGGCACTCAAGGTATTGTAACTATCAAGGGGGCACACAGTGAGCATTATTGCTTTCTGTGGGGCAAAATGTAGGCAATCTTTTCTAGGGTAAGAAAAAACAAAGTCCAGCTCACCATATCGACATTCCCGGAGGCTCGGAGCACGGAACCGCTGTGTCAGGGCGTAGGCAAACATAAAAGGAAAAGAATCCAGCTCAACGATGCAGTGAAAGATCCGTAGCTTTATTTCACTTCAAAATAGCGTGTGAGGACAAAACATCAGCACATTAAAACCAAGATCAACGCGTTTCCGGTGACTGAGCACCCTTAATCATGATACCTGGCAATCTTTTCTAGGGCACGTGTACAGGCATTAATATTTTCTAATGGGTGATTTTACCTCTAGAGGGCACAATGGAGGCATTTCACTTTCTAAGGGGCACAGTGGTGGGCATTATTATGTGGAGCACTAAGAGAAGCTTTGTATTTGTGCCACACAGTAGGTGCAATAACAGGGACACATATGGCAGCAGCAGGGATCCTATTGTGACAGCAGGAAGATGAGTTTGTTGAGGTTGAGAATAGATGCTGGAAATGTGAGAAGTCAAATGTGTCTTTTTTGTAAACACTGTAGATGTTTCTTAACTGAAGAAGACGCCATATTGGTCTGGGCAAGATCAAAAAGACAGGAAAAGTGAACAACTACATCAGAAAGAATGTCAGCTGTAAGACCCTATGTGTAACTACCGTATATTGTAATCTCTTATATGTTCTGCAGGACTAGTATCTACCACCTTATGGTCACTGAATTGAAGTAATTCAGTGGGCACGGAAAGTACTCTTTGTTTCATTGTAGCCATTTAGTAAATTCAAAAAAAGGGTTTTTTTCTCATTAATGTACAGAGTGTACCCCATGTTGACTGAAAAAAACAGAAATGTAGCGAAATTTAGAAATTTTTGCATATTTACAAAAAAGAAAAACTGAAATATCACATGATCATAAGTATTCAGACCCTTTGCTCAGACACTCATATTTAAAGGGACTCTGTCACCTGAATTTGGAGGGAACAATTTTCAGTCATATGGGCGGGGTTTTCGGGTGTTTGATTCACCCTTTCCTTACCCTCTGGCTGCATGCTGGCTGCAATATTGGATTGAAGTTCATTCTCTGTCCTCCATAGTACACGCCTGCGTAAGGCAAGATTGCCTTGTGCAGGCATGTACTACGGAGGACAGAGAATGAACTTCAATCCAATATTGCAGCCAGCATGCAACCAGCGGGTAAGGAAAGGGTGAATCAAACACCCGAAAACCCCGCCCATATGACTGAAAATTGTTCCCTCCAAATTCAGGTGACAGAGTCTCTTTAAGTCACATGCTGTCCATTTCCTTGTGATCCTCCTTGAGATGGTTCTATTCATTCATTGGAGCCCAGCTGTGTTTAATTAAACTGATAGGACTTGATTTGGAAAGGCACACGCCTGTCTATATAAGGCTCCTTTCACACTAGCGTCGGTACGGGCCTGTCGCAGTGCGTCGGGCCGACGTACCGACGCATGCTGTGAAATAAATGCCAGACGTGGGCAGCGGAAGCAGTCTTACGCAGTCTTCCGCTGCCCCATTGCAAGGTACGGGGAGTAGTGGGCGAAGTTTTGTCTGTGCATGCGCGGTCAAAAATGGCGGACTCGACGCACAAAAAAAGTTACATGTAACTTTTTTTGTGGCGGCGGTCTGCCAAAACACGACACAACTGTCGCACGACGGTTGCGACGTGTGGCAATACGTCGCAATGCGTCGGTAATGTTAGTCTATGGGGAAAAAACGCATCCTGCAGACAACTTTGCAGGATGCGTTTTTTCTCCTGAATGACGCATTGCAATGTATTACAAAACAACGCTAGTGTGAAAGTATCCTAAGACCTCACAGCTCACAGTGCATGTCAGATCAAATTAGAATCATGAGATGAAAGGAACTGGCCAAGGAGCTCAGAGACAGAATTGTGGCAGGACATAGGTCTGGCTAAGGTTACAAAAGAATTTCTGCAGTACTCAAGGTTCCTGTGAGCAAAGTGGCCTCCATAATCCTTAAATGGAAGAAGTTTGGGACCACTAGAAGTCTTCATAGACCTAGCCATCCAGACAAAATGAGCAATCCTGGGAGAAGAGCCTTGGTGAGAGAGGTAAACAAGAACCCCAAGATCACTGTGGTTGTGCTCCAGAGATGCAGTAGGGAGATGGAAGAAAGTTCCACAAAGTCAAGTATCACTTCAGCCCTCCACCAGTCAGGCCTTTATGGCAGAGTGGCCCAACGGAAGCCTCTCCTCAGTGCAAGGCATATGAAAGCCCGCATAGAGTTTGCTAAAAAACACATGAAGGACTCCCATACTTTGAGAAATAAGATTCTCAGGTCTGATGAGACGAAGATAGACCTTTTTGGTGATAACTCTAAGCGATATGTGTAGAGAAAACCAGGCACTGCTCATCACCTGCCCAATACAATCCCAATAGTGAAACATGGTGGTGGTAGCTTCATGCTATGGGGGTGTTTTTCAGCTGTAGGGACAGGAGGACTGGTTCTCATTGAAGGAAACAAGAATGCGGCCAAGTACAGAAATATCCTGGATGAGAACCTGTTCCAGAGTGCTCTGGACCTCAGACTTGGCCGAAGGTTCACCTTCCAACAAGACAATGACCCTAAGCACACAGCTAAAATAACAAAATGAGTGGCTTCAGAACACCTCTGTTCATTCTTGACTGGCCCAGACAGAGCCCTGACCTAAACCCAATTGAGAATCTCTGGAGAGACCTGAAAATGGCTGTCCACCAACGTTCACCATCCAACCTGACGAAACTGGAGAGGATCTGCAAGGAAGAATGGCAGAGGATCCCCAAATCCAGGTGTGAAAAGCTTGTTGCATCATTCCCAAGAACATTCATGGCTGTACTAGATCAAAAGAGTGCTTCTACTCAATACTGAGAAAAGGGTCTGAATACTTATGACCATGTGATAGTTCAGTTTTTGTTTTTTAATAAATTTGCAAAAATGTCTACATTTCTGTTTTTTCAGTCAAGGTGGGGTGCAGAGTGTACATTATTGAGAAAAAAATGAACTTTTTTGAATTTACCAAACAGCTGCAATGAAACAAAGAGTGAAAAATGTAATGGAGTCTGAATACTTTCCATACCCTTTGCATTTATGTTTGTCTTTGTATAGTATTTAATTTTCAGTAACTGCACAAAAATCTACTGAGGTTCCCCTAAACCAACTTTATGGGGCACAACCGTAATTGTAAGCATAGTTACCTGGTAAGGGGCCCACTCAGAAGTTTCGCTCCCAACTACGAATTGAACTCTTAGTTATGGCTCTGGGTCCAGTACACCTGTTTTGCGCCCCTAATATAGGGATAATCAAAGTACAACATTTTAAAAATAATTCTAAAATTAATTCCTCATTAAATCTGAAATACATGTGTGATCTTGAGACTTCTGCTGTTATTAAAAGTGAAATTTTGTGTTGAATTTGTAAAAAAACAAATTTGGAAAAGATACCAAATCTTGTAAAATGAAATAAAAGCACACAAACAAACAAACAAATTTCTAAAAAGTTATAAAGCAAAAAAATTAAAAAAATAGAAAATGCATTGTAATACTTTCATCTGCTTGATCATACCTATATATAGGCAGAGTTTATTGGATCCAGCCCGGTGCCTTCAACTCCTCATTTGCACTGGTAAGCGCTGCTCTAAACTAATGTTTTACATGCCACAATTTGACACTAGGCTATAACTGTTTACTCAATTGAGCTGCACTTTACCTGCTCCTGGCACAGGTTCTTTGGTTGTTGATTGGCATCGGTGGTCCTCTGTTTCCATCCTTGTGCACTTTGCCGTCATTCTTTTGTATTTTTGTAATACTTATATTATATGTAGCTAATAAAATTACAATTTTTTAACCATGAAACTCCATTTTTCTCCTTATTTACTAGTATCTATGGAGTTGGTTATTTCCCTGGCTTTGGGTTTTTCTTGCACAATGTAGTGCAATTTATCTGCAGTGAAAATACAACCTGGCATCGTTCCTATATATATAGGAGTTGCAGCAGCACCCGGACAATGGATGCTACATAAGACTAACAGATCCGTTTGGCCCATATGAGACAGACAACCAATCCTGATTTTAAAAAACGCTGTTTGCTGGGGCCCTGTTGGAGATTTTGCATTGGGACCTACAAGCTTAAAGACATGCTACTGAATATCTGCTTTGTTAACTTAAACCTGTGATGTCTCCTGGCATTACTAATAATAATGTTAAATTCCAGATTTTGAGCAAGACACACTTTTTTGTAACCGTATCAGCATTTTGATTGTGCCTCCAGGTTTAAGATGTAATTTTTATCATGCAGTCATCATGCAACAGCTTTTCCATTGATATACAGACTAACATCAATATTAGTAAAATTAGTAACAAATGTTTGGAGATAATGTTTAATGAATGCTGATATTGGAGCTGCTTGCTGAAATTTTGCAGAATGTTCCTACGCTAAAGTTTTACATTTCTTATCTTGGCAGCAGTCCAGGCTGGAGAAAGTGATTAAAGTAACTACATAAACAGTCATGTACAATGTCTTTGGCCACTCATGCTCTTTAATCCCAATCTTTCATGTTAGTAAAATTAAAAATAGAGAAAAACTTTAGAAAGAATTGTAATATAGAACATGAAAAGTATTCAATGTATAGTAAAGACATCTACGAGTGTCATTATTTCCTTCCACGTAGGATTCTACTGTTCAGGAAACTTGAAAAAATGTCAAATGCCAAATGCATATAAGAGAAAGTTATATTGGTACATCTCTATGGATTTTGAACAATGTGATTTAAGGAACTTAATGCTTCACCTATTATGTAAATACTGTATCATGTCCTATCAAAGTCGAAAGAAAAAAATGTAAGCTATAATGGTTATACTTAAACTATTCAATACTGTATTCCAATGCCTAAATAAGAAACTAGTTTGTACCTAATGTTTATACTTAATGGTCTATAATTACCCTATGCAGTAGGAAAGAATACAGAGAAATAATTAGACTGTTGAGCTACAGATAAAAAAAAACCCTCTCCTGTTATCTCTATTACCAAACCTGCAATGTTGCTACAATAAAGGGATATAGCCATAATAGCTAAGTCCACTGCTAGGGAACTGGTCTCTGCAATGTAACATGGGTATTGTTATTAAATGCCGCAGTACACTCAGATCTAAATTCAATTATTGGAAACAATATATTGTGAAGTTATTGTATTGGAGTCTCAGCAACTATTCTACATTATCAGAATAAATTCATCCAAACTAGATGGTGGCCCGATTCTAACTCATCGGGTATTCTAGAATATGCATGTCCACGTAGTATATTGCCCAGCCACGTAGTATA
The DNA here is from genome assembly GCF_051348905.1 of Ranitomeya variabilis. Taxonomy (NCBI): domain Eukaryota; kingdom Metazoa; phylum Chordata; class Amphibia; order Anura; family Dendrobatidae; genus Ranitomeya; species Ranitomeya variabilis. Next base: position 165,087,889 of record NC_135234.1, read on the forward strand.
TTGCCCAGCCACGTAGCATATTGCCCAGTTACGTAGTACATTGCCCAGTGATGTAGTATATTGCCCAGCCACATAGTATATTGCCCAGCCATGTAGTATATTGCCCAGTTACGTAGTACATTGCCCAGTGATGTAGTATATTGCCCAGCCACGTAGTATATTGCCCAGTTACGTAATATATTGCCCAGCCACGTAGTATATTGCCCAGCCACGTAGTATATTGCTCAGCCACATAGTATATTGCCAAGTTACGTAATATATTGCCCAGCCATGTAGTATATTGCCCAGTGACGTAGTATATTGCCCAGCCACGTAGTATATTGCCCAGTGACGTAGTATATTGCCCAGTGACGTAGTATATTGCCCAGTTACATAGCATACAGCACAGAGCCACATAGTATATTGCACAGCGACGTAGTATACAGCACAGAGCCACGTAGTATATTGCCCAGCCACGTAGTATATTGGCCAGTCACATGGTATTTTGCCCAGCTACGTAGTATATTGCCCAGCCACGTATGTCACAGGTTAAAAAATAAAAAATAAACATATACTCACCTTCCGAAGGTACCCTTGTAGTTCTGTCGCCTATGTGTGGTGCAGGCGGCAGCTTTTGGTCCCAGGGTGTGATGACGTTACGGTCACATGACCGTGACGTCATGGCAGGTCCTTCTCGCGCAGGCGCGCAGGACCTGTGATGATGTTGCGGTCACATGACCGTGACATCATGGCAGGTCCTTGTCGCATACCATCCTTAGCACCGGAACCTACTGCTTGCATGGAGCAGCCACTGGAGCATCGCGAGGAGCGGGAAAGGTGAGTATATAATGAGATCATTGTAGGGAGATTGAAATTGTACTACAGTCCTTGGATTTTTTCAGATATCTTCCAGCCACTTTCTGCCACTTACATTGTGTTGTGTTACACACTGGGCCTGAGTTTTGGTGCAGTCTCCCCCCAATAAAAGGGAGATTCAAATTGTCACAAAGTGGATATACATCAGTTCTGTTAGTTTGTCGTATATCAGCCAGGCACATTCTGCCACTTACATTGTGTTGTGTTATACACTGGTCCTGAGTTGTGGTGCAGTCTCCCCCCAAAAAAGGGAGATTCAAATTGTCACAAAGTGGATATACGTCAGTTCTTTTAGTTTGTCGTATATCAGCCAGCCACGCTCTGCCACTTACATTGTGTTGTGTTATACACTGAGCCTGAGTTGTGGTGCAGTCTCCCCAAAATAAAAAGGGAGATTTAAATTCTCAACAAGTTTATATACACCTTCTACCTTGTTTTACAGTACCATATAACGGTTGTTGATTTGGTTACATTTTCCCAAAAATGAGGAAGTCTGGTGGAAGAGGCTGTGGGCGGTCATTGCCAGCTGGTACTGATGGTGGTGGTGGAGCATCTGGTGGTAGTGGGAAAAGCAAAATAGCACCTAAGGCTGGAGGTGTTGAGCCAGCGTCATCGTCTGGCTACACAAGGCCTTGAAGGCTCCCTTATCTTGGAGTAGGAAAACCGCTTTTAAAGCAGCAGGAAAAAGTTTTGGCTTTCCTTGCTGACTCAGACTCTAGCTCTTTCGCCTCCTCTTCAGAAAGTTCAAAATATAAAAGCAGCGAGTCATCAGTGGATGCTCCCGGTCAGGAACAAGACGTTTCCTTGTGTCCTTCACCCAAACCAAAAGTGAAGGATGCGTCAGGCGACACTACAGGTTACTCCATGGAGCTCTTTACACATACCGTTCCTGGGTTAGAAAGGGAAATTGTTAACTGCCCATTACAAGATGAATCGGACATGGAGTGCACAGATGCACAGCAACAGCTAGATTATTATGCTGTTCCATTGACTCAGATCACTACATTGCCCTCGCAGCGTACTGAGCCAGAATCTGACCCTGATGAGACTATGGTGCCCCGTCCCGAACGCTATAGCACCTTACACGGTGACACAGAGGAAGGTGCACATGACATTGAAGAGGAGGTGATAAATGACCCAGTTGTTGACCCAGATTGGCAGCCATTGGGGGAAGAGGGTGCCGCTGCCAGTAGCTCAGAAGCAGAGGAGGATGATCTGCAGCAGCCATCTACATCGCAACAGCTGTCATCTGGCAGGCCCGTATCAGGCCAAAAACGTGTGTCAAAAACAAAAACAGTTTTAGGACAGCGTGGCCATCCGGTGAAAGTAGCACAGCGTGCAATGCCTGAAAAGGTATTCAATAGCAGGAAGAGTGCAGTGTGGCAATTTTTTAACCAAGATCCGAATGATCAGTCAAAAGTTATCTGTAAGAAATGCTTAAAGACCTTTAGCAGAGGGAAGAATCTTCAAAATTTAAATACAACGTGCATGCATAGACATTTAACCAGCATGCACTTGCAAGCCTGGACTAACTACCAAACGTCACGTACCATTGGTTCACATGCTCAGAATGAAGTTAGTCAGCAACGCTACATTGCTTCCCTCACTGTAAACCCACCGGTTAGGACACCACCAGCAGCAAATGTGGAGGTATCGTCGCAAGGCCAAAGCAGTCAAGGAATCACAAGGTTATTGGTAGGAAACACTGTATGTAGGCCAACATCAGGAATACCATCACCAACCCTCTCTCAATCCGCCATGTCCACCACCACCACCACCGCTAGTTCCACCATATGCAGCTCTCCAGTCCAGCTCACCCTACAAGAGACTCTCATTAGGAAAAGAAAGTACTCATCCTCTCATCCATGTACACAGGGTTTGAACGCCCACATTGCTATACTAATCTCATTAGAGATGATGCCCTACCGGTTGGTTGAAAGCGAAGCTTTCAAAGACCTGATGGCCTACGCAGTACCACGCTATGACCTACCCAGTCGGCACTTCTTTGGGAGAAAAGCCATCCCAGCCCTCCACCAGCATGTCAAAGACCGCATTGTCCATGCACTGAGGCAATCAGTCAGTGGAAAAGTGCACCTCACAACAGATGCATGGACCAGTAGGCATGGCCAGGGACGTTACGTGTCCATCACGGCACACTGGGTTAATGTGGTGGATGCAGGGTCCACTGGGGACAGCCATAGTGGGACAGTTCTGCCTAGCCCACAGTCTAGGAAACAATTGGCTGTAGGCGTTCGCCACCCCTCCTCCTCCTCCTCCAGAAGCGAAAGCTCGTCCACAGAGCGCAGTCGCACGACCACTCCATCTGCAGCTGCCAGTGTTGCACACGAGGTGTCACATTATCGAACAGTTAGTGGAAAGCGTCAGCAGGCTGTGTTACAAATGAAGTGTTTGGGCGACAACAGACACACCGCGGAAGTACTGGCTGAGTACTTGCAGCAACAAACTAAGTCATGGCTGGGCAGTGTACAACTTGAGGCAGGCAAGGTAGTCAGTGATAACGGAAGGAATTGTATGGCTGCCATAGCCCTTTCAGAACTTAAACACATACCTTGCCTGGCTCACACCTTGAACTTGGTGGTGCAGTGCTTCCTGAAAAATTATCCGGGGTTACCAGCCCTGCTCCTGAAGGTGCGAAGACTTTGCTCGCACATCCGCCGGTCGCCCGTACACTCCAGCCGTATGCTGAACCATCAGCGATCGCTGAATCTTCCCCAGCACCGCCTAATAATCAACGTTGCAACAAGGTGTAACTCCACACTGCACATGCTTCAGAGGCTGTGCGAACAGAGGCATGCTGTAATTTATTTGTGGGACGATACACATTCAGTTTTAACCATTTCTTTCACAACGGGCAGGCACTTGGATGGCAGACATGGAGTTGTCTGGTGTGCAGTGGTCGAAGCTACAAGACCTCTGTCAAGTCCTTCAGTGTTTTGAGGAATGCACACAGCTGGTAAGTGCAGACAACGCCATCATAAACATGAGCATCCCACTAATGCGTCTGCTGATGCAAATTTTGATGCACATTAAGGAGCAGGCGTCTGCAGCCGAGGAGGAGGGAAGCCTTGATGACAGTCAGCCATTGTCTGCTCAGGGAACTCTCCTGGACGAGGTGGCGGACGAAGAGGAGGAGGAGGATGATGGGGATGAATATTTATGGGAGGAGGATGCTTCTCAGGGGGCAATAGAAACTGGTGGCATTGCAAGGTCAGGTACAGGGGTTTTGCGGGACACAAGTGATGTTAATTTGCAAGAAAGTGCTCCTCAAACCAGCACAAGCAGTGAATTGACACCTGGAACATTGGCCCACATGGCTGAGTATGCCTTGCGTATCCTAAAAACGGACCCCCGCATTATCAAAATGATGACCGATGACGATTACTGGTTGGCCTGCCTCCTGGATCCACGATATAAAGGAAAATTACAAAATATCATGCCACATGAGAACCTTGAGCAAATATTGGCTACCATACAAGCAACTCTTGTAGACCGTTTGGTTCAGGCATTCCCAGCACACAGCGGCGGTGATGGTTCTCACACGAGCCGTAGGGGGCAACATGGCAGAGGTGTTAGAGGTGCACAAATCCAAAGTGGCGTTGGACAGAGGGGTTCTATGACCAGGTTGTGGAGTGATTTCGCAATGACCGCTGAAACGATAGGTACTGCTGCATCGATTCAAGGTGACAGGAGACAGCATTTTTCCAGTATGGTTACGAACTACTTTTCCTCCCTCATCGATGTTCTCCCTCACAGGTCATTCCCCTTTGATTACTGGGCATCTAAAATAGACACCTAGCCTGAATTGGCAGAATATGCATTACAGGAGCTCGCTTGCCCTGCTGCTAGTGTGCTATCCGAAAGAGTCTTCAGTGCTGCTGCTTCAATACTGCCCGAAAAAAGGACACGTCTGGCTAGCTGAAATGTCGATGATCTAACCTTCATTAAAATGAACCAATCATGGATTTCAAATTATTTGGCCCCACCTTCCCCTGCTGACACGTAGCTTGCCTGAAAAATGTCTTGCTTTTGGCCTCCTCTTACTGACTGCTTCAATTCTTCCATTTGCAGCTGCTGAATGTTCACCATAGGCCATTTTTATACCTCCCTAAATGGGCTGACTCCCCCCACAGGGCCGTGGTCACCAACTGGCGCAAGCACCCGTGCCGGTTGCCTGGACAGGTGGGTGTGCCCACTCTTGGGCGACGGCACTGGCACAGGGTCCCTCATAGTACAATGAAGTGTCTCTGATGGTGGTGGTGCACAACCATCAGACACACGTCGTAATATGAAGGGCCCTGTGCCAGTACCGCCTCCCACGAGAGAGTGTTCCCCCTCAGCTCGAACAGTGCTCTACCACTTGCAATACTTACCTCTCCCTGCTCCACCACTGTGTAGTCTGTGCTGTTAAATCCTTCAATGGCACTGCCAATACAAATTTGTTGAAATGATAGATGATAGTTAAAATATACAGGGGCCCTGGCCTCTATTTAGACCAGTTAATACTTTGCACCTACTACCACTGTCTGCCACTCAGCAAAGGAGCCCACCCCTGTACCTAGCTATGCCACCTGTTTATTTATGAACAATTTTTTGGCAGACATTTAGCCTACTTAATTATTTGGGCCTACTAACTGTGTCTGCCGCTTCTTACAGTTGTCCTCCACTGAACAATGCAATGCCGCCAGTTTAGTCCTGTTACCAATTTTGAACTGCATTTAGCCTACTTACTTTTTTGGGCCTACTAACTTTGTCTGCCCCTCATTACAGTTGTCCTCCGCTGAACAAAGCAATGCTGCCTGTTTAGTCATGTTACCAATTTTGAACTGCATTTAGCCTACTTACTTTTTTGGGCCTACTAACTGTGTCAGCCTCTCATTACAATTGTCCTCTGCTGAACAAAGCAATGCCGCCAGTTTAGTCCTGTTACCAATTTTGAACTGCATTTAGCCTACTTACTTATTTGGGCCTACTAACTGTGTCAGCCACTACTTACAGTTTTCCTCCACTGAACAAAGCAATGCCGCCTGTTTAGTCCTGTTACCAATTTTGAACTGCATTTAGCCTACTTACTTTTTTGGGCCTACTAACTGTGTCTGCCCCTCATTACAGGTGTCCTCTGCTGAACAAAGCAATGCCGCCAGTTTAGTCCTGTTACCAATTTTGAACTGCATTTAGGCAACTTTATTATTTGGGCCTATATCTTTTGTGTCCTCCTCATCCTGCCCATTGCCTAGCCACTGCTAGATGAGTCTGCTGGTACATTGACCCAGAACACTACATTCCCCTTGCACTCTACACAGCCAGAATCTGACCCTGCTAAAAGTCAGGTTCCCCTTCCCGCATACTATACCACCTTACACGGGGACAAAGAGGAAGGTGCAGATGAAAGTGCAGGTTCCTTCATCAGGTGGGGAGGCATACTTGTTGGCGACGTCACTGGCACAGGGCCCCTCATAGTACGCAAAAGTGTCTCGGCCGGAGGGAGGCGCCACCCGCCGTCAAACACACCGCCATACTTTGAGAGGCCCTGTGCCAGTGCCAATGCCAACGAGTGGGCCCCCCTGCTTGCTCAGGATCACAGCACTTGCAAAGTGGAAATACTTACCTCTCCCTGCTCCACCGCCGTGACGTATTCCGTGTTTCCTGGGCCCACGAAAATCTTGAGCCAGCCCTACCCCCCCACAACTTTAGCCAAATGACCCCCAGTTTTCAATGCCTAACTATTATTATAAAGTGAATTAAGATTGACAAGCTTCAGTAATAAGAATTGATGTTTTTGGCATTAAAATGGGCACTGTAGGTGTTTTCCTGTCCTCCACTCACTGCTGACTTTGATTCCCCATTGACTTGCATTGGGTTTCGTGTTTCAGTCGGCCCCCGACTTTACGCAATAATCGGCCAATTTCACCAGACCCGACTTTTGACAAAGTCGGATTTCGCGAAACCCGACTCGATCCGAAAAAAGTAAAAGTCGCTCAACTCTAGTTACAGGGTGAAATTTGTAAAAAGCTTCCACACTATTGGGAATTTTTATGACAAACTATCATTACTTAGGCCAAAGTAACAAAATAATCTGCAATAAATGTAGTTAAAGTTGGGTGCTTTCTCTTGGCGTGTCGTTTGTAGTGTAGATCTGGAGCGTCTCTCTTGATTGTTCAGTAGTTGTCTCCTAACATTGCCAGGCTCCATTTCTCTACATACATTTTCTCAATGGCAGTAATGTCCTGATAGAATCTCTCATTGTGTTCATCACTGGCGGCTCCACAGTTCACTGGGAAGAAGTCGAGGTGGGAATAGAGAAAGTGAATCTTCAGAGTCATATGTACACCAAGCTTGTGGTAGCACATGAGCATGTCATCCACCAGTTCTTTGTAACTGGACGCACATTGGTTTCCCAAAAATCCTGAACAAATACTCTTCACCCCTTCACGACCTTTGACATATAGGTATGCCCAAGGTCGTGTCCCTGCCTCAGAGTTAGAGCCCACATCTGTCCCTGCACATGATAGCTGATCTTATCAGCAGTCATGTCCCTCTAAGGCTAGGTTCACATTGCGTTAATGTGTGCACGCTAACGGACAGCGTTGCACGGCGAAAATGTCGCAATTAACGCCGTGCAACGGGTCCGTTAGCGTGCCCATTGGCAGCAATGTGAAGTTTCCCTCTAGCGCATCGCAAGCGCGTGCCTTTTTTCGGCTCGCGCTAGCGATGTGCCGTTCTTTTGTTGCGCGCCTCGGACGCTGCTTGCAGCGTCCGCGGCGCGCCCGAGGTCCGTTCCCCGCTCTCGCAGATCGGGGATCTGCGAGAGCGGGGACGTTAACGCGACCCCTAACGCGGCCCCTAAAAAAACATTGCGTTAGCGCAATCCGCTAGCGCTAGCGCTAAACGGATTGCCCTAACGCAATGTGAACCTAGCCTTACAGCTGCAGTTGGATCCGAGATCCTCCCAGGGCGGTCAACCATTTAACAAACGTCAGTTAGAATCGTGTCACAAATCCCACCCATTGGTACCCCTGTCACATGACTATAGGACACAGATGTGTTGTCGTGACAGCCGGGAATCCACTTGTAGCCAGCATTCATAGGATATTGTGATTTCTGAAACACCTATGTGTAGCATGGGCAAATGGACTATCTTAGCTTCAAGTCTCCTAAAGGGACTATTAAAGTAAGTAAAAATATTTAAAAAACGGTTTAAAAATATTAAAAAAGCTAAAAAAGCACAAAAGTTCAAATCACTCCCTTTTGCACCATTGAAAATGAAACAATTTAAAAAATAAAAAATACACATATTTGGTATCTGTGTACAGAAATGTGCGCTCTATCAAAATGTACCTCTGGACGAAGCATTTAATTGCGAAACGCAAGTCAGGTGTGGGGGGTCCCTGGTCCTGTACACTGCAGGTAACGTTACCATTTATTTTGGCTTCCTATGTGTTGTTTCATTTATTGATAAATATGAATTGTTAAATGTAAGTTGCTGGTGTGATCTGCTATCTTTATTATGTGATGTAATGAGTAGCCTACTATTATATGGGCTTCTTTATTTAAGCCTACTATATGTCAGATCAATTTATTTCAATTAGGCACTATGTCCCTGATTTGTGATATGATGTGGTATTGTACTCAATAGTTCTCATATGGATTATACGTACAGTGTATCACATATGATCCTACCCAGGTATACCCACCTTCTTTCTTTCTGCATTTGTATCCCCCTTTTTTCTAACCTACTGTGATAATGTGCATACATATATCTAATATGTAAAGCTGAATGTGTGTATGTGTGTATGTCCGGGATTGGCATCTGAACCGTCGCAGCTACAGCCACAAAATTTTGCACAGTCACACGTCTGGACCCCGAGAGCATCATAGGCTATGTTGTGAGGTGAAATTTTAACCCCGCACTTTCCAATTCACCAAACAATTTTGCCCCTATCTACATAATGGGGAAAAAGTGAAAGGAAAAGTGTTGGAGGCGTCGCAGCTACAGGCACAAAATTTTGCACAGTCACACGTCTGGACCCCGAGAGCGTCAAAGCTATGTTGTGAGGTGAAATTTTAACCCCGCGCTTTCCAATTCACCAAACAATTTTGCCCCTATCTACATAATGGGGAAAAAATGAAAGGAAAAGTGTTGGAGGCAAATTAACAGCTGCCAGATGTGAACAAGGGGGACTTAAAGAATGAGAGCGATGGCGCCAAAGAGTATATACTGTACAGTTGCTAAGGTGGGGCCCCGACATGGGATAATCACCACACCACCACGGGGATATGAACACACACACAAAATGCGCCACACACTACCACGTGCTCGAACACATATACCACCCTCAGCGCACATTTCACCACACATACACCAACCTCGCCACATAAAAGTCGAAACACAAAAGTCGCCGCTCAAAACTCGCCACGCGCAAAACTCTCCACATGCAAAACTCGCCACACGCAAAACTTGCACACACGGAAAAATTGCCACATGCACAAAAGTTGCAACACATGCAAAAGTTGCCTCACACAAAACTTGCACATACTCAAAAGGCACCACACATAAAACTCGCCATGCGCACAACTCGCCATGTGCAAAACTTGCTGCACACAACTTGCTACACTAACCTGTCACATGCAACTCGACACACAAAAAGTTGCTACACGCATGTCGCCACACAAAACTCATCTCACAAAAGTCGCTACATGCATGTCGCCACACGCAACTCAACACACACAACTTGACACACGAAACTCACCCTAAAACACACACAAGTCTGGTATTATCCTTCAAAAATAAAAATCTGATTAATAAGCAGACAAACTACAAGAGCAACAAATGTACCATATAGGAATCCGGCAGCTGTCAGTCACATGAAAAGTCTATTATGTGTATGTGTGAGCTAATATATACTGCCAGGGGGTGGGCTTACTGTTGGCTGGGGATTTATCAGGCTGCCAATTTAGCTTACAAATACTGAGGTAAAAATACTGACCAAATAACATGTGAACGAGGTCTAATACTGGAGGAGATAACATACAGATATATACTATATACAGGAGGAGATGACACACAGGTATATACTATTTACAGGGGAGATGACACACAGGTATATACTATATACAGGAGGAGATGACACACAGATATATACTATAAACAGGAGAGATGACACACAGGTATATACTATATAGAGGAGGAGATGACATACAGGTACATACTACATACAGGAGGAGATGACACACAGGTATATACTATATACAGGAGCAGATTACCTACAGGTATATAGTATATACAGGAGGAGATGACATACAGGTATATGCTATGTATAGGAGGAGATGACATACAGGTATATACTATATACAGGAGGAGATGACACACAGATATATACTATATATAGGTGAGATGACACACAGGTATATACTATATACAAGAGGAGATTACATACAGGTATATACTATATATAGGAGGAGATGACATATAGGTATATACTATATACAGGGGAGATGACACACAGCAGGTATATACTATATATAGGGGAGATGACATACAGGTATATACTATATACAGGAGATGACATACAGGTGTATACTATATATAAGGGAGATGACAAACATGTATATACTGAGGTGAAAATGAGAGGTGTGAGGTGAAAATGAAAAGGTGTGAGTGCAAAATGAGAGGAGTGAGGGAAAATAGTGGAGTGATCGGAAAATGACAGATGTGAGGTCGAAATGACAAGTGTTAGGGGGAATGAGAGGAGTGAGGGGGAAAATAAGAGGAGTGAGGGGGAAAATGAGAGGTGTGTCGGAGAAAATGAGAGATGTGAGGGGGGAAATGAAAGATGTGATGGGGAAAATGAGAGGCGTGATGGGAAAATAAGAGAAGTGAGGTGCTATAACTAACCACAGATATTTACTATGCCCAGGCAACGCCGGGCTCTTCAGCTAGTCTAATATATAAAGCTGAAAGTGTGTGTGTATGTGTGTATGTGTGTACACTGTGTTCCAAATTATTATGCAAATTGGATTTAAGTGTCTTAAAGATTTAATTGTTTTGTTTTTCAAATAAACTTGTGGATGGTATTGTGTCTCAGGGCTCAATGAATCACTGAAATCAATCTTAAACACATGTGATAATTAGTTTTCCAGGTGATTCTAATTAAAGGAAAACTACTCAAAAATGATGTTCCACATTATTATGCAGGTCACAGGTTTCAAGCAATATGGGAAATAAAAAGGATCTCTCTGCTGCTGAAAAGCGTTAAATAGTGCAATGCCTTGGACAAGGTATGAAAAAATTAGATATTTCACGAAAACTTAAGAGTGATCATCATACTCTGATGAGATTTGTGGCTGAAACAGAGCACAGACAGAGTTCATGCAAATAAAGGCATAATGAGGAAGTTTTCTGGCAAACAAATTCATTGGATTAAGAGTGCAGCTGCCAAAATACCATTACAAACCAGCAAACAGATATTTGAAGCTGCTGGTGCGTCTGGAGTCCCTCGAACCTCAAGGTGTAGGATCATTCAAAGGCTTGCTGTGGTGCATAAACCTACTATTCGGCCACTCCTAAACAGTGTTCACAAGCAGAAATGGTTGCAGTGGGCCCAGACATACATGAAGACTAATTTTCAAATAGTCTTGTTTACTGATGAGTGTCGAGCAACTCTGGACGGTCCAGATGGATGGAGTAGTGGATGGCTCGTGGATGGCCACCATGTCCCAACAAGGTTGCGACGTCAGCAAGGAGGTGGAGGAGTCATGTTTTGGGCTGGAATCATGGGGAAACAGCTGGTAGGGCCCTTTAAGGTTCCTGAAGGTGTGAAAATGACCTCAGCAAAGTAAATAGAGTTTCTGACTGACAACTTTCTTCCATGGTCTAAAAAGCAGAAACGTGCCTTCAGGAACAAAATCATCTTCATGCATGACAATGAATACCTCTGAGTAATTGGCTGCTATGGGCATAAAAGGAGATAAACTCATGGTGTGGCCAGCATCTTCCCCTGACCTCAACCCTATAGAGAACCTTTGGAGTATCATCAAACAAAAGATCTATGAGGGTGGGAGGCAGTTCACATCAAAACAGCAGCTCTGGGAGGCTATTCTGACTTCATGCAAAGAAATACAAGCAGAAACTCTCCAAAAACTCACAAGTTCAATGGATGCAAGAATTGTGAAGGTGATATCAAAGAAAGGTTCCTATGTTAACATGTAACTTGGCCTGTTAGGATGTTTTGGAGTTAAATATCTTTTTTGTTCTGTGAATGTGACCTCCTAATGCTGCAAATTCCACAAATGAGCATTTTCAGTTCTTTAAAACATATCAAAAGTTTAGAAATACTACTGTGCCTAATAATTTGGAACAGTGCATTTTGAGTTTTTATTCATTTTGGAGATTATACTGTTATCATTGGGAGGTTTCTTCAATAAAATTCGATGTATACTCTAACGGGTGATGACTAGTGTTGAGCGATACCGTCCGATACTTGAAAGTATCGGTATCGGAAAGTATCGGCCGATACCGGCAAAGTATCGGATCCAATCCGATACCGATACCCGATACCAATACAAGTCAATGGGACTCAAGTATCGGACGGTATCCCTGATGGTTCCCAGGGTCTGAAGGAAACTCTCCTTCAGGCCCTGGGATCCATATTAATATGTAAAAGAAAGAATTAAAATAAAAAATATTGCTATACTCACCTCTCCGACGCAGCCTGGACCTCACCGAGGGAACCGGCAGCGTTGTTTGCTTAAAATTCGCGCGTTTACTTCCTTACGTGAAGTCCCGGCTTGTGATTGGTCGCGTGCCGCCCATGTGGCCGCGACGCGACCAATCACAGCAAGCCGTGACGTAATTTCAGGTCCTTCAGGATTTTAAAATTACGTTCTGGCTTATGATTGGTCACGTCGCGGTCACATGGGCGACGCGACCAATCACAAGCCGTGACGTCACGGGAGGCTGGACACGCGCGCATTTTAAAATGCGCGCGTGTCCAGCCTCCCGTGACGTCACGGCTTGTGATTGGTCGCTTCGCCCATGTGGCCGCGACGCGACCAATCACAGCAAGCCGTGACGTAATTTTAGGTCCTTCAGGATTTTAAAATTAGGTTCTGGCTTGTGATTGGTCGCGTCGCGGTCACATGGGCGACGCGACCAATCACAAGCCGTGACGTCACGGGAGGCTGGACACGCGCGCATTTTAAAATGCGCGCGTGTCCAGCCTCCCGTGACGTCACGGCTTGTGATTGGTCGCGTCGCGTCGCGACCAATCATAAGCCAGAACGTAATTTTAAAATCCTGAAGGACCTAAAATTACGTCACGTCTTGCTGTGATTGGTCGCGTCGCGGCCACATGGGCGACGCGACCAATCACAAGCCGGGACGTCACGGGAGGCAGGACACGCGCGCATTTTAAAATGCGCGCGTGTCCAGCCTCCCGTGACGTCACGGCTTGTGATTGGTCGCGTCGCCCATGTGACCGCGACGCGACCAATCATAAGCCAGAACGTAATTTTAAAATCCTGAAGGACCTGAAATTACGTGATTGGTCGCGTCGCGGCCACATGGGCGGCACGCGACCAATCACAAGCCGGGACTTCACGTAAGGAAGTAAAAGCGCGAATTTTAAGCAAACAACGCTTAAAGAAAATAAACGCTTGTAAAAAATAAAGAATTAAAATACAAATATATGGATATACTCACCTCTCCGGGGGCCCCTGGACCTTACCGCTGTAACCGGCAGCCTCCGTTCCTAAGAATGAGCGCGTGAAGGGCTTTCGATGACGTCGCGGCTTCTGGTTGGTCGCGTGCCGCTCATGTGACCGCTCACGCGACCAATCACAGGCCACGACGTCATTGCAGGTCCTAAACTCCTCATTGAAGCCGCGACGTCATCGTAGGCCCTTCACGCGCTCATTCTTAGGAACGGAGGCTGCCGGTTACAGCGGTAAGGTCCAGGGGCCCCCTGGAAAGGTGAGTATATCCATATTTTTAATTTTAATTCTTTATTTTTTACATGAATATGGATCCCAGGGCCTGAAGGAGAGTTTCTTCTCCTTCAGACCCTGGGAACCATCCAGGATACCTTCCGATACTTGAGTCCCATTGACTTGTATTAGTATCGGGTATCGGTATCGGCGATATCCGATATTTTTCGGGTATCGGCCGATACTATCTGATACCGATACTTTCAAGTATCGGAAGGTATCGCTCAACACTAGTCGCCGCACAAAACTCATCTCACAAAAGTCGCTACATTCATGTAGTCACATGCAACTCAACACACACAACTTGACACATGAAACTCGCCCTAAAACACACACAAGTCTGGTATTATCCTTCAAAAATAAAAATCTGATTAATAAGCAGACAAACTACAAGAGCAACAAATGTACCATATAGGAAATATACGGCAGCTGTCAGTCACATGACCTGTCTATTATGTGTATGTGTGAGCTAATATATACTGCCAGAGGGAAGGGCTTCCTGTTGGCTGGGGATTTATCAGGCTGCCAGTTTAGCTTACAAATACTGAGGTAAAAATATTGACCAAATAACGTGTGAATGCGGTCTAATACAGGAGGAGATGACATACAGATATATACTACATACAGGAGGAGATGACACACAGATATATACTATATGCAGGAGAGATGACACACAGGTATATACTATATAGAGGAGGAGATGACATACAGGTATATACTATATACAGGAGGAGATGACACACATATATACTATATACAGGGGAGACGACACACAGGTATATACTATATACAGGAGGAGATGACACACTGTTATATACTATATACAGGGGAGATGACATACAGGTACATACTATATACAGGGGAGATGACACACAGGTATATACTATATACAGGGGAGATGACACGCGGGGATATACTATATACAGGGGAGATGACACACAGGTATACTATATACAGGAGGAGATGACACACAGGTATATACTATATACATTTATATACTATATACAGGAGGAGATGACACACAGGTATATACTATATACAGGGGAGATGACACACACATATATACTATATACAGGGGAGATGACACACAGGTATATACTATATACAGGAGGAGATGACATACAGGTATATTCTATATACAGGAGGAGATGACACACACATATATACTATATACAGGGGAGATGACACACAGGTATATACTATATACAGGAGGAGATGACACACTGGTATATACTATATACAGGGGAGATGACATACAGGTACATACTATATACAGGGGAGATGACACACAGGTATATACTATAAACAGGGGAGATGACACACAGGTATATACTATATACAGGGGAGATGACACACAGATATATACTATATACAGGAGGAGATGACTTACAGGTATATACTATACACAGGAGGATTTGACATACAGGTACATACTATATACAGGAGGAGATGACATACAGGTACATACTATATACAGGGGAGATGACACACAGATATATACTATATACAGGAGGAGATGACACACAGGTATATACTATATACAGGAGGAGATGACACACAGGTATATACTCTATACAGGGGGAGATGACACACATATATACTATATACAGGAGGAGATGACATACAGGTATATAGAGGAGGAGATGACATGCAGCAGGTATATACTATATACATGGGAGATGACATACAGGTATATACTATATACAGGAGATGACATTCAGGTATATACTGTATATAGGAGATGACATACAGGTATATACTATATACAGGAGGAGATGACACATAGGTATATACAATATACAGGAGGAGATGACATACAGCAGGTATATACTATTTACAGGGGAGATGACATACAGGTATGTACTTTATACAGGAGATGACATACAGGTGTATACTATATATAAGGGAGATGACAAGCATGTATATACTGAGGGGAAAATGAGAGGTGTGAGGTGAAAATGATGGGTGTGAGGTGAAAATGAAAAGGTGTGAGTGCAAAATGAGAGGAGTGAGAGAAAATAGTGGAGTGATCGGAAAATGACAGATGTGAGGTCGAAATGACAAGTGTTAGGGGGGAATGAGAGGAGTGAGGGGGAAAATAAGAGAAGTGAGGGGGAAAATGAGAGGTGTAAAGGAGAAAATGAGAGATGTGAGGGGGAAAATGAGAGGCGTGATGGGAAAATAAGAGAAGTGAGGTGCTATAACTAACCACAGATATTTACTATGCCCAGGCAACGCCGGGCTCTTCAGCTAGTATATATATATATATATACTGTATATATACAGTACAGACCAAAAGTTTGGACACACCTTCTCATTTAAAGATTTTTCTGTATTTTCATGACTATGAAAATTGTACATTCACACTGAAGGCATCAAATCTATGAATTAACACATGTGGAATTATATACTTAACAAAAAAGTGTGAAACAACTGAAATTATGTCTTACATTCTAGGTTCTTCAAAGTAGCCACCTTTTGCTTTGATGGCTGATTTGCACACTCTTGGCATTCTCTTGATGACCTTCAAGAGGTAGTCACCGGGAATGGTCTTCCAACAATCTTGAAGGAGTTCCCAGAGATGCTCAGCACTTGTTGGCCCTTTTGCCTTCACTCTGCAGTCCAGCTCACCCCAAACCGTCTCTATTGGGTTCTGGTCTGGTGACTGTGGAGGTCAGGTCATCTGGCGTAGCACCCCACCACTCTTCTTCTTGGTCAAATAGCCCTTACACAGCCTGGAGGTGTGCTTGGGGTCATTGTCCTGTTGAAAAATAAATGATGGTCCAACTAAAAGCAAACCAGATGGAATAGCATGCCGCTGCAAGATGCTGTGGTAGCCATGCTGGTTCAGTATGCCTTCAATTTTCAATAAATCCCCAACAGTATCACCAGCAAAGCACCCCCACACAATCACACCTCCTCCTCCATGCTTCACGGTGGGAACCAGGCATGTAGAGTCCATCCATTCACCTTTTCTGCGTCGCACAAAGACACGGTGGTTGGAACCAAAGATCTCAAATTTGGACTCATCAGACCAAAGCACAGATTTCCACTGGTCTAATGTCTATTCCTTGTGTTCTTTAGCCCAAACAAGTCTCTTCTGCTTGTTGCCTGTCCTTAGCAGTGGTTTCCTAGCAGCTATTTTACCATGAAGGCCTGCTGCACAAAGTCTCCTCTTAACAGTTGTTGTAGAGATGTGTCTGCTGCTAGAACTCTGTGTGGCATTGACCTGGTCTCTAGTCTGAGCTGCTGTTATCCTGTGATTTCTGAGGCTGGTGACTCGGACAAACTTATCCTCAGAAGCAGAGGTGACTCTTGGTCTTCCTTTCCTGGGGCGGTCCTCATGTGAGCCAGTTTCTTTGTAGCGCTTGATGGTTTTTGCCACTGCACTTGGGGACACTTTCAAAGTTTTCCCAATTTTTCGGACTGACTGACCTTCATTTCTTAAAGATTCCTACTTAAGAACCACCACAACTTTTTAGCCTTACAAGGCCACCAAAGCAGCTACATAAGAGGATAATTTAGAATGAGCAGGTTTAATCCACTGCTTAGGTGGCACAGATGAAGACAGAGTTGATGTACCTGCTACATCACAGAAAGAGTCCCATGTACCGGAAAACACTTTATCCTGAGAATTGCCGCTATCCTGATCATCCCTAAAAGGCATAGATGAACCAAGCAAGCTGCTGTTTTTGTTGATACCTTGGGTTTGATCAGTTCTAGCCTTCTCTGCTTCCATGCAGTCAGATTTCTGCTCTTTTTTACAGTATTCATCATTCATCAAACATAATCCGCTCTGGTTCCGAGGGTCTTCTAAGAGAATCGACCATGCATTCTTCTTCAGGATCATACATGGAAGGCTGTGGAAAGTACAGAGACTCTGCTACCTTCTGCTTATTATGAACAATATCTTTTGAATCTTCTGGCTCAGGGCTAGAAATAGGGCTAAACTGGGCAAAAGTTCTGCATTGTGCAATTCTATTTTTTATCTGTAGTTCCATGAGTTGTCTAAATTGATGAATCAAGGTTCAAATTTTCATAGCCTGGTGCAACAGCATGGGAATCAGGGACCACTTCAGAGCCACGAAAATCATACAGCAGTACAGTTGGACCATTGATATTTTCATCCTTTTCAGATTCCTCAAATGACTCCTGTTGGCTGGTGTTTTTTACAATAACGCTAACTGTTGGAACAGCAGTGACAGACACAGACTAGTCCAAAGACAGATTATCATACAAATACATACAGTTATATGAAAAAGTTTGAGCACCCCTATTAATCTTAAGCTTAATGTTTTATAAAAATTGGGGTTTTTTGCAACAGCTATTTCAGTTTCATATATCTAATAACTGTTGGACACAGTAATGTTTCTGCCTTGAAATGAGGTTTATTGTACTAACAGAAAAGGTGTAATCTGCATTCAAACAAAATTTGACAGGTGCATAAGTATGGGCACCTCACCAGAAAAGTGACATTAATATTTAGTAGATCCTCCTTTTGCAAAAATAACAGCCTCTAGTCACTTCCTGTAGCTTTTGATGAGTTCCTGGATCCTGGATGAAGGTATTTTTGACCATTCCTCTTTACAAAACAATTCCAGTTCAGTTAAGTTTGATGGTCGCCGAGCATGGACAGCCCTCTTCAAATGATCACACAGATGTTCAATGATATTCAGGTCTGGGGACTGGGATGGCCATTCCAGAACAGTGTAATGTTCCTCTGCATGAATTCCTGAGTAGATTTGGAGCGGTGTTTTGGATCATTGTCTTGCTGAAAGATCCATCCCCTGCGTAACTTCAACTTTGTCACTGATTTATGAACATTATTGTCAATTATCTGCTGATACTGAGAGGAATCCATGCATCCCTCAGCTTTAACAAGATTCCCGGTGCCAGCATTGGCCACACAGCCCCAAAGCATGATGGAACCTCCACCAAATTTTACTGTGGGTAGCATGTGTTTTTCTTGGAATGCTGTGTTTTTTGGCCGCCATGCATAACGCCTTTTTGTATGACCAAACAACTCAATCTTGGTTTCATCAGTCCACAGGACCTTCTTCCAAAAAGAAATTGGCTTCTCCAAATGTGCTTTTGCATACCTCAGCCGACTCTGTGGCATGCTTGCAGAAACGACTTCTTTCGCATCACTCTCCCATACAGCTTCTCCTTGTGCAAAGTGCGTTGTATAGTTGACCGATGCACAGTGACACCATCTGCAGCAAGTTGATGCTGCAGCTCTCTGGAGGTTGTCTGAGGATTGTCCTTGACTGATCTCACCATTCTTCTCTGCCTTTCTGATGTTTCTCTTGGCCTGCCACTTCTGGCCTTAAAGGGACTCTGTCACTTGAATTTGGAGGGAACAATTTTCAGCCATAGGGGCGGGGTTTTCGAGTGTTTGATTCACCCTTTCCTTACCCGCTGGCTGCATGCTGGCTGCAATATTGAATTGAAGTTCATTCTCTGTCCTTCGTAGTACATGCCTGCACAAGGTGTTACGTCACAGGATCGCTCCTGCATCGTTCTGGAGCTGCTGTGTTTGACATCTCTACAGCGACCTAAACAGCGACGCTGCAGCGATCGGCTCGTTGTCTATATCGCTGCAGCGTCGCTGAGTGTGACGGTACCTTAAGGGATATTGATGAACATTTAAAATTAAGGCTACCACCCCACCTACATTGATGATCACATCATTCGAGCCACAAGGATCCCTATAAGTCAATTACTTTAATACAGAGGAAAATAATTGTGTACGTCTGGTGGTAACCTACAACCCACAGCTTTAGGTACTGAGAAAAACTTATAGTCTAGATTATAAGCTGTAATGTCTTTTATTGTCTGTACAAATCCCCTCTAAAATCTAAAGTGCTGCTGAATATGTTGGCGCTATAGAAATAAAATGATTATTATTACTATTAACTGCTAAAAAATTTCACAACTTAAACAAGGATGACTGGCTAAAAACAATATTAATAGACCCGCCCTTGCTGTGCTACAGGTAACCTCCAAATTTAAAAAACGTCGTGATCCAAAGTTCCATGCCTTCAGATACACTGAGAGAAACATACAGTGGGGCAAAAAAGTATTTAGTCAGTCAGCAATAGTGCAAGTTCCACCACTTAAAAAGATGAGAGGCGTCTGTAATTTACATCATAGGTAGACCTCAACTATGGGAGACAAACTGAGAAAAAAAAATCCAGAAAATCACATTGTCTGTTTTTTTTTCATTTTATTTGCATATTATGGTGGAAAATAAGTATTTGGTCAGAAACAAAATTTCATCTCAATACTTTGTAATATATCCTTTGTTGGCAATGACAGAGGTCAAACGTTTTCTGTAAGTCTTCACAAGGTTGCCACACACTGTTGTTGGTATGTTGGCCCATTCCTCCATGCAGATCTCCTCTAGAGCAGTGATGTTTTTGGCTTTTCGCTTGGCAACACGGACTTTCAACTCCCTCCAAAGGTTTTCTATAGGGTTGAGATCTGGAGACTGGCTAGGCCACTCCAGGACCTTGACATGCTTCTTACGAAACCACTCCTTCATTTGCCTGGCGGTGTGCTTTGGATCATTGTCATGTTGAAAGACCCAGCCACGTTTCATCTTCAATGCCCTTGCTGATGGAAGGAGGTTTGCTCTCAAAATCTCACGATACATGGCCCCATTCATTCTTTCATGTACCCGGATCAGTCGTTCTGGCCCCTTTGCAGAGAAACAGCCCCAAAGCATGATGTTTCCACCACCATGCTTTACAGTAGGTATGGTGTTTGATGGATGCAACTCAGTATTCTTTTTCCTCCAAACACGACAAATTGTGTTTCTACCAAACAGTTCCAGTTTGGTTTCATCAGACCATAGGACATTCTCCCAAAACTCCTCTGGATCATCCAAATGCTCTCTAGCAAACTTCAGACGGGCCCGGACATGTACTGGCTTAAGCAGTGGGACACGTCTGGCACTGCAGGATCTGAGTCCATGGTGGCGTAGTGTGTTACTTATGGTAGGCCTTGTTACATTGGTCCCAGCTCTCTGCAGTTCATTCACTAGGTCCCCCCGCATGGTTCTGGGATTTTTGCTCACCGTTCTTGTGATCATTCTGACCCCACGGGGTGGGATTTTGCGTGGAGCCCCAGATCGAGGGAGATTATCAGTGGTCTTGAATGTCTTCCATTTTCTAATTATTGCTCCCACTGTTGCTTTCTTCACTCCAAGCTGGTTGGCTATTGCAGATTCAGTCTTCCCAGCCTGGTGCAGGGCTACAATTTTGTTTCTGGTGTCCTTTGACAGCTCTTTGGTCTTCACCATAGTGGAGTTTGGAGTCAGACTGTTTGAGGGTGTGCACAGGTGTCTTTTTATACTGATAACAAGTTTAAACAGGTGCCATTACTACAGGTAATGAGTGGAGGAAAGAGGAGACTCTTAAAGAAGAAGTTACAGGTCTGTGAGAGCCAGAAAACTTTATTGTTTGTTTCTGACCAAATACTTATTTTCCACCATAATATGCAAATAAAATGATAAAAAAACAGACAATGTGATTTTCTGGATTTTTTTTTCTCAGTTTGTCTCCCATAGTTGAGGTCTACCTATGATGTAAATTACAGACGCCTCTCATCTTTTTAAGTGGTGGAACTTGCACTATTGCTGACTGACTAAATACTTTTTTGCCCCACTGTATCTGTGCAATGTGAAGAGCTGCAAAACCTGCACTGATGTAGAGGCCAAAGATAGGATACCGATCCCCGACACACAGTATTATAAGATTCCCGGGACAGTCACATGTTCTTCTTCCAATGTGGTGTACTTAATTCTGTGCTCTTTATGTCCTATTGATGGCCTCTATGGGATAGAAACAGGACAGAAATTGAGAGCAAGGATGAGGTCTCATCGCCACACAATTACAGATAAAAAAAAATTACCGGTGGCCAAATATTTCTGTGGTCCAGGACACAACATAAACAATATGAACAATATGAAAGTTGTCATATTGAAAGGCAATTTTAAATTACAAAAACATCACAGGGTTTGGGAATACAAACTTATTAGTCTTTGATTCCATCCACACTAGATTAAGGGTATGTGCACACGTTGCAGATTTGCCTGCGGATTTTTCTGCACTAAATCCACAGCTCTTGGCCAGGAAACGCAGGTGCATTTTTTATGCGTTTTTTGCGTGTTTTTATGAGTTTTTTGTGCGTTTTTCATGCGTTTTTGAAAGCTAAATAAATATGTATTATTGAACAAAAAAAGATTTGTGATGTCATTTCTTGTCCAAACTCCTCTTTTACATTTGTCCAACCCCCACTCCATTACACACATAGATAGATACATAGATAGATAGATAGATAGATAGATAGATAGATAGATAGATAGATAGATAGATATAAATATAGATAGAAAATAGATAGATAGAAGGAATGAGATAGATAAACAGATAGATAGATGATAGATATAAATTTGACAGGTGCATAAGTTATCTAATAACTGTTGGACACAGTAATGTTTCTGCCTTAAAATGAGGTTTATTGTACTAACAGAAAATGTGCAATCTGCATTCAAACAAAATTTGACAGGTGCATAAGTATGGGCACCCTTATCATTTTCTTGTTTAAAATATCCCTACCTACTTTTTACTGACTTACTAAAGCACTTTTTTTTGTTTTGTAACCTCATTGAGCTTTGGACTTCATAGCCAGGTGTATGCAATTATGAGAAAAGCTACTTAAAGTGGCCACTTGCAAGTTGTTCTCCTGTTTGAATCTCCTCTGAAGAGTGGCATCATGGGCTCCTCAAAACAACTGTCAAATTATCTGAAAACAAAGATTATTCAACATAGTTGTTCAGGGGAAGGATACAAAAAGCTGTCTCAGAGATTTAACCTGTCAATTTCCACTGTGAGGAACATAGTAAGGAAATGGAAGAACACAGGTGCAGTTCTTGTTAAGGCCAGAAGTGGCAGGCCAAGAAAAACATCAGAAAGGCAGAGAAGAAGAATGGTGAGATCAGTCAAGGACAATCCTCAGACCACCTCCAGAGAGCTGCAGCATCAACTTGCTGCAGATGGTGTCACTGTGCATCGGTCAACTATACAACGCACTTTGCACAAGGAGAAGCTGTATGGGAGAGTGATGTGGAAGAAGCCGTTTCTGCAAGCATGCCACAGAGTTGGCTGAGGTATGCAAAAGCACATTTGGAGAAGCCAATTTCTTTTTGGAAGAAGGTCCTGTGGACTGATGAAACCAAGATTGAGTTGTTTGGTCATGCAAAAAGGCGTTATGCATGGCGGCCAAAAAACACAGCATTCCAAGAAAAACACTTGCTACCCACAGTAAAATTTGGTGGAGGTTCCATCATGCTTTGGGGCTGTGTGGCCAATGCCGGCACCGGGAATCTTGTTAAATTTGAGGGACGCATGGATTCCTCTCAGTATCAGCAGATTATTGACAATAATGTTCATAAATCAGTGACAAAGTTGAAGTTACGCAGGGGATGGATCTTTCAGCAAGACAATGATCCAAAACACCACTCCAAATCTACTCAGGAATTCATGCAGAGGAACAATTACACTGTTCTGGAATGGCCATCCCAGTCTCCAGACCTGAATATCATTGAACATCTGTGGGATCATTTGAAGAGGGCTGTCCATGCTCGGCGACCATCAAACTTAACTGAACTGGAATTGTTTTGTAAAGAGGAATGGTCAAAAATACCTTCATCCAGGATCCAGGAACTCATCAAAAGCTACAGGAAGTGACTAGAGGCTGTTATTTTTGCAAAAGGAGGATCTACTAAATATTAATGTCACTTTTCTGGTGAGGTGCCCATACTTATGCACCTGTCAAATTTTGTTTGAATGCAGGTTGCACATTTTCTGTTAGTACAATAAACCTCATTTCAAGGTAGAAACATTACTATGTCCAACAGTTATTAGATATATGAAACTGAAATAGCTGTTGCAAAAAAACTATTTTTATAAAACATTAAGCTTAAGATTAATAGGGGTGCCCAAACTTTTTCATATAACTGTATAGATACATCCATAGTTATATCTATAGATATATCTATAGCTATATCCATAGATATCCATCTGTAGATATATAGATTTATCCATAGATATAGCCATAGATATATAACAGCAAGGCTGATACTGAGTAATGAACATGTTTAATTTAAAAAAAAAAAAACGGAAAAAAAAATGGCATGGGCTCCCATGCAATTTTCTGCGCAAGTGGGGGAAAGTATGTTGAATGTACTGTATCACATATGTTGTATGTACTGTTGTATGTACTGTTTTATGTTGTATGTACTGTATGTTGTATGCCCTGTATATTTGTATACAGTACAGACCAAAAGTTTGGACACCTTCTCATTTAAAGATTTTTCTGTATTATCATGACTATGAAAATTGTACATTCACACTGAAGGCATCAAAACTGTGAATTAACACATGTGGAATTATATACTTAGCAAAAAAGTGTGAAACAACTGAAATTATGTCTTATAGTCTAGGTTCTTCAAAGTAGCCACCTTTTGCTTTGATGACTGCTTTGACTGCTTTGCACTCTTGGCATTCTCTTGATGATCTTCAAGAGGTAGTCACTGGGAATGTTCTTCCAACAATCTTGAAGGAGTTCCCAGAGATGCTTAGCACTTGTTGGCCCTTTTGCCTTCACTCTGCGGTCCAGCTCACCCCAAATTCTCGATTGGGTTCAGGTCTGGTGACTGTGGAGGCCAGGTCATCTGTCGTAGCACCCTATCACTCTCCTTCTTGGTCAAATAGCCCTTACACAGACCCCTGTCAGCCCCGCAGACTCCCAACAGCCCCACACAGACCTCCGACAGCCCGCACAGACCCCCGACAGCCCTGCACAGACCCCCGACAGCCCCGGACAGACCCCCAGGAGCCCCGCACAGACCCCCAGCAGCCCCACACAGACCCCCGGCAGCCTCACACAGACCCCCGGCAGCCCTACAACAGCCCCACAGATTCCCGACAGCCCTGCAGACCCCCAACAGCCCGGCACAGACCCCAGACTGCCCCGCACAGACTCCCGAAAGCCCAGCAGACTTCTGACAGCCCTACAGACCCCCGGCAGCCCCGCACAGGCCCGTAATAGCCCCGCACAGACCCCCGCAGGCCCACGGACAGCTCGCCCGCGCACACAGACATGTACATAGCTCCGCCCACACTTCCCTCCTTTCGATCTGCGGCGCTTCATCCGCAGCTAAACCGCAGATGTTTTTTACATCTGCGATTTTGCTGCGGATGTGCCCGACTCAATGCAAGTCAATGGGTGCAGAAACGCTGCAGATCTGCACAAAGAATTGACATGCTGCAGAAAATACACCGCTGTGTTTCCGCGCATTTTTTTCCTCAGCGTGTGCACAGCGGATTGGGTTTTCCATAGGTTTACATGGTACTGTAAACCGCATGGGAAACTGCTGCAGATCTGCAGCGTCAAAAACGTTGTGGATCCGTGGTAAAATCCGCAACGTGTGAACATGGCATAAATCTGTCATGACTTAAATACAGAATCCGAGGCATCTGCTCCAAAGAAGTTGAGGGCACTAGGATATTGGGACTATAAGGCTGCCATCACACTAGCAGTATTTGGTCAGTATATTACATCAGTATTTGTAAGCCAAAACCAGGAGTGGAACAAATAGAGGAAAAGTATAAAAGAAACATATGCACCACTTCTGCATTTATCACCCACTCCTGGTTTTGGCTTACAAATACTGATGTAAAATACTGACCAAATACTGATAGTGTGACGGCAGCCTAAAACTTTCACACCACTATTCTAATCCAATTAAGGATTCAGTCTCTGATTGTTTATTTATTTAAATGTTCATTTATTATACCATGCCTCTCTTTTTTGTTACTGTTTTTTTTGTGTGCATATATTTGTGTTTTTTCAGAAACTTTGTTATACCATGTCTGAGGAAGAGACCTAAGAAGTCCGAAAGCTTGCATTGTAACATCATTTATTTAATGTTAGCAATTGAAAGGATTCATAACTATAAGATTATCTTGCTTTTCACACTGACAGCATTATGTACGAGTATACACACAAAAAGCATGAGTACTTAGTGTATCCTCTTTTGCTGCCCAAGGACCAAATAGAGAACTTTCAAATCACCACATATTGGCATTCCTTGATCCTCGTAGTTAAATTTCTTGAAAATAAAGTCTAAATTTTCAATGCTTTAATTCAAGTGCACAGAATGCCCCACAGGCACTGAAGCATACTTGCTGCACAGCTTTCAAACTTTTTTTGGATGAATCAATAAAGAGTCTCCACTAGCTCACATTGGGTTAAATATTCCATTTTTCCATCAACCAAGGAATATCACTGCAACACACTAGAACACCGTCTTGAGAAACGTGTGGAAGGAATTCCTTTTCTCTGCTTCTGTACCATGAAAAATGGATATCAAGAGCTAGTCTAGAGCCTAAAAGTTCTGCAGAATGTTTAGGAAGATACAAGACATGACTAAATCATTTAATTCGAGTTGTGGAAAAAGCGGTGGCTCATTGGGACTAGTGAGAAAGTCTTTGTCAGAATCCTGCTTTTCATTTTCTGAGTCTTCTGAATCCGGTGTATCTTCAAGCTTTGAGGTAAAGGAACGCATATTCATGGACCATAAGGCACAGGGCGAATCTCTGCAGGGAGGTCTGGGTATATAATTTCCTTCTTATTTTTAAGGTTGAATCTCTCCATGTTGCACGTACAAAAGGAGCAGTCATCACTATGAATTTGCGGTTCCCTCTAGATCATAGGCACATCAAAACGAAAGCTCTCTTTTGTCCCTTAAGACCACTGTCGTAGTTCTTCCACACAAACAGAACACACTACATGTGGAGCCCACGACTTATGCTGTTGACCTAGTTTTACAACAAAGTACCAATAATAGACTTTTCTAACCAAGTCCGTAATGTTCCTTCGTTGCTTCTTCACTACAAAACAACCGCAAATGTAGCAAAAGTTATCAGGTAAATTACACAACCCCCTTGTAGCCATTTTGATCACTTTGTTAGGAACAGAGACTTAATCCAACACAACCAATAAATACTGAAAGGAAAGGAATACTCATGAACTCTGTCTAAAAGAAAATCTGCATTCGCTCCCTATAGCAACCAACCACTGTGCAGCTTTCAGTTCTTTTACTGTTGAGGTAAAATGAAAGATATGCTATGATTGGATGCTATGGACACCACCACACTCTTTGGAAGCTGGGTTAAGAAAATCTTCTCTGCTCAGAGCAGCCAAATGCAGTGCAGTGGCCATAAATGTCCAACCAATATAATGACACCAAAATTGTCCACCAAAGGTCACTCAAAGGAGTCAAAGTATGGTGCAAGAAAAATCCTATGGAGTCTGTTTGTGAAAAAACTGTATGATGATTTTTTTTATTTTTACTGAGTTCAGTGATCGAAAGTATATAAAATCTCTTCTTTCATTTCAAACAATTTTACCCTTACAGACCTGTGCAATCAAAGGAAGCAACACATTGTGCCTCCATATAGATAAAGCAAATAGAAGTGAATGGGTTACGCAATACAGCTCTGGCAAAAATTAAGAGACCACTGCACAGTTTTATAAAAATTAGCTAATCTACATGTCTGACGGCCATTCCATTCCAGTGTCAGTTGAATTCCAACTAGAGTACACCTCATTCTACTTAATGTGCTTCTGATTAGGTGATCACCTGAACCAAATCTTATTTAATGAAGGAAAGTATAAAAAAAACACTGCTGTGGTGTTCACAATCAAGTCTTGAGTGAGGAAAAGAAGACCTCAATTCTGGCTTTACTAGCAGAGGGACACAGTGAACGTCATATTGCCTCCATCCTTAAAATTTCTAAGACAGCAGTCCATTACAACAGGGTCAAGCAGAAGAATTGGGGACAAGAAAGCTGCAGACCGGCAGAGGGCGAAAACGACTCTCCAGTGACCGGGATGACCGTCATCTTATTCGAATGTCACTCAGCAACCGCAGAATGACATCAAGTGACCTACAAAAGGAATGGCAAATGGCAGCTGGGGTGAAGTGCATGGCAAGAACAGTTTGGAACAGGCTCCTGGAGGCAGGACTCAAGTCAAGAAAAAAGGCTTTCATCAATGAGAAGCAAAGGAGAGCCAGGATGAAATTTGCCAAAGACCATAATCTGACTCTGATGAGTGTAATTTTCAGCTTTGCCCAACACCTGGTCATCTAATGGTTAAACGGAGACCTGGAGAGGCATACAAGCCAGTGTCTTGCACCCACTGTGAAATTTGGTGCAGAATCGGTGATGATCTGGGGATACTTCAACAAGGCTGGAATTGGGCAGGATAATCTTTGCAAAGGACGTATGAATCA
Organism: Ranitomeya variabilis; assembly: GCF_051348905.1. Taxonomy (NCBI): domain Eukaryota; kingdom Metazoa; phylum Chordata; class Amphibia; order Anura; family Dendrobatidae; genus Ranitomeya; species Ranitomeya variabilis. Next base: position 165,116,108 of record NC_135234.1, read on the forward strand.
AGCCGCATACAAGATTATCCTGCAAAAACAGTTGATTCCTTCTTCTCTGTTCCTCAACTCTGAGGACAATGCGCCATGCCACACAGCTAGGTCAATCAAGGTGTGGATGAAGGACCACCACATCAAATCCCTGTCATGGCTAGCCCAATCTCCAGACCTGAACCCCATTGAAAACCTCAGGAATGTAACCAAGAGGAAGCTGGATAGTCACAAGCCATCAAACAAAGAAGAACTCTTCCTGAGTTAAAACATTAGTACTGTTGTTTCTAAATGATTATGAACTTGTTTTTTTGCATTATTTGAGGTCTGCAAGCAATGCATTTTTTGTTATTTTAACCATTTCTCATTTTCAGAAAATAAATAAAAATTTTATTGCTTGGAACTTCGGAGACATGTTGTCAGAAGTTTATAAAATAAAAAACAATTTACATTTTACTCAAAAATATACCTATAAAGAGAAAAATCAGACAAACTGAAAATTTTGCAGTGGTCTCTTAATTTTGTATGTCTTTTTGAAGCATCTCTTGATCTCTCTCATGAGCTATCCATTCATTTATGTGTTGATATTTTCTGTTTATTGCCTTCAAAACCCAATAAGACAGCATGAATTAATAAAAGCAAAAGCAGATCCTTAGATTGGCATGTCAGTGCATTTGGCAGATAGAGAAGACCAGAAGTCGTTATGGAAAGGATGCTACAATTAAAATCTGTAAAACAGATGGTCTGATGCATTCTATCTAAACTGACCTAGAACTAGATTGAAAATAATAAAGAAAAAGACTGCAGAATAAATTAAGTGAAAACATAAATGCCTATCCGGCTTGGGAAGATTATGCATTTGTTTTATTCTCACATTCTAGTGCGGGTGAGCTGCAAACATTTACTTTAAAAAATCATTAAAGCATGAAATATTTAACAAACAAGAAAATATAACATCATTGCACATTACAAAGGATGCTCCTCATTAAATGTGGACACAGTGATTAGATTAGTCTTCAGTAACAGCACTAGATGACAGTTTTTTGGGTTCAGATTTGATAAAGATGTACTGTATAATAGAAAGAACTTGCGTTTTAATTATCACTTGTGAGTTAGATTAGCTTATAATAAAACACAATAAAATTGGGATATTTTGGTCGTCACACGTGACCTTTATCAAACATTGGATTAAAGATAGATTACTGGTATTACAGATTTAGTGCATGTGGGATAGCGGCGATATTGCTAAGGATTACTTAGCAGTACTACTAGTATTACTTACTTAAGGAGTGCCATTACTCCTTGGAGGTATACCAGCCATCCCATCCGCATTAAGAATGACATACCATTACACTTCCGGAGTAATGTGGATAATCATGGCAGAAAGGTGGGCGGTCCTCCTATACTGATGCCTACCTTGCTTATATTGGCCAAGAAACTGCTTCTTAAATATTGGCTAGATCCAAACCCTCCCATTGTAGAATTGATAGCACAAAGGAAGAATTTCATGGAGGTGGAGCAAAGGGGTGCATTATGTAATAAAGAAACGCAAGCGGACAAGTTTCTCGTAAAATGGACGCAATTTATTGTGAGATGTTGCTCTCTGGGGGAAAAAGGAATATGGTTGAGCCCTTCCCATCTACAGCATGTTATATACTTGATGATCTCAAGAACAACCTGGGGCTATTGTGGCTGAATTAAAATAGGGGAGGTTATTTCTAGGTCAGTGGTTATAATTTGATTACAAAATAACAGTTTTTTCATTATGTTATTCAATAAAACTCAATGTCAGGTAGGTCACATGTTCAAATAGTTGATGATAGTTTAAAGATTTTAATTTGCATTTTTGTGCTTATACCATGCCAGCTTTAAGGGAACCTGTCACCCCCCCCCCCCCCCCCCCAGGCGGTTTTAACTAAAAGAGCCACCTTGTGCAGCACTAATGCTGCATTCTGTTAAGGTGGCTCTTTTAGTTTGGGTCCCTGCAAATGCTGAAATAATCGCTTTTATAATTTGTCCTTGATACCTTGAAATAGACCTGGCGGCATGTCTTTTCCCTGGACAGAAAAGCCTCCCAGCCGTCACTCAGGGTCTCTGTGCGCCGGGCGCCGCCTCCTCTTCCTTCATTAGCGTGCCCGGCGCCTGCACTGTAAGTTCGAAGGGCAGCACAACTGCGCACGCCCGAAAAAAAACCTTACAGGTCTATTTCAAGGTATCAGGGACAAATTATAAAAGCGATTATTGCAGCGTTTGCAGGGACCCGAACTAAAAGAGCCACCTTGACAGAATGCAGCATTAGTGCTGCACAAGGTGGCTCTTTTAGTTAAAAACGCCTGGGGGGTGACAGGTTCCCTTTAATTTGAAAAAGTTGATATTATCTGCCCCATCTGCGCACGGGCATTTGATTTTCAGAAATGAGACACATGAGGCCAGGATGGAGGATGTTATTACAGGAAGGGGCCAGGATGTGGGACATTATTACTGTATGGACTAATTAAGGAATATTATTACTGATGTCATGCATTTTATTTTTGAGGATACTGTTTGCAGTGGGGGGTGTTTTGTTACTGTGCACAATGACACTACTTCGCTTTTTTTTTTCATCTGGCGTAGTGTAGAAGTTGGGGAAAAATTGGGGACTATGCTCTGGAAGCAGTGCTCTAGATAACTGTGTGTTACTTTCAGCAGAGACAGATCCTGGCAGGAATAAGTGATGGAGGTCTGCACTAGATGGAGAAGAAAAGTAAAAATTAGTATTTTCAACTAGAGACTTCACTGCTGAGTAAGTGTTTTACCTGTACACTTACACTATACACTGTATACTATATACATAGCTCCTGTGTATAATGGCACTGGCGATCACTGCATTACCTGTATACTGACAGTATATACAGAACACCTGTGTATAATGTCACTGGTGTGCACTGTATTACCTATACACTATACACTATGTACAATATACAGAACTCCTGTGTATAATGTCACTGGTGATCACTGCACTACCTGTACACCATACACTATATACTATATACAGAGCTATTGCGTATAATGTCACTCACTGGTGATTCCTGTATTACCTGTACATTATATACAGAACTCATGTGTATAATGTCACTGGTGACCCCTGTATTACCTGTGCACTGACACTCTATACAGAATTCCTATGTATAATGTTGCTGGTGATTCCTGCATTGCCTATACATTATACACAAAGCTCCTGTACATAAGGTCACTGATGAACACTGTATTACCCATGTACTATATACAGAGCTCCTGTGTATGATGTCTCTGGTGATCACTGTATTATCTATACACTATATACAAAGCTCTTGTGTATTATGTCCCTGGTGATTACTGTACTGCCTGTACACTATATACAGAGCTTCTGTGTATAATGTCACTGGTGATCACGATATTACCTGTACACTATATAGTATATACAGAGCTCCAGTGTATAATGTCACTGGTGATCACTGTATTATCTCTACACTATATGCTATATACAGAGCCCCTGCATTTAATGTCACTGGTAATCCCTTTTTTTTGTACACTATATAGTATTTACATAACTCTTATGTATAATGACACTGGTGATAACTGGATTACCTGTATACTATATACAGCATTCCTGTGTATAATGTTACTGGTGAGTCCCTGTATTACCTGTACACTGACAATATATGCAGAGCTCCTGTGCATAATGTCACTAGTAATCCATGCATTACCTGTTTCCTTGCACTATAAACTGTATACTATGTACAGAGCTCCTGCATATCATGGCACTTATGGTAATATTAGTACTGTGTTTTTTTATTAATGATCAGTATTGTAGTATGTTGTCATATGTCGTGGTAATATGTGATCTCGTCATGGAGTTGTGGTATGTTTTACTTGTATGTGGTTTTATTCGGGCACTACGTGGTAGTGATATGTGGTCGTGGTATGAAGATCTAAGGTTGTGGGTTGTAATAATCACCTAGGCAGGTTAACAATGCAACTATTTTTTATTATTTATGTCCATTATTTTTATAGCAAATCCATGTAGATAGCCAAAATACATTGCCCCCAGTTCACAAGATCCCCTCCCCAGGGCCAGTAGTCCCACTGCTCCAGTATAAGGTGATATTCACTGTCTCCCAAATTTTAGTTGGCCCACAAATTTTGTATCTCCTGCTAGTATCGTCTGTAGTCACAGTTAATGCTCCTCTAGACAATAGGTAACACAATTGAAGCCCATGTATTCAAGAGCAACAGTCTTTAAGAAAGTTCCTGAAATCCAGATGAGAGATCACTCAACAGTTGTCACAGGAAGCCTAGGTAGGCAAGAGCTAATAACCCAGGCCCCTGCAATTTCCCTCAACTCTGGGAAACCCTGACTGACCCTCTCCCAGAGTTTACACTGATGGTGTGCATGTCTGGGCCTCCACCCTCACTCTGTCTCCTGTTTCAACCCTAGGCTGAAACCTCCACCCACCACCCAGTGAAGAGACCACTAACCAATACCCACAGTTAGCACAGACAAGTATAACGGAAAATATACACCACGCCGCAGTCACTCAGGAATACACAATAAGTGCACAGGGCAAAACAAATACAAATATAGGAAGGAGGAAAATATGACAAAGGGAAATATACACCACCAGATACGATACTCCTTTTCCTAGACCACCACTCCAGTCCGAGATAACCAAGCACAAGACAGAAGCTATAATCGGCGACGCCCAATGTTCAGAAGATCAATTTAAAGGCAGTGGGCGTGACTCAGCTTCCAATCTGAGCAACAGCTAAATTAACCCCGGACCAGCTAGACAAAATCTAGCCGACGCCACTGAGCGCATAGTGGACAAAAGCGGAATTACCGCTGTCTGTCGAACGCCCTAGTATGAACAGCGTCCGACATGACAGTACCCCTCCTTCTACGAGGGACCCCAGGGCCCTCACGACTTATAGGACCCGGCTTGTCTGGATGGCGGCGATGAAACATACTGACCAGCCGATCCGCATGAATGTCCTAGGCTGGTACCCAAGACCTCTCCTCCGGCCCATAACCACGCCAGTGTACCAAGTACTGTAAGGTGCGGTGCACTACACGAGAGTCAACCACCTTGGAGACTTCAAATTCCAAATTACCATCCACCAAGACTGGAGGAGGCATCGGTGTCGCGTCCACAAGACCCACCATCTTTTTTAGCAACGATCTGTGGAACACGTTGTGTATCTTATACACCGTAGGAAGCTCCAATCGGTAAGCTACTGGGTTAATGAAAGCGGTGACCTTAAATGGACCAATAAACCTAGGACCCAATTTAAGGGATGGTATTTTGAGTCTTATGTTTTTTGTGGATAACCACACCCAGTCATCCACACTCAGGTCCGGACCTGGCACACGCCTACTGTCAGCCACACGTTTGTACCTAGCACCCACGCTCAACAAGCGCTGCTTAACTCTCCTCCAGACTGATGACAGTTGTGCTCCTAACTGGTCTTCCTCCGGGACGCCGGAAGAGCCCCCCTGACTCAAAGTACAAAATTGAGGATGTAGCCCGTAAACACAAAAAAACGGAGACTCCCCAGAAGACTCCTGGCGGTGATTATTGATGGCAAACTCAGCCAAAGGAAGGAACGTCGATCACTCCTCCTGGTTATCAGAAACAAAGCAGCGTAAGTACTGCTGCAAATTTTGGTTTATACGTTCGGTCTGACCATTCGACTGAGGATGAAACGCCGAAGAATGAGACAACTTGATCCCCAGCCGTGAGCAAAACGCTTTCCAAAATTTTGCCACAAACTGAGTACCTCTTTCGGAAACGATGTCAGACGGAACCCCATGAAGTCTGACCACCTCCTGCAAAAATACCTGAGCCAAAGTCTTAGCATTAGGCAACGAAGGCAAAGACACAGAGTGCGACATTTTTGAGAACCGATCAACAATCACCAAAATGACCGTGTTCCCAGCTGAGGAAGGCAAGTCAGTGATAAAATCCATGGAGATCTCCATCCAAGGCTCACTAGGTACCTCGAGAGGAAGTAGTGTGCCAACAGGACGGGACCGGGGCGTCTTAGCCCTAGCGCACGTGGTGCAAGCTGACACGTATGAGACCACGTCCTGTCGGATTTTGGGCCACCAAAACCGACGTGACACCAACTCCAAAGTACCCCTGGCCTGGGTGGCCAGCCAGGACATCATCATGATGCTCCGCCAAAACCTTTAAGCGGAGATGAAGCGGTACAAACGATTTGATGGGAAGCTCAGATGGTACCTCCTCCTGAGCCTCAGCAATCTCAGCCTCAATCTCGGTTGTGAGAGCCGAAACCACAACACCCTTTTGGAGGATGGGTACCGGATCTTTCCGAGGTTCTCCCCCCGGAAAACACCTGGACAGAGCATCCCCCTTAGTGTTTTTAGACCCAGGTCTGTAAGTAACAACAAAGTTGAACCGCGTGAAAAACAATGCCCAGCGAGCCTGCCTGGGAGATAGACGCTTGGCAGACTCCAAATAAAGCAAATTGTTATGGTCGGTAATTACAGTAACCTGATGTACCAACCCTCCAAGAAGTGTCACCATTCCTCAAAGGCCAACTTGATTGCCAACAACTCCCTGTTGCCGATATCGTAGTTACGTTCGGCAGACGACAGTTTCTTGGAGAAATAGGCGCAAGGACGCAAATCGCTCAAGGATGAGCCTTGTGACAACACCGCCCCCACACCAACCTCAGACGCATCGACTTCCACAACAAAAGGTTTCAATAAGTCTGGCTGCACAAGAATGGGGGCCGAAACAAAACTGTTCTTAAGAAATTCAAATGCGCGTACAGCGGCCTCAGGACAAACAGAGAAATTGGTACCCTTTTTAGTCATGTCTGTTAGCGGTTTAGCAATGATAGAAAAATCCTTGATAAACTTCCTATAGTAGTTAGAAAACCCAAGGAACCGCTGAAGTGCTTTTAGGTTATCTGGCCGTTCCCAACGCAACACCGCTTGCACCTTAGCGGCGTCCGTTTTAAACCCAGAAGCTGACACAATATAACCCAAGAAAGGCAACTCCTGAACCGAAAATACACATTTCTCAAGTTTTGCATAGAGCTTATTCTCATGGAGAAGCTGTAACACCTGCCTGACATGATCTAAATGAGTATCACGGTCGCAAGAATATATGAGAATGTCATCCAGGTATACAATAATGAATTTCCCCAAAACATGCGAGAACACATCATTTATGAAATGTTGGAACACTGCTGGTGCGTTTGTCAACCCAAATGGCATCATTAAATTTTCAAAATGACCCTCAGGGGTATTAAAAGCCGTCTTCCACTCATCACCTTGACGGACTCTTATGAGGTTATACGCCCCCCTGAGGTCAAGCTTGGTAAACCACTTAGCACCTGCCACCTGGTTGAACAAATCTGGTATCAGTGGCATAGGGTATGGATCACGAACCGTAATCTGGTTCAACTCCCTGAAATCCAGACACGGGCGTAGTCCGCCATCTTTCTTCTTAACGAAGAAGAACCCCGCTGCCACAGGCGAGGATGAAGGCCTGATGTGCTCTTTGCTCAAACTGTCAGCAATGTAATCCTTTAACGCTTGTCTCTCCGGACCGGAGATGTTAAACATCCTTGCTTTAGGCAATTTGGCCCCTGGTTTAAACCTGATAGTACAGTCATAGGAGCGATGTGGTGGCAACTCTGAACAACCCTTCTCAGAGAACACATCCGCAAAATCCAGAAGTGACTCAGGAACGCTTAAAGTCACAGCAGACACACATGTGGCCAGGCAATTCTGGCAGTATTCGCTCCACTGAATTATGTCCTGAGTTTTCCAATCGGTAACCGGGTTGTGCATAGACAACCATGGGAAACCAAAAACCACCTGTGCAGGAAGATTCCTGAGCACCTTACATGTAACCTGCTCGAAATGTAGAACCCCAATGTGGAGTTTCACCTCAGCCACAAACTCAGTAATCTTCCCCTGTGAGAGAGGAGCTGCATTGATGGTGACCACGCGGATAGGATGATGCAGTTTTTCGATCCTAACACCTGCTGTGCGCGCAAACTCCTCATCAATGAGATTTGTGGCAGAACCACTATCCACAAAAACAGTGATTGGCAGCTCTCTGCCAGCGATAATAACTTTGGCAGGGAGCATGCATTGAGAAACCACCATGGAGGATATGCATAAGCTCAGATTGGTCTCCTCCACACCCTCTGAACTTAGAAGTTTTCCGCCGTTGCGTTTTTCCTTAGACAGCAGAGGACAAATGTTAACAAAATGACCAGTTTTACAACAGTAAAAACAGGCTCCCTGCTTCTTGAGCACAGGGGCTCAATGCTTAACATGTGACACCCCTGCGATTTGCACAGGCTCCGTGGGCTCACCTGCAGCAACCTCACGTGAACCTACACCTTCTCCCATAGGCGGCGTCTCAGGCTCCCCCTGACGCAAACGGCGATCAATGAGGACAACAAGACTCATAGCGGAATCCAGAGAAGCAGGAGCCTCGTACATCAGGAGGGCTTCTTTAACCCTTCCAGAAACCCCATGAATAAACTGACTCCGCAGCACGGGATCATTCCACTGAGTGTCGACCGGCAAAATTCAGAACAGTAATCCTCTGCAACACGCTCCCCCTCTCGAATAGTGCGTATCTTAGATTCTGCTAGAGCCATTCTGTCAGGATCATCGTAAATGTGTCCAAGAGCAGAAAAAAACTCTCCACTGAGTTAAATGCAGCAGAATCAGAAGTCAAAGAAAACGCCCATGCTTGAGGATCCCCGTTTAGTAATGACAACACCAGACCCACACGCTGAGCCTCATTACTTGAGGAGAGCGGGTGCATACGAAAATAAAGTTTGCAAGCTTCACGAAAAGTAACAAATTTACTGCGTTCCCCTGCAAACCTTTCAGGCAAAGGAAACTTAGGCTCAGCAACTCTACCTGCCGCTCCAGCTTGCACATTAGATACTGCTAGTCCCTGTTGCTGCACTGCCCTCCTCAACTCAGTGACCTGTAGGAACAGCGCCCTCAACTGGAGGGTTACGGAAGTCATGGGATCCATGGAATTCAAATAATGTTGGCCGATTATAATGTCACGGGAAGCCTAGGTAGGCAAGAGCTAATAACCCAGGCCCCTGCGATTTCCCTCAACTCTGGGAAACCCTGACTGACCCTCTCCCAGAGTTTACACTGATGGTGTACATGTCTGGGCCTCCACCCTCACCCTGTCTCCTGTTTCAACCCTAGGCTGAAACCTCAACCCACCACCCTGTGAAGAGACCACTAACCAATACCCACAGTTAGCACAGACACGGATAACGGAAAATATACACCACGCCGCAGTCACTAAGGAATACACTATAAATGCACAGGGCAAAACAAATACAAATATAGGAAGGAGGAAAATATGACAAAGGGAAATATACACCACCAGATACGATACTCCTTTTCCTAGACCACCACTCCAGACCAAGATAACCAAGCACAAGACAGAAGCTATAATCGGCGACGCCCAATGTTCAGAAGAACAATTTAAAGACAGTGGGCGTGACCCAGCTTACAATCCGAGCACCAGCTAAATTAACCCCGGACCAGCTAGACAGAATCTAGCCGATGCCACTGAATGCATAGTGGACAAAAGCGGAATTACCGCTGTCTGTCAAACACCCTAGTATGAACAGCGTCCGACATGACAACAGTAGCATGTGTGTCCAGCCCAACCAGCAACCGATCTCCAAACTCCAGAGGCCATCCATCCATGTGCTCCAGGAACTCATCCTAGATCCTCTCCCTTTGACGTCACTCTCCCCAACTCCCTGACTAAATGTGACTTCTTCTTCCTTCCCTGGGTTCAGCTCTCTAAATGGACAGAAGTGTTCACACACTTCCTCTTAAACATTTGCTTTATCTCAAAGAATGAAGTATATTCAAGAAGGCCATCACCTGGGATTGCGTGTGAGACCCCCTGTGGTGAAAGCTCCTCTGGGTCTACTATCCTCATCCACACAATGGGCCTAGTGGCTGGGAGAACAGTGGTTTAGGCCCCTGAGATACTGATGAGATTATCAAAGATTTGTAGATCCAGGTGGGAGTAATGTGTCCCACAGGGAACTAGCAACTATAGCAATACCAAAGACAAAAATGTGCCAGGACAAAATTATGAAAAAAGATAATTTATTTGATACCAATGTTGAAAACATATCAAAGATTCCAAAATTTATGAACACACAAAAAAGAAAAATAGAAAAACCCGGTGGGTGAGAAATCCACTAGAACTGTTGGTACCCTAAGAGTTAAAAGTAGAGATGGGAGAACCTCAAAAGTTAAGTTCGGTGTCTGTACCAAACACCTACTGTAAAGGCACGGACACCTGGTGAAGTTCGTGTTACTGTCCGGGTTCAGCCCCCAAAAAACCGTGTGCTGGTCATGCTATCATCATCATTGGTCAGACAGCCATGGTTCCCATGCTAGAGTAATTATAATTCACCGCACACTCTTGTGGATTATCATGCAAAAGAGTTTAAGTTTTATTAACACACAATCTGGGATCGTAACAGAATACTGCTGTGGAAGCGATATAAAGAGAATGTTTCGACCCCACCGGAGTCTTTATCACACAATCTCTTATTCCAGTGCCTGATGAGGGAAGAGTACAGAGAGGAGGGATGAAGATCCCTGCAGAGTCACATAGAGACTAGTCATATGTTCGTGTCCATATAGATGTGCTGGATCACCATCGCTGGCTGGTGGGGATCTGTAGAGGTAGCTATGGGTAGCGGCGCTCCCGCGCCAGGCTGAGTCGGCGCCAGAATCGCCCAATCTATCAATATAAAAAAGAATTAATCCAATCAGTAAAAGGTATAGCGAGAAAAAAAATCGAAATACCAGAATTACTTTTTTTGGTCGCTGCAACATTGCAATAAAATGCAATAACAGGCGATCAAAAGATCGTATACACACCAAAATGGTATAAATAAAAATGTCAGATCAGCGTGCAAAAAGTATGCCCTCACTCAGCCACAGATCCTGAAAAATTGAGACGCTACGGGTCTCGGAAAATGGCAACTTTTTTTTTTTTCACAAATTTTGAATTTTTTTTTCACCACTTAAATAAAAAAGAGCCTAGACATGTTTGGAGTCTTTGAACTCATAATGACCTGGAGAATCATAATGACAGGTCAGTTTTAGCATTTAGTGAATATGGTAAAAAAAAAAACTCCAAAAAACAATGGTGGAATTGCACTTTTTTTGCAATTTCACCACATTTGGAATTTTTGTTCCCATTTTCCATCACATGATATGCTAAAACTAATGATGACATTCAAAAGTACAACTCATCCCACAAAAAACAAGCCCTCATATGGCCATTGTGATGGAAAAATGTAAAAGTGAAGAAGGGGAGCAAAAAATGGAAAAGCAAAAACAAAAATACCCCTGGTCCTTAAGGGGTTAAAAATAAAGCAAATAAAATACACATTGGGTATAGCTGCATTCGTAAAATTCAAATATATCAAAATATAAAAATTATATTCATTTGATCGGTAAACGCCATAACAAGAAATAAAATCAAGAACGCCCAAATTATGGGTATTTTTGGCTATTGCAACATTGCAATAAAATGCAATAAAAATGCAAAAAAATTGTATTTTCCCCAAAATTGCATCAGTAAAAAATGTCAGCTTAGGTTGCAAAAATAAGCCATCACAAAGCACTATATTCCGAAAATTTAAAGCGTTATGTGTCTCGGAATATGACTACACAAGCAAAATTGTTTTTTTTTGTTTTTTTTTACAAATTTCCCTTTTTTTTTCACCAATTAAATAAAATAAAAACTGTACTTGTTTGTTATCAGCGTAATCAGACTGAACTGGAGAGGCATATTGCCAGGTCAGTTTTGCTGCATAGTGAACAAGGGAAATAAATTAAAAATTGTGAAAGTGCACTTTTTCCACAATTTCAACGCACTTAAAATTTTTGTCCCGCTCAATTTGTGTGCATAACATTTTTTATTGCCTTTTAAGCTGATTTTTTAGACACATTATGAACAAAATACAACAATTCAAGAATTGTTATTTTTTTTTTACTGTTCACTATACAAAAAAAATATAAGACAGCTGTGTTCTCTGGCTCAGTATGATTACAGTGGTGAGAAAAAAAGGAAATAATTCAGCTCACCCTTATGATGGTATTCTCACAGCCCATGAGAATTTTAGTCTGAGCACGGAAACGTCTCTGCTTGACGCCAGGTACTTGTGCATGAAAATGAAGGTATCCAGCTCAGGAAATAAAATCAAAAGTCTTTATTTGGACAAGTTAAAAAATAAGCTGCTTGACAAAACCAGTGCATACTGGAGGAAGGAATGTCTTGAATAACTGGACGCTTTTTCGAACACATATTGTGTTCTTAGTCCTCAGTTTTACCTTCATTTTCATTCACATGATTACAGTGGTACCAGATTTATACAGTTTTTTTATTACACTTACACGGTCAAGAACAGCAGCCAACGGTGTAATTGGGAGTACACCTTGAAATTGTTTTTAAAAATTGATATTTTATTGAACTTTTCTTATATTGAAAACCTACCGATAAAAATAAGATTTACACTATAAAAGTCATCATGCCTCTCATGTATTTAAAAGCCTTCCTTGTAGTTTAAAGAGTGAGTAGGATTTCACCTATCATTAATCAGTATGAAGCTAAAGTGAACCAGTCAGCTGGTATATGCTGTCCAATCCATGGTTTTGGGCAAAGCGGGGGGGTATGTAGCCAAGCCAGGTAAGTTAGGCAAAGGTTAGAGCCTAACTATATAGTGCATCAGAAGGTTCTATATAAATTCTCAAAAAAATGGGATTTAGAGGGAACCCACAACGAAACATAGAACTGCCATAACCAGAGTTCAAGAGGATCCTGTGTTTTTTTTCCTTCGGTGTCCATGGACAATTCAGTGTAGTCAACTACCTGTAAACTGTTTTCAGCCTACCCCAAATTCATCAAGTGAGCATGTACCGGGTTTACAAATATGACATGTTGCACTAGGGTAGAATCTGGTGCATCATTCATAAATCTTCTTAATACCTTTTACTTTACCAACCCCTTTAGTTTGCCACTCTTATAACTGTCGCTGAAGAATAAAATCATGGCTTATGAAAACTCCCTCTTTGATCGGAGCCTTCTAAATTTGCCAGATGTCTTTATATGGCTACACTGTAATATATAATGTAGGTCTCAGTCTGTCTGTCTTTCAACAACAATTTGGCAAGCAGAAATTATCCAAAATATCCAGAAGCTGAAGCTGCAAATTGACAAATATCACTAATATTAACCTCATTTTAATATGTCTAAGTGAAAATGTCTATGCTGGCAGATGCCTCAGCAGAGCGCAGAGTTTTATAAAGAGGATTAAGCCAGTAAGGCACAGCAGCTGTTTCTACATCCACACACCCGTCCTAGATGTATAAGAAGCGTTGTGTGTATTTCATTTACATCATTCTATAAGACTTTATCACATTTACATGTCACTTCACCATCTGGAATTCTTATACATAACAACTCATATCAATTGATACAGTCTATTGCATATGTGTTCCATTACATGGTAGTCGGCAACATTCAATTATATCTTTCGACTTACAGTGTTCTTCATTGTAGCAAAACAAGTTTTTAAATGTAGTAAATTATTATATTTCGTCATACACAATTCATTGTTTAATAGTTTAAGGTTGAAAGTAGACTTAAGTCCATTGCGTTCAACATATAGCTGAACATATTTATCCAGAAAAAGGCAAAAACCTGATTAGGCAGACATTAATAGCTCCATGTTAGGGGAAAAATACCTCCATATATACTCCATATACAGCAGTTAGACTAGTTACATGGATCAATGCCTCATCACAATTAATATTGTAAGTATGCTTATACAAACAATATGTTTCATAAACGCTGAATGCCACTATGTACAGTCCAGACAATGGGTCACTGTACACACTAACGACCCAATACACATTAGACTATCATCAGCCGATCCTGCCAATCTACATATTTTATCTTTTTTATTTGCTTTTATAGCACCATTCATTTCCACCGCACTTTACAGACATACGCATCACTTTCTCCATTGGAGCTCACAATCTAAATTCCCTACCAATTTGTGTCATGTTCCTTGATTTAGGAATAATACAGACAGTATTGTATTATCATTGTGTTGTTGATATGCTGCTTTGCAATAGGGTTTGCCCCTTCTAGAAATTGTCCTTCCTCCTCTCCATGTGAATCTGATGTAGCTCTGATGTCAGGAACCCCTCCCTTCTTCCTCATTCTTCTTCCTCATTCATTGTCCGTCAGCCATCTTAGAAGCTCATGTGTTTGCATCTCTGGTTCAGAAAAGTCTTTTTTACCTATAATTATACACATCTACAAGAATTCTGCTGGAAAATAAACCTTCTTCTGGAATCTTCATAGTACCTCTAAGCTGAGTCAAGCTATCTGATGATATCACTTTGTGACTAACAGAACATAGAAACGATGTCGCAAACTCTCTACACGCTCAGCTTAGTTATGGAGACAGAATAGTATGTTTTTTGAATGAGTGAGAAAACCAATGTACCCAGAGGAAATCCACACAAACATGGAGAACATAAAAACTCATTGTAGATGTTGTCTTTGGTGGGATTTGATCCCAGGACCCAAGCTCTGTAGGCTATAGTGCTAACCACTGAATCACCATGCTGCCTGCTTATGGATTTAGCAGACAGTCTAAAGTATATAGGGCTATCGACAGCAGATTGTCAAGGGAGATTATGATCCAGCATATCCGGATTGCAGATCATTTTGTTCTCAGCAAGATGAGCCACCACCAGAGGAGATTGGCAGGAGCTCTCATAGAGAACACAGGAACAGCGAGCAATTCTATGGTAGAGTGTTGGGACAGATAGCTGCCAGCCAAACAATCAGCTGACCATCATTCAGACATCGGCTATAAAAATTATATGGGGAGCTTCAGAAGTTTTACAATGTCTTTATGGAAATGTGGTCATGGCGCATAAAGAGAAAGAATAAATCAATGAATGAAACAATTAAGTTAAATGTTTTCAAGATTTCTTGATTTTAATATGATTATTTTGTTGCCTAAATCCAAATCAAAATGCATTCAGCACAATTTCTGTCATTTCTCTAATTGTAAAATGCTTTGGAATATGTTGGAATTATATTATTATCAGGGGCAAACATACCATAGTGCAACCTATGCTGTCTCACAGGGGCCCGAAGGGTAAGGAAGCTCATTCCACCTTGAAAACAGCAAGCAACACAATGAGGTGCAGGTATTGTGATGAGCTGTTGGACTACTAAGGGCCCATATATTATTCTTGCACATGGGCCCACTTCTGTCTCTTTCCATGCTAGTGGGTTGTCATCTCTTGAACTTTTGGAATTTTTATTGTTCTAGAATTTGTGTCACCTGGAAGATCCTCCTGATCTCTTGTGTGCCAGTTTTATCAAGAGGTTTGCAACCTAATATATATAAACCTTAATCTTCAAATACAAAATATTTTAATAAACTCCTAATATGTTTATAGCTTTTCATTAAACTTAGTATTTGCATTCTTTACCTTTCTGAGATCCTTGCTTACAGTCTGCAGTATTTTTTATGCCAAAACCCCATTCTCATACATTTTAGCAAGCTGGAGCTGTGCAAATGTTGCATTTTACCAACTGCATATTAAAGGGAACCAGGTTTTCCCACTATATACTAAGGCTACTATATATAAGTCTCCACCCCCTCTGCATTCTCTCCAATGGGCGTCCCTGGTTTTGATGAGCACCTTCCTACGTGGTCCATTGAGAGACCCCAATTTCAGTCCTGCACAGGTGGACTTCGCTCTACCTTGCTGAGGGTAAAGTGCTGTCATACGTCAGGTTTGCATCCTAGTAATCAGACCTCTTTGGCCTCTCCTAACATATGTCCCT
The DNA here is from genome assembly GCF_051348905.1 of Ranitomeya variabilis. Lineage (NCBI taxonomy): Eukaryota > Metazoa > Chordata > Amphibia > Anura > Dendrobatidae > Ranitomeya > Ranitomeya variabilis. The sequence continues at coordinate 165,132,046 of NC_135234.1, forward strand.
GAACCGATCTTGAGGACTTATCTCTTGTAATGTACTATTAACCAATATATCTATATATGCATGTAATTGCCTGTAAATGATACTGTGAATATTGTTCTTGAATGATTTATCTGTGGTAATAATCTTTCCCATATTTAACCCTGATACATGAATAAGGATTTTTGATCTGGCCTGTTCTGTCAGCTGTTGCATTCAGATCACCTGCCTTACATAGGCACCAAGTGACATGCTGTGTAGGCAAATGAAAAACAATCCAATTTAAATAAATGGTGATGTGTTAACTTCATCATCAGGGTATGAAAGCTCTGTGTCAGTGAAAACATTTAGGATTCATGCACTCAAACATATGATGGCTCTAAAGGAGAATATCTCCATGCATGTGGAGTCAGAGCCTACACAGTATTTGCCATTTGCATGATCCATGAACTTTTGTCTTGTTTTTTTTGGTATTTTTGGTAAGTAAATATTATATCAAGGATAATACACAATGTTACAGAACTGAGTGCAACAGAGAAAATAAAGGTTCGTACTGTTAACATACCCATCACTAACACAGCGCTGGTTTTATTATGGAGGAACATCTTGTATAAACATGTTTTATTGCTAAAGGGTATAAAACCCTAACAATTCAAAGTGACTGCATGCACTTCATCAATGCTGTCCCATTGTTTTACTGTCAAAGAATCTGTTTACGTGTTTACGTGCAAAACAATATTGGATGTTTGTTTGCGGTATGACCCATTAACTTTAACCTGCCAACATTTGGCAAATGCATTAAAGATTTTTAAACATTGTCTTCAGTAGGGTCCACTGTTAGTCTCAGTGGTTTGAAAAGTAAAATATGTGAATTTCAAACTTTAAAGCAAACATAGCAGTATAATTTTGTGTAAGTCAAATGGAGTTGTGGGTGGCTTTAACCTATAGATCCAGATCTCTTACTAACGTCAGTAAGCAATGTTACATAGCCGACATTAGTGTCTAACAACAGCAATTGGAGCTGAACTTTGATTGCTGCCGTTAACCATTTAAATGCATCTATCCGTTTTTAAAAGAAAGTGATCATGGGTCAGCGATGGGTTGCCGTGGCAGCAGGGTGTTTGCTAAAGGTATCCGTGCCAGAATTGTGAGGTTTTTTGTTCATGACACTGACCTAAACATTTGCTAAAAATATGACGCAATTAAAATGTCATACATACCTCAATTGTTATCAGCAAAATTGTCAGCTCAGAGCACAAAGAAAGATCCCCTCATACATCTCAATTAACAAAAAATAAATAAAAAACGTTCAAGGACTCAGAAAATGACTTCAGAAGCAATTTTTTTACAATCTTCTAAATCTGTTTTTACCACTTAAATGAGTGTCCCTCAACTCCAGTCCTCAAGGCACATCAACAGACCATATATCCAGGATTTTTCTAGTATTTCATAGGTGATAATTCCATCATGAAATATTAATGAAATCCTGAAAAAATTATCTGTTGGTGGGCATTGAGGCCTGGAATTAAGGAACAATTACATAAATAAAAAAATAAATGCTCGTTTGGTATGACAGTAATCACACACACAGTGGAATGGAAGTGATCAGCCTGTGGCACTGCTGTGGTGTTATGGAAGCCCAGGTTGCTTTAATAGCAGCCTTCAGCTCATCTGCATTGTTGGGTCTGGTGTCTCTCATCTTCCTCTTGACAATATCCCATACATTCTCTATGGGGTTGTGGTCAGGCGAGTTTGCTGGACAATCAAGCACAGTGATACTGTTGTTTTTAAACCAGGTATTGGTACTTTTGGCAGTGTGGACAGGTGCCAAGTCCTGCTGGAGAATGAAATTTCAATATCCAAAAAGCTTGTCATCAGAGGGAAGTACTCTAAAATTTCCTGGTAGATGGCTGCGCTGACTTTGGTCTTGATAAAACACACTGTACCTACACCAGCAGATGACATGGCTCCCAAAACCATCACTGATTATGGAAACTTCACACTAGATCTCAAGCAGCTTGGATTGTGTCCCTCTCCACTCTTCCTCCAGACTCTGGGACCTTGATTTCTAAATGAAATGCAAAATTTACTTTCATCTGGAAGCAACACCGTGGACCACTGAGCAACAGTCCAGTTCTTTTTTCCTTGACCCAGGTAAGACGCTTCTGGCATTGTCTATTGGTCATGAGTGGCTTGACACAAGGAATGCGACACTTGTAGCCCATGTCCTGGATACGTCTGTGTGTGGTGGCTCTTGAAGCATTGACTACAGCAGCATTTTACTCCTTGTGAATTTCCCCCAAATTTTTGAATGGCCTTTTCTTAACAATCCATTCAAGGCTGCGGTTATCCTGCCTGCTTGTGCACCTTTTTCCCTCCACTCAACTTTCCATTAATATGCTTGGATACAGCACTCTGGGAACAGCCAGCATCTTTAGCAATGACATTTGTGGCTTACCCTCCTTGTGGAGTGTGTCAATGACTGCCTTCTGTACATGTGTCAAGTCAGCAGTCTTCCCCATGATTGTGGAGCCTACTGAAACAGACTAAGGGACCTTTTAAATGCTTAAGGTACCTTCACACGAAGCGACGCTGCAGCGATAGCGACAACGATGCCGATCGCTGCAGCGTCGCTGTTTGATCACTGGAGAGCTGTCACACAGACCGCTCTCCAGCGACCAACGATGCCGAGGTCCCTGGGTAACCAGGGTAAACATCAGGTTGCTAAGCGCAGGGCCGCGCTTAGTAACCCGATGTTTACCCTGGTTACCAGCGTAAAAGTAAAAAAAACAAACAGCACATACTTACATGCGTCCCCCAGCGTCTGCTTCCTGACACTGACTGAGCTCCGGCCCTAACAGCACAGCGGTGACGTCACCGCTCTGCTTTCACTTTCACTTTAGGGCCGGCGCTCAGTAAGTGTCAGGAAGCAGACGCTGGAGGACGAGCAGGTGAGCATGTACTGTTTGTTTTTTTTACTTTTACGCTGGTAACCAGGGTAAACATCGGGTTACTAAGCGCGGCCCTGAGCTTGGTAACCCAATGTTTACCCTGGTTACCAGTGTAAAACATCGCTGGTATCGTTGCTTTTGCTTTCAAACACAACGATACACAGCGATCGGACGACCAAATAAAGTTCTGGACTTTATTCAGCGACCAGCGACATCACAGCAGGATCCTGATCGCTGCTGCGTGTCAAACGAAACGATATCGCTAGCCAGGACGCTGCAACGTCACGGATCGCTAGCGATGTCGTTTCGTGTGAAGGTACCTTTAGGAAGCCTTTGCAGGTGTTTTTTGTTAAATATTCTAATTTACTGAGATAATAACTTTTGGGTTTTCATTGGCTGTAAGCCATAATCATCAACATTAATTGAAATAAACACTTGAAATAGATCACTCTGTTTGTAATGACTCTATATAATACATGAGTTTCATTTTTTTTATTGAAGTAAAGAAATAAATTAACTTTTTGATAATATTCTAATTTTGTGAGAAGCACCTGTAAGTATTTGATACACTTCTGATTTTGCAAGGTTTCCCACCTGGAGATAATGGAGAAGTCTTTAATTTTAATCATAGGTACACTTCAACTGTGAGAGACAGAATCTTACAAAAAATAATAATTTTATTGCATGAAATAAATATTTGATACAATAGAAAAACAAAACTTAATATTTAGTATAGAAACCTTTGCTTGCAATTACAAAGATCAGACGTTTCCTGTAGTTCTTGACCAAGTTTGTACAAACTGCAGCAGGGATTTTGGTCCACACCTCCATACAGATGTTCTCCAGATCTTTCAGGTTGGTTTCAGGGCTGTTGGTGGGCAACATTGATTTCCAGCTTCCTTCAAAGATTTTCTATTGGGTTCAAGTCGTCTGGAAACTGGCATGGCCTCTCCAGGACCTTGAAATATGTCTTACGGAGCCACTCCTTAGTTGCCCTGACTGTGTGTTTTGGGTCATTGCCATGCTGGAAGACCCAGCCATGATCCATCTTCAATGCTCTTAATGAGGGAATAGGGTTGTTGGCCAAAATCTTGAGGTACATTTCCATATCCATCCTCCTTTCAATATGCAGTTGTCCTGTCCCCCTTGCAGAAAAGCACCCCCAGAGTATGATGTGTGCCTCACAAGATTTATCCATGACGGTGTAGTGTGTTACTAATGATAATGTTTGAGACTGTGGTCCCAGCTCTATTTAGGTCATTGACCATGTTCTGCCATGTGGTTCTGGGCTGATTCCTGACGTTTCTCAGTTTTATCCTTACCCCACGAGGTGAAATCTTGCAAGGTGCACCAGACCGAGGAAGATTGACAGTCATATTGTGCTTCTTTCATTTTCTAATAATTGTGCCAACAGTTGTTGCCTTTTCACCAAGCTGCTTGCCTAGTGTCCTGTAGCCCATACCAGCCTTGTGCAGGTCTACACTTTTCTCCATGGTGTCCTTAGACAGATCTTTGGTCTTGGCCATGGTGGAAAGGTTGAAGAGTGGTGATTGATTGAATGAGTGTGTGGACAGGTGACTTTTATACAGGTTCAACCAGGTGCATTTAATACAGGTAATAAGTGTAGAGTAGTACGGCTTCTTAAAGAAAAACTAACAGGTCTGTGAGAGCGAGAATTCTTGCTAGTTAGGAGATGATCAAATACTTATTTCATGCAAAAAAATGCAATGTAATTATTTAAAAATCATATATTGTGATCTTCTGGTATTTATTTTTAGGCTGACTCTCTGTTTCTTACAGACTACTCCATTCTCTGTAGGTCGTGAAACTTGAAAAATCAGAAGTGTATCAAATACTTTTTTCCCAACTGTGTGTGTGTATATACAGTACAGACAGCAAAAGGTGGCTACTTTGAAGAACCTAGAATATAAGACATAATTTCAGTTGTTTCACACTTTTTTGTTAAGTATATAATTCCACATGTATTAATTCATAGTTTTGATGTCTTCAGTGTGAATGTACAATTTTCATAGTCATGAAAATACAGAAAAACCTTTAAATGAGAAGGTGTGTCCAAACTTTTGGTCTGTACTGTATATACATATATATATATATATATATATATATATATATATATATATATATAGTGCCTTGCGAAAGTACTCGGCCCCCTGGAACTTTTCAACCTTTTCCCACATGTCATGCTTAAAATATAAAGATACCAAATGGAAATTTTTGGTGAAGAATCAACAACAAGTGGAACACAATTGTGAAGTTGGGCGAAATTTATTGGTTATTTTAAATTTTTGTGGAAACTCAAAAACTAAAAAGTGGGGCATGCAATATTATTCTGCCCCTTTAACTTAATACTTTGTAGCGCCACCTTTTGCTGCGATTACAGCTGCAAGTCGCTTGGGGTATGTCTCTATCAGTTTTGTACATCGAGAGACTGAAATTCTTGCCCATTCTTCCTTGGCAAACAGCTCGAGCTCAGTAAGATTTGATGGAGATCGTTTGTGAACAGCAGTTTTCAGTTCTTTCCACAGATTCTCGATTGGATTGAGGTCTGGACTTTGACTTGGCCATTCTAATACCTGGATATGTTTATTCGTGATGCATACCATTGTAGATTTTGTTTTATATTTGGGATCATTGTCTTGTTAGAAGACAAATCTCCCTCCCAGTCTCAGGTCTTTTGCAGACTCCAACAGGTTTTCTTCACGAATGGTCTTGTGTTTGGTTCCATCCATCTTCCCATCAATTTTAACCATCTTCCCTGTCCCTGCTGAAGAAAAGCAGGCCCAAACCATGATGCTGGCACCACCATGTTTGACAGTGGGGATGATGTGTTCAGTGTGATGAGCTGTGTTCCCTTTGCACCCAACATATCATTTGGCATTGTTGCCAAAAAGTTCAATTTTTGTTTCATCTGACCAGAGCACCTTCTTCCACATGTTTGGTGAGTCTCCCAGGTGGCTTGTTGCAAACTTTAAATGACACTTTTTATGGATATCTTTGATAAATGGCTTTCTTATTGCCACTCTTCCATAAAGGCCAGATTTGTGCATTGTACGATTGATTGTTGTCCTAGGGACAGACTGTCCCACCTCAGCTGTAGATCTCTGCAGTTCATCCAGAGTGATCATGGGCCTCTTGGCTGCATCTCTGATCAGTCATCTCCTTGTTTGAGATGAAAGTTTAGAGAGACGGCCGGGTCTTGGTAGATTTGCAGTGGTATGATACTCTTTCCATTTCAATATGATTGCTTGCACAGTGCTTCTTGGGATGTTTAAAGTTTTGAAAATCATTTTGTATCCAAATCTGGCTTTAAACTTCTCCACAACAGTATCACGGACCTGCCTGTTGTGTTCCTTGGTCTTCATGATGCTCTCTGTGCTTCAAACTGTTGTTGTTGTTGTGAATTAGACTTTTTGGCTCCCTCTTGTTGTCACTAGTGGTATGAATCTGGGATTGTCTTTTTTCTGTTTGGCACTCACCTGGGTCGTTAGTCCAGGGGTGTCGCTATATTAACTTCCTGGATCCTTAGTCCAGTGCCTGGCATCGTTGTAATCAGATCCTTCTGTTGCTCCTGTCTGCTGGTCCTGGCTCTTGCAAAATTAAGCTAAGTCTTGCTTCTTTGTTTTTTGAGTTACTTGCTTTGCTACTATTTTTGTCCAGCTTGTACTAAATGTGATTTCTTACCTTGCTGGAAGCTCTAGGGGGCTGGTGTTCTCCCCCCGGCCGTTAGACGGTTCGGGGGTTCTTGAATATCCAGCGTGGATATTTTAATAGGGTTTTTGCTGACCATATAAGTCATCTTACTATATTCTGCTATTAGCTAGTGGGCCTCTCTTTGCTAAATACCTAGCTCATTCTTATGTTTGTCTTTTCCTCTTACCTCACCGTTATTATTTGTTGGGGGCTTGTATCCAACTTTTGGGGTCTTTTCTCTGGAGGCAAGAAAGGTCTTTCTTTTCCCTTCTAGGGTTAGTTAGTTCTCCGGCTGGCGCGAGACGTCTAGAACCAACGTAGGCACGTTCCCCGGCTACTTCTATTTGTGGTGCTAGGATTAGATATATGGTCAGCCCAGTTACCACTGCCCTATGAGCTGGTTTTTTGTGTTTGCAGACTTGGTATTTATTCCTGAGACCCTCTGCCATTGGGGTCATAACAAGAACCCTGTGACTATCACAGAGCAGGTGCATTTATACGGAGACTTGATTACACACAGGTGGATTATATCTATCATCATTAGGCATTTAGGACAACATTGGATCATTTAGAGATCCACAATGAACTTCTGGAGTGAGTTTGCTGCACTGAAAGTAAAGGGGCGAATACTATTGCACGCCCCACTTTTCAGTTTTTGAATTTTCACAAAAAACAAAATAACCAATAAATTTGGTTCAACTTCACAATTGTGTTCCACTTGTTGTTGATTCTTCACCAAAAATTTACATTTGGTTTCTTTATGTTTGAAGCATGATATATGGGAAAAGGGTGAAAAGTTCCCGGGGGCCGAATACTTTCGCAAGGCACCGTATATATTGTGAGGGATTGACACAATCAGCTGCTTTCCCAGGTAGACACACGAAACAGAACGAAACGTTCTGGTAGAAGATCTCCTGCTGGTTTATTTTGGATAGCATAAATCTTGGCAGGGTTCAGCAAAATAAACAGAGCCTTGCTGGCATAATGGTAAAACAAACAAAACACAGTCCATAAGAGTCCATTCCCTGCAGGGTTCACCTGCAGTTAACCCGCACAATCCTTAAGGTACCTTCCCACTCAGCAACTTTACAATGAGAACGACATCGATCCGTGACGTTGCAGCATCCTGGTTAGCGATCTCGTTGTGTTTGACACGCAGCAGCGATCTGGATCCCGCTGTGATATCGCTGGTCGGAGCTAGAAGTCCAGAACTTTATTTGGTCGTCAGGTCGGCGTGTATCGTCGTGTTTGACAGCAAAAGCAACGATGCCAGCAATGTTTTACATGGAGCTAACGACCTGTGAGAACGATAAGTGAGTCACCGCTACGTCACAGGATCGCTCCTGCATCGTTCTGGAGCTGCGACCTAAACAGCGACGCTGCAGCGATCGGCTCGTTGTCTATATCGCTGCAGCGTCGCTGAGTGTGACGGTACCTTTAGCTTCTCAGGGAGCTATGTGGGAGTTCCTGCTTTCCCAAGACAGGACATCCACTGACTCTCATGGCCAGATATGTGACACTGCATGTGATGATCACATGACCTTGACATCACCTAGGTCCTGTCAGGACTCTGCAGGTGGAGATACAGTGGATCCCCTCCAGCACACTATATGGGAGTCCACTAAAACCAGCCCATAACATTATTTTCTGACATTCCCTTTAATAGCTTGAAAAATAAAACATTTTAACACTGTCTATTGCAAAAAATATGAAGTACAAGTGTCAGGGTTTACATTGTGTCTCTTTCATTTACATCACAGAATCTAGATTTATTTCTTAGAAATATGGGAAAATATACAGCCAATGTTCCTAGTCATGTGATCATTTTTTTCAGTGCATAAGCCCAATAAGTCTGATAAACAAGCTTACCACATAAGCTATTGTCATTTTTACTTGGTATTTTTCTGGTTCGTTTTTTTATGGAATAAACTGTCTTCTTCATAACATCCCAGGCTATAGATCAAACATTTATTTGCTGTTATTTGCGAAATTAGCACCAAGTTCAATATTCCATACTGGCTGTTTGCCCTGTGATCCTCACTTTCTTTAAAGACATATAGAGCTATTAAAAGGGAACATAATGAACTAGCATAGACTTATTAAAGTTCTCCCTAAAGATGAGAACATTATTGTAAAATATGTTCAGAAACCACATTATGACAAGGTTTGGATATAATTTCATGCAGATTCTACTTTGTTTAATTTTTTCTAGAAAGAAAAAGTTCATGCTGTACTTAGTCAAGTAATGGTAATGATGCCATAATACTGCCTAGAGGGTTTCTCGCTGTCTAATTTACGGATCACTTAACATTTGATTTACAGTTGGCTTCAGGTTTCCGTTTTCTGAATATGAAATATAAGTAATTTTCCTAATTATGGTCCAAACAGCATGTACTAAAGAGACCAGAGTGAGACCAAAGATGCCTTTTTACAAGTTGAAAGCGAAAAGTACTTTATTCTTGAATTTCATAACCAGACTCATCCATTTTAGAAACTCCTAAATAGCAAAAGAAAGAGTCCACGCTTTATTGCATCTTTAGTGGAGTGCTGCCTCTCTTTGTGTATTCTGCATACTGTAATAAATTAGATATTTGTATGGTTGTTTGGAGGTCTGGCACCCACTACATACAATTGTGGCACGTTTACATTATTTTGTGTAAGGATATATGTATAATTTATATAATAAGAAGTCAGCACCTGAAAAGACTTACGGTAAGCTAAAGTAACGGAAATACAGTGGTGCTAGAAAGTTTTTGAATTTTCTATATTTCTGCATAAATTTGATGTAAAGTTCATCAGACTTTCACACAAGTCCGAAAAGTAAGTAAAAAGGAACAAATCAAACAAATGAGTAAAAAAATTAGACTATATCGTTTTTTAAATGAGAAAAATTATCTAATATCACATTCAGTATACATTCATTATTATTTGGCCACCTTTGAAAAAGGACATTCAGAAATTAGAGTCAGTTCAAAGACAGGCAACTAGATTATTACAAGGGATGGAAGGTCTCTCATATGATGAGAGATTGAAAAAGTTGGGCTTGTCTAGCTTAGAAAAAAGACGCTTGTATAAATATATGTGTGGTCAGTACAAAGGACAGGTGCATGACTTATTCCTTCCAAAGGACTAGGAGGCACTCATTATGGGTTGAAAAAAGGCAATTCCGACAGCTAAATAGGAAAGGGTTCTTTACAGTTACAGCAGTCAGAATATGGAATGCCCTACCACAAGAGGTAGTAATGGCAGACAATATAGAAGCTTTTAAAAAAGGGCTGGATGATTCCTTCAATACACATAACATTGCAAGTTATAGTTAATTTAGTGACAAAAAAAAAATGGCGAAGGAAGGTTGAATTTGATGGACCTAGGTCTTTTTTCAACCCATGTAACTATGTTCCCCACAGCCCCTATACACAGATGACCCCCACTGACCAACTATATACAGTATAAGGCCACTACAGCATCCTATATGCAGTATAATGACCCCCATATCCCCTTTTTTATATAGTATGATGGTAACCACAGTTCCATTTATGCTGTTTGATGACCCCTAAAGTCGCCTTATTGCAGTATTTTGGTAGCCATAGGTCCCTATTTGCAGTATGATATCCCCAGAGTCCCTTAAATGCAATATTAAGTCTTATACTTATTTAATCCTGATCTCAGTCCACCACAACTTAAGACTCTTCCTCTATCTTGTCTCCAGTAATTTAATTACTCCTCCAGACGTCCCCTGCCTAATGTCAACCTCCAGCAGGCCTCAGGCCGTAATTAACCTATGTCCTGCTGGAGTAAGTGGGGTACATGTAGCCGATGGCAAGCCAAGTGTCAGTGTAAGGCTGGAATCAAGCCAGCATATGGCATCCGATGTGAGAGCATTGGATGCCATATACTAATGACCCTCAGCTTCAGTTCTGCTGCGAGCGAGAACCAAGTGTCATGCTACTGTGCTGCAAATCTCTGAGAGGCTCACAGCACAGGTGTGGAGAAGATGGTCAAAGTAATTTCTCCATCTGCTACATTACCTGTCTCGGTGCATGTCGGACTGCACTGAGCAAGATCGGCAGGAGAATCGGAGATGGAAATGGAGTCGAGGTCGAGAGGACTATCCTATGCTGGTAACACCTGTCAACCAATAGGTCCCGTTGATGTTAGTCCGTCACTTCACCTTCAGTAGTGCTATAGAAGAATTAAACCCTTGTACGCCAAAGATTACAGATGATCACTGGGGAATCTGATACTGTGAACATACTGTATTTAAGTTAATATATTACTTTTATTACCCTTTGTCAGATTTATGTGCATCTCCTATGGATAAATGGGCTAATTTATTATGTTTATTTTTCCTTTTTATTCTACTAGTGTTGACTGTATTCCAAGTCTGAAACTTCACATATTCATAAGCTGAGTTTCTGACAGTGAAGACTATTTATGAACCAAGGCAAATAGTACATGTCACCCTTATTACCTGTGCTAAATTGATTTACGTACCAAAGCCAGTTAAACTTGTAAAGTATTCTTTAGCTTTGCACCTGCTGTGCACAGTGTCAAGCCAGATTTCCTCTTCCTTAGAAAGACAGACATGTTCATGAATATCATATAACATGTTTTCTTAGCAATCCATCATCACATTGTAAGTAGCTAGTGCATATAGATTAGGCAAGTCTGGGTGCGGGATCTGGTGCAGACTCACATTCCTGAGACGACATCTCAAAACAACAGTACCTTATTGATTCATGGTCACTATTTTAAAATATGCTTCAAATCATTCATAAATAATATCAGATGTTCATTACTCACACTATACTTAAAGGGAACCTGTCACCCCGTTTTTTCGGTATGAGATAAAAATACTGTTAAATAGGGCCTGAGCTGAGCATTACAATAGTGTAGTTTGTGGACCCCGATTCCCCACCTATGCTGCCGAAATACGTTACCAAAGTAGTCGTTTTCGCCTGTCAATCAGGCTGGTCTGGTCAAAAGGGCGTGTTGTCTTCCCCCAGATTTTGTGTAGTTTTCCGTTGGTGGCGTAGTGGTGTGCACATGCCCAAGGTCCAGAATCCTCTGCCAGCGGATTTAAAAGAGCGCGCTGTTCGTTATTTCATTGGTGATCGGTGGGCGCGGCCATCTTCCTTTGGCCGCACGTGCGCAGAAGCGGCGCTCTGCTGGCTGCGACGCTCTGCTGGCCGCGGCTTCAGGAAAATGGCCGCGGGATGCCGCGCGTGCGCAGATGGATATCGCGGCGGCCATTTTCCTGAAGCCGCGGCCAGCAGAGCGCCGCTTCTGCGCACGCACGATGCGACCAATCACAAGCCGGAACGTAATTTTAAAATCATGAATGCCTAGAATTAGGCATTGAGGACCTGAAAATTACGTCACGGCTTGCTGTGATTGGTCGCGTCGCGGCCACATGGGCGGCACGCGACCAATCACAAGCCGTGACGTCGCGGAAGGAAGTAAAAGCGCGCATTTTAAGCAAACAACGCTGCCGGTTCCCTCGGTGAGGTCCAGGCTGCGTCAGAGGGTGAGTATAGCAATATTTTTTTATTTTAATTCTTTATTTTACACATTAATATGGATCCCAGGGCCTGAAGGAGAGTTTCCTCTCCTTCAGACCCTGGGAACCATCAGGATACCCTCCGATACTTGAGTCCCATTGACTTGTATTGGTATCGGGTATCGGTATCGGATTAGATCCGATACTTTGCCGGTATCGGCCGATACTTTCCGATACCGATACTTTCAAGTATCGGACGGTATCGCTCAACACTAGCATCCAGTCCTTTTTAAATGCTGTTACAGTATTTGCTATTACGTCTTGCGGCAGGGCATTCCACTGTGTGACTGCTCTAACTGCAAAGAATCCTTTCCTATTTAGCTAGAATCACCTTTCCTTCACTCATAATGAATGCTGCCTGGTCAATTGTAAAGTCTTTAGAAGGAATAAAGGTACTGTTACACTAAACGACTTACCAACGATCACGACCAGTGATGCAATCGTTGGTAAGTCGTTGTGTGGTCGCTGGGGAGCTGTCACACAGACAGCTCTCTCCAGCAACCAACGATCAGGGGAACGACTTGTCACACACACCGATCCAGTGATGACAGCGGGTGATCAGCGATGAAATAAAGTTCTGGACTTCTAGCTCCGACCAGCGATATCACAGCGGGATCCAGATCGCTGCTGCGTGTCAAACACAACGAGATCGCTATCCAGGATGCTGCAACGTCACGGATCGTCATCGTTCTCGCTGCAAAGTCGCTTAGTGTGAAGGTACCTTTAGTCATGTTCCAAGATAAGAAATTAGTCATGTGTTCTAAGCTAAACAAGCCCAACTTTTCCATTCTTTCATCGTATGAGAGGCCTTCCATCCCTTGTAATAATCTAGTTGCCTGCCTTAGAACTGATTCTAACATCTGAATATCCTTTTTAAAACTTGGAGCCCAAAACTGGATCCCATATTCTATGTGTCGGACACCCGCCCTTTGATCTGGGCTCCGACGGTGAACCCACATCTTTTCCAGCATGTCAGCTGTTTTGAACAGCTGACTTATGCCTTTAACAGCCGCAGGAGGAATTGCGATCCTCCCACGGCTGTTAACCCATTAAAAGCCACTGTCAAACTCTGACAGAGGCATTTAACATTTGCTTACGGCAAGCACACCGGAAATCCCGCCCATCGACGCCTGTGTCACATGACTGCAGGTCACCGATGGGTTGGCATGACAACCAGAGGTCTTCAGCAGACCTCTATGGTTGCCACTGCTGGATTGCTATGAGTGCCGCCTGGTGGTCGGCACTCATAGCAAGTCAGCAATTCTGCTACCTACAGGCGATCTGATCATCGCCTATATGTAGCAGAGGGGATCATGTTACGGCAGCTTCTAGTCTCCTATGGAGACTATTGAAGTGTGCCAAAAGTAAAAAAAAGTTTTTAAAACTATAAAAAAATAAAAAAATATAAAAGTTCAAATCACCCCCCCTTTTGCCTCATTCAAAATAAAACAATAAAAAATACACATATTTGATATCGCCACATTCAGAATCGTCCACTGTATCAATATAAAAAAAGAATTAACCCGATCGCTAAACGGCGTAACGAGAAAAAAACTCAAAATGCCACAATTACATTTTTTGGTCGCCGCAACATTACATTAAAAATGCAATAATGGGCAGTCAAAAGATTGTATCTACCAAAATGGTATCTTTAAAAACGTCAGCTCGGCACGCAAAATATAAGCCCTCAACCAACCCGAGATCATAAAAAATGGAGATGCAACTGGAATCGTAAAATTGCGCAATTTTTGTGCTTTTTTAACAAACTGGATTTTTTTTTCCGTCACTTAGATAAAAAAGAACCTAGACATGTTTGGTGTCTATGAACTCGCAATTACCTGGAGAATCATAATGGCAGGTCAGTTTTAGCATTTAGTCAACATAATAAAAAATCTAAACAAAAAAACAATTGTGGAATTGTGCAAAGTTATGGCTCTGGGAAAAAGGGAGCAAAAAAAAAAAACGCAAAAACGAAAATACGGTCATGAATTAAAGAGAGGTAAGTGGGGTTAAGGGATTCTAATGCTCTTTTTATGCATCCTAAAATTTTGTATGCTTTTGCAGCTGCTGCCTGACATTGAGTACTGCTCCTGTTTTACAGTCCCTAGTATACTTCCATTCAATATACAGGGTGGGCCATGTATATGGATACACCTAAATAAAATGGGAATGGTTGGTGATATCAACTTCCTGTTTGTGGCACATTGGCATATGGGAGGGGGAATACTTTTCAAGATGGGTGGTGACATGGCGGCCATTTTGAAGTCGGCCATTTTGGATCTAAATTTCTTTTTTACAATGGGAAGAGGGTCATGTGACAAATCAAACTGCTTTTACAAGAAAAACAATGGTGTGCTTGGTTTTTAAGGTAACTTTATTCTTTCATGAGTTATTTACAAGTTTCTCTTTGTTTACAGCCATTGACATGTCACGGAGTTTAACACGTGAGGAGCAGATAGAAATTGTGTTGATGTCTGGTGAACACAGAGTCATTGCAGCAGATTTTAATGCAAGACACCCTACGCAAGAAAACTGTCACCATTCCCATGTTATTTAGGTGTATCCATATAAATAGCCCACCCAAAAAAAGTTTACCTCATCACAGAACATAATGTTCTGTTTAAACTGAGGGTCCTGTTCCAATTTTTGTTTTGCTCATTCAGCAAATTCAGCGGCTGATCTGGGCCATCCTCGTTGAGGTGCTGCAGCAGCTGGATTTTGTAAGGGTGCCATTTGTGAGTAGCTAATATCCGCCAAAGGGATGTTCGACTGATGCCAGATCAGCGTTAGGGAATCCTGAACCCTGATGAAGGAATCCGCAGTAATTCCAAAACGCGTAGGTTATTGGCTCCCACTATGCCCCGTACCTTCCCAGAGAAGCATCACGTGACTGATGATCACGTGACCCAGATACTGAAGGTCCTCCTGAAGATCCTTCTCAATGCTCAGTGAAGACTTCTAGCTACGCGCACGCCTGTCACCGGCCGGGACAGAGCGTGCTGAAGACTCCGGAAGACCCCATGCATACAGCCACCATAAAGGAAAAATCAGGAACCCGCCAGCTAAGTAGCTTCGCCTTGTACATTATCGTTTTGCTGACTGTCGTCTCAGCGCTGTCTGGGACTCCTGCATTCCACATCAACCTATGTGGCTGCAGCATATAGTTATCAAGTAGCGCATGATCTGAGGACTTTGTACCAGCGCATATTAGGAACAGGTATTCAAGAACCTTTTACTCTGTAATTGTGAGGGACTGTGACACTAATTAAGGAATATATATAGGGTTTTTTTTTCCTTTCAGATCGATATCCTGAGTGCATTAGCCTTCATTACAGACACATTGAGTACGAGCGATCCAGCTCTTGATTATAGAACAACACCATCAATGTGTGTATATATTCATGCACTCAGACAGACCATTTTTACATATAACTAACTAAATACCCTTACTTTTCTTTTATAGTAAACACATTTATACTATCTTTGATTTGACCTGTGCCACTATCTAACCGCTCATCTCACTCTATCAAGCAGGTAAATTTCACATTAGTAGTGATATTACTTAAATGCAACGTAGGACGTAGTGCGAGTGTGTGTACACTGTGTGTGTACATATTTCTACCTTTTTAGTTTTTTATACCCTAGTAATGATATAGGGTTCCACCTGCTGCAGTCCGCCTCTTTCAAACGTAACAGCGCCGCTATCCTCTACTACCTCCTTAATTTCCCAAATCCATTATTCCGAACCTTCTTTGTTTAACTTTGTACCACAGAACTAAAACCGTCAGGCATGACCAAAGATGTGGTCCTAAATGGAGACCAGCAATGCTCTGCAGTCACGCCCAGAGCCTACGTGGGGGGTTTGGGATTTTTCCCCCATAGCACACTGACTGGAAGGATGCCCTGGCTGAGGGGTCTCACTAAAGCTTGTTGAACTTTGTCAAGAATTGCACGTAATAGAAAAGTGTTTTACAGATGCTTTACTGTCTTTAGCTAGTAATGACCTGGTAAACTTAAAGAAGAGTTCATTGAAAGTATGCTAATGTTTTATTGAAAGTAGTAATGCTAATGTTTTATGCTTGATAGTTATCTAATGCAACATTAAAATTTAGAGTGCCTCCCATAAAGGAAAGAAATGTTTTTACCTGTTCACCTGTTTTACCTGTTGAAACGCGTTTCTAAAAATTAATTTCAAGCTTCCTTGTAACATCTATTTTTTAATTTGTTCCAGCCTGCGAACATGCTGTGTTCAACGGGGGAAAATGTGGCGCCCCTGAGGGTCCAGTCGCCACAGAGGTACTGCGCCTCATCCAGAGGTGTGATATCTGTTGTGAATTTGCTTTTTGCTCCCTCTAGTGGTTACTAGTTTTTTGACTCTGGTTTTTCTGTCATTCCTTTTATCCGCACCTGGGTCGTTAGTTAGGGGTGTTGCTATATAAGCTCCCTGGACCTTCAGTTCAATGCCTGGCAACGTAGTTATCAGAGCTAGTCTGCTGTGCTCTTGTCTACTGATCCTGGTTCCAGTTATATCAGCTAAGTCTGCCTTTTGCTTTTTGCTATTTGTTTTTGGTTTTGTATTTTTGTCCAGCTTGTTGCAAATCTATATCCTGACCTTTGCTGGAAGCTCTAGGGGGCTGGTGTTCTCCCCCCGGACCGTTAGACGGTTCGGGGGTTCTTGAATTTCCAGTGTGGATTTTTATAGGGTTTTTGTTGACCATATAAGTTACCTTTCTTTATTCTGCTATCAGTAAGCGGGCCTCTCTGTGCTAAACCTGGTTCATTTCTGTGTTTGTCATTTCCTCTTACCTCACCGTCATTATTTGTGGGGGGCTTCTATCCAGCTTTGGGGTCCCCTTCTCTGGAGGCAAGAAAGGTCTTTGTTTTCCTCTACTAGGGGTAGCTAGATTCTCCGGCTGGCGCGTGTCATCTAGAATCAACGTAGGAATGATCCCCGGCTACTTCTAGTGTTGGCGTTAGGAGTAGATATATGGTCAACCCAGTTACCACTGCCCTATGAGCTGGATTTTTGTATTCTGCAGACTTCCACGTTCCTCTGAGACCCTCGCCATTGGGGTCATAACAGTTTGCCAGGCCAGTATTAAATGTTTAATGCATTGCAGAAGAGGGATTATAAGAAAGAAGATTCTGAGTTTTTTTTTTCTCCTTCCCCTTTACCTCAGAGTGGCTATGCTTGCTGCAGACATGAATGTCCAGACCTTGATTACAAGTGTGGACCAGCTGGCTACTCGTGTGCAGGGCATACAAGACTATGTTATCAGAAATCCTAGGTCAGAACCTAAAATACCGATTCCTGAACTGTTTTCCGGAGACAGGTTTAAGTTTAGGAATTTCGTGAATAATTGTAAATTGTTTGTGTCCCTGAGACCCTGTTCATCAGGAGATTCTGCTCAGCAAGTAAAAATTGTTATTTCATTCTTACGGGGCGACCCTCAGGATTGGGCTTTTTCGCTGGCGCCAGGAGATCCGGCATTGGCTGATCTTGATGCGTTTTTTCTGGCGCTCGGTTTACTTTATGAGGAACCCAATCTTGAGATTCAGGCAGAAAAGGCCTTGCTGTCTATGTCTCAGGGGCAGGACGAGGCTGAAGTGTATTGCCAAAAATTTCGGAAATGGTCCGTGCTGACACATTGGAACGAGTGTGCACTGGCCGCTAATTTTAGAAATGGCCTTTCTGAAGCCATTAAGAATGTTATGGTGGGTTTTCCCATTCCCACAGGTCTGAATGATACTATGGCACTGGCTATTCAAATTGACCGGCGGTTGCGGGAGCGCAAAACCGCAAATTCCCTCATGGTGTTGTCTGAACAGACACCTAATTCGGTGCAATGTGATAGAAAAACCGCAAATTCCCTCATGGTGTTGTCTGAACAGACACCTGATTTAATGCAATGTGATAGAATCCTGACTAGAAATGAGCGGAAAATTCATAGACGCCGGAATGGCTTGTGCTACTACTGTGGTGATTCTACACATGTTATCTCAGCATGCTCTAAACGTATAGCTAAGGTTGTTAGTCCTGTCACCGTTGGTAATTTGCAACCTAAATTTATTCTGTCTGTAACTTTGATTTGCTCACTGTCATCTTATCCTGTCATGGCGTTTGTAGATTCAGGTGCTGCCCTGAGTCTCATGGATCTCTCATTTGCTAAGCGCTGTGGATTTACTCTTGAACCATTAGAAAATCCTATTCCTCTTAGGGGTATTGATGCTACACCATTGGCAGCAAATAAACCGCAGTATTGGACTCAGGTTACCATGTGCATGACTCCTGAACACCGCGAGGTGATACGTTTCCTGGTTTTACATAAAATGCATGATTTGGTCGTTTTAGAGCTGCCATGGTTACAGACCCATAATCCAGTCCTGGACTGGAAGGCTATGTCAGTCTCAAGTTGGGGCTGTCGTGGTATTCATGAGGATTCCCTGCCTGTGTCTATTGCTTCTTCTACGCCTTCGGAAGTTCCGGAGTATTTGTCTGATTATCAGGATGTCTTCAGTGAGTCTGAGTCCAGTGCACTGCCTCCTCATAGGGACTGTGACTGTGCTATAGATTTGATCCCAGGCAGTAAATTTCCTAAGGGAAGACTGTTTAATCTGTCGGTACCTGAACATACCGCTATGCGTTCATATATCAAGGAGTCTCTGGAAAAAGGACATATTCGTCCGTCTTCTTCCCCTCTTGGTGCGGGATTCTTTTTTGTGGCAAAAAAGGACGGATCTTTGAGACCTTGTATTGATTATCGGCTTTTAAATAAGATCACTGTCAAATTTCAGTATCCTTTACCGCTGTTGTCTGACTTGTTTGCCCGGATTAAGGGTGCCAAGTGGTTCACCAAGATAGACCTTCGTGGTGCGTACAACCTTGTGCGCATTAAGCAAGGTGATGAATGGAAAACCGCATTCAATACGCCCGAAGGTCATTTTGAGTACTTGGTGATGCCTTTTGGGCTCTCCAATGCGCCTTCAGTTTTTCAGTCCTTTATGCATGACATTTTCCGGAAGTATCTGGATAAATTTTTGATTGTTTATCTGGATGATATTTTGGTTTTTTCTGATAATTGGGATTCGCATGTGGAGCAGGTCAGGTCGGTCTTTAAAATTTTGCGTGAAAATTCTTTGTTTGTCAAGGGCTCAAAGTGTCTCTTTGGTGTACAGAAGGTTCCCTTTTTGGGGTTCATTTTTTCCCCTTCTGCTGTGGAGATGGACCCAGTCAAGGTCCGAGCTATTCTTGATTGGACTCAGCCCTCGTCAGTTAAGAGTCTTCAGAAGTTCTTGGGCTTCGCTAACTTCTACCGTCGTTTTATCGCTAATTTTTCTAGCATTGTGAAACCTTTGACGGATATGACCAAGAAGGGCTCCGATGTAGCTAACTGGGCTCCTGTTGCCGTGGAGGCTTTCCAGGAGTTGAAACGCCGGTTTACTTCGGCGCCTGTTTTGTGCCAGCCTGACGTCTCACTTCCCTTTCAGGTTGAGGTGGATGCTTCGGAGATTGGGGCAGGGGCCGTTTTGTCGCAGAGAGGCCCTGGTTGCTCTGTTATGAAACCTTGTGCCTTTTTCTCTAGGAAGTTTTCGCCTGCCGAGCGAAATTATGATGTGGGCAATCGGGAGTTGTTGGCCATGAAATGGGCATTTGAGGAGTGGCGTCATTGGCTCGAGGGTGCTAAGCATCGTGTGGTGGTCTTGACTGATCACAAAAATCTGATGTATCTCGAGTCTGCTAAACGCCTTAATCCGAGACAGGCCCGCTGGTCATTGTTTTTCTCCCGCTTTGATTTTGTTGTCTCGTATTTACCAGGTTCAAAGAATGTGAAGGCCGATGCTCTTTCTAGGAGCTTTGTGCCTGATGCTCCTGGAGTCGCTGATCCTGTTGGTATTCTTAAAGATGGAGTTATCTTGTCAGCTATTTCTCCGGATCTGCGACGTGTGTTGCAGAGATTTCAGGCTGATAGGCCTGAGTCTTGTCCACCTGACAGACTGTTTGTCCCGGATAAGTGGACCAGCAGAGTCATTTCCGAGGTTCATTCCTCGGTGTTGGCAGGTCACCCGGGAATTTTTGGCACCAGAGATCTGGTGGCCAGGTCCTTTTGGTGGCCTTCCTTGTCAAGGGATGTGCGGTCATTTGTGCAGTCCTGTGGGACTTGTGCTCGAGCTAAGCCTTGCTGTTCTCGTGCCAGCGGTTTGCTCTTGCCCTTGCCTGTCCCGAAGAGACCTTGGACACATATCTCCATGGATTTCATTTCTGATCTTCCGCTATCTCAGGGCATGTCCGTTATCTGGGTGATATGTGATCGCTTCTCCAAGATGGTCCATTTGGTTCCTTTGCCTAAGCTGCCTTCCTCTTCCGATCTGGTTCCTGTGTTTTTCCAGAACGTGGTTCGTTTGCACGGCATCCCTGAGAATATTGTGTCAGACAGAGGATCCCAGTTCGTTTCCAGGTTCTGGCGATCCTTTTGTAGTAGGATGGGCATTGATTTGTCGTTTTCGTCTGCTTTCCATCCTCAGACTAATGGACAGACGGAGCGAACCAATCAGACTTTGGAGGCTTATTTGAGGTGTTTTGTCTCTGCTGATCAGGACGATTGGGTGACATTCTTGCCGTTGGCTGAGTTTGCCCTTAATAATCGGGCTAGTTCCGCCACCTTGGTTTCGCCTTTTTTCTGCAACTCTGGTTTCCATCCTCGCTTTTCTTCGGGTCATGTGGAGCCTTCTGACTGTCCTGGGGTGGATTCTGTGGTGGATAGGTTGCAGCAGATCTGGAATCATGTGGTGGACAACTTGAAGTTGTCACAGGAGAAGGCTCAGCGCTTTGCCAACCGCCGCCGCGGTGTGGGTCCCCGACTACGCGTTGGGGATTTGGTGTGGCTTTCTTCCCGCTTTGTTCCTATGAAGGTCTCCTCTCCCAAATTTAAACCTCGTTTTATTGGGCCTTACAAGATATTGGAAATCCTTAATCCTGTATCTTTTCGTCTGGATCTTCCTGTGTCGTTTGCTATTCACAATGTATTTCATAGGTCCTTGTTGCGGCGGTACATTGTGCCTGTAGTTCCTTCTGCTGAGCCTCCTGCTCCGGTGTTGGTTGAGGGCGAGTTGGAGTACGTGGTGGAGAAGATCTTGGATTCTCGCCTCTCCAGGCGGAGGCTTCAGTACCTGGTCAAGTGGAAGGGCTATGGTCAGGAGGATAATTCCTGGGTGGTCGCCTCTGATGTTCATGCGGCCGATTTAGTTCGTGCCTTTCATGCCGCTCATCCTGATCGCCCTGGTGGTCGTGGTGAGGGTTCGGTGACCCCTCACTAAGGGGGGGGTACTGTTGTGAATTTGCTTTTTGCTCCCTCTAGTGGTTACTAGTTTTTTGACTCTGGTTTTTCTGTCATTCCTTTTATCCGCACCTGGGTCGTTAGTTAGGGGTGTTGCTATATAAGCTCCCTGGACCTTCAGTTCAATGCCTGGCAACGTAGTTATCAGAGCTAGTCTGCTGTGCTCTTGTCTACTGATCCTGGTTCCAGTTATATCAGCTAAGTCTGCCTTTTGCTTTTTGCTATTTGTTTTTGGTTTTGTATTTTTGTCCAGCTTGTTGCAAATCTATATCCTGACCTTTGCTGGAAGCTCTAGGGGGCTGGTGTTCTCCCCCCGGACCGTTAGACGGTTCGGGGGTTCTTGAATTTCCAGTGTGGATTTTTATAGGGTTTTTGTTGACCATATAAGTTACCTTTCTTTATTCTGCTATCAGTAAGCGGGCCTCTCTGTGCTAAACCTGGTTCATTTCTGTGTTTGTCATTTCCTCTTACCTCACCGTCATTATTTGTGGGGGGCTTCTATCCAGCTTTGGGGTCCCCTTCTCTGGAGGCAAGAAAGGTCTTTGTTTTCCTCTACTAGGGGTAGCTAGATTCTCCGGCTGGCGCGTGTCATCTAGAATCAACGTAGGAATGATCCCCGGCTACTTCTAGTGTTGGCGTTAGGAGTAGATATATGGTCAACCCAGTTACCACTGCCCTATGAGCTGGATTTTTGTATTCTGCAGACTTCCACGTTCCTCTGAGACCCTCGCCATTGGGGTCATAACAGATATCCCACTTTCAGGTGAGGAGGGGGGCACTACCCAGGACTCTAACACTCACATCCACCACACACCAGTTCAGTCAGGGCACCTGGGTGTACCCTTAGAGAGGATTGCCTCATCCCAGGCTGGATAGGAATGGGTGGTGGGAGTGGGTGGGGTAGGTAGCAAAAAGGGAAGAGAAGAGAAGCTTAGAAGGTGGGAAGACAGTGTGTGCTAAAACAGTTGGTCCTGAGAGGGAGAGACAGAAGAAAGCTCTGGGGGAGGACAGAAGGTGTCCTAGGGACACGGGAAGTGCAGAAGCCACCCGTGGGGCCCACATCCAGACTGACCCATGTCAGTTGGAGGGACCAGGTCACAGTCAGGGGACCGGCCCCAATTTAGTGGAAATCTTCAAGAATCAACTAAGAAACCGGAGGCTGAAACGTTTGAAGGAATCACAGCCACATCCACCCATAACTCGCCAAAAAGGCAGCTGGATAGAATCCAGGGGACTCAGAGGATGTATCCTCACCAGGTTCGTGGCTGCTGGCTTGGGACACTGTGGGTGAGACGCTGGGCAAGAGAAGTGGAAGCCAGTGTAGTGGCATGGCCAGAGAAAGGCATAAGAAAGGAGTTCTGGAAAGGTGCACCTCAATTTACCTGGGAGTTTGCTGGACCACTGACCGGGAGAACATAGCATCTGGCTGGCGTTTGTGGACTGGAGAACTGTAAGTAAAAGTGGAAGCTGCACCTTGCTGTGTTCTTTGAGTTATTCCTGCGTCACCTGCCTGGCATCACCACAACCACCATCTTAACATTTAACCATACAACTGCCCTGGGGCTAGCTCTACCCATGGGGAGCTGCACCATTTTTGCTGCACCACCATCGCCTCAGAGGATCTGACTGCAGCGTCACCACGGGTGGCGTCACAAATAATTTTTCAAATCCTTTATAAACTTTCCCCCTTTATTTCATCATTTCACATAGACGCCCAGGGCCACGGACCGGGGTCACCGCTGCTGAGACCTTCCTCTTTAAGAACTGCTGTGTCGGGCCAGGTACTGAGTATCCCACGGCCCTATGGGGTGCTCCAGATACACCTAAATAACATTGGAATGGTGACAGTTTTCTTGCGTATGATGTCTTGCATTGAAATCTGCTGCAATGACCCGGGTACTGCGTTCACCAGACATCAGCACAATTTCTATCCGCTCCTCACGTGTTAACCTCTGTGACATGTCAATGGCTGTAAACAAAGAGAAACTTGTAAATAACTCATGAAAGAATAAAGTTATGTTAAAACCAAGCACATCATTGTTTTTTTTTTGTGAAATTCTCAATAAGTTTCATGTGTCACATGACCCTCTTCCCATTGGAAAAAAATAAAGTTGGATCCAATGGCTTCAAAATGGCCACCATGGTCACCACCCATCTTTAAAAGTTTTCCCCCTCCCATATACTAATGTGCCACAAACAGGAAGTTGATATCACCAACATTCCCATTTTATTTAGGCGTATCCATATACATGGCCCATCCTGAACATGCAGCAAAAGATTAATCCGATTTAGGTGCATTAGTTTACATTGATCAACATTAAACCTTAGGCTACTTTCACACTAGCGTCGGGCTCGGTCCGTCGCAGTGCGTCGGGCCGAGGTCACCGACGCTAGCGTTGTCTCCGCCGCACAACGGGGGCAGCGGATGCATTTTTCCAGCGCATCCGCTGCCCCATTGTGAGGTGCAGGGAATTGCGGGGAGGTGGGGGCGGAGTTCCGGCCGCGCATGCGCGGTCGGAAAAAGAGGACCGTCGTGGGCAAAAAACGTTACATGTAACGTTTTTTGCTCCCGACGGTCCACCACAACACTGCGCAACCGTCGCACGACGGTTGCGACAAGTGTCAATGCGTCGCAAATGCGTCGCTAATGTTAGTCAATGCAGAAAAAACGCATCCTGCAAGCACTTTTGCAGGATGCGTTTTTTCGGCAAAACGACGCATTGCGACGTATTGCAGTTAACGCTAGTGTGAAAGTAGCCTTATCTGCCATGTTTTTGCCCATTCAGACATCTTATCCAGATCATTTTGTAATATTGCAATACAAATTTGTAATATATTGCAATACAATCTCCCTCGCTCTGAGCTTATCGCTCAGAATTTTTTTGCTCACATAAACAATTTCAAGCATGATGGATAAGCGTTTTGCAACACAATAATCAATCAGTCAACCCTTTCACATTATACAATTGTCATGAACGATAGATCATTAGTGTTAGAATTTGACAAATTATCGTTCAATGTAAATGGACCTTTAACATAAGTCGTAGAGATTGTTTGGTTACAGAGGGTATGATCTTCTCTGAGGCCTCTTGAAATCCATGATTCTGCAATAAGTTAAGATTAGTTTCAGGTTTCTGCATTTAGTGCAGGGAAGGGTGTGACCTCCCTTCTTTTAAGCTGGACATTATACTTAAAGTATAAAGCTTCCCATTTGTTGGGTGTCCATATTTGGGAGCCGGTCCTGCTCAGCCTGTATTGATACTGGGGTCACTATGACGTATGGTAAGGTTTTAATATGAGAGGTTAGGACCATCCCAGTTTGGGTACACCATGACGCTTGTGGGATGGCCTTTACACTTTTTTGATCAAAAACGGTGTTTACTAAGTACCCTGTACTATTTAAATGCACTTTTGCTTTTACTTATTTACTTACAACAGGGTATATGTTTATTTTGTCCTTGTCTTATGGTACTGTCACACAGTGCAATTTTGATCGCTACGACGGCACGATTCGTGACATTCTAGTGATATCGTTACGATATCGCAGTGTCTGACACGCAGCAGCGATCAGGGACCCTGCTGAGAATCGTACGTCGTAGCAGATCGTTTGAAACTTTCTTTCGTCGCTGGATCTCCCGCTGTCATCGCTGGATCGTTGTGTGTGACAGCGATCCAGCGATGCGTTCGCTGGTAACCAGGGTAAACATCGGGTTACTAAGCGCAGGGCCGCGCTTAGTAACCCGATGTTTACCGTGGTTACCAGCGTAAAAGTAAAAAAAAACAAACCGTACATACTCACCATCTGATGTCTGTCAGGTCCCTTGCAGTCTGCTTCCCGCTCTGACTGTGAGCGCCGGCCGGAAAGTGAGAGCAGATCACAGCGGTGACGTCACCGCTGCGCTCTGCTCTCACTGTACGGCTGCAGAGCGGGAAGCAGACTGCAAGGGACCTGACAGACATCAGATGGTGAGTATGTACGGTTTGTTTTTTTTTACTTTTACGCTGGTAACCACGGTAAACATCGGGTTACTAAGCGCGGCCCTGCGCTTAGTAACCCGATGTTTACCCTGGTTACCAGCGAACCTCGGCATCGCTCCAGCACCATGATTGCAAAGTGTGACCGCAGTCTACGACACTGGAGCGATACTCATACGACGCTGCGACGTCACGGATCGTGCCGTCGTAGCGACGAAAATTGCACGGTGTGACAGTACCCTTAGAGCACAAACAGGATCTTTTCTCAAATCTGTTATTTGCAACTGAGAGCATACTTTAGCTTGAACCGCGTCAAAATATAAGATTTTTATTCTGTCTACTGCTACACTTTAAACTTTTAGGCCATGTGCACACGTTCAGTATTTTTCGCGTTTTTTTCGTGTTTTTTCGCTATAAAAACGTGATAAAAACACGAAAAAAACGCGGAAAAAACGCTAACATTTGCCTCCTATTATTTTCAGGGTATTCCGCATTTCTTGTGCAAATGTTGCATTTTTTTCCGCGAAAAAATTGCATCGCGGAAAAAAAAGCAACATGTTCATTAAATTTGCGGAATTGCGGGGATTCCGCACACCTACAAATGCATTGATCTGCTTACTTTCCGCATGTGGCTATGCACACCATGCGGGAAGTAAGCAGATTATGTGCGGTTGGTACCCAGGGTGGAGGAGAGGAGACTCTCCTCCATGGACTGGGCACCATATAATTGGTAAAAAAAAAAGAATTAAAATAAAAAATAGTGATATACTCACCTTCGATGGCCCCGGAGTCTTCCCGCCTCTCAGCGGTGCATGCTGCCGCTTCCGGTCCTATAGATGGTGTGTGTGAAGGACCTGCGATGACGTCGCGGTCTTGTGATTGGTCGCGTGACCGCTCATGTGACCGCTCACGTGACCGCGACGTCATCGAAGATCCTGCACCACACCATCTATAGGAACGGACGCCTCTGAGGAGATCGGCTGTCTGCAGGGGAGTATAACCATTTTTTTTATTATTTTTAAACATTCTATCTTTTACTATTGATGCTGCATAGGCTGCATCTATAGTAAAAAAGTTGGTCACACTTGTCAAACACTATGTTTGACAAGTGTGACCAACCTGTCAGTCAGTTTTCCAAGCGATGCTACAGATCACTTGGAAAACTTTAGCATTCTGCAAGCTAATTTCGCTTGCAAAATGCTAAAAAAACCGCGAAAAAAATGGGAAAAAAACGCAAAAAAAAATATGCGGATTTCTTGCAGAACATTTCCGGTTTTCTTCAGGAAATTTCTGCAAGAAATCCGGACGTGTGAACATACCCTAAAGGAGAAGAAAATATATAAATAAAATTATTATTATTAAGAAAAGCAATTCAATTTTAACTCTATGTTGGAGTACTGGATTCATTTGGTTTTCACATTGTATTGAGCCTTAATCTACTGATCCATGCAGCCCAATCAGTTATAGTGGGTGAGATGTGAACTGCCTGCATAATAATAATTCTTCCATTTTCCTGACCAGAAAGAGAAGCTGTCTGTGTGTGAAGCTGTATATGACTTTTTAAACCAACCTACTTTTCAACATGTATAAGAACACAATATGTTATTTATTAGAGCACATATTTTTTCCAGATTTTTCTGCGCAGCTAAGTGATCTAAAGGTCACATTGTTGATAGTGTAAGCGTTATTTCCTATTTTACATATAGTTAAGGTAATATAATAAGGTAAATATCAGAAACAGTTTACTTCCTCGATACAACATTCAAGCTTAATGAAAGACATTCCTGAGCAGCTGTTTATCTCTTTTAATGTTGATGTTGAAGGTCCCATTGGGGAAAAAGAAGCATACAATATAGTGAGGAATGCCAACTGGTGACTATTCATCACAACCAATTTCTCAAATAGCACATCTACCTGAGACCATTTATCATTTCACTTTTGTAAGTGAAGCTCAAATAAATCAGGATGTTGGAGGCCAAATGCTGTTCCATCAGACTGTTTGTGTTTAATTTATGGAGCTTTTCTATAGCATGACTTGAGAGTGTTTACTTTACCTAATCTCCAAAACACAGGATGTGATCTAAACTCTAATGGGTGATATATCCAAGATCGTATTTTTCAGGTTATAGCTTAAATTTGAAAGGAATTATATTGAACTTAAAATTTATGACATTAGAAGTTCATACAATGAGCTGTGGAATGGAATACATAGCATCAGTTAGGCTTACTGTTTAAAACTTAAAAGACAGCGAGATATAAAAGACAGCGCCTCACACATTGGTGAAATAGATCACAATTTATTCTGCCTTCTGTGGCGACGTTTCGATCCCAAAGATCTTTTTCAAGCACAGCACAATACAGTCTTAATCCCCCTTAAGTAGTGTAAAACACCACCCCCTCATTAGCACGAACCAATCGACACATATAGATACATAAACAATCAATTAAATATCAAAAAACACATAATATGTATAAAAAACACTACACAAAATGCTGGGCTGAGAAAATGTCCCAAACTGACACAAAGTGCATTTCCTGATCACTCATCCATCTATAGACTATTCTAATACAGACAAAGGCTCTCCAACATCTCCTACCACTGTAAACAAGTCCTTCACCAATCGTATCACCGCATTTCTATTGTCATGGTGATGCTTGCTCATCAGAGTCATAAGGCCACACCTCCAGGTGCTTCGGACCAATCGCTATACATCCTGTAGTGCACATGCTCCGGCGTCTTCATCCCATTGGTCGTACTGAGCAGTGCTACGTCACAGCTGTGGGTCTCTTCTCCAATCGATTGCATGCTTTTCACACCAGTTTCATCCAGCTCTGGCAAAATGGGCATAGCTGGGACATGAAGCAGGCAGATTGGGGCCTGGCAATGGCTAGTCATCCAATTTATGATTAATTATTTTGTAGCCTGTCTTACACCAAAAATGTTACTCAAGTATCCAAACTGCATCGGTCTTGATGAGTCGAGGCCAGAGTGTTTTCAAGTAGCTTGAATGAGAATGCAAGACGCAATATGGGATGATAGTTGGAGAGGGCTAAGTGGTAAAAAAATGCTTTGGTAAAGGTAAAAAAGGGCTGGGATGAAAACAAAAGAGGGGTTAGAAGATGAGTTGAGAAAGGATAGGATCAGGGTTTTAAAATGAGTATTAGAAATACCGTACTCATATTTATTTCAATAGTTAAAAAAACAGCGTGGGGACCAACTACTCTAGTGTAGCATATGGGAGAAAAATACCATTGTATGACATACAGTAACAAACCCCAGGCCTGCACAATGGGCACATATACCGAGATATATGTGCAACATAAATGGTGATTGTTAATGGAAAACATGGCGAAGCAGAGGTCAAAAAGTTAAAGATATAACCATTTAACAAGTGCACTGAAAATCGCAAAAAATGTCCGTCAGGTGAAAAATGTTTGCAGTATTAAAAGGTTAATGTTAAATCTGGCAAAGTTCATTCATCTCAGCAATATGTTGATTTTTTTATGCTACTTTGTTCACGAGACACCTCATAGTCAGCTGGTTTGGATTAGATGGTCATCTCAATGACAGGAGAGGAAATTCTGGAATCTCCTTTAGTCAATCACCTTCGTGAAGAATTAGTTAGGAGCTTATATATTTTTTCACAGCATCTGTGGGTAATGCAAAATGAAAAATACATTTTTCTAAAGGCAGCTTTTACCTAAAATGTCACTGATATGGATAAGGATATTTACCTTTTTAAAACATTAATTTGCTGTTTATTTTTTTTATTTATTATTAAGTCATCACTGCAGCTCATCAGATGTACAGTATGTTCCACTTGGTGATTTCTGAGCTACAAGTACAACGACAATATGAATTGCTGCAAGTATTTGGCCTACTTTACCTATGGTGAGAAAAGAGTAGGGCATAGACTACAACTAAACTCAGTTATTGATAATTAACGGCATTGTTCACAACTGGGACAACCCTTTCTCAATTGAAATTTTCCTGTGAAAAATAACAACAGATGGTACTTACCTCTGATAACGGTCCAGAAACATCGGTACTTGATCTCAGAGGCTCGCTTGACATTGGCTGCATGGCTTATGTGGCATAACAATCAGTGGCCACTTCACTCTCACTTCTTTCAGATTAAACTGATACTGCTGTTCTCTGACTTCATCCAAATGTCAGTTGCATTCCAAGGAGATGCCACCACCAATCGACAGGCCAATTAGACACCCATTACGGATGACATATGGCTTGAGGAATGCAGTTTATAGAGCAAGAAGAACAAAGCTACTACATTTTATATATTTATTTCAAAAAGTCAAAGATGTTACAAAAGGGGAAAAAACAGTACATGCAATTACATAACATAAAAAGGAATAACAAAAGAAAAGTATTAGATTTGATGTCACAGAATCAACACAGATCTTAGCTGAAGGAAGCTCTCCTTTGAAAACTGTACAGAACTACAGCAAACTGTATCTTCTAGACTGACAATGACTATAAATCACAATCTGTATTTATTAGATAACAGTCACTTCCACATACCTCCTCTTGGTGAGCTCATGTGTGGGCTGGTTAATGGGATGTGGCTAGAGTCCAAAACAGTTATAAGATCCCCAATTTTCAGGATATCTGTCCACTTGGATGTCCCAGGTGGGATATATTAATTCCATATTTTCTATCATGATTTTAGCTTTCCATAAATATATACATGGCATATATACTGTTATCCACCTGTCTGATATTAATTTGGGACCGAATGGCAGGCCGCACCGCAATTTAATTACATGCATAGTGTTTTTCCCTTGCTCATGGTGCCAAAAATATGTCTCCTATAACTATAGGACCTATGCCTGTCACTAAACCCTAATATTCATAACTAGACTTTGATGCCAGAGTGTCTGATATAATTCCTTTGAAGACCAGAAAAGTTTTCTCCAGAAGTGTTAAATTTGTCATCTCCCAGGCTCTGGTATACACTGGGTACAGATCTTGTGCCTGTCCTCCAGCAAATAACCTACTTAAATTACCTATTCAGAGCAGGAGGTCATAACTGAACAGGTATCAAGTGGAGAGTTTAGAGTGCTAGTCCTTTTTTCATTCAGATCATAAATGAAGACATACTTCAATGCCCAATTTGAAGGTGATACGTTCACTCTTAAAAGATGGCTTTATGGATTCTGGTCCCATTTTACCATTACATCTATGAAACTGTGCATAATAATCACCTCTATGTAAGAATGTTAGCAAATTGCCCATACATAATATTCTATTCAAGTGTTTATCTGCACACCTGGCTATGCTTCCTTTGGTACTTCTTGCTCTGGTTGCTTGTTTGCTTTCCTGCATATTTTGCTGTCCTGGTCCTGACTAATCGACATGCCATATGGCAAGACCCACTGTGCTGTCCCATTGCCTTCAAACAATGTTGCTCACTCTGAACTGTGACTTTGAGAATCCAGCTCACCAGGAGAGTCTATAGCAATACCAATTTAGCAGTAGACTGAGATGATCAAAAGACGTGACAGAATCCCTTTAAAATGATATTCCCATCGACAAGATCCTATCCCAATATGTAGTAGATGTAATAACAGTAATATCAGCAAATACCTCCAATTAGAAATGTACAGTTGTATAGTTCTTCTGATTCGATATGTCGTTTACCCAAGGTATCAAAGGTTACGACCATTCTTATAGTGACAGTTAGTTAGCTACTAGTGATTTAGTTTTCAACGCGGCAGCTGAATGATTTACAGCTACTAGACAGCTTGATTACATGTGGGGATTGCCTAGCAACCAGGCAACCCCCACATGTACTCAGCCTGGCTAGTAGCTGTAAATCATTCAGCTGCCACCATGAAAACTAAATCTCCGAGCAGTCATAAATACTCAGAGGTCACCCGAGCGTGCTCGGGAAAACCCGATCAACAAGTACACTCGCTCATCACTAATTATTACATGTTGGGAAAGCATCTTGAGATGGGAATACCCCTTTAACAATTTCCCAACATAGTTTGTTCTTGTAGTCAAATGTCAGGTCACTGTCTTTGATGTAATCTCAGGAACTTAGCTTGCATCTTTTCTGGCAGATAATGGCTATCATCTGCCTCTAACAGCCGTGAGTGGAGCTGAGCTCTGCCTGCTGTTTTTAACCACTTAAATGCCACTGTCAGTCTCTGATAGCGGCATTTACAGCAGACGGCCCAGGGGACAAGCTGTTCCACATGCCAACTGAGCAACCTCCACCAATGCTACACAATTGCGGCATGCTGTTGGGTTCTCATGGTAGCCGGGGGCCAACTGAAGGCCTCTGTGTATACCATGACAAAACTTCATTGAAGACCAGAATATGGCTGGTGCTCCTAGGTGAATAAGATTATTATAATATACTGCAATGATGTGGTATGCAGTGTATAGTATAACTCATTGGATGATTTCAGAGTCAAGTCACCTAAGGAACAAAAAGGTATAGCAAACATTTAAAGAAAGGTTTGAAACAAAAATAAAGAAATAAAAAAATACACATTGCTTTGTTTGTAAAAGTCTTGTTTATCAAAATACAACATTAATTAGCATGGCTGGTAAATGCTGTAAAGGCAAAAAAAAAACAATTGAAATACAAAAATTGTGTTTTTTGGCACCACAACACTGCAGAAAAATGCCATAGGAAGCCATCAAAACATTGTATCTACCCAAAAATGATGTCAACAAAAATGTCATCTCGCTGTGACTAAAACAAGCTCTAATACAACTCCATTGACATAAAATTGAAAATTTTACTGGTCTTGGAGACCCGCTTACAAGAAAAAAAAATTATGAATTTCCAAATTTTTTCATCACCGAAATGAAAAAAACAACTCTGCAGGTTCGGCATCGCCATATTTGTAATGACTAGAGATGAGCCACCTCCCTAGTGTTCGGGTTCGGTTCGTCGAACAGAGAGATGTTCGCCGAACTGTTCGTCAAACTGTTCGACGAACACCGTCGAACCCCATTGAAACCAATGGCAGGCAAACACAAACACATACAAACACATGAAAAACACATAGAAAACACCTTAAAAGGTGTCCAAAAGCTGACAAACTGCTCAGAAGACACAACAAACACATGGAAAAGTCACAACTACACACAGTCATGTGAAAAGATAAGAGGTGGAGGAGTAAAGGAGGAGGAGACACATATATAGGCCCTTCTAAAGTTAAGAAAGGCTGGAGAAAAAATCTAAACTCACTCTACCAACACCCAGACGTCTTGACAAAAAAATATATATATCTTTAGGTAGAATGGCGGCGGGTCCATTCAGAACACTTTCCTTAGAAGACGGGGGGTTGGGAGTTGTGCCAAAAAATGAACCCAATACATTCAGACTAATCCACCATTTGTCATATCCAAGGGGCAGGTCTGTAAACGACAACATCGATGCAGTACCAAGTTTAGTACTATGTACTGTACCTCCTTTGACGAGGCAATCAGGTGGGTCAGGAAGTTGGGAAGGGGCACCCTAATGACCAAAACAGACATTGAGGGGGTGTTCCGGTTACTACCTGTGCCTCCGAATAGTGTCCTCCCATTGGGCTGCTTCTGTGAAGGAGCATACTACATAGATCGCTGTTTGCCCATGGGGTGCTCCATATCCTGCTCACTATTTGAGGCGTTCTTCCTCGAATGTGTCGTCATGGACGTTTGTAAGGCGGCACATATTATCCATTACCTCGACGACTTCTTATGCCTGGGCCCAAAAGATTAGCTACAGTGTGAAAACACGCGTTAGTCCACCTGTGAGAAGGAGAGAGCTGGAGGGAGAGTGGACACCCCAGAGCCGAGGGGTTAGATTGAGGAAGAAAGAAGGCGGTGTAGCTTGCTTCATGGGGGGGGTACTCTGCTGAGTAGCAGAAATTGCTACTAGGCCCAAAAGGATTTCCTTGGCCAAATGCCATTAAAAAATAGTAGTTAGGTAAACAGGCGGTGTAGCTTTCTTCATAGGTGGGGTACTCTGCTGAGTAGCACAAAATGCTATTAGGTACAAAACGATTTCCTGGGCTAGATCAGTTAAAAATTAGTAATTAGATCAACAGGCGATGTAGCTTGCTTCATGGGTGGGGTACGCTGCTGAGAAGCACTAAATTCTACTAGGCCCTAAAGGATTTCCTGGGCTAGATGCTGTTACAAAATAGTAGTTAGGTAAACAGGTGGTGTAGCTTGCTTCATGGGTGGGGTACGCTGCTGAGTTGCACAAAATTCTACTAGGCCCAAAAGGATTTCCTGGGCTAGATGCCGTTACAAAATAGTAGTTAGGTAAACAGGCGGTGTAGCTTGCTTCATGGGTGGGGTACGCTGCTGAGTTGCATCAAATTCTACTAGGCCCAAAAGGATTTCCTGGGCTAGATGCCGTTACAAAATAATAGTTAGGTAAACAGGTGGTGTAGCTTGCTTCATGGGTGGGGTACACTGCTGAGTTCCACCAAATTCTACTAGGCCCAAAAGGATATCCTGGGCTAGATGCTGTTACAAAATAGTAGTTAGGTAAACAGGTGGTGTAGCTTGCTTCATGGGTGGGGTACGCTGCTGAGTTGCATCAAATTCTACTAGGCCCAAAAGGATTTCCTGGGCTAGATGCCGTTACAAAATAATAGTTAGGTAAACAGGTGGTGTAGCTTGCTTCATGGGTGGGGTACACTGCTGAGTTCCACCAAATTCTACTAGGCCCAAAAGGATATCCTGGGCTAGATGCTGTTACAAAATAGTAGTTAGGTAAACAGGTGGTGTAGCTTGCTTCATGGGTGGGGTACGCTGCTGAGTTCCACCAAATTCTACTAGGCCCAAAAGGATTTCCTGGGCTAGATGCTGTTACAAAATAGTAGTTAGGTAAACAGGCAGTGTAGCTTGCTTCATGGGTGAAGTACGCTGCTGAGTAGCACCAAATTCTACTAGGCCCCAAAGGATTTTCTGGGCCAGATGCTGTTAAAAATAGTACTTAGGTAAACAGGCAGTGGGTGGCTGGGCTACTCTGCTGACTAGCAGACACTGAAGCTTTGGAGCAGACCTCTGAATCCCAGGCCATAGTATGAGTAAACAACTCTGCAGACGACCCCACCCACCTGGAATTGACGACGGCAAAGTCATGTAAAACTCAGCAAGGAGACTAAATCAAAGAGTCTCCATTTTTTCAAAAAATTCGGCCACAAACACCACTTAAGTGGCATCAATTTCGCCAGAGTTTTTCTAAAACGGTTGGTGAGGTGATTTTCAAAAATCATCAAGCTTTTAGTCTCCCCTAGATGACACAGGGGTAGAAAAGTCCTTGCGGATCCAGGATTTGTTCATCTTGGAGATACTCTTGTACCATCCTCTCTAGGCGTTGGCTGTGCGTCAGACTTCTTGTCTCCTTTGGCATTGCAAAGGATGGTCTAAAAAAATCTTGAAACGATTGGAAAAAATTGCTGTTGCCACCAGATACGATATTACTGTTACGGTTTGAGTGATGACTCGATAGTCCCACGGTTGGCAAGTTAGAACTCAGAGATTCACTACGTGCACCACTGGTGTTTTGTGGAAAAGCAGATGTTAGATTCTGCAACAGTCACTGCTGATACTCCTGCATGCGTGAATCCCTTTCTATGGCAGGAATTATTTCGCCAAATTTGCTTTTGTACCGGGGATCTAAGAGTGTGGCAACCCAGTTGTCGGCATTACTTCGGATTCTGACAATCCGAGGGTCATTTTGCAGGTAGTGCAGCAAGAAGGCACTCATGTGTCTTGCGCATCTAGGAGGACCAAGTCCTTGTTGTCTTGGTGGTGGTGAGGTGAGAATCATGCTTCAATCGTCTGCCCTCTCCCCCCAACCTCGCACAGCAGAAATTTGATCAAGGTCTCCCTCATCTGATGAGTCTTCCATGCCCAGCGCCAGTTCGTCCTCCACTTCTTCCTCGCCTCCTGCACCTTCCTCAACAGTTTGGCTGCTACCATGCGCCCTCGGTAATCCCTCTCCCCCAGCCTCTAATGCCAGCCGCCTTGGTGCTGCCAACCTTCTTGACCTTGGAGATACGATCCCTTCTGCATACGACTCCTCCTGTTCCTCCTCCTCCTCTTGTTCCACCACCTGACTCTGAACACTGTGTAAGGTGTGCTCCAGGATGTAAATCACCGGAATGGTCATGCTGATAATGGCATTGTCAGCGCTAAACATCTTCGTTGCTATTTCAAAACTGTGCAGAAGGGTGCATAGGTCCCTGATCTGAGACCACTCCTGCAGCGTGATTTGCCCCACCTCTTGAGCTCGTTGGCCCAGGCTATACGTCATAACGTATTGCACCAGGGCTTGTCGGACAGTGCAGACACTGCTCCTAGGCCCAAAACTATTAACTGGATTAGATGCAGTAAAAATTGAGCTACTAAGCCCAAAACCCCAAAACTATCAACTGGATTAGATGCAGTGAAAATAGAGATACACAGGCGGTATAGTTTGTTTCACAGGCGGGCTACTCTGCTGACGTGCAGACACTGCTACTAAGCCCAAAACCCCAAAACGATTTACTGGGTTAGATGCAGTAAAAATTGAGATACACAGGCGGTGTAGCTAGCTTCACAGGCGGGCTACTCTGCTGACGTGCAGACACTGCTACTAAGCCAAAAATCCCAAAACGATTTACTGGGTTAGATGCCGTAAAAATTGAGATACACAGGCGGTGTAGCTAGCTTCACAGGCGGGCTACTCAGATGACTATCAGACAATGTTACTAGCCCAAAAGGTTTGGCTGAGCTAGATTACACCAAATGCTGTGACTAACACTTGCAGAGCACTGGCTCAGACACTGGCTGGCAAACAGTGCTATGAACTGCTGTAACCTACCCTGAAAAGGGCTGATATTACAACTAGTCCCAACTCCCGACTCCCTAAACCTATCTCTCAGAAAATTTGCTGGCAAAAAAAGACTCTTTGACTGTATAGCGCCCACAGCAGCAGCGGTGCCGACTAACACTAAGCTGCAGCAGTGAGGAAATGGTGACGACGGGGCAAATGGCTTTTTCTCATTGGGCAAGGAGTGACATGTGACATACACAGCCAATGACACATGCCCTTGCTTGTCTGCATCACATGCACATTGCTGTGTGTGCGCACTGCTGATAGGCTGAGAGACTGCACCGCCCCTCTGTAAATGCGGGAAAGAAAAAAAAATGGAGATCGGCGTTATTTCAGCACAGATCTATCCCTCGCCCCCCCCGCCCGCTATACACTGAACCAGTCTATTAACAATGATAAACAGTTTTAATGTGCAAATCAAGCGAGGCTTTTGGTGAACGAACAGTTATCGAACAGAAACTCGAACAGCCGAATTTTAAGCAAATTGTTCGGGTTCGTCGAACGACTCAAACACCGCCCAAAACAGCTCGAATTTGAAATTGGCGAACAGATCGACTCGAACACCGCTCATCTCTAGTAATGACCTAGTAGAGAATGGCATGTAATTTTTTTACCAAACAATAAACAGCACTTTAAACACAATAAACAGTGCGGTCAGAACTTTATTCTGCACTGACATTTAAAAATGTCAGTGCAGATTAAACTGATTGATCAGGTAGTCAGTTGTTAGATATAGCCCGATATAGCCTGATTCATCATTTAGAAGGCATAGATGATTTATTACCATCTCTGCCTTCGATTGCTGATGCATAGTGCTATAAGCACTGTCAATGCTACCTCATAAGGACCCACTGATTATGTGATTATTTGGTGCAGAGAGAGAGAGCAGGAGCTGCTGGATCCTATGAGATCCAGTCAACTCTGCCATGCAGGAACGAAGTTGAATTTCCCTTGTAATTAGGGCTAATATACCAACCTCAGCTGAAGAAAAAATAGCAATAAAAAATGAATTAATATGTTAAAATGTCCCAAAAAGGTCTGTCAAGACTTGATGGGAGCCATTATGTGTGAAATAAATGAAAAAAGAAATATAAACAAACAAAAATAATAACAAATAAAACAAAACAAAAAAAATAGACACTTCCTTTTCAATCTGCTATTTCTATCCCCAATTCTCTAAAAAATATATATATTGGAAACAGAAGGGAATGCTGATCTGAGAGAAGGAGGAAGCAGGAAGCAAACTGAAGGCACTAGGTATAGTGACTATATATTAGAAATGTTTAGTCACTTTTCAGTCCCAAGTTGGAGGGTAATAAAAACAGAGGATTATTTAGTACTATGGAGGGATTTTGAAAATACTTTAGGCTTGGGCTGAGAAATGGCAATTAAAGTTTAGCACATAAACGTAAGGTCATGCACTTGGCCCCAAGGAAACAAAATATATAATTATGTACTGAATAGTAAAACTAAGTACACTAGGGCTGGACTGGGACAAAAAAAGCATTCCTAGCACACAAATCCTGCAAGTCCACTTACTATAACAAACCTTCTCCTACATCAAGGTAAAATGGCAGCACGTAATGCAAGGTTCATCTAATTTTGCCTTATTTTGTTATGATATCATATCAAACACATCCTAATAATAATAATAATAATCTTTATTTATATAGCGCCAACATATTCCGCAGCGTTTTACAGTTAAAAGTTTCAAACACAACAGTCATAAGTAACAACATTAACAGTACAATAACTAAAGCAAAATAAGACGACCCTGCTCGTGACAGCTTACAATCTACAATGAGGTGGGGGAGATACAAGGTAAAGGTGATGGTCCAACACCATTTATAAGGCAAGAAATCCCACTTATTAAACCTGACAGGGCACACCTGTGAAGTGAAAACCATTTCCGGTGACTACCTCTTGAAGCTCATCAAGAGAATGCCAAGAGTGTGCAAAGCAGTCATCAAAGCAAAAGGTGGCTACTTTGAAGAACCTAGAATATAAGACATAATTTCAGTTGTTTCACACTTTTTTGTTAAGTATATAATTCCACATGTGTTAATTCATAGTTTTGATGCCTTCAGTGTGAATGTACAATTTTCATAGTCATGAAAATACAGAAAAATCTTTAAATGAGAAGGTGTCCAAACTTTCAGTCTGTACTGTATATATATTTGTGCAGGTGTCTTTTAACAGTAGAACAATGTACCACATCTCCAGAGTCTGTTACATCTTTCTGAAGGTCTTTTACAGTGAAGCGGGGTTTCTGATTTGCCTCTCTAGCGATCCTACGAGCAGCTCTCACTGAAATTTTGCTTGGTGTCCCAGACCTTATCTTGACCTCCACTGTTAACTGCCATTTCTTAATTATATTTCAAACTGAGGAAATGGAACTTGAAGATACTTTGCTATCTTCTTATAGCCTTTTACTACTTTGTGGACCTCCATCATTTTAATTTTCAGAATGCTAGGTATTGGCAGCTGTTTAGAAGAACCCATGGCTGCTATTTTTGACACAAGGTTAGAGGAGGCTGGGTTTTTATAAAGCTGGAAAATTTGTATCACCTGGCCTTTCCGAATGATGATAGTGAATAAGCCATAACCCAATAGGCTAATTAAGGTCTAAAATCTGGGTCAAAGTTATCTAAGCACAC
Organism: Ranitomeya variabilis; assembly: GCF_051348905.1. Classification (NCBI taxonomy): domain Eukaryota; kingdom Metazoa; phylum Chordata; class Amphibia; order Anura; family Dendrobatidae; genus Ranitomeya; species Ranitomeya variabilis. The sequence continues at coordinate 165,171,067 of NC_135234.1, forward strand.
AAAACTCCAAGGGTGCCAAAACTTTTGCATCAACCCATTTTCCTTTTTGTAATTTTTAAAGTTAATAAAAAGACAAAAACATGTTTTGCCTAAAATACAAAGAAAATGTGTCATCTTTAACTTTAAGCCTTTTAGAAATCATTTTATTTTCAACTTGCTTAACTGCTCACAATAACAGTAATTTTGACCAGGGGTGCCCAAACTTTTACATGCCACTGTAAATAGCTGTTGGCTGAAGGATTCTTTGACCAGCATCAATCTCTGTGAGCTCCGCCTGACACAGGAACACTCTGCTCCGCGCTCCTGTGTTCTCTATGAGAGAGTCGCTGCTAGGTTTATCCTACTCCTCTATCCTCCAGTGGGCTCTTCTGTCAGCGTCCTACCTCCCAGAGACAAAACCGATCAGCCACTGGGAATGTAAGGCTGCCGTCACACTAGCAGTATTTGGTCAGTATTTTACATCAGTATTTGTAAGCCAAAACCAGGAGTGGGTGATAAATACAGAAGTGGAACATATGTTTCTATTATACTGTTCCTCTAATTGTTCCACTCCTGGTTTTGGCTTACAAATACTGATGTAAAATACTGACCAAATACTGCTACTGTGACGGCAGCCTAACTGGCCGGATCCTTCCCTCAACTCGCATTCCAAAAGTAATTTCTTGCTGGCGAGTGGGGAGACACCCTACTCAATAAACTGTAGGGCAATCCTGCCAAAATTGGTAGGTTTGGCCTACTTTAGTGTAATGTGTATGGGAGCCTGTAGACAGCAGTATAGCTGTGATTGTCATTTTTGCTTAGACAACAAAAAAAAACATTTAAACCTTGAAATTCCATTCAAAGAAACATCTTGCTGCAGCATAGTTAGCAAATAAACACTGCAATAGGGCCATGAAAAAGTGCCATTACAATCAGTTATTTTTTACTCATCCCACCATTCCTACACAGCGCTTCTACACTGGGATAGAAACCATCCACATGACAACGCACATTCAGTTCCTGTCCTTTGAGTATTAAAGAGGGTTGTGAACTACTGCACAGCCCAGGTTTAATCAAATCAAGGTGCCATATAAAATAAAAACAATCTATGCTCACCTCCCGCACTGCTGTTCCTGGGGACTCGCGTAAATTGTTGTGTTGTGTCAGCTGCAGCCAATGAGTGTCCGCGGTTTTGCTGTAGCCTTTATTATTATATCAGAGAAGATGTCTGCCCTGAGGAAATATAGCTGACTTGCAGCTAAACAGTTGCCAACCATTAGATGCAGGGGGCACATAACACAACAAGTCATGTCACTCTCTGGGAAAACAATGACGACCTCATTGGCCTCTGCAGCAGATGAGTACAGATTGTTTTTACTTTATATGACACCCTGAATTGATTAAACTAGAGTTGTCTACTAGTGTGCAGGCTGTAGCATATAACAGAAGATTACATGGGTGTATGAGTAATACACACAGCCAGGATTCACCAATCTGCAGTCACATACAGTAGCTGTAGAGATTTATCCCAAGTCAAGAAAACTCTTTTAACATTAGGGATGGTGAATATACATTTTGAATGCAGAACAGGGACCGATACAGAACAAAGGGCCTCTCTGCAAGTGTAAGGGGTTTACCGGGACCGTGTAATACTCCACTCCCTTCTCTTGTGTTGATACGGTTGTAATTAATGCAAAGTATGTGTATGTTGCTTTTCCCTACTGTGAACATTTAATAATGCTGCTAGATGTATAATGTAATGTATATATTTGCTATAGAATGTACTCACTAATAGGGAAAGTGTAGTACTCATTTCTGGCCACTAGATGGGGCATTTTAGTAGAAGTAATAGAGTACAGTTCAACATAGGAGGAGCCAGCTTCAGCTAAGACAGGAGGGATTTCCTGAATCGAGTCAGAACGGCCAGGGTGCCCAGACAGTCCACACAGGCTTAAGTGCCCGGGGCGATAGCAGCGACCACACAATGTTCGCTAAGAGAGAAGCCCAGCCATCCACAGCATCAGACCTAATCAGCAGCAGGCCAGTACAGCAGCAAGCAAGGAGACAAAAGACAGAAACAGTGACAGGACGAGGACGCAGGTAGCTCTAGTATGTGGGAGCTTATAGCAAGGGCAGATGCCCTCAGAACTGGTGTGAAATGGCTGCGGGAACTCTCAGATGCAGTGAACTTGGACCAGGAGTACATTGTGTCATTGCAAAGTACAGTACAGAAGGGCAGGTCGCTCGCCAAGTGGCCACAGGCTTTGGAGGCTGATAATCTCTTGTCTGCGGCGAAACAGACTACGGAAGGTCTATCTGTAGCAGAGCTGAATTGGGAGTATTCTGAGGAACTGTGCGGTACAGTTCGACCAGGGTATGTGCTGTGTGACAGAAAGGAAAGTGAAGGGGAAAAGGAAGAAATGTGCAATGTGAAACCTGTTGTAAATGCTATGAAGAATATGGATGTGCTGTGTGAAGAAAATAGTAAAGTTGTTTATATGAAAGTTGAAAAGGACTGTGTCTCAATCTGTGCAACATCATCTAAAGGGAGCCTACAGCAGAGCAGAGGAGACCCTGATGGGGCAGAGAGTGGAGCCACAGGTATGCAAAGTAATGGACATTGTTTTCATGTGAAGGGAGGCCAGGGCACAGATGCCCCGGTATCTTTGGCCATGACTACGGCCCTGGCCCTCCCTCACACAAGAATAGTGCTTTCTCCCCTTTAATAACATGCCAGACAGCAAAATCATGCTGTACGCACATGAACAGTACAGGCATCAGAGCATCACCATGCACACAATATACATACACTATGCACACATCACAGAAGCACAGTGATCACACAAGCACAAGTAGAGCATACATCGAACACGTAGAGGGTACATGTCATAAAAGCATAGATCACATTTCTCATAAGCAGAGACTTTGCATAAGCACAGATCAAACCTTGTACAAGCACAGAACACAGGTCATACAAGCACATGGTACAAGTCACGCATTTCACATCACACGACACACAAGCATTATGCACAAATTGCACAGATCACACATAGCACAAGCACATGTTGCATAAGAACAGGTAAAATATTGCACATGGCACACATTGCACAAGCTCAGGTCACACGTTGCACAAGCAGATGGCACACATCGCAAAAGAGCATGCCACATGTCACCCAAGAAAATGGCGCACATCACATAATATCATGGCACATTATTATTATTATTTATTATTATAGCGCCATTTATTCCATGGCGCTTTACGTGTGAGGAGGGGTATACATAATAAAAAACAAGTACAGTAATCTTAAACAATACAAGTCACAACTAGTGTTGAGCATTCCGATGCTGCAAGTATCGGGTATTGGCCGATACTTGCTGTATCGGAATTCCGATACCGGGATTCCGATACTCTTGTGGTATCGGGTATCGGGTATCGCAACAACATTAATGTTAAAATGTGTAAAAGAGAGAATTAAAATAAAAAATATCGCTATACTCACCTCTCCGACGCAGCCGGGACTTCAGCGAGGGAACCGGCAGCGTTGTTTGTTTAAAATTCGCGCTATTACTTGGTTACGTGAATTCCCGGCTTGTGATTGGTCAGGTCGGCCACGTTGCCGGGACGCGGACCAATCACAGCAAGCCGTGACGAAATTACGTCACGGCTTGCTGTGATTGGTCCGCGTCCCGGCAATATGGCCGCCCTGACCAATCACAAGCCGTGACGTCACGGGAGGCTGGACACGCGCCCATTTTAAAATGAGCGCGTCCAGCCTCCCGGCTTGTGATTGGTTGACCGCGGCGCAACCAATCACAAGCCGTGACGTCACGGGAGGCTGGACACGCGCCCATTTTAAAATGAGCGCGTCCAGCCTCCCGGCTTGTGATTGGTTGACCGCGGCGCAACCAATCACAAGCCGTGACGTCACGGGAGGCTGGACACGCGCCCATTTTAAAATGAGCGCGTGTCCAGCCTCCCGTGACGTCACGGCTTGTGATTGGTCAGGGCGGCCATATTGCCGGGACGCGGACCAATCACAGCAAGCCGTGACGTAATTTCGTCACGGCTTGCTGTGATTGGTCCGCGTCCCGGCAACATGGCCGACCTGACCAATCACAAGCCGGGAATTCACGTAACCAAGTAATAGCGCGAATTTTAAACAAACAACGCTGCCGGTTCCCTCGCTGAAGTCCCGGCTGCGTCGGAGAGGTGAGTATAGCGATATTTTTTATTTTAATTCTTTCTTTTACACATTTATATGGTTCCCAGGGCCTCAAGGAGAGTTTCCTCTCCTTCAGACCCTGGGAACCATCAGGAATACCGTCCGATACTTGAGTCCCATTGACTTGTATTGGTATCGGGTATCGGTATCGGATTGGATCCGATATTTTGCCGGTATCGGCCGATACTTTCCGATACCGATACTTTCAAGTATCGGACGGTATCGCTCAACACTAGTCACAACTGGTACAGGAGGAGAGAGGACCCTGCCTGTGAGGGCTCACAAACTACATGGGATGGGTGAAGATACAGTAGGTGAGGGTAGAGCTGTTCGTACAGAGGTATGGTGGATCAGTGGTTACAGATAATAGCACACATAAAACATATCGCACAAACACATAGAACACTTTGTATGAGCACAGGTCACATATCACACAAGCCAATGTCACACAGCATACGTCACACAAGCACAGGTCACATAGCACACTTCACTCGTGCACAGATCATATGTCGCACATGCACCATTCACACATCACACAAGCACAAGGCACATGTCATACATGCACATGTCGCACATAGCACATGTCACATGTGAAAACGTTGCACATGTGTACATCACAAAAGCACATGGCACCCATTGTACATACACTGCATACCTTTCCAAATTAAATATATCAAATTTAATAGCTCTGTTCCTCTGTTCCTGCTCTGTAAACCACACCCCAGAAGCCATATGCTACTTGTCATGGATGTCCAATAGGCCTGTATGAATGACTGATGCTGTCAGCTAGTAGTTATTTTTGTTATTGTGAAGTTTGCAGTGATTGTAATGGGATATCTATACAGTATACTGTACATTCTATGCATTGGAATCAGAGGTATATATACCATACGCTCACTGAGTTCCCCAATAAGACAATAGGTAGTAGCCAGTGCTGCTACTCACATGCCATTTATTAATTGCTTACATGCAAGTGTGATCACTTCTGTAAAAGCAGAAGTTTTGTCAGGTTGCTGGTCTGGAACAATAAGACATGTGTTAACACAATTGCAAATAGGAAATACATGAGTAAAGATGCCAGAGAGAGTATTTTTCTGTTGTCCATCAATCTGAGAATGGTCGCACATCCATTTCCAAATGTTAGTATGCAAGTAGCCTCATCAGAAAAGGTGTGAGAAGCTCAAGTGTCTATTGAAAGCAGCGATCTGTCCATTTAAAGAGCCTAGCCATATGAGTTATGATAAGAAGCCAAACCAGAAGCTAGTTTTAGAGTGTGTGTCCATCTTTAGTGCAAGATGGAAAACTGGTTTCTCTGGGTGAGTCACCTCTAACAGGGATTTAACGGGTAAAGATTCTCATTGCAAAGATTGTCAAATTGACATAGGGAGACTTATAGTCCAATACTACTCTAGAAATTTAAATGTTTAGGTAGTCTAGCCAGAGAGGAAGATGTCAGGAACTGTAGAAAATTCAAATAGCAGTCAGCACTCCACTCCTTGTAGTGCATATGGAAATCAGTTACATATACAGGTGCTTCTCACAAAATTAGAATATTATCAAAAAGTTAATTTATTTCAGTTCTTCAATGCAAAAAGTGAAACTCATATATTTTATAGAGTCATTACAAACAGAGTGATCTATTTAAAGTGTTTATTTCTGTTAATGTTGATGATTATGGCTTACAGCCAATGAAAACCCAAAAGTCATTATCTCAGTAAATTAGAATAATTAACAAAAAACACTTGCAAAGGCTTCTTAAGCATTTAAAAAGATTCCTTAGTCTGTTTCAGTAGGCTCCACAATCATGGGGAAGACTACTCACTTGATAGATGTCCAGAAGGCAGTCATTGACACACTCCACAAGGAGGGTAAGCCCCAAAAGGTCATTGCTAAAGAAGCTGGCTGTTCACATAGTGCTGTATCCAAGCATATTAATGTAAAGTTGAGTGGAAGGAAAAAGTGTGGTAGAAAAAGGTGAACAAGCAACCGGGATAACCGCAGCATTGAAAGGATTGTTAACAGAAAGACAATTCAAAAATTGAGGGGAGATTCACAAGGAGTGGACTTCTGCTGGAGTCATTGTTTCAAGAGCCATCACACAGATATATTCAGGACATGGGCAACAAGTGTCGCATTCCTTGTGTCTCACTTTTGTGAGAAGCACCTGTAGGCGAAGAACTTCCATCACTCAAATATAACATATCCAGATAGCAATTCAGGTCCTGCTATAGACTCAGTATGATCACATTTACTGGATACTCTCCAGTTCCAACACCATTAGTGTTGAGCATTCCGATGCTGCAAGTATCGGGTATCGGCCGATACTTGCTGTATCGGAATTCCGATACCGGGATTCCGATACTCTTGTGGTATCGGGTATCGGGTATCGCAACAACATTAATGTTAAAATGTGTAAAAGAGAGAATTAAAATAAAAAATATCGCTATACTCACCTGTCCGACGCAGCCGGGACTTCAGCGAGGGAACCGGCAGCGTTGTTTGTTTAAAATTCGCGCTATTACTTGGTTACGTGAATTCCCGGCTTGTGATTGGTCAGGTCGGCCATGTTGCCGGGACGCGGACCAATCACAGCAAGCCGTGACGAAATTACGTCACGGCTTGCTGTGATTGGTCCGCGTCCCGGCAATATGGCCGCCCTGACCAATCACAAGCCGTGACGTCACGGGAGGCTGGACACGCGCTCATTTTAAAATGGGCGCGTGTCCAGCCTCCCGTGACGTCACGGCTTGTGATTGGTTGCGCCGCGGTCAACCAATCACAAGCCGGGAGGCTGGACGCGCTCATTTTAAAATGGGCGCGTGTCCAGCCTCCCGTGACGTCACGGCTTGTGATTGGTTGCGCCGCGGTCAACCAATCACAAGCCGGGAGGCTGGACGCGCTCATTTTAAAATGGGCGCGTGTCCAGCCTCCCGTGACGTCACGGCTTGTGATTGGTCAGGGCGGCCATATTGCCGGGACGCGGACCAATCACAGCAAGCCGTGACGTAATTTCGTCACGGCTTGCTGTGATTGGTCCGCGTCCCGGCAACATGGCCGACCTGACCACTCACAAGCCGGGAATTCACGTAACCAAGTAATAGCGCGAATTTTAAACAAACAACGCTGCCGGTTCCCTCGCTGAAGTCCCGGCTGCGTCGGACAGGTGAGTATAGCGATATTTTTTATTTTAATTCTTTCTTTTACACATTTATATGGTTCCCAGGGCCTGAAGGAGAGTTTCCTCTCCTTCAGACCCTGGGAACCATCAGGAATACCGTCCGATACATGAGTCCCATTGACTTGTATTGGTATCGGGTATCGGTATCGGATTGGATCCGATATTTTGCCGGTATCGGCCGATACTTTCCGATACCGATACTTTCAAGTATCGGACGGTATCGCTCAACACTAAACACCATACTGCAGCAGGTCTAACATTTGGGAGCATTGTGGTGTTGGAACTTTAGAGTAACCAGTACATATGATCATACTGAGTCTATAGCAGGACCTGAATTGCTATCTGGATACTTTATATGTGAATAACGTTCCTCACCTATAAGGAACTGTAGTGCTGCCTATTGGAGGTAGCAAACTAAAAAGTCATTAGTGACTCTATCAAGGGCTTTGCTATGTGACTTAGGAAAAGAAGCCCAACCAGAAACTAAATTTGCATACTTGTGTTTTGGGATGTTTGTCCCTCACCAGGACAGAGCAGGAGAACTGGTTTGGCTGGATGAGAGGCCTCTGAAAGAGGGGAGGAGGGAGGAGCTAGAGGCAGAGCTAGAGATGAAGCTCCTCGCTCCTCCCCTCAATGTAGAATCCTATCAGTAGCAAATATCATCGTCTATCTCATTAACCCCTTAATGACCGCCAATACGCCTTTTAACGGTGGCCGCTAAGGGTAATTAAACCACAGCGCCGTTAATTAACGGAGCTGTGGAAAAAGTGAATAGCGCCCCCCAGAGTCGGATTTTCTCTGGGGTCTCGGTTGCCGGGGGTAGCCGAGACCCCAGAGAACATGATTCGGGGGTTTTTTACCGACCCCCAAGTTGCGATCGCCGGTAATTAACCGTTTACCGGCGATTGCAAAAAAACAAAAAAACGCGATCTCCCTTTTAATTTCAGAGAAATGGGGTCCCCGATAGCCCCCCGATACTCACCTGTCTCCCCCGGTGTTCCTCGTGGCTCCCGATGGGCGCCGCCATCTTCTTCCGGCAAAAAAATGGCGGGCGCATGCGCAGTGCGCCCGCCGGACGGTACCCGGAGGATCTTTGGGGTCACGGCTGCCGGGGGTAGCCGAGACCCCAAAGAACATGAATGGGGTCAGTTCTTACCGACCCCTGTTTTGCGATCGCCGGTAATTAACTGTTTACCGGCGGTCGCAAAAAAAAAAAAAAAAGCGATCGGTAATTCTCTGTCCTCTGATGTGATTGCACATCAGAGGACAGAGAAATAGGGGGATTTGGGGACCCTGCTATACTTACAGGTGTCCCTGGGTCCTCCTGCATCCCCTCCTGCCCGCCGGCTTCTTCCTATGGAAAGAAAATGGAGGGCGCATGCGCAGTGCGCCCGCTCTCTGCTGCCATCTGCCGGCCGGCAGGAGAGAGGAGTTGGGGCTAAAATTAGGGTTAGGGTTAGGGTTGGGGCTAATTTAGGATTAGGGTTGGGGCTAAATTTAGGGTTAGGGTTAGGGCTAGGGTTAGGGTTAGGGCTAGGGTTAGGCTTCTTTCACACTTGCGTCGGTACGGGGCCGTTGCAATGCGTCGGCCCGACGCACCGACGTACGTTGTGAAAATTGTGCACAACGTGGGCAGCGGATGCAGTTTTTCAATGCATCCACTGCCCAATCTATGTCCTGGGGAGGAGGGGGCAGAGTTACGGCCACGCATGAGTGGAAATGGCGGACGCGACGTACAAAAAAAAGGTTACATTGAACTTTTTTTGTGACGACGGTCCGCCAAAACACAACGGATCCAGTGCACGACGGACGCGACGTGTGGCCATCCGTCGGCAATACAAGTCTATGGGCAAAAAAGGCATCCTGTGGGCCCATTTGCAGGATCTGTTTTTTGTCCAAAACGACGGATTGTGATGGATGCCACATGACGCAAGTGTGAAAGTAGCCTTAGGGCTAGGGTTAGGGTTGGGGCTAAAGTTAGGGATAGGGTTAAATTTAGGGTTAGGGTTGGGGCTAAATTTAGGGTTAGGGTTAGGGCTAAAGTTAGGGTTAGGGCTAGGGTTGGGGCTAAAATTAGGGTTAGGGCTAGGGTTAGGGTTGGGGCTAAAGTTAGGGCTAGGGTTGGAGCTAAAGTTAGGGCTAGGTTTGAGGCTAAAGTTAGGGTTAGAGTTGGGATTAGGGTTTAGATTAGGGTTGGTATTAGGGTTAGGGTTGGCATTAGGGTTACGTTTGGGATAAGGGTTAGGTTTGGGATTAGGGTTAAGGGTAGGGTTGGGATTAGGGCTAGGGGTGTATTGGGATTAGGGTTAGGTTTGAGGTTAGGGTTGAGATTAGGGGTGTGTTGGATTTAGGGTTTTGATTAGGGTTATGGTTAGGGTTGAGATTAGGATTGTTTTGGGGTTAGGGTTGTGATTATCGTTAGGGTTGTGATTAGGATTATGGATCGGGTTGGGATTAGGGTTAGGGGTGTGTTGGGGTTAGAATTGGGGGTTTTCCACTGTTTTGGTACATCAGGGGGTCTCCAAAAACGACAGCCAATTTTGCGCTCAAAAAGTCAAATGGTGCTCCCTCCCTTCTGAGCTCTGCCGTGCGCCCAAACAGTGGTTTACCCCCACATATGGGGCATCAGCGTACTCGGAATAAATGGGACAACAACTTTTGCTGTCCAATTTCTCCTGTTACCCTTGTGAAAATAAAAACTTGGGGGCTAAAAAATCTTTTTTGTGGAAAAAAAATATTTTTTATTTTCACGACTCTGCATTATAAACTTCTGTGAAGCACTTGTGCATTCAAAGTTCTCACCACACATCTAGATACGTTTCTTGGGGGGGTCTAATTTCCAAAATGGGGTCACTTGTGGGGGGTTTCTACTGTTTAGGTACATCAGGGGCTCTGCAAACGCAACATAATGCCAGCAGATCATTCTATCAAAGTCTGCATTCCAAAATGGCGCTCCTTCCCTTCCAAGCTCTGCCGTGCACCCAAACAGTGGTTTACCCCAACATATGGGGTACCAGCATACTCAGGACTAGTGTTGAGCGATACCGTCCGATACTTGAAAGTATCGGTATCGGAAAGTATCGGCCGATACCGGCAAAGTATCGGATCCAATCCGATACCGACACCCGATACCAATACAAGTCAATGGGACTCAAGTATCGGACGGTATTCCTGATGGTTCCCAGGGTCTGAAGGAGAGGAAACTCTCCTTCAGGCCCTGGGAACCATATTAATGTGTAAAAGAAAGAATTAAAATAAAAAATATTGCTATACTCACCTCTCCGACGCAGCCTGCACCTTACCGAGGTAAGCGGCAGCGTTCTTTGTTTAAAATTCGCGCGTTTACTTGGTTACGTGAAGTCCCGGCTTGTGATTGGTCGCGGCGGCCATGTTGCCGGGACGCGGACCAATCACAGCAAGCCGTGACGTAATTTCAGGTCCTGCAGGATTTTAAAATTACGTCCCGGCGGTGTGATTGGTTGCGCCGCAGTCACATGGGCGACGCAACCAATCACAAGCCGTGACGTCACGGGAGGCTGGACACGCGCGTATTTTAAAATGCGCGCTTGTCCAGCCTCCCGTGACGTCCCGGCTTGTGATTGGTTGCATCGCGGTCAACCAATCACAAGCCGGGAGGCTGGACGCGCGCATTTTAAAATGTGCGCGTGTCCAGCCTCCCGTGACGTCACGGCTTGTGATTGGTCGCGGCGGCCATGTTGCCGGGACGCGGACCAATCACAGCAAGCCGTGACGTAATTTCAGGTCCTGCAGGATTTTAAAATTACGTTCCGGCGTTGTGATTGGTCCGCGTCCCGGCAACATGGCCGCCGCGACCAATCACAAGCCGGGACGTCACGGGAGGCTGGACACGCGCGCATTTTAAAATGTGCGCGTGTCCAGCCTCCCGTGACGTCCCGGCTTGTGATTGGTTACGTCGCCCATGTGACCACGATGCGCCCAATCACAACGCCGGAACGTAATTTTAAAATCCTGCAAGGACCTGAAATTACGTCACGGCTTGCTGTGATTGGTCCGCGTCCCGGCAACATGGCCGCCACGACCAATCACAAGCCGGGACTTCACGTAACCAAGTAAACGCGCGAATTTTAAACAAACAACGCTGCCGGTTCCCTCGCTGAGGTCCGGGCTGCGTCGGAGAGGTGAGTATAGCAATATTTTTTATTTTAATTCTCTCTTTTACACATTATTACATTAATGTTGTTTCGATACCCGATACCCGATACCACAAAAGTATCGGATCTCGGTATCGGAATTCCGATACAGCAAGTATCGGCCGATACCCGATACTTGCAGTATCGGAATGCTCAACACTACTCAGGACAAATTGGACAAGTTCCTTGGGGGTTCTAGTTTCCAAAATGGGGTCACTTGTTGGGGGTTTCTACTGTTTAGGCACATCAGGGGCTCTCCAAACGCGACATGGCGTCCGATCTCAATTCCAGTCAATTCTACATTGAAAAAGTAAAACGGCACTCCTTCTCTTCCAAGCTCTGTGGTGCACTCAAACAGTGGTTTACCCCCACATATGGGGTATCGACATACTCAGAAGAAATTGGAAAACAAATTTTGTGGTCTAATTTCTCCTGTTACCCTTGTGAAAATAAAAATTTGGAGGCAAAAAAATAATTTTTGTAGAAAAAATGCGATTTTTTATTTTCACGGCTCTATGTTATAAACTTCTGTGAAACACCTGGGGGTTTAAAGTGCTCACCACACATCTAGATTAGTTCCTTAAGGGGTCTAGTTTCCAAAATGGTGTCACTTGTGGGGGGTTTCCACTGTTTAGGCACATCAGGGGCTCTCCAAACGCGACATGACGTCCGACCTCAATTTCAGCCAATTCTACATTGAAAAAGTAAAACGGCACTCCTTATCTTCCAAGCTCTGCGGTGCGCCCAAACAGTGGTTTACCCCCACATATGGGGTATCGACATACTCAGGACAAATTGGACAACAACTTTTGTGGTCTAATTTCTCCTGTTACCCTTGTAAAAATAAGAATTTGTGGGCGAAAAGATCATTTTTGTGTAAACAAATGCGATTTTTTATTTTCACGGCTCTACGTTATAAACTTCTGTGAAGCACTTGGGAGTTCAAAGTGCTCACCACACATCTAGATAAGTTCCTTAAGGGGTCTAGTTTCCATAATGGTGTCACTTGTGGGGGTTTTCCACTGTTTAGGCACATCAGGCGCTCTCTAAACGTGACATGGCATCCAATCTCAATTCCAGCCAATTCTGCATTGAAAAAGTCAAACGGCGCTCCTTCAATTCCAAGCTCTGCGGTGCGCCCAAACAGTGGTTTACCCCCACATATGGGGTATCGACATATTCAGGAGAAATTGCACAACAAAATTTATGGTTAAATTTCTGTTTTTACACTTGTGAAAATAAAAAAAAATGGTTCTGAAGTAAAATGTTTGCAAAAAAAGTTAAATGTTCATTTTTTCCTTCCACATTGTTTCAGTTCCTGTGAAGCACGTAAAGGGTTAATTAACTTCCTGAATGTGGTTTTGAGCACCTTGAGGGGTGCAGTTTTTAGAATGGTGTCACACTTGGTTATTTTCTATCATATAGATCCCTCAAAATGACTTCAAATGTGATGTGGTCCCTTAAAAAAAAAATGGTGTTGTAAAAATGAGAAATTGCTGGTCAACTTTTAACCCTTATAACTCCCTAACAAAAAAAAATTTTGTTTCCAAAATTGTGCTGATGTAAAGTAGACATGTGGTAAATGTTATTTATTAACTATTTTTCGTGACATATCTCTGTGATTTAAGGGCATAAAAATACAAATTTTGAAAATTGCAAAATTTTAAAACTTTTCGCCATATTTCCGTTTTTTTCATAAATAATCGCAAGTAATATCGAAGAAATGTTACCACTAACATGAAGTACAATATGTCACGAAAAAATAATCTCAGAATCAGCGGGATCTGTTACAGCGTTCCAGAGTTATAACCTCATAAAGTGACAGTGGTCAGAATTGTAAAAATTGGCTCGGTCATTAAGTACCAAATTGGCTCTGTCACTAAGGGGTTAATGTAACACACTGTCTTCACTGAATACAGATTTTACCCAGGAATTAAGAATTTTGAAAACGAGTGATCAGACCTGGAAGAGAAAGAAGTAGATTTCTCACATAACATATATTACAAAGTTGCTTATTTTCATGTCTACTATTGATTTATGAAATAAAAATTAAACCAACGGATAGACTTTAAATAACTCCTTCAATCGATCAGAAGACAAGGAGGTGTATTTGCTAGCCTGTATACTCAGCCTGGAAACTCCATCCAATTGTCCATCAATCTATGATATTCTTCTGTTTAAATAATCTGGCATCTGGGAAAATAAACTTCACTGTTCTAGTTCAACTGGGAAAAAATAGACTGTCCTGGCAAGACTAAGAAATGTGAGAACATTGTGACTTTTGGAATATAATCAAATGATAAGCGCTGGATGCATATTAAAGTCAGGGTGTTTTCATTTTACATGTACATAAAAAGTGGATCAATCATTTTTATTTGTGCCAACAGACTCCCAGGAAACAAATAAGAGGGCTTGAAATGGACAGAATTTCTATAGTGTATGGTACCAATTACCAGTGTAATTTCAAGAGCATGTGAAATCCAAATATGATTTGGCTGTATTTTTCATTAGGATTTGCCAATTTTGAGGTAACAGTCAAACCTTTAATTTATTGTGCACCCCTGTCTTGTGTGATTCAGAAATATATATACAGTATGTCATGTGAGGATATTTATCTTGTTTTTCTTGGAGGCAATAGCAGAGTTCACCTGTTCTCCATATTCTGATGCACTGCTATCTTGCAACATATTAAACAAGAGTTTCGTACTCTTAGGCTGGGGTTAGACCTAACGTGTCAAAATACGGTCCATTTTTTACGGCTGAGATACGCAGAAAATTTCCTGAACAGTGATCCGTATTCAATGCTAGGATGCAATGTTTTCTCCATAAATTTTCCGTATGGCATCCGTACGGCGAGATTTTCTCGCCGGCTTGCAAGATGGACATAGAATGTCCATCTTGACTATGTCAGTGAGACACATATAGCAGGCTCCTGGTTGTAAATGTGTTTAACCCCTTCAGATGGAATTACATCGTGGGACGTGACTGTACTGCGGACAGGTATGGGATATTGTTGCTTTTTTATTTTTCTTTGTTTACAGAAGACGAGGGTCAGCAGTTGGATTGAGCGTACAATAAAGATATTAAAACCCCATGTGTTTATTTATTTCATTAAAATACTTTATTCATAATGTGTGTGTGTATTTTCAACCCTTTATTACTATTGGATTAATAATGGATAGGTTTCTTATTGACATCTCTCCATTATTAACCTGGCTTAATGTCACCTTACAATAGCAAGGTGACATTAACCCCTTATTGCCCCATATCCAACCGCTACAGGGGAGTGGGAAGAGAGTGGCTAAGTGCCAGAATAGGCGCATCTTCCAGATGTGCCTTTTCTGGGGTGGCTGGGGGCAGATGTTTTTAGCCGGGAGGGGGCCAATAACCATGGTCCCTCTCTAGGCTATTAATATCTGCCCTCAGTCACTGGCTTTCCCACTCTGGCGGAGAAAATTGCACGGGAGCCCACGCCAGTTTTTTCCATGATTTAACCCTTTATTTTAGCACCTAGAGCTCTCAAATTTTACACACACAAACTACTAACATTATTAGTGAGGGATATGTAAAAATATAACGGATATAAAATGGTTTACTATATTTAAACCATGTCTCATATCCTGTTGGGTTTGATAAGGAGATAGGAAAAGCCAGCAATTGAATTAGCGGCTTTTATGCTATCTAGCTCTGGATTAAAAAAAAAAAAATATATATATATATATATATATATATATATATATGTGTGTGTGTCAATAACACATATATATATATATATATATATATATATATATATATATATACCTATACTATGTGTAGACATTAATTTTATCTATTCTATTCTAACCTGACAGTGTGATTTTACTGTACACCGCACTGAATTACCGGCTTTTCTATAGAACACCGGTGCGTATTTCTCGCAAGTCACACGCATGGTCCGTGTGTAATCCGTATTTTTCTCGCCCCATAGACTTTCATTAGCGTAGTGTTGGAGGAATATGCTGACAATCGCAGCATGCTACGATTTTCTCAGCCCGTAAAATATGGCCGAGAAATATACGGCTGATGGAAGCTGCCCCATAGAGAAACATTGGTCTGTGTGCAATGCGTTGTTTTGTGCCTCTCCCTCATCTGTATTCCTCTCTAGTGTGACCCCAGTCTTAGGCTCTGTTCCCACATTGCATTTTTCCGCCTTTTTTGCTGACGTTTTTATGTAAATTTTAAGCTGTCTTTTACAGTACAAGCAAAACCTATGAGATGTCAGAAATCTCATACACACTTTGTTTTTGTTTTTCTGACTAATTTGGAAAACTGCTGTATTTTTGCCAACTGCAGCATGTCACTTCTTTTAGCGTTTTTTTTTAGCATTTTTTCACCCATAGAAAGCAATGGGTAGGTGCAAAAACACAGGTACCAGGTTTTGCTGTGTTTTTGATACAATAATCTTAAGGAAGTTGCATCATAATTTTTTGGGTGGCACTAAACTTTATCAGCATGCACAAGAGACAACAAAAACGCAACAAAAACACAGCAAATAGGCAGAAAACAATGCAGCGAAACCTCCTTTTGTAAGCAGCTTCTTTATTGCCAAAAGAGCAGATTTTGCCTGCAGAAAAAAAATGCAGCAAAAACGCAACATGTGAACATAGTCTTAGAGGTCTTTTGAGTGATTGGTGGGAGTTCTTATGACCAGTTCCCCACTGATCTGCTCAGAATTAGAGAGCCTGAAACATATTCAGTGAAGAAAATAATTATTTGATCCCTTGCTAATTTTGTAAGTTTGCTCACTGACAAGGACATGAATAGTCTATAATTTTGAGGGTAAGTTAATTTAAACATTGAGAGATATAATATCAAAAATAAAATCTAGAAAATCACATTGTATAAATTATATAAATTTTTTTGCATTTTGCAGTGAGAAATAAGTATTTGATCACCTACCAACCATTAAGAGTTCTGTCTCCTAATCAACTCGTTACCTGCATTAAAGACAGCTGTCTTACATAGTCACATTTATAAAAGACTCCTGTCCATAGAGACAATTAATCAGTCATACTCTAACCTCTGCAACATGGGCAAGACCAAAGAGCTATCTAAGGATGTCAGGGACAAGATCATAGACCTGCACAAAGCTGGAATGGGCTACAAAACCATACGTAAGACGCTGGGTGAGAAGGAGACAAGGTGCAATAGTAAGAAAATGGAAGAAATACAAAATGACTGTCAATCGACATCGATCTGGGGCACCATGCAAAATCTCACCTCATGGGGTATCCTTGATCATGAGCAAGGTGAGAGATCAGCCTAAAGGTACACGGGGGAAACTTGTTAATGATCTCAAGGCAGCTGGGACCACAGTCACCAAGAAAACCATTGTTAACACATTACGCCATAAAGATTTAAAATCCTGCAGTGCCCGCGAGGTCCCCCTGCTCAAGAAGACACTTGTTCAGGCCCATCTGAAGTTCGCCAATGAACACTGGGATATTTCTGTGAGTGATTGGGAGAAGGTGCTGTGGTCAGATGAAACAAAAATTGAGCTCTTTGGCATTAACTCATCTCACTGTGTTTGGAGGAAGAGAAATGCCGCCTATGGCCCAAAGACCACCGTCCCCACTGTCAAGCATAGAGGTGGAAATATTATGTTTTTGGGGTGTTTCTCTACTAAGAGCACAGGACTACTTCACCGCATAAATGGGAGAATGAATGGCGCCATGTACCGTAAAATCCTGAGTGACAACCTCCTTCCCTCCACCAATACATTAAAAATGGGTCATGGGTGGACCTTCCAGCAAGACAATAACCCAAAACATACAGCCAAGGCAACAAAGGAGTGGCTCAAAAAGAAGCAAATTAAGCCAGTCTCCAGACCTTAATCACATAGAAAACTTATGGAGGGAATTGAAGCTCCGAGTTGCCAAGCGACAGCCTCAAAGTCTTAATGATTTAGAGATGATTTGCAAAGAGGAGTGGACCAAAATTCCTCCTGCTATGTGCGCAAACCTCATCATCAACTAACAGGGTTGGTATTAAGTAGGGATGAGCACGCTCGGGTGGTCTCCGAGTATTTGTGACTGCTCGGAGATTTAGTTTTTGTTGATGCAGCTGCATTATTTACAGCTACTAGCCAGCCTGAGCTGAGTACATGTGGGGGTTGCCTAGTTGCTATGGAATCCCCCCATGTAATCAAGCTGTCTAGTAGCCGCAAATCATGCAGCTGCGGCAAGGAAAACTAAATCTCCGAGCAGTCACAAATACTCGGAGACCACCCAAGTTAAAATTAACCCACCCTTAAAATTATAGACTGTTCATGTCTTTGTCAGTGGGCAAACTTACAAAATCAGCAAGGGATCAAATAATTATTTCCTTCACTGCAAAAAAAAGCTCCCAAAAATACAGTTACTCAATATTGTCCATTTACATGGACTGATAACCGAGAACTGAATATTGGCCTAACAGGCTGCCAGACACCCATTGCATGAGCAAAGCGTTAGTTCGTCGGGTGAAAATATCTGCTTAAATATCATCGTTCTTGGCAGCAGATCGTCCTGTGTAAAGATATGCTGCCAAAAAACAATGTTATTCTATATGCACAGAATGATCATGTTAACAATTGTCCTTTGGACATGAAAGTGCAGTTGGAATGTCTAATCAGGCTATTTAATGACTGACGATTGGCTTCATATGGCCAGTCGGTGGTCAATTAACCCCTTAACAATTATGACACACATTAAAACGGCGATCACTGAGAGGCCTTATTCTGTCATAGCTGTTTTAAAACGGTGAATGGGACTAAGTGTATAGTGCCTCGCAGAGTAAAAAAATCACTGGGATTTCAGCTCCCAGGAGTAGCTGAACCCTGGAAAACACGATCAGGGCTGGTTTTCACGGTCCCTGATCATGTGATCACCACTATTCAACGAGTTATGGTGATCACGTAAAAAAAGTGAAATCTGCTTTAAAAATAATTTCTCTCTCTTCTAACATGATCTAATATGTCAGTGAACAGAGAAATTTTGTCCCCAAGTCCCTCCTCCGCAGTACCTTGGTAACGCCATCACAATGATCAAAACCCCAAAAGTTTAGTAAATACAGTACGGCAGGATTTGGACTATGCCTCTCTCTTCTCCACTTAGGCTATGTTTGCACTTTGCATTTTTGGTGTGTTTTTTTCTACATCAAAACCTGCTCTTGGCAGTATGAAACTTGCTGCAAAAAAGCTGGCTTTGCACAAAACACTGATGGCAAAAAAAAACAAGCTGTATGCATTAGATTTCTGAAATTTCACAGACATAGCTGGTGTGAGGCAGTGGCCAGTGTCACAGGTAGAGGTCGCTGTTTGTTCTCCCGAGGATGTGAATGGAGGTGTAGTGAGGCCATGAGGGGGCATTGCAGTCACAGGTGTAGCTATGATTGCAATTGTGAAGTAGTTACCAGTGTCACAGGTAGAGGTCGCTGTGTGTTCTCCCCAGGTTGTGCACGGAGGTGTATGAAGGCCATAGCAGTGCATGGCAGTCACGGGTGTGGTGGTGGCTGCAATGCAGACTAAAAATAATAAAAGTAAGTGTTAGTCTTGGACATGCTAGTGTAGGGGAAACCTGCTCTGGGATGTGGTGTTGTGAAACAGACTGCAGGATGATAGTCAAACAGTCCATTTCATTCCAGGCCCGGGTTTTCCATGTGGCTGAAGGCCACAGGTTTCTTTGTTAAAAGCCCTGCAGTAAAGGGTTTGGCTGTGTCAGGGCCAGTTCAGTTTTGGTGTAGGCGATACTGCAGAGCAGAGGCTCTGCAGTGCTTTGTCTGTGTGAAGAGACACAGGACAGAGCGGAGCCAATAGGCCTGGCACCCACAACGTGCACAGCATTGCTGCCATCCACGGTAACTAGACTCGGAGGTGGACTGTCTTGGGCCTGGAGGTGAACCGGAGGTAGACCATCCTGTGCCCGAAGGAGGACTGGTGTATGTAATGACTGCAAACAGGAGGATATCAAGGACTGTGTATGGCTGTGAGTAAGAGACATTGAGACAGTGGTGCAATCGCCCACGGCTACTGGTCAAAGGGAAGGCCAGCGTGTTTAGTTAATGTAAACGGAAGGATGCTATGTAGTAAGTAGTGCGGTGAAATGGACACCAATATTATGCACTGAGATTATATGCACTGTGTGAATTGAGACATTTAATGCTGTGAAGAAACACATTAAAGGAGTTTCGTGTTGGAACTTTGTGGGTCACTGCCTCCTCACTGCATACGCGTGCTACCGCGGCACTACACTGGTAATACAAAACGCTGTTAAAATTAGCATAAAAAAGGCTGGTAGAAAAAAATGCACCACAAATGCATACGTGTGAACATACTCTTCAAGTTGTTCTGGGAGAGAAAAGAGATATACTACATCCATGTGTTGTCCTGTGAGATGCAAAAAATCTAATTTCTAGATCAATTTTGTCAAGTATAACAGCCGAGGCAGTCACACAGACCCCAAAACTGTTACAACTGTCAGCGGAACGCAACTCCACTGCCTTCAATTGTCAGGACATTAACGCAATTCAGTGATGAGTGATGGAGAAGGCTACAGTTGCTTTCACCAC
This sequence comes from Ranitomeya variabilis, assembly GCF_051348905.1. Classification (NCBI taxonomy): domain Eukaryota; kingdom Metazoa; phylum Chordata; class Amphibia; order Anura; family Dendrobatidae; genus Ranitomeya; species Ranitomeya variabilis. The sequence continues at coordinate 165,191,205 of NC_135234.1, forward strand.
TAGGTCAGTTATTGGGGAACTCACAGTGAGCGTATGCGATATACATCTCCAATTCCATAGCATGGAAATATATACAGTGGCTTGCAAAACTATTCACACACAACCCCCCTCTTTGCATTTTTCGCATTTTTTCACAACCTGGAATTTCAGTGGTTTTTTTTTTAGGTTTGTATCTATTCATGGGAAGAACATGCCTACAGCTGTGAACATTTGGTTTTGTTTTTATTGTGAAGTGAACAACAAATATGACAAAATAACTGAAAACTTCAGTGTGAATAACTATTTACCCCCTATAGACTTCCTCCTTTTGGGGCAATTACAGCTGCAAGTCGCTTTAGATAAGCCTTTATGAGCTTTCCACATCTTGCCACTGGGATTTTCGACCATTCCTGAAGGCAATATTGCACCTTCAAGTTAGATGGTTTCCTCTGGTGAATAGCAGTCTTCAAGTCAAAGCACAGAATCTCAATTGAATTAAGGTCTGGGCTTTGACTAGGCCACTCCAAAACATTTACAAGTTTCCCCTTAAACCAATTGAGTTTTGCTTTAAGATCATTCTTTGGGTCATTGTCTTGTTGGAAGACTATCATCCGTCCTAGTCTCCAATCACTGACGGACTGAAACAGGTTTTACTCAAGAATCTCCCTATATTTCACACACTCCATCTTCCCCTCGTCTCAGACCATTTTCCCTGTCCCTGCTGCCGAAAAACATTCCCAGAGCATGATGCTGCCACCATCATGTTTCACTGTGGTCATGATTTTCTTGGGGTAAAGAGCTGTGTTGGTTTGGTGCTAGACATAGCTGTAACGTATGTAGTAGTGGAACTACTGTGCCATTGATCGAGGAGAGTCTGGAGGGGTGTGACTAGGCAAACACCTGACTCTTCACTAGAGCGCCTGATGGTGTGATTAGACTTGGCTCTAAATGGATGCTAGATGCTACTCCAGGATGGACCTCGGATACAAGGCAGCTGACTTGTATCCGAGGGCAAGGAAGCTGGGACTGCCAGGAATGGGAAGGAATGGCAGGTATACAGGAATGGCAGGTGCTGGCAGGCATGGCTGGTATACAGGAAGACATGGCAGGTACTGACAGGCACAGCTGGTATACAGAAAGACACGGCAGGTGCAGGTGGGTTCAGCTAGTGTACAGTAAGGCATGGCAGGTGTTGGCAGGCACAGCTAGTATACAGGCAGGCACAACATGTGTTGGCAGATACAGCTGATATACAGGCAGGCATGGCAGGTATGGCTGCTATACAGGCAAGCATGGCAGGTGCTGGCAGATACAGCTGGTATAAAGGTAGGCACAGAAGATGTAGGCAGATACAGGCAGGTACAGATAGGTATAATAGAACAGGGGTCCTGAGAACTAGCAAGCATGCAGACAAGCAGTGTGAACACATTGCTCAGGTACCTCCCAATAGGTGGAGGTGCCTTAAATAATAATAAGTGTTTCCCACCCATTGGCTGGGGACAATTGAGGACAGTGCACACTGTCTCTTTAACAGACCGGGAATGCACGTGCCATGAGTGCAGTGCCCAGGGATTTGCCAGACATGCACAGACCCCAGGAGGCTGCAGAAGCAGGAGGATGCACAGGCCAATTAGTGAGTCAGCGTACCTGCCCGGGGAGGGAGGCTGAGAATCGTGCAGGAATGCCAACACTACAGTACCCCACTAGTGTTCAGGCCTGCAAGAAATCTCTCCTTAAGAACAGAGGCGTGAATGTTCTCCTTGGGCTCCCATGCTGTGTCCTCAGGACCAAATTCCTTTCAATCCACAAGAAAAAAAAAGGATTTTCCTCTTAACCTTTTTGTGGCCAGAAGAACCTAGTAGGATACAGCATTTATCTGTTTGAGAACCTTGAAAGCATCGATAAAGCGAGGACCCAACTTCTACAAAGGTAGCTTGAGATGGACAAACTTCGAAGAAAGCCAGACCTTGTCCCCAGGGTGAAAAAGAGGTGAATCTAAACACCTCTTGTCTGCGCATCTCTTCATTCATTCCAAAGACTTTATTTATGTGGCTCGTGTCCTCCCAAATTCTAGATAAGCCCTTGGGGAAAGTCCCGGCCGCAGGAATGTTACTGATAGTAGATACAGGTAACAGAATATTGGGATGTTGACCATACACAATAAAATATGGAGATTTAGCTGAGGGCTCACTCACATGGTTGTTATAGGAGATTTTGGCCCAAGGCAGGAGACCGGCCTAATCACTGTGGTGAACATTGACGATATGCAACACGAAGTTAGATAGGATCCGGTCGGCCCTCTCTACCTTGTCATTGGATTGAGGATGGTAGGCTGAAGATAAATCCAGGGTTAAATTTAGTAGCCCTCCATAACCGAGATGTGAACTGGATGACTCTATCAGAGACTATATGGTGAGGTAACCCATGAACACGGAAGTGTTATGATTCCTGGAGTGGACCCACTGGATAGCAGTGATGACTGATCTCAGGCAAGCTGGCCAGGTGGAACCGACCCATATACAGGAACCGTTAGGGACAGACCTAGGAGGGAGATACACCGTGATAGCTTGTGCCAGAGGGGTGGCTCGAGGACAATGAGAAGAATCAGGGTACTCACCGAGAACCAGACGGGCAGAGCAGCCACAGAGAGACCTGAAACTCAGGACATAGCAGGGTTCACACAGAGGGTACTGGATCCTGGACGGAGCAGAGCATGCACTGGAGGAGTGCAGGGACAGAGCAGAGCACACACTGGAAGCATACAGGGAAAGAGCAGAGCACACACACACTGGAAGTGTACAGGGCCAGAGCAGAGCACGCACTGGAAGTGTACAGGGACAGAGCAGTGCATGCACTGGAAGCGTACAGGTACTGAGCAGAGCATGCATGCACTGGAAGCATACTGGGACAGAGTGGTGAAGGTACTGGAGATGTACAGTACCCAGAGAGGTACGGGGACCTGAAAAACCTAAGAGGACCTGGAGGAGTAAAGAAAAGGCACAATAACAATCAGGTGCTTCCTCTAGCAGGAAGCGACCTGATATACCCGGAGGTCGCTGCCCAGGCAGGACAGCGCTTCCGGGTCAGTACAACCCTGCATCATAAAGAAGCTGGGAGTGCGCACGACTGTGACCTAAGCGGCTTAGCGCGCATGCGCGGGGAACAGGATCCCCATCGCGGCTGAGGACCCGGAAGTGCAGGCGGGAGGCGGTGAGGGACCCGGGAAGCAAGGTGAGTATCATCGGAGGCCGTACCAGGAAGATTTGCTGGATGAACTTCTCAGCAAGCACAGGGCAGAAGGGAGACCGGACAACGGAGTAAAGTGGGCCATCTTTTAGAAGTTGTCCACAACTACCCAAATGATTGTACTTTCATCTGAGACTGGAAGATCGGTAATGAAATCCATCGGCATGTAGCCAAGGAGCTGATGGTATGGCCAAAGGAAGTTCAGTACAGTTTGGACAGGCAAAGACGAACTCTGGAAGAGCTTTGCGCAGAGATGGCCACTGAAAATGCATTGAAATGAGAAAAGACATTTTTATCTGTCTGGCATCACCAACCAATTTAGATTTGTAACCCCACTGAACAACCTGCCTCCTAACTGGTTTAGCGATGAACGTCTTTCCAGATGGAACCGAGACAAGTCCACCAAAGCAACAGTAAGCATCTTTGAGGGCTCAATGATGTGCTGAGTTTCCTCCTCCTGGTCAGAAAACTTAAAGGACCTAGAAAGTGCATCCACCTTGATGTTCTTGTCCACTGGCCAGAATTGGAGAACAAAATCAAAGCGGGCAAAGAACAAAGACTACCTGGCTCGATTGCAGATTTAACCACTGTATGGACTGCAGATAGGCTAAGTTTTTGTGGTCATTATAAATAATTACTGAATGAACAGCTCCTTCAAATGGAATGTTCCACTCCTAAAAGCCAATTTAATTGCTAACTGTTCTCGATCCCCTATCGAGTAGTTGCATTCTGGAGCCGAGAAGGCGCAGATCATCATATGTCCGGTGTGAGACTTCTGTGTAAGAACAGCATTGGTCCCAGAGAAAGAAGCATCCACCTCCATAATTGCTTATTGTTTTCCGATCTGTGAAGAACTGGAGCTGAAGAGAAGCCTCCAGAATCTATAACCTAGGTCTGGCACGCTTGCGGGTCCGGCCGAAATTGGGGCGGTCCACGAGGAGAAATGTGGAATGAACTGGCGGTAGTCTGAAAGCAATCCATCAGTTTCTGGGATTTGCTTATTACTATCAGGACGGGGGCCACTTCAAGATGGCAAACACTTTCTCAGGATCAATCGTCAGTCCGATCTCAGAGATGATGTATCCTAGTAAGGGAAGAGAGGTTTGCTCAAAGTTGCACTTCTCAAACTTTGCATACAAACAGTTCGTCCTCAACATATGCAGGACCTGGCGGACATCCCTCCTGTTTGTGGGCAGATCAGGGAGAATACTAATATGTCATCCAGGTAAACCACCAGACAAGAGTAGAGTAGGTCCCGAAAGATATCGTTCACTAATTCTTGGAAAGCTGCTGGGGCATTGCAGAGTTCAAACGACATAATGCGATACTCATAATGGCCTTCTCGGGTGTTAAAGACAGCCTTCCCTGGCGTATTCAGATGAGGTTATATATCACTCTCAGATCAAGATTAGTAAAGACTCTGGAATGTTTGAATACTTATTTTTGACCGTTATCTTTTTGAGGCCCCTTTAGTCAATACAGGGAAGGAGTGAGCCGTCCTTCTTCTTAACAAAGAAGAATCCAGCTCCAGCCGGGTAGGATGACTCCAGATAAATCCCCTGGCTAGGTTCTCCTTGACATATTCGGACATGCCTCGGGTCTCTGCCTGGGACAAAGGGTAGATACGGCCTCGATGGGGAGAAAAACAAGGAAGAAAGTCAATAGGGCAGTCATATGGCCTGTGTGGTAGTAGCATCTCCTCCTTTTTATCAAAGACGTCCATGTAGGTCCAATAAGCGGGAGGCAAACCAGGTAAATTTGATAGAGTACCCAGAGGTTGAGCAGGAAAAATAGTGACAAGACATTTCTCATGACAGGACTTACCCCAACAAAGTATTTCCCCGGATTTCAAATCCAAGACAGGCTCGTGTCCTCGTAGCCATGGTAGGCCCAAGAGCAGAGTATGGGACATACCTGGCAGCACATAAAAGGAATTTTTTTCTGACTGCAACATTCCTACCCGAAGTTCTACAAAAACAGCTTTGGATAGATGAAACCACCAAAGGACTCTAAAAACGTTGGATGGGGATCAGATACCGATCCACCTCGGCCTATTGTATGATATTTCCTATGGAACTAGAGTGTAGACATGCTTAACATATCACTCTCCGCAAGGAGAAACAATACTTCTTGAATCCTAAAAAAATTAAAAAATATAAAAGTTCAAATCACCCCCCTTTCGCTGCATTCAAAATAAAACAATAATAAAAAAATATATACATATTTGGTATTACCGGGTTCAGAATCACTCGATCTATCAATACGAAATGAATTAACCCAATCGCTAAATGGCATAATGAGAAAAAAATTAAAAACATCAGAATTACGTTTTTTTTCGCCGCTACATTGCAATAAAATGCAATAATGAGCAATCAAAAGATCATATTTACTCCAAATCGGTATCAATAAAACCATTAGCTTGGCTTGCAAAAAATAAGCCTTCACTCAGCCCCAGATCACAAAAATGATGCTACAGGTCTCGGAAAATGGTGCAGTTTGTTTTTGTTTTTTTTACCAAATTTTGGAATTTTTTTACCACTTAAATAAAAAAGATCTTGTAATGACCTGGAGAATCATGAGGACAGGTCAGTCTTAGCATTTAGTGAACACGGTAAAAAAAACACCTGTGGAATTGCACTTTTTGCAATTTCACCGCACATGGAATTTGTTTCCCATTTTCCTGTACACAGTATGTTAAACCAATGGTGTAGTTCAAAAGTACAACTTTTCTTACAAAAAAACAAGCTCTCACATGGTCATATTAACAGAAAAATAAAAAAGTTATGGCTCTAGGAAGAAGAAGAGCAAAAAACAAAAATGCAAAAACAAAAATACCTCTGGTCGTGAAGGGGTTAAAATTTGAATGGGTCCTGAAATGCCATCAATTTTACCCTAAAGATCAAATGGTGCACCATCTATTATCAATCTATTATAAGCACAGCTATGTGTCCAGTACTCTCATTGACCCATTTTAGATATTTCTGAACACTGAAAAACTAGTGCATTAAAATTTGAAGAGTGTTTCTCAGAACGTACAAAAAAAATTAATAAAAGTGAAAAAAATGAAAATTGTCATTTTTAAAACCTGCGGTTTTACACCTGCGGATTCCTATTATGGAGCAGGTGTAAACCGCTGCGGAATCCGCACAAAGAATTGACATGCTGCAGAATAAACAATGCAGCGTTTCCGCATGTTTTTTTCCGCAGCATGGGCACTGCGGATTTTGTTTTCCATAGGTTTACATGGTACTGTAAACTCATGGAAAACTGCTGCGAATCTGCAGCGGCCAATCTGCTGCGGATCCGCAGCAAAATCCACAATGTGTGCACATACCCTAAGGCCTCTTTCACACTTGCGTCATTTGGCATCTGTCGCAATCCGTCGTTTTGGGAAAAAATGGATCCTGCAAATGTGCTCGCAGGATGTGTTTTTTCCCATAGACTTGTATTAGCGATGGATCGCGACGGATGGCCACACGACGCGTCCGTCGTGCAATGGATCCGTCGTGTTTTGGGGGACAGTCGGCACGAAAAAACATTCAAGTGAACTTTTTTTGTCCATTGCGTCCGCCATTTTCTACCCCACATGCACGGCCAAATCTCCGCCCCCTCCTCCCCGGACTTCAGAATGGGCAGTGGATGCGTTGAAAAACTGCATCCACTGCCCACGTCGGGGCACAAATTTCACAACGTGTGTCAGTACGTCGGCCCGACGCATAGCGACGGACCCGTACCGACGCAAGTGTGAAAGTAGCCTAAGAGTGCAATGAAAAGAAACTGGGTAACAAATTTTGTGCTCCATTCTGTTGTATTTTCCCTTGTAAAAGAGAAAAAATTGGGGCTAAAGCAACATTTTTAGTAGATAAAATTTTAATTTATTTACGGTAATTCCTTTGTAGCACCTAAATTGCAGACAGCAGTTTTAAAGTACTTGAGGGGTGTGAGTTTTAAAATGGCATAATGTTTGAGGAGTTTCCAATATATAGGTCCCTTGAAGTCCATTTACATCTGAATAGGTTCCTAAAGAAACCAGTTTTGTAAATTTCTTGAGAAAATGAGAAGTTGCAGCTACACGTTTAACACTTTTAACTCATTCAACATCCTAAGAAAATAAAATGACATGTGAAAATGATGAAGGTGTAATGAAAAAATATGTAAAATGTTATTTATTAATTATTTTGTACAGCATGATTAACTAGTCTAAGGATATAAAAATTGAAAATTTTAAAATTGTGAATTTTTTTTCACCATTTTGGCAAAATTGCAATATTTTCATAAATAAATGCAAAAAGTATCTACCTAAATTACTACTTACACAAAGTACAATTTGTTACGAAAAAAAACAGTTTTAGATTCACTGGGATACGTTGAAGCATTCCAGAGGTATTGCTATATAAAGTGACAGATTTCTAAATTTGGCTTGGTCATTAAGGTCAAAATTAGCTTGGTCAATAAAGGGTTAAATCCCATATTTCTCCAATGTAAATCCATCATTAGATCTAAGTACCTTATAGGTCACATCTTCTCTGATTGTAGTGGTGCTTATCCATTTTATTTTCATCTGGTCTTGATGCCATGATGAATTTTCACAGCCAGAGCTCGTCTTTGCAGACTTCCCTTTTCTCTGGTCTACAACACATTCTGACATGGCGCCTTTACAAATAAAAGTGTTTTTATAATGACACCTGTAAAAACATAACCACCTATGATGTTCCCTAAATAACTCCTACACTGTGCACCTGAATAAATAATTGCTCCTCATTGTGCTCCTTGCACAGAAAATGACCCCCTCATTGTCCCTCTTATGATATATGATCTCCAAACTATCCTTTCCTATAAAATATCACCACACATCTCCCCTTATATACAATAGCCACCACACCATATCCCCTGTATAATATGACCACCACACTGTCTGCCCTCCTGAACTATGACCACCAGATCTCCCACCACACTGTCCTCCCTTATGAATTATATCCACAGCACCTTCCTCACTTATGAACTATGATCTCCACACTGCCCCTGTCCATCCTACTGCTCTACACACTGTCCCCACATACTGTCCCCTCTTAACACTGTTACCTCATGCTGCGGCCACTCTATACTGAGCCCCCTCTACACTTGGAAGATAGCATTCATTTTATAAACTTTTGTGAAAAACTGTTAAATGGGGATTGGATAGCCCAAGGCTCAGTTTTCTATGAAATCTCAACAAAAGTCCAACAAAACACTAACTAGGAAGAAATTGTGCAGGAATTTCCTGTAAAAAGAAATTGCATTGTTCGCAAAAAAGGGGTAAAGTATTTAAAAAAAACAGAAGTAATACATCACCGATTTAACATTTCCAGAAAGCCTTTCAGCCAGCGCAGGCGACATATATTCCAAAAAGAGAAAAAGAACTGGTATCTTTGTTTAAAAATTATTTATATTCCATCTAAAAAATCATCATATCAGGACATCAATAAATATTGACGGGTTTCGTCTTAATCGTAACATTAAGGAATTGACCCAAGGGAAATTAAAACAAAAACAATCCTTCTGTCCTGGTTGGCAAAACCCAGCATCAAAATAGGAAACCCATTTTGATTTTTTGCTATGGGGACCCCTCTCTTCTATGTATGGCATCAACTATTTATCAACCCATGTGCAGGGGCTTCATAAATATGGTAATCCACAAAAAATGAGATATCGCGCTATAGCACTACTTGGTTGAACCCACCTATTGAATATATAAGAACCTACACTAATATGCCATAAACTCAGAATGAAATGACAATGGTATAATGAGAATGTTAAAAATAATAATAGTAGTAAACTGCCCCCACTTCAAATACCAAGCACAATGCAAACGAGTAATTAATATATATATAGAAAATGAGCTCAGCTCCTTACCTAAATAGTAACTTGAGGCAAGTAACAACTGATTCAGCACTGTAAGTGGTAGATGTCAGGAGCTTGCAATACTGGGTAGCAGATACAGATGTCAGCCAGTACTGTGCTGGTGTAGCAATACCGGTAATCCGGTGCCAGCAGTTGGACCTGCTGAACACTTGGCGGCAGAGGTGGGTGTCCACAGAAAGAAAGGACTGTGCTCGACGAACGCGCAGAGCCAGGAGCACTCCGGCCGGTAGTGGACCTGGATGCGCGTGTGAAAGAATGGCCGCCGCTGCTAGACTGCAGCGTGTGACGTCACAAGGGCCTACGGCGTGCAGCACAGGACACAAAGTGGCTAACCAACGCGTTTCGAGGGACTCCGTCCCTCTTCATCAGGGTTACCGCCCCCTCTCTGCCGATCACTATATATAGATTAGTAAACCAACAAGTTAACCCTTTTGGGGAAAAAAATGGCATTTAGCACCGATCCCTCTAAAATCCATATAATATAGAATTCATATAATATAGAATTACCGGCAATACCTGCATACAAAACATAAAACCCATTTTATTTATATAATGATTAAAAGCTAAAGGAGACCTCATACATGCGCTGCTGAAACCCAGATATATAAATACCATATATATACTTGATAAATAAATAAATACACAGCATAAATAAATAAATAAATATGTGTATATAAAAAATGTCTGTATATATATATATAACCCCCAATTGCTCTCTACATACTAAACATGCATTGTCTGCACTATCTAAATACTTAAAATTATATTTTTATTTATATTTTTAATTTACGTTAAAAACCTATATAAAAAATGGAAATACAAACAGTGCAAGAAAGTTAAAAATTAAAACGCATATAATTCCAATTCATAATTAAGGCCCATAGGGGCCAAACTATTTAAATTAAAAATCCATAGGGATTCGACCCTAGACATTTTCATCAGGTAGTCACCACCCCTTTGGTTATGGGGGACCATTTGTATACCGCAAAAAGTGACATTTCTCAAAGATTGGTTATGTCTTTCTTTAAAATGGCGAGAAAGGGGGTGCCCCAAGAAACCCTTTTGTATATTTTTAAAATGTTCCCTGATACGTTCCATCAGGCGGCGTTTGGTACGGCCCACATATAGTTTCCCGCACGGGCACTTAATATAATAAATAACTCCCGCGGAAAAACAAGAAATATTATCTTTAATTAAAAACTCTCTGGTGCCATTTGTATCAGAAAATGTATTTATCCGGGTCTTTTTAAAAGAGGTGTGTAGGCAGCCAAAACAGCCGCCACATGGTAAAAAACCAGCCTTCAGTTGGTTTACTGTTTGAGCGTCATTTTTGCTTCTCGTAGCCACAGTGGGGGCTATAAGATTCCCCAACGTTTGTGCTTTCCTATATATAAATTTAGGGTGAGGGGGAAGGAGTTCCCCTACTACTTTATCTTGTTGTAGGACGGACCAATGTTTGCGGATAATGCGGGTAAATTTATTATAACCCGCATGAAATTGCGTGACAAATGGTAAACCATAAACCTGTTTTGGCAAGTCACCATGCATTGGGTCCTCCTTAGCTGTTGATACAAGTAGGGTACGCCTATCAGTTCCGGCCAGTTCGTTCCTTGTTTTTTCCAACAATGGCCTCGGGTACCCCTTTTCCACAAATTTCTCAGTAAGGAAGCTTGATTCCAATTGGTAATTCTCAATCGTTGAGCAATTCCGTCTTATCCTTGTGAATTGCCCCTTTGGTATATTCGTAAGCCAAACCGGAAGGTGGCAGCTAGTAAGATGTATAAAACTATTGGAGTCTACCACCTTCCGGTGGCACTTAGTACACAATTGATCATTCTCTACGTAAATAGTGAGGTCCAAAAAATTGACCTCCACAGGACTTGTATGCGCTGTAAACTCAAGTCCATAGGAGTTGTTATTAAGTCCGGATAAAAAGGTGTCCAACTCAACTTGGGACCCTTCCCATATAAACAAAATGTCGTCGATGAAACGACGCCACATCACCAGACCAGGGCGTAGCATGCCTTCCTTATATATATGGACCTCCTCCCACTTGGCCACATAGATGTTGGCATAACTTGGGGCAAACCGCGTGCCCATGGCGGTGCCCCAAGTTTGTAAATAGTACTGACCCTCATATGTGAAATAATTGTGTTGCAAAATAAATTTAATGCAATCCACAACAAAAAGAATCTGCTCACTTGTATATATATTAAGGGCCATAAGGAAATATTCAGCTGCCTGACACCCTTTGTCCTGGTTAATGACCGTGTATAATGATTTAATATCTAATGTGCCTATGATATAATTCTGTTCCCATTTTATGTTATCTAAAATTTGTAAATTGTGACCCGTATCTTTCAGGTATGACGGTATTTTTGACATACATTTTTGTAGATGTATGTCTACATATCGTGATAAGTTAGATGTAAGACTATTGATGCCTGATATAATGGGCCGTCCTGGAGGGCAAGTGAGACTCTTGTGCAGTTTAGGGATGTGATAAAACACCGCCCTACTTGGATTTTTATTCATTATGTATTTGGATTCCTTAGTATTTAGAATGCCCAGTGACTTCCCTTTCTGTACCAGGACATTCAATTTGCTGATGTAATGTAGGGTGGGATCCCCGACAAGTTGTTTATAGGTCATTTGATCCTGTAGGAGCCTAACCGATTCCTTGTGATACATGGATCGGTCAAGGATAACTATCCCACCCCCCTTGTCCGCAGGCCGTACAATAATATCCTGGTTGTTCTGGAGATCTTTAATTGCCCTTTTTTCTTTCGGTGTTAAATTATGTGGGGCATACTTTGGGTTTCTATAACCCATTTTCCTTATGTCTTTGGACACCAACATGTCGAATGTATGAAAGGCACTGGAATATTCCTGAAGTGGGTTATAGGTAGAAGGATTGGCTAAGTTGGTATGGACCGCCAACCCCTGATGAGTACTAGCCCCATTAAATGGTCCCTTTTTTATGAAAAACTTTTTCAGTGCAAGATTGCGTAAATATTTTTTCATGGTAATATATAGGTTGAATGGTTGTACCCCTTTAGTGGGGGCAAACTTTAGACCTTTTTGTAGCAAGGAGACCTCACCGTCCGACAATTGATGTGAGCTGAGGTTAAATATTTTCTGGGGGGCAACAATTTCGTTGTTTATTTCCTCATTACTTTCCTCATTTATTTTCTTTTTGGTGAATTTCCCCCCTCTTTTGCCCCTTTTGGTCTTAAAGGTCTGGCCCGGAAAAAATCCCGATTGATCTGTGGGCGGCTAATTAGCCCCCTACCCCTCTTGTGAACCATATTTGGTTTCTTTGGGATATTCCTATTAATTGGGGTTATAGTAGATCCCATTCTTCCCGTATTCGATGTGGAGGAATCTGGTTTGCTTCTAATACCATTAGTGTGCTGAATAAGTTCAGGGGTATGTATAGTAACTAAACTAGGTGATGGTTCATAAGGAAGTTCCCCATTCCCGTCCAGACATAGAGGTGTATATCTATTACTAGTAGTAATAGCAGGCTCTATATGTTGTCCTTTCCCCCCAAAATTTTCATCACTGGATGCCACTAAGTCTTCCACCATTATCCTATCTCTGGTATGGACGGATACTGGTGTGTACTGTGTGGAATTTGAGTTTGCATAAATAGAAAATTCTACAGATATATCTTGTTCAGTGGGATTTAACGTACCAGAAGTTTCATCCAGGGTTATAAATTTATTGTTTCTGGATTGGGTACTTGTATTTGGAACCATAGGCAGGTCCTCAAGTGTGGTCTCAATTATAGGTAGATGTTGTGGGATATTGTCCCTTTGAAATTTCTTCAGTTTTTTCTTCATAATCTCTTTTTCTTTTTCTTTTAGCCTGTGTGAAATACTTTCCACCATGTTTTGGTTGTCTATTGAGAGATCACAAACTTGAAGATCATCAAAGATCCGATTAATTTCATGATTAACTTGATCTAGGTTGGCGGATCGTTTATCTATAATAAATTGTACAGTTTTCTATGAAAATATGAAAACTATGCCTATGGTTCCAAATACAAGTTAAATTTATTTTGCAACACAATTATTTCACATATGAGGGTCAGTACTATTTACAAACTTGGGGCACCGCCATGGGCACGCGGTTTGCCCCAAGTTATGCCAACATCTATGTGGCCAAGTGGGAGGAGGTCCATATATATAAGGAAGGCATGCTACGCCCTGGTCTGGTGATGTGGCGTCGTTTCATCGACGACATTTTGTTTATATGGGAAGGGTCCCAAGTTGAGTTGGACACCTTTTTATCCGGACTTAATAACAACTCCTATGGACTTGAGTTTACAGCGCATACAAGTCCTGTGGAGGTCAATTTTTTGGACCTCACTATTTACGTAGAGAATGATCAATTGTGTACTAAGTGCCACCGGAAGGTGGTAGACTCCAATAGTTTTATACATCTTACTAGCTGCCACCTTCCGGTTTGGCTTACGAATATACCAAAGGGGCAATTCACAAGGATAAGACGGAATTGCTCAACGATTGAGAATTACCAATTGGAATCAAGCTTCCTTACTGAGAAATTTGTGGAAAAGGGGTACCCGAGGCCATTGTTGGAAAAAACAAGGAACGAACTGGCCGGAACTGATAGGCGTACCCTACTTGTATCAACAGCTAAGGAGGACCCAATGCATGGTGACTTGCCAAAACAGGTTTATGGTTTACCATTTGTCACGCAATTTCATGCGGGTTATAATAAATTTACCCGCATTATCCGCAAACATTGGTCCGTCCTACAACAAGATAAAGTAGTAGGGGAACTCCTTCCCCCTCACCCTAAATTTATATATAGGAAAGCACAAACGTTGGGGAATCTTATAGCCCCCACTGTGGCTACGAGAAGCAAAAATGACGCTCAAACAGTAAACCAACTGAAGGCTGTTTTTTTACCATGTGGCGGCTGTTTTGGCTGCCTACACACCTCTTTTAAAAAGACCCGGATAAATACATTTTCTGATACAAATGGCACCAGAGAGTTTTTAATTAAAGATAATATTTCTTGTTTTTCCGCGGGAGTTATTTATTATATTAAGTGCCCGTGCGGGAAACTATATGTGGGCCGTACCAAACGCCGCCTGATGGAACGTATCAGGGAACATTTTAAAAATATACAAAAGGGTTTCTTGGGGCACCCCCTTTCTCGCCATTTTAAAGAAAGACATAACCAATCTTTGAGAAATGTCACTTTTTGCGGTATACAAATGGTCCCCCATAACCAAAGGGGTGGTGACTACCTGATGAAAATGTCTAGGGTCGAATCCCTATGGATTTTTAATTTAAATAGTTTGGCCCCTATGGGCCTTAATTATGAATTGGAATTATATGCGTTTTAATTTTTAACTTTCTTGCACTGTTTGTATTTCCATTTTTTATATAGGTTTTTAACGTAAATTAAAAATATAAATAAAAATATAATTTTAAGTATTTAGATAGTGCAGACAATGCATGTTTAGTATGTAGAGAGCAATTGGGGGTTATATATATATATACAGACATTTTTTATATACACATATTTATTTATTTATTTATGCTGTGTATTTATTTATTTATCAAGTATATATATGGTATTTATATATCTGGGTTTCAGCAGCGCATGTATGAGGTCTCCTTTAGCTTTTAATCATTATATAAATAAAATGGGTTTTATGTTTTGTATGCAGGTATTGCCGGTAATTCTATATTATATGAATTCTATATTATATGGATTTTAGAGGGATCGGTGCTAAATGCCATTTTTTTCCCCAAAAGGGTTAACTTGTTGGTTTACTAATCTATATATAGTGATCGGCAGAGAGGGGGCGGTAACCCTGATGAAGAGGGACGGAGTCCCTCGAAACGCGTTGGTTAGCCACTTTGTGTCCTGTGCTGCACGCCGTAGGCCCTTGTGACGTCACACGCTGCAGTCTAGCAGCGGCGGCCATTCTTTCACACGCGCATCCAGGTCCACTACCGGCCGGAGTGCTCCTGGCTCTGCGCGTTCGTCGAGCACAGTCCTTTCTTTCTGTGGACACCCACCTCTGCCGCCAAGTGTTCAGCAGGTCCAACTGCTGGCACCGGATTACCGGTATTGCTACACCAGCACAGTACTGGCTGACATCTATATCTGCTACCCAGTATTGCAAGCTCCTGACATCTACCACTTACAGTGCTGAATCAGTTGTTACTTGCCTCAAGTTACTATTTAGGTAAGGAGCTGAGCTCATTTTCTATATATATATTAATTACTCGTTTGCATTGTGCTTGGTATTTGAAGTGGGGGCAGTTTACTACTATTATTATTTTTAACATTCTCATTATACCATTGTCATTTCATTCTGAGTTTATGGCATATTAGTGTAGGTTCTTATATATTCAATAGGTGGGTTCAACCAAGTAGTGCTATAGCGCGATATCTCATTTTTTGTGTATTTTTATTTCACTAGCAGGTGTGACGGGTGAGTCACGGCACCCGTTTGATATCAGCAGCTGGCACATATTTTATCTCACTAGCGCCAGTGTGGTATTGTTTGTTGTTTTTAAATATGGTAATCCCTCAAAAGTCATATTTTTTACTGTATTTACTCCAGAAAACTGGATAAACACATATTAAATCTGCCTGAACATGTGTTTTCTTATCCTTAAAAAAAGTAAAGTCTTTCTGTCTCACTACAAACCAAGCTGTTTGGATTTTTGCCTGGACTGGTACAGTATTATGTAGTGATGTTGAAATCCATTGTCTTTGAATTAAAAAAGTAAATCTGGTTTGTTTTTTTGCTGTTTGGACTAGCGGGCACTGAGGACTGGGTTGAGTCAAATCTACAAAACTGTGCAGGAGCCAATAATATCCCTGGTGGAACAACACGGTCTATCTAATATCAGAACACTGGCTTGTAAATGTCAGCAGATAAACAGTGCTGGAAAATCAACAAAACGATATTAATGTGGAAAAAATAGAATAAATCTGTCAGTTCTATCATTAGGAGTCTGATTTATGTGGAAAATCCTGCATTTCACTTGTGTCCTGCCTGTAATGTATAATTACGGAAATAGAGACTTCACATAACTTTATGCCTTTTTTTAATTTTATACACAAAGTTTATTACCTGTTCTTAGGTAGAGAAGTGTGTTAAAGCTCAACTTTTATAATTAGTTATAAAGTTTTCATTATACACAATTTACCCTTAAAATAATTGTGCAACATAAAAAAAAAAATACAATGCCTGCTTTGTTCTAATAAGTGCCTCATATCTGTCTATCGTATTGTGTCTTTTATTGAAGACGTAGATCAGGAGGGCAGACTGTCAGTCATTACATGCCGCACACTTTTAACACCACTTTTCTTATGAAATAAGCTCTGGAGGCAGATTCTCAGGGAGATCTATTTTCGGACAATAGATCTTAACCGATCATTTACATATTAAGAAATATGTGGATTTCTTTGGAGTAAGACATTGGGTCACAGATATGAAGGGATCAATTTATTCAGCTTCCTATGGCCTACATGCCCGTATAGTTGGCTTAGGAGGGTTGATCCTATTGACAGATTCCCTTTAAATGGTTATTCCCATCTTCATCAGCAGGACTACACCTCTGCCAAGACTCCACACTTTCTGTTTGCTGGGTACGATGTGCCCCTGCTTGATTGACAGTTCTGACCAGCAGCATCATTTCACCACTGGCCTAAACTGTGTTCTATCTGATGCTGCTATGTGAGACAGCTTTGCCCTGCCTCACCGACTGGCCCAATTGAAAGATAGCACTGTACTCCAGGTCACAGTACCAGAAAGAGCACTGGGTATGGTTGTCCACAGCTGCAAGACTGTGGTGGTGGCCGGTATCCAAAGTAAAGTGTAGACTAGTAAACAATAACATGAAAAAATGCTCCTTTCTTCAGAATTTAGAGAATTTTTAATAACAAGCATCTTGCTCGATTTTGGAAAGCACTTCGTAAATTTTTTCCATAAAAAAAAATTAGAAAAACCCTTTAGAGATACAAATATAATAAAATCTATTTTCGGCCATGTAAACCCAATAGGTTATCATGTAGCATTGTAATAGTAACCGTAGTATCAAATTATTAATGATGTTTTATGCTAATGTATTTCTATTTTGGGCTACCATAGTATTTGTCCAATCTCAGATAGAGGAATAAGACTTTGGTTTAGGCAGCAGACAAATGGTCATCAGGTTCAATTGTTTGCATTGTCGCCTTGACAGGGAATGAGTGTTTACAGCAGCTGTTACCAGCTCCAGACATACTAGAATTATGGACATAGACTCGCTGTGGAAAGATTTATTTTACCAAAACAAATTGATATTTCATAATGAACACAGAAAAATATTAGTCACATACAGCTTCTATTATTACAGCTCAGGATTATGCACACATCCATGCACTATTACCATGGACACCCAAACAACACAACTGTGAAAAATCCTGTGAAATCAAAAGACTGGCAACAAGTGTCCATCATAGCCAAATTCAAGACAAAAGAGATAGTCAAGGTAAAATGTTTTCCACGGATTGGAAGATCAGTTTTCCTCTTTAGATTTGATTGGAGCTTTGATTATGTATCTACCATTAACTTGTGTGGTAAAAAAAAAAACAAGTAAATCCATTTCCTATTACAGGCTACTCATAATTCTCTGCATCTTTGGACACAATTATTAATTGGGCTGGTGCAAAATCTGAGTGGTAAATCCAGTCTAAAGTTTGTCAGAGGAGATCAAATTAAAAAGTCTACCTTGAGCAGACTTAGCACTAACCACTCTGTCTAGCAGTAACCCTGGCCTGTATTGTTTAACCACTATACTGGTATCTGGATTTACTAATGGGCCCATTGGGTTGTGTCCATGGAGTAGCTGCTGGCTAGTGGAGAAAGGCTAAGGCAAGGATGGTCAAACAACACCTAGTGATTATCAGGAGAAAAAGCAAAGGACATAATCAGACAAAACCATAGCAAGTGAAACAGTCAGAGTCAGAAACAGCCAGGTCATCATAAAAAGCAAAGTCGTGCTAGCCGATGTAAGTCAGGAGGTAGAGAGAACAAATAAAGTCAGGGTCGCAAGTCAAGTCAGGATAAGAACAATAGGAGTAATATCAGCGTACAAAGAGGAAACCAAGCAGTAACTGTCATCTCCCAGTAATATACTGGGAGTTAATAGGGTGTGGTTCTGCCCCATTGGCCACAGCTGAATACTTCTGCTGAGCACCTGGACAGCATACACCTCCATTCTGCCTGACTGGGTAGCACCACAGTTCCCAGCCACATCAGTATCATTGGCTGGACAGTGCCTTTGCTGCTCAGCAATATTAGCCATGGCATCTCCGGCAACATCAGTACGGCCTTCGGGTTGAATTCTGAGGTATCTAGAGACAGAGACAGATGTCTCTAGCTCCAGAAAAAGATGCAACATCCATCCTTGATACAATTGACAAAGGACTTTCTTGTTCAACTTATTCTACTTATATGGTTTTGGAGGAATCAGACATTTTTTATTTAATTTTATTTTTTTTTTACCTTCACAGTGTTGTGAACATCTGGAGCTCCCTCATATTTTATCACCACTAATGAACTTTTTTCTATACAGTGAGTATTATTGATCTAATATTGGTAACTTTCAGGACTGGATGTTTTGAGAAATGCAGTGTTTTACTGTACCAGCAAAGGGAATGAGTTTCATCTCATGCACATGTTGTTGATTTTTTCCTTGCGGATTTGAAGCAGATTCAAATCTGCAGTATGACAATTCTTTCAGCATTTTTGCAGTGTTTTGGCCACCCTATTAATGTACTGGAAAAAAAAATGCATTAAAAAGCATCAAAATCACAAGCAAAAATGTAAGAAAAAGAGGCAAAACGCACATATTTTACTACCCGTTTTTTATGCCAACCCATCAGTATTTTGCAGCAGAAATATCTGCTGCAAAATACTGATGGGTTGGCATAAAAAACGGGTAGTAAAATATGTGCGTTTTGCCTCTTTTTCTTACATTTTTGCTTGTGATTTTGATGCTTTTTAATGCAATTATAAAGATGTTCAAATACCTTTTGTCTATAACTTTGACTATAACTTTGTAATTAATAAAATATTTGGATAACCTTAAACATTACCAGAGTTCACAGCCAGAGGGTCTCCAGGCAGCTGTGAGGCCCAAAAATCTTACAGTAGCCTTTGGGTTACCAGAGTTTCCAGCTACTGGAACACTTGGAGGCTGAGAACTAAGGTTACTAGAGTTCACAGCCACTGGGTCTTGCGGCAGCTCGATTGCTAGAGTGCCGAGTGCCAGACTCGTAGTCAATTATTGGTATGGTACTCCTGCTGCCCTCGTGAGAACCGGCCACTCTGAACTGAGGTGACATTAGTAAAGTTACTTCAGTTCACGGCAACGCTTCCCTCTTGAGGTCGTTGTGAACTGAGATAACCTTAATGAAGTCACCACAGTTCACAGTAGCTGGGTGTCGAGGAGTGCAGCGCGAGACCCAGCAATAGCTGCTGCTCCAGTCTATGGAGCTATGTTCTCTGAATGGAACTCCACAGACTGGATGAAGAAGACTGGGATCGTCGTAGGACCTCCATGTATTATGGTGGACACTGTGGATTATTTTATTTATTTATTATTAACCTGTGGGCTTGATGTCAGCGGACATATCACAGCTGACATCAACCCCACAATCCCATTACCCTGATTGCCACACAAAAGGGTAATTGGCAAGAGCCGAGGCTAAGCGAAAGAATTGGTGCATTTAATGGATGTGCCATTTTGGGGGTGGCTGAGGGCTTATTAGGTTGGGAAGGTTTGGATTTCTTTTTTCCTTAATAATAATAAAGACCTTCATTTAAAAACTGCTTTTTGTGTTATCTTTGTCTAATATTTAAATTTGTTTGGTGATCTGAAACATGCAAAGGAATAGGAAATCAGGAAGGGGGGGGAAATACTTTTTCACACAACCGTATAGCCTGTATGGCCATATTAATAGTTTAGATAGGTCAAATGTGGTGACAGATTCCCTTTAAGTTGGAAGTGGTTCTTCTCAAACATATTTTACATTTGACTAAACACTGACTTAAAGGGGTTTTTCCATGAACAAAGTGCATTTTAACCCCTTTACGACATCGGGTCTAATAGTACGCCAATGTTGGACTCCCCCTGTTTGGTGCGGGCTCTGGCGCTGAGCATGCACCTTTCCGAGTACATGACAGCTGATATACAGCTGACATGTGCCCGCAACAGCCGTGGGTGGAATTGTGATCCACCCGCAGCTGTTAACTAGTTAAATGCCGCTGTCAATCTCTGACAGCGGCATTTAACTCATGCTTCCGGCAAGAGTGCCAGAAAGTGACCCCATCACGTGACTGCAGGTCACCAATGTGTTGGCATGACAACAAGTATGCAAAAAATTTTAAAAAATGTTTTTTTAAATATATATATAAAAAAATAAAAGTTCAAATCACCCCACTTTCACCCCATTCAAAATAAAACAAACAAAAAAATCAAACGTACACATATTTGGTATAGTCGCGTTCAGAAGTGCCTGATCTATCAATATAAAAAAGAATTAACCCAATCATTAAACAGCTTAATGAGAAAAAAGTCATAATGCTAAAATTATGGTTTTTTTGGTCGAAACCAACATTGCATTAAATAATGGGCTATCAAATATTGCATCTGCATCAAAATGGTATCATTAAAAACGTCAGCACAACACACAAAAAATAAACCCTCACCCAACTCGAGATCACGAAAAATGGAGACGCTATGGGTATCGGCGGAAAATGGCACAATTTTTTTTTTTTTTAAACAAACTTTGGAATTTTTTTTCATCACTTAAATAAAAAAGAATCTAGACATGTTTGGTGTCTATGAACTCATAATGACCTGGAGAATAATAATGGCAGGTCAGTTTTAGCATTTAGTGAACACTGTAAAAAAAACAACAACTGTGGGATTCCACTTTTTTGCAATTTCACAGCACTTGGAAGTGTTTTCCCTTTTTCCAGTACACAATATGTTAAAACCAATGGTGTCGTTCAAAAGTACAACTCGTCCAGCAAAAAACAAGCCCTTAAATGGCCATTTTGAACAAAAAAATAAAAAAGTTATGGCTCTAGGAAGAAGAGGAGCAAAAAATGAAAATGCAAAAACAAAAATACCTCTGGTCGTTAAGGGGTTAATTAATAGATCTTGAAATAATAATAATTTCTACAATTGAATGTGTTAAAAAAATGTTCCTGTGATGAGATTATATGTATGAGCTCCTGCCATGTAATGTGTAATGGCTTTGTCTGATCGTGCAGGAACAGGGTCTGATCATAGCACATCTCCTGAGCAGTGGAGGAAGCAAGAGAGGATACAGACATTACAGCCCAGGATCACAGCTGATTCTTCTTGTGAAGTCAAACATTTCCGTGCCTGTTTTCAATCAATGTTTTACCTTAGGCCGGTTTCACACGTCAGTGGCTCCGGTACGTGTGGTGACAGTTTCCTCACGTACCGGAGACACTGACTCATGTAGACACATTAAAATAAATGTGTCTCTGCACATGTCAGTGTGTTTTCATGGACCGTGTGTCCGTTTGCAAAACACGGAGACATGTCAGTGTTCGTGGGAGCGCACGGATCACACGGACCCATTAAAGTCAATGGGTCCATGTAAACACGTACCGCACACGGATGCCATCCGTGTGCCGCCCGTGTGCCGACTGAGGACCACACGGACCGTGTAGGAGACAGCGCTAGAGTTAAGCGCTGTCCCCCCTGCGTGTGGTGCTGAAGCCGGCATTCATTCTTTCTCCCCAGCAGCGTTCGCTGGAGAGAAGGAATGACAAATCAAGGTTTTTGGGGTTTTTTTGTGTTTAAAATAAAGTTTGTGGTAACCTCCCGCCTCCCACCCCCTGTGCGCCCGCTCGCTTGCTTTAAAATACTCACCCAGCTCCCGCAATGCTTCCTCTCAGCGCCGGCAGCTTGTCCTGTGTGAGCGGTCACGTGGTGCCGCTCATTACAGTGATGAATATGCGGCTCCACCTCCCATAGGGGAGGGAGCTGGGTGAGTATTTTAATGCAAGCGGGTGGGCACACAGGGGGTGGGAGGCAGGAGGTGACCACGAACTTTATTTTAAACACAAAAAAACCCCAAAAACCTTGATTTGTCATTCCTTCTCTCCAGCGAACGGGGGACAGCGCTTAACTCTAGCGCTGTCTCCTGCACAGTCCGTGTGGTCCTTAGTCAGGCAGGACACGGCTGCCGCACGTGTGC
Organism: Ranitomeya variabilis; assembly: GCF_051348905.1. Classification (NCBI taxonomy): domain Eukaryota; kingdom Metazoa; phylum Chordata; class Amphibia; order Anura; family Dendrobatidae; genus Ranitomeya; species Ranitomeya variabilis. The sequence goes on from NC_135234.1 coordinate 165,213,615, forward strand.
CACACTGATGTGCCACGTGATCACACGGACACATGGACACAGATAACTCCGGTACTGAATTTTCCGGTACCGGAATTATCTGGACGTGTGAGACTGGCCTTAAAGAAAGAATCAGCCACAATCCCCTACTGTAATATATGTATACTCTTTTGCTTCCTCACCTGCCGAGGAGCTGTGGTACGATCAGACCATGTTCATGTACGGTCAGACACGGCCATTACACAGTACACAGCAGGGGCACATTTATAAGATTATCTCAGCACAGGAACATTTTTTTAAAAACATTGAATTATTGACGTTGTTATTATTATTCAAAGATCTATTGATTAAAGTGTTGATTAACTTTGTTTGTGGGAAAACTCCTTCAAAGAAAAACTGTCACCATTGCTCCCCTGTGTATTCTTTTTTTTTTTTAAATCCTCCACATGGTTCCCAAGATATAGGGCTGTATATTTAGTGCTAAAGTTTATGATCTTTACCAAAGGGGGGTGCCTCACAGGGTTCTCTGGGGGGTGTATCTCTAGGCTGCTTTGCATTATTACCTTGTGAATAACGCCCCCTTGTAGAGACCATAAAAACTAGCACCAAATAAAAAGCTCATCAGATTAAAAAACAAAAAAGAAATACTAAAGGGAACAGCGGAAATAAAATAGGAGCAAAACCTGGTTACCTACCACTTACTTACCTGGAGACATGTCCTCCTTAAGGAGCCATCGACTTTAAAAAAAAAAAAAAAAGCACGTTTTGAATATGCTATTAGGGCTTTCTTAGATAACATATTAATAGGGGCTTGCATGTAATACTTACATTCCAATGTGGTTGTGATGCAGATTAGTGTTGAGCATTCCGATACCGCAAGTATCGGGTATCGGCCGATACTTGCGGGTATCGGAATGCCGATACTTGCGGGTATCGGAATTCCGATACCGAGATCCGATACTTTTGTGGTATCGGGTATCGGTATCGAAACAACATTAATGTAATAATGTGTAAAAGAAAGAATTAAAATAAAAAATATTGCTATACTCACCTCTCCGACGCAGCCTGGACCTCACGGAGGGAACCGGCAGCGTTCTTTGCTTAAAATTCGCGCGTTTACTTCCTTCCGTGAAGTCCCGGCTTGTGATTGGTCGCGTGCCGCCCATGTGGCCGCGACGCGACCAATCACAGCAAGCCGTGACGTAATTTCAGGTCCTTCAGGATTTTAAAATTACGTTCTGGCTTGTGATTGGTCGCGTCGCGGTCACATGGGCGACGCGACCAATCACAAGCCGGGACGTCACGGGAGGCAGGACACGCGCGCATTTTAAAATGCGCGCGTGTCCTGCCTCCCATGACGTCACGGCTTGTGATTGGTCGCGTCGCCCATGTGACCGCGACGCGACCAATCACAAGCCAGAACGTAATTTTAAAATCCTGAAGGACCTGAAATTACGTCACGGCTTGCTGTGATTGGTCGCGTCGCGGCCACATGGGCGGCACACGACCAATCACAAGCCGGGACTTCACGGAAGGAAGTAAACGCGCGAATTTTAAGCAAAGAACGCTGCCGGTTCCCTCCGTGAGGTGCAGGCTGCGTCGGGGAGGTGAGTATAGCAATATTTTTTATTTTAATTCTTTCTTTTACACATTAATATGGATCCCAGGGCCTGAAGGAGAGTTTCCTCTCCTTCAGACCCTGGGAACCATCAGGGATACCGTCCGATACTTGAGTCCCATTGACTTGTATTGGTATCGGGTATCGGTATCGGATTGGATCCGATACTTTGCCGGTATCGGCCGATACTTTCCGATACCGATACTTTCAAGTATCGGACGGTATCGCTCAACACTAATGCAGATACATTATTTCTTTGCCAATACTTTATGTTATTGATGGCCTGTTCTTATGTTACACTCGCACCCCTGCCAATCAGCTGTTACCGGCAACGGCTGGAAGCCAGAGAACACAGCAGCTCCATCATTTCTCTAGTGGCCGAGGCCAGGTATTGCAAATCCAACCACTATTCAAATTACCATCTATAAAAAAGTAGTGGTCATTCTCTGTCAGCACTTGTGTGGTTACATATTACAGCTGATCACTTAAGATCCAAGGGCAGGATACTCTGTGATCAGATAATTGTAACGTTCTAAGAAGAGTCAAATGCGTCCAAGTGTTTCTAGGAACAAGCATTTTTCACTCTGGATAAGAACAAAATTATACACAGTTTTTTAAATTGACATCTTCATTACACAATGTGTCTCTGTAAGGCCGGTTTCACACGTCAGTGGCTCCGGTACATGAGGTGACAGTTTCCTCCCGTACCGGAGACACTGACACACGCAGACCCATTAAAATCAATGCATCTGTGCAGATGTCATTGATTTTTTGCGGACCGTGTCTCCGTGTGCCAAACACGGAGACATGTCAGTGTTCGTGGGAGCGCACGTATTACACGGACCCATTAAAGTCAATGGGTCCGTGTAAAACATGTACCGCACACGGACAGTCTCCGTGTGGCGTGCAGGAGACAGCGCTACAGTAAGCGCTGTCCCCCCCACATGGTGCTGAAGCCGCCATTCATATCTTCTGTGCAGCAGCGTTTGCTGCATAGAAGATATGAATAGTGTTTAAAAGAAAGATCTATCTGTCCGCCGCCCTCCCACCCTCTGTGCGCCCCCCCCGCTGTTCTGAAAATACTCACCCGCTTCCCTCGTTGGCTGTCGCGGCTTCCTGTCCTGCCTTCCTGCCTTCTACTGTAAGCGGTCACGTGGGGCCGCCGATTAGAGTCATGAATATGTGGCTCCACCTCCCATAGGGGTGGAGCCGCCTATTCATGACTGTAAATGAGCGGCCCCACGTGTCCGCATACAGTAGAAGGCAGGAAGGCAGGACAGGAAGCCGCGACAGCCAACGAGGGAAGCGGGTGAGTATTTTCAGAACAGCGGGGGGGCGCACAGGGGGTGGGGGGGCGCACAGGGGGTGGGGGGGCGGCAGACAGATAGATCTTTCTTTTAAACACTATTATTCATATCTTCTATGCAGCAAAAGCTGCTGCACAGAAGACTATGAATCGCGGCTTCAGCACGATGCAGGGGACAGCGCTAAACTTTAGCGCTGTCTCCTGCACGCTCTGTGTGGTACCCACTCGGCACACGGGCGGCACACGTGTGCCACACGTATGGCCTACGTGAGCTCACGGGCACACGGACACGGATAACTCCAGTACCGATTTTTTCCGGTACCGGAATTATCTGGACGTGTGGGACAGCCCTAAGATACATTAATTTCCTACCTATTCAGTGAAGACATTATATAGGGCCACACTAGACACTGAACTTTGTTAATTTGTCAAAAAATAAATAAATACATCAGTAATTTTTTAAGTGAATGTAAAATATGAAATAAAATCAGATTCACGTTTTTTTACATGGATATACCGTAATAAGTGCTTAGAAGCCCCTGATGTTATAGATTTTGAGCCACATATTAATGTTTTATAGAAGGAACCTGAATGGTCGTGGCCTCAGCATCTAAGTACAAATAATATTGGCAGACGCCATTGACTTAAGCATCCATTATCTAGTGAGAAGTCTTGTCCCTATAAATTCTGCCCACCATGTTTATTTATTTGAGCTTTTACTAATTAATGGGAGAGCCTCAGCAGATTGCTGTCATTGCCTCTAGACTATACTGTCTGTCTGCAAGTGCCAAATCCATTAGCAAATCAGGTGCTCTGACATGTAATATGTTTATTTGCAAGCAACTTGTCTTGGAACATCTTTATTTTTACTGGTGTGGTCAAGCTCGGCTGTCAGATGGGACATATTTGTGTGAGTGCAGCTTAACCTTTGACTGATCTCATGGTTAGAACTCTACTAGAAACTTTTCAGATCTGTCACCTCACATAGCAGGCTAATATTTCTGGGAATACATCTCTCCTCATCAGAACAGGCATCTCTGTAAGTAAAACAGCTGTTCATTTGCCAATCAGTGTTGGCATGGGCATTTTGGCTAATGACGGGTTGTCAGTGCTAAATATCTTGGAAAGCAGCATGGCTTAAAATGGCAATAATCTTTCATTATAATATGTGACCCTCCCCTGACCCCAGAATACAAATGGCACAGCAAAGTGATGGTACAAATCACCAGTCTGAAATTTGCACAAGCTCCAATATTTCATATAAAGATAGAGACATTGTTTCATGGGTTCCTCAAAAAAGAATCTTTAATCTATTTCTTGGAGTTAATACCAATTCTAGATATTCAGATTTGAATTTTTAAAGGTGTTGTCCAATAATATGACAACCCCTTCAGAATGCCCTTGTTTGTCCCCAGGAAAATAATAACAGTAAGGCTGGGGTCACACTTGCGTGTGCAATGCGAGAAACTCGCGCAAGTCTCACATCAATACCCGGCACTGCCGCTGGCACTCGGGACAGGAGTGTGTGGCTGTATGTATTTCTATGCAGCAGAACGCTCCAGTCCCAAGTGCCGGTGGCAGTGTCCGGTATTGAGGCGAGAGACTCACGCGAGTTTCTCTCATTACACTCGCAAGTGTGACCCTGGCCTTATACTCACCACCGGTGCAAGCACTATTCAGTGTCGGCACTGGCTCTCCCAGGGCTTGCGTCATATTGTTATGTCACTTGATCCCTGCAGCCAGTCAAAGGTGACATCACTCTCCCTTCCTATGGACATAGGTGAGAGGACAGCTTCAGCTGTTACTTCCTCCGGATGTCTTGATTTGTCCATAGGAGAGGAGAGTGAAGACAGCATTGATTGGCCGCAGGGATTGTGTGACAGAACAATGTGATGCAAGCCCTGGGAGAGCCAGTGCCAAAACTGCTGGAACAGCACTGACACCGGGGGGTGAGCATAAGTGTTATCAAATTGCAGGAGGCAGACATAGGGATTCAAAAGTGGTTGTTCAAGTAGTAGTCACCACCTTAAATTGTATCCAAACGTCAGGTAGTCATTACCTGCAAAAGATTCTCTACAAAATATTAACCCCTTCATGAACGGAGGTATTTTCGTTTTTGCATTTTCATTTTTTGCTCCCCTTCTTCCCAGAGCCATCACTTTTTTATTTTTCTGTCAATATGGCCATCTGAGGACTTGATTTTTGCGGGACGAGTTGTGTTTTTTAATCACACCGTTGGTTTTAACATACCGTGTACTGGAAAATGAAAAAAAAATTCCAAGTGAGGTGAAATTGCAAAAAAAAGTGCAATTTGCTTTTTTACTATGTTCACTAAATGCTAAAACAGACCTGTCATTATGATTCTCCAGGTCATTATGAGTTCATAGACACCAAACATATCTAGGTTCTTTTTTATCGAAGCAGTGAAAAAAATAGATAATTGCGCCATTTTCCGATACCTGTAGCATCTCCATTTTTCATGATCTCCGGTTGGGTGAGGGCTTATTTTATGTGTGCCGAGTTGCTGTTTTTAAAAATACCATTTTGGTGCAGATACAATCTTTTGATCGTTCGTTATTGCATTTTAATGCAATGTTGTGGCGCCCAAAAAACTGGGGTTTTGACTTTTTTCTCGCTACGCCATTTTTTCATATTGATAGATCGGGTGATTTTGAATGTGGCGATACCAAATATGTGTATGTTTGATTTTTTTTTATTGTTTTATTTTGAATGTGGCGAAAGGGGGATGATGTAGTTTTTTATTTTTTTTATATTTTTAAAAGCTTTTTTTTACTTTTGGCATGCTTCTAGAAGCTAGTAAATATAAGAAAACTGACTGAACAACAATATAGTCTGAACTGGTGCATAACCAGAAAAGTCATATAGCAAATAGATCAATGGCTGCACTCAAAATTAACTGTGCTAAGGCAAGGAAATGTGCAATACATGAAATGTGAATAGCATACTGGCTTGGGAAATTTATGAAAAAACACATGAGATGCTTAGCACAAGATTTGGCAAAAAGTTGTGAGCCCATCCACCAAACGTCAAGGTAATCTCAAAACGGATGGGTACCTGAGCTGACTGCCTAGTGTGAACACTTACCTATGGCTAATAACATGGTAAAGCCTGCTTTTATAGGAAGCTCAGAACCAACTGTGTCTGGAAGTAATTAAAATCACAGCATGGTGAAGGGCGGGGCGTTCAAGTCAGAAAAAATAGTACATAGTAAATATAGGAAAACTGACTGAACAACAATCTAGTCTGAACTGGTGCATAACCAGAAAAGTCATATAGCAAATAGATCAATGGCTGCACTCAAAATTTACTGTGCTAAGGCAAGGAAATGTGCAATACATGAAATGTGAATAGCATAATGCTTCTTGAAGCTGCCATAACCCGATCAGCTTGGCTACATACAGGTGATGATCAGATTGCCTGTATGTAGTAGAATTGCTGACTTGCTATGAGCGCCGACCACCAGGCGGCACTCATAGCAATCCAGCAGTGACAACCATAGCGGTCTGCAGGAGACCTCTGGTTGTCATGCCTACCCATCAGACCCGCGATCAGCCGCGGGTGGATCACAATTCCTCCTGCGGCTGTTAGCGGCACATGTAAGCTGTTCAATACTAAATTTCTACATTTCTGTTTTTTTCAGTCAAGATGGGGTGCAGAGTGCACATTAATAAAGAAAAAAATGAACTTTTTAGAATTTACCAAATGGCTGCAATAAAACAAAGAGTGAAAAATGTAAGGGGGTCTGAATACTTTCCATACCCACTGTATATTGGAAGTTTGTTGCCCCCGTAATGCAGATTTATAATCATTGACATATGGGATTAAAGGGAACCTGACACCAATAAAGGCTATTAGCCTGCAGTTATGGGGATAATCTGCAGGTTAATAGTGTTACTAACCTGCCCGGCGACGGTACTTAACTTACCTGAACATTGCGGGGAGAAAAGTAGCTTTATTCACCCCTGCAGCATTCCAGTTTCAGTTATGGGGGTGGCACTGATTCAGTCACCATTCTGAGTATACTGTGCCCCCGACACTGACTGACACTGGCTCTGCATTGGGGTCGGCTGACAATTAGGGCCAGATGCGAGGTTACAGACATCACTCGGTGACTGAACCCGGGCCTACGCCGACCCCCATGACTGAGCCCAGAATGCTCCTGGGGGAAATAAAGTTTATTTTCTCCCCACAGCATTTGGCTGCAAACAGGCGCCAGGCTGGTTAGTAAAACTATTAACGCTATTTACCTGCAAATTAACCCCATATCTGCAGGTTAATAGTGTTTTTTCTGGTGACAGGTTATCTTTAAATAGGAGGATTCTACTTTACTGTATATGTCATAACTGTTTATTTTAATCAATTCATATTCTCCTATCACACGATCCTCACATTCTCCTGATAGGAATATAACTCAGTACCTGGATGAGACACAAAATGATTGCTTATACATGTTCTGAGGACAGAACATGCCCTAGAAAAGAACTGCTGTCAGTTACATTTTACCTACAGGCAAGATGGCTGAGCAGAACCTGCATTTATAACAGCAATCTTCAATGTAAGCGGTATTCCCATCTCTAAGATGCTATTCCAATATATAGTAGGTATAATAATACCACCAATTAGCAAAGTAATATAGTTCTTCTGATTTGCTATGTCGCTTTCCCCATGTGCAGGGCATTGTGGTAGCTTGGGTATCCATGGTTACAACCACCAACAACTAACTAACTGTCAATATATGGGTGGTCGTAACCATAGATACCTACAGAAGAACTATACTACTACTATTTGCTAATATTATTATTACACCTACTACATATTGAGATAGGATCTTGGAGATGGGAATACCCCTCTAATAGTAGAATGATTCTTACAAAATGGCCAGTAATCAATTACTGAAGGATATAAGGAACATGGTATACATTGTTTTCCTGTAACTCAACCAACAAATCAGGAATATACAATTAGAAAAGGGGGGCCCAAACTGCAGTCCGGAGGCTACATACAGCCATCAATGCCATTCTGTGTGTTCCGTAACTGTCAAACTATGGGGTAGCTACACTCATGGTCTTCATGACTTTTTTTCTGAAAAGCTAAATAGGGAGCAGAGGACCTTCTTTGCCTACAGTGGAAGTTTAAAATAGAACTCACATTCCTTAGATGATGGCATATACAGTACTGTTGATTCGTACCTTGGAGAAGAGTACCCCTTCAAATTGTATGTGGCCACTGGGAGTGGTACAATCACAAAATTTGGCACTCGGGCCAAAACTAAGAACTAGTGCCAATTTCTGAAGCCTTAGTAATAATTCCATATCCTGTGCAGTACTAAGGAAATGCTGAAAACATGACCTGTTGGGGGCTGTGAGTACTGGAGTTTGGGAAACACTGATTTATAGGGAATATAGGGAAGACCTTTCTGATGATCTTTTTACTTGTAGACCTGAGACGGGGACAAGGGGGCATCCTCTACGTCTGGAGGAAAGAAGGTTTAAGCATAATAACAGACGGAGATTCTTTACTGTAAGAGCAGTGAGACTATGGAACTCTCTGCCGTATGATGTTGTAATGAGTGATTCATTACTTAAATTTAAGAGGGGACTGGATGCCTTTCTTGAAAAGTTTAATGTTACAGGTTATATATACTAGACTCCTTGATAGGGCGTTGATCCAGGGAACTAGTCTGATTGCCGTATGTGGAGTCGGGAAGGAATTTTTTTCCCCAGTGTGGAGCTTACTGTTTGCCACATGGGTTTTTTTTGCCTTCCTCTGGATCAACATGTTAGGGCATGTTAGGTTAGGATGTGGGTTGAACTAGATGAACTTAAAGTCTTCCTTCAACCTTAAAAACTATGTTACTATGTTACTATAAAGTTACTTAATTTCCTGCTAATGCACTGAACAGAAGGTGCAGGGTGTCTTAGTCGCCCTGTATGCTGTAGCTGAGTATCTTAAGAGAAACAACTGACTTGTTGGACGAATGCTATCTCCAGACTTATGGGAAATAAAGTTCTGTTTATTACATGCAAGGTGTTATAGATAATCTTCGTAGTTGTTTTGATTATTCTGATCTATTTTAGACAAATGTCAGTATTTTCCATAAAATATGCTTACATTCTAGTTTCTAATCAGACCAGCCAAAGATTTCAAATTCATCAGCGGAATGGGAGAGGTCACCTTTGGTTACTCCATAAATAGTAGCAAGGCCCAACTATGTATGGAAAATTAGGAGGTGTTGGGGAAATGTAATGCAAGCTTAGATAAGATCAGGGCTGTATACATACTAGACAAATAAGCAATAACGGCAGGGGAAACATGAAGTAACCTTTCTAATTTTCCCAATGTTGCTGATTTGGCATGACTTCAAAGCTACCACACTGTTATAAAGCAGAACCTTTACTTTACAGATGGGTTTCATCAACTGGAGACAAATTTTAGACAATCTTCCTGTGTTTCTCTGTTTTGAAGAAAGTACAAAATAAATCCTTAAATCAAGAACATGCAAATTGACTGTGACCACACGGACTCATTTCTAAGAATCTCACAAAGGAAAATATTGGGTTTTTTCTACTATGTTCTCTTGTATGAGCTACACAGCCATAATATAGTATATAGGGACTCCAGAGGGGCTGTATGTGCATGGACTCTTATGCGGACTACTGAAAAACACTTCTGACTATATAAATTTAGTGTGTCAGCATCAAATTATTGTAAATTCAAACAATAATTTTGGCTCATTTGTATATTTGAATATCAAAAATAAAATCCAGAAAATCACATTGTATAAATTATATAAATTTGCATTTTGCAGTGAGAAATAAGTATTTATTCCCTCTGGCAAGCAAAACTTATAACTTGGTGGCAAAACCCTTGTTGGCAAGCACAGCAGTCTGTTGTTTTTGTAGTTGATGATGAGTTTGCGCACACGTCAGGAGGAATTTTAGTCCACTTCTCTTTGCAGGTTATCTCTTAACCATTAAAATCTTGAGGCTGTCGCTAGGCAACTCGGAACTTCAAAGGTTCTCAGAAAAAGAAAAAAAAAAAAGAATTGAATGGCACTAGGAGCTGTAGTGCATTTCAAGGCATACAACATATGATCCTTCAGGACTTGAAACTTCAACTTCCTCTATCAGTTTTCTATGGGATTAAGGCCCAGAGACTGGCTAAGCCACTCCATGATCTTAATGTGCTTCTTTTTGAGCCACTCCTTTGTTGCCTTGCATTTTTTGGGTCACTGTCTGGTTGGAAAATCCAGCCACGACCAATTTTTAATGTCCTGGCAAAGGGAAGGAGGTTGCCACTCTGGATTTTTCGGTACATGGCTTCATCCAATCTCCCATTGATGCGGTTAAGTAGTCCTGTGTCCTTAGCAGAGAAACAACCCCAAAACATGTTTCCACCTCCATGCTTGACAGTGGGGACAGTGTTCTTTGGGTCATAGGCAGCATTTCTCTTCCTCCAAACATGGCGAGTTGAGTAAATGCCAAAGAGCTCAATTTTTGTCTTATCAGACCACAGCACCTTCTCCCAATCACTCACAGAATCATGGAGGTGTTCATTGGCAATCTTCAGATGGGCCTGCACATGTGCCTTCTTGAGCAGGGGGATCTTGAGGGCACTGCAGGATTTGAAACCTTTACGGTGTAATGTGTTACCAATGGCTTTCTTGGTGACCGTGGTCCCAGCTGCCTTGAGATAATTAACAAGTTCCCTCCGTGTAGTTTTAGGCTGATCTCTCACCTTCCTCAGTATCAAGGATACCCCACAAGGTGAGATCTTGCATGGTGCCCCAGAACGATGTTGATTGACAGTCATTTTGTATTTCTTCCATTTTCTTACTATTGCACCAACAGTTGTCTCCTGACCCAGCGTCTTACTTATGGTTTTGTAGCCTATTCCAGCTTTGTGCAGGTCTATTATCTTCAACCTGACCTCCTTATAAAGCTCTTTGTTCTTGCCCATGTTGTAGAGGTTAAAGTCTGACTGATTGAGTCTGTGGACAGGAGTATTTTATAAAGGTGGCTATGTAAGACAGCTGTCTTTAATGCAGGTAACAAGCTGATTAGGATTGTCTAACTGGTCTGTAGGAGACAGAACTCTTAATGGTTGGTAGGGGATCAAATACTTATTTCTCACTGCTAAATGCAAATAAATTTATATAATTTAAACAATGTGATTTTCTGGATTTTATTTTTGATATTATGTTTCTCAATGTTAAAATTAACCTACCCTTAAAATTATAGACTGTACATATCTTTGTCAATGGGCAAACTTACAAAATCAGCATGGGATCAAATACTTATTTCCCCCACTGTAAATGAGATTTCATATACAGTTTTCTTAATTCTTTGTATTCAGTCTTACCAGTCTTCACATATCCTATCTGTAATAAGCCAGATATAGAGAATTTAGAGAAACATTGCTCTGATATGAGAACTTAATAAAAGGGTGATTGAAATCATGTTGTTAGAAGGGTCACCACACAATAAGCTGCAAATCCAATAAATTGGACTCTGTGGGGAAACACATCACCAAGTGTGTCATTTCCTTGCAGCACTACCGTAGAGAATAAAAAGTGTTACATACTGGCTATTGAATTCATTAGGTTGTCCGTGTAATGTAAGTCTAAAAATTTATATTTGTAGCCACTTTCCTCTCTAACTAACAAAGTCCTGAAAATTTAACCCCTTTATTATAGGAGTTTTCTTGGAAAAAAAATGCTAAGGCTACTTTCACACTAGCGTTAACTGCATTACGTCGCAAATCCGTTTTTTTGCCGAAAAAACGGATGCGTCAAAAAAGTGAAAAACGGTGACAAACGTATGCCACGCATCCAGCATTTCGACGGATCCGTCGCAAATCCGCTAAACGTTTCAGTCGAAAATACTGGATGCGTTGCATACGTTGCATACGTTTTACCATCCGTTGTATCCGTTTTTCCGACGGATCCGTTTTTAAAATGGGAGGCTCCCAAATTTGATTGGCTACTGGAAAATTTGAAAAACTATATAGTTACTGTTTTTACAGCCCATCTTTGAGGGTTTTAGTTTTGTGGCAGCGATGGAAGGTGTTCTTGGGAGGATTGCTAGTTTGGTTACCGACGTTATCTTTGAGACGAATCGCCTGGATATCATAGTGCGGGAGAAGGAAGCGGCAGCGGAAAGGCGTAGGATGCTTCTGCAGCAACGGAGACGGAGGCGACTGTGGATTCATCCGATTAATGAACTACGGATGACCCGGGGTGTCCAGTCCACTCTGTACCTGGAGTTGCGGCACAATCCACACAAATTCCACAACTACGTGCGGATGAGGATGGAACATTTTGATTTTTTGCTTGCAAAAATGGAGGATGTCATCCGAAGACAGGATACAAGGATGAGGCTTGCCATCACACCGGCGGAGCGGCTGATGGTGACCCTGCGGTAAGCCTCTTTTTTTTTCTTTCATTGGTCATTTTTAATGTTAGATTACATGCTGCAGACAATACTGCGCTGGCATACTGCGCACTATTTTCTGCAGCATGTAATTTGGGTTTTCTTGGCGGCCATTCCACTGCTTTATTTAAATGTCATTGCTGATATTGAATGTTAGATAACAGACTGCAGAAAATACTGCGCTGAAATATTGCGTTGCATTTTCTGCAGTTTTTTTTTTAAAGTTTTTTGGGTTTGATGACATGCAACTGCTTTTTTTTCTTTCATTGGTCATTTTTAATGTTATATTACATGCTGCAGACAATACTGCGCTGGCATACTGCGCACTATTTTCTGCAGCATGTAATTTGGGTTTTCTTGGCGGACATTCCACTGCTTTTTTTTCTGTCATTGGCTGCTTTTTTACACCGGTTTCATGCTGGTTTTATTGTGTGTCCCGTCCTTAAAAAAAAATTAACAGTGCCATATTGAAACTTGTTGGTCTGTGCAATTTTTGCTAACATTTTTTTTTTTTTTTTTCTTTAAAGTTTCCTAGCTACGGGTGAATCTATGACTTCGCTCCATTATCAATTCAGGCTGGGCATTTCCACTATCTCTGGAATAGTGAAGGACACATGTCTGGCTATTTGGACCACTTTGCAACCAGAGTATATCCCCCAACCATCCATGGAAATCTGGTTGCGAAGTGCTGAAGAGTTTCAGCAAATTTGCAATTTCCCTAATTGTGTGGGTGCAGTTGACGGGAAACATATAAGGATTGCGAAACCGGCAGGAACAGGATCGGAGTATTATAATTATAAGAAGTATTTCTCCATCGTCCTTATGGCTATTGCAGATGCCAACTGCAGGTTCCTTGCCGTGGACATCGGAGCTTATGGACGGTCCAACGATTCCCAAGTTCTTAAAAACTCTCCGATGGGTCGTTGCCTTTATGGAGAGAGCTACGATTTTCCGCCAGCCAGACCACTGCCAGGAACAAATGACCCAGCCCTGGAATATGTCTTTGTAGGTGATGAAGCCTTTCAACTGTCGCCGCTCCTACTGAAACCGTACAGTAGCCGGAACTTAAACCATACCAAGCGGGTCTTTAATTACCGGCTTACTAGAGCACGAAGAGTAGTGGAGTGTTCCTTTGGCATATTGACGGCGAAGTGGCGAGTTCTGCTGACGGCTATCAAACTGAAAACAACAACTATAGATGAGGTAGTTAAAGCCTGTGTGGTGCTCCACAACTTTGTCCTTTCAAAGGAGCCCGTTTCCTTGGATGATGAAGAGTTGGAGACCACCTTGTGGGACTACCTCAGCAGCTCGGTTCGCTCTACAGGTTCAGTTACAAGGATGAGGGACCAGTTTGCCGATTATTTTGTCTCACCTGTCGGGCGGATCCCGTGGCAAGACATGATTGTGTAACCTGTTTCCCATGTGTTTTGTTTATGTAAAAAATGTGTTTCTACCAAAACAAAAAAAAAAAAAAAAAGGCCCAAAAGCGTGGTTTTCTTGCTAGTAAAACCATTATGTTATACCTTTCACATGTCTGGTGTTTGTTTTTATTAAACCTTTTTTATTATATTACCTTAATAAATCCACACACACACAAAGAATAGAATTTAAATCAGAGAAAATTTTATTTTAACTCTTTTTTTTTTAATATTTTTTTTTTTTTGACAAAACAAGATATTTTTTATTTCCCAATTTTTTTGAAAACAATTTGCTAAATTTATTTTTTTCAAATATTAACAAACAATAACAATACATTATTAAAGGTCTTCAAAGTGTAAGGTGGAGATACTAGGGGAGGAGGGGCAGGAAGGTTGGACCACGTCGGTAGGTGGGGAAACCCTACTTGTTTGGGGTGCAGTGGAAGGGGGGGGGGAACCAAGAGGCTGACCAGAGGGGGGTGGTGTTGGGGTAGGGGGAAGAGAAAAGCTGGGTAAAGAAAACATTGGGGAAGGAATTTGGTCTGGGGGCCGGGATGGTTGTGGGGACTGGGTTGGGTATTGTGACTGGGTAGGGTAGTGGGACTGGGTTGGGTAATGGGGCTGGCGTGGGGTTTGTGGCTGGGTTTGGTAATGGTGCTGGTGTGGGGATTGGGGCTGGGTTTGGTAATGGTGCTGGTGTGGGTATTGGGGCTGGGTTTGGTAATGGGGGGTATGGTGTGGAAATGGGGCCTGGGGTGGGGCCTGGGGTGGAATTGGAGTGGAGGTGTGGGGAGGTGTGTGGGTAGATTGGGGGTCATTAACGGCCTGCAGTAGAGCATTATGGCAGGTATATATTACCCGCATCTGTTGCTCAAAAGAAAGCTTCTCCATGCTCCTGAGCATGGATTGAAAAAAAATATTGGCCGGATCGGGACTTACAGCTGAATGCAGCCTATCCAAGCGACTGCTGGTTTCCAGGCTTGTTTCACTGATGCGGGATTGCACCATGTTGAAACCAGCAGTCACTTGCTCTCCCAAAATTTTGAAAGAGCCTTGGAAGGATGCATTCAGGTGTAAGAATTCAGGAGCATAGCTCCTTTCCTGACCCCTCTGTCGCTGACGCCACGAACCTAATGGTGGTCTCGAGGTGGCAGGATCAGAGGGGTGGGGTAAAGGGAACGCTAACTGTTCAGCATCACATGCGAGCAATGAAGCCTGCAATAATGCTCCACTGCTTGGGGCGGATGAAGTGGAGGGGATAGAGGGGTCAGAGGAGGGGACAGAGGGGTCAGAGGAGGGGACAGTGGTGTGGGGCCTACCGACGTGGCCCTCAGTGGCGGACTCAGGAGGGATCGCTCCAGAGGGCGCAGAGGAAGATGCAGGCGCCTGGTGGCTGGAGAAGGTGCTGTGAAAGAAAAAACAAAAGAAATTAATACATTGATATGAAAAAGCCCTGACTGAAAGCAAACTAAGTAGACAGGTTAACATGGTTATTAGTGGACTGTAGAATACTTACACTCTGCTCAGCATTGTTCGCCTCAGGAAGGAGAGGGCCTGGCCGTGTTTGTATTTGCTCCTCTTCCTTCCTGCAGAGCCACTCGGGGCCTGCATCTCCGCGTTGAATTCCCTCTTAAAGCGATCCCTCAGTGACCGCCACCGCTTCCTAACCTTTCCAACTGTGAAGACAAGAATGAAAAGAAAAAAAAATAAATTGGTAAATGCAATACATTACAGTCAGCTCAAAACATCACTGGAAAGTGAATACTTACCTAGTTTGCTCAGCTGCTGAGGATGAAGGCTCTTCCACCTTGGAAAGAGGTTGTGACACACTTCGTCCCAGAGCTGACGGGTGACACCGGTATCGGCATGCCTGCGGTCAGCCATGTTCCACAGCGGCTCCCGCTCGCGAACCTCCTCGATGAGATCATCTATGTCGATGTCATCATCGTCATCGTCATCTACTGCGGGAGCACGCTGTGAAGCCTGTGCCAAAAAAAAAGAAGAAAAACAAACAAATTAGTACACTGAAACACTAAAGTACCAATAGAATCCCCCTCCCCCCCCAAAAAAAAACTCACTGATGGCCGACCGCGGCGACGAGTCCGCCGACTCTGGGAGTGTCTGGGAGAACCTTCAACGGCAGCAGCAGGAGCAGCAGCAGCAGCCTGAAATAAAGGAAACAAATTCTCAGTAATGTAGGCATTTATTTTCTGTGTTTAGTTATGTATGAAAATCTGTTTTGTGTATGGTGCAGTGTGATGTGCGAAGCAACTGTTTCCCCACTACTTACACTTGGTTCCTCCTCCACTTGCATCTCTCCACCCATCTCGCCCCCTTCTGACAGCTCCTCATCTGATTCAGCTTCCTGTTGAAACATAATGTATGCATGTAGTGATCAAAAAAAAAGTTAATAAAAAAAAAAATTTGTGTTAACTTACCGATACACGCTGTTGCTGTGGAGGAGGGCTGTCAGAAGAGGACATTGTTGTGGAAGCAAGGCCGGTGGCTGTGGTCCTGGTGTCTCTGTAAGTTAAAAGACACTTGCAATCTGCTCTACACATTGAAGCAGCAGATTTGGGGTCTTCAAAACTTACTTTGAAAGATTTGTGGCTGTGGTCCTGGTGGGCTGGTCCTGGGCTGACAGGCGGCGGCTGTGGTCCTGGGCTGACAGGCGGCGGCTGTGGTCCTGGTGTCTCTGTAAGTTAAAAGACACTTGCAATCTGCTCTACACATTGAAGCAGCAGATTTGGGGTCTTCAAAACTTACTTTTAAAGATGTGTGGCTGTGGTCCTGGTGGGCTGCTCACTGGATGTGGTCCCTGGTGTATCTGTAATAAGTATAATGTATTTATAGTTAGACTACCCCCCGAAGTAGGCAATGTTTAAAGATTAACACCCTGCTAAAATGATGTGAGAAATGTTCATTAAAGGTGAACACCAAAACCCAAAAAAAGAGGCACGTTATACCATTAATTTCCATGTCCCTAAAAAAAAAAAATTTTGAAATGTGAACCCACCATGCAAAAATATATTTGCCACATTTTATTTGAAAAAATCACCTCCCCCCCCAAAAAAAAAAATTTACAGTATAACCTTTATTAAAAAATAAGCCCTCAACCAACTCTGTATTGCATGTGTAACCATTGGTACAAACACCAGTTTTAAATTTACCTTTATGAAATGATACTACGGACATTTGTTTTAACAAACATTTTATTATTTTCTTTTTTTTTCACTCTTTTTTTTTTAAATCACAATTAGGAGCTGACATGCTCTTTATTTTAAATACAAGTACATCAACTGCAAATGGTTTTAACAGTAAAATAAAATCAACACTTTTAAATAGAAAAAAAACACCACACTCACACATTCAAACCACAAGCTGCAGACCGCTAGACTTTTTAAAAAAACCCATCAGATTTAAAAAAAAAAACAAAAAAATACACATTTAAACCACATGCTGCACAGACCACTATACAGTCAATACATCAGAAAAAGGCAATTAACCAATTAAAGCATGGACAAATGCACATGCAATCAACAAGACGCACACAAACATGCATGGTATGTGTCCACATTCCGGATCCCATCAGGATTTGGTCAGGATTTTCCATCAGTATTTGTACGCCAAAACCAGGAGTGTAACAATTAGGGAAAGTATAATAGGAAAACAGGCACACTTTTGCTTTTATCACCCACTCCTGATTTTGGCGTACAAATACTGATGGAAAATCCTGATGCAATCCTGAACATTGACACATACCCTCCCACATGAACAGGCATAAGATTGGCAAAGGCATAATAAGGTGCAGGCACATGATACAAAAGCACACAGCCGTTCAAAAATACACACATACACATGCACGCACATAGCTTTATGCAAATACACATATGTACAACAAAGGCAGAAAGGTGAACCCAATCAGAAGACGCATACACACACACACACACACACACACACACACATACAAAAGGCTGACAATCCTTTGGCTGAAGCAGCAGGTCTTCACAGTGGCTGGCATCATGGTGGATCTGGACTCTAGCATTGCACTGGCTGGTGCAGGACGATGGCAGGCCTCAGGTTCTCTTCAGGTTTTAAGCTCTTGCTGTAGTCAGTAGTACCTCATACACACAGAAATGCACAGGCACACAGATGCACACAAACATTGCAATACTCACACTGGCTCTATGGTGGCTGGGGTCTTGTGGCTGGCTGGGGTCTTGTGGCTGGCTGGGGTCTTGTGGCTGGCTGGGGTCTTGTGGCTGGCTGGTGTCCTGTTGCTGGCTGGGGTCTTGCTGGCAGTCTTCTCCTCTCTGGGTCTTGCAGGCATATGTGGGGTTGAAGGCCCAGGCCAGGTTTATATAGATTTGGGGGTGTCTGGCCAATTGGCAACAAAATTCTGCTTCTGAGCATGCTCAGTGTAAAAAAAACGTATTGCAGCGCTGTATTGCGTCGTACGACGTGTCCCGACGCATCCGTCGCTCATAGGCTTCCATTGCAGCCAATGACGTATGCCGCAGGATGCGTCGCGACACGTTTTTTAGGCGGAGACAAAAAACGTTACAATCAACTTTTTTTGAGACGACGTGTCGCCAAATTTCGACGCATACATCGTAAAACGTACACGACGTATGTCAATCCGTCGCAATCCGTCGCCAATACAAGTCTATGGGGAAAAAACGCATCCAGCAAAAACTTTTGCTGGATGCGTTTTTTCGAAAAAAAGACGTTTTGAGACGTAATGCAGTTAACGCTAGTGTGAAAGTAGCCTAAAACATCTATAAAATAATAAGCAATATACTAGTGCATCCACTGGTTGTCACTCCATCTTGGGTTCCTGTTTTCTGGTCTTCAACACAGGGCAGCATTTCCAGTGTGAGCATATAACAAAAATAGTGCATGAAGAGTCAGCTGACTGCTTATATTAATAGCTAAGCCAGCCCCCTTCTCTGTTACAGCCAGCTTAGCAATTGAAATAGCCACAATAAATTACAAGTAATATATACTGTAAGAAAGCTGGAGGTAAGGTCCTGGGTGGCAAGTATGTGTCACCGAGGTGATGTAAGGCCCAGGAGAAACAATAGGTTACTGAGATGGTTTTATTTTGACCGGATCTTGGGTCTGGGATTTAGGAGCGACCAAAAGAGCCTGGAAGGGAAAGGTTGTGCCCATACTCCAGTTTGGGTCTTACTAGCCTAATAGCAGACAGCTGAGTTACCTCCATAGATGGTGTTGTGCTGAGGCTGGAGAAATCCACGTCATGATAGATAGTATTTGTTAGAGTCTGAGAAGTGCCTGTGACAGCAAGTTGGTGACACCGTTTAATTTGTTTTGCTTTATCAAAAATAAAGGTCTGGTGTGTTATTCATTTGTGCTGAAGAAAGCTATTTTCCTTTTTTTTAAGCTGAAACGTTTATGAAGGACAATAAACTTTACTTTGTTTTGCATAAAACCTGGTGCCTGTACATGTCCAAGTGACAACCAGAGAGCTAAAACCCCACATAATACCAACAGAACAGAGCTTTACCGGTGTTCTCACTGCAATGAGCCAAAAATTGGCCGATCACCAATAATTGAGACAGGAAAGATTTCTCCCAAAAACATTGTAATGTTTTGCATTCATTTAATTCATATTGCTAATTACAATATGTGCAGGCTGTAAAAATAGAAAAACTGATAATGATAAACCTTTCTACCCAGTCCTTTACTGCCATGTGTCCAACATTTGCACAAAAAGCATGATGAATGGTGTACAAGTTAGGATGGAAAATGAATCCAGATTTTGCAGCAGATTTAGAACAATGATAAAGCGTTTGGATGGTTTTCTTACAATATTAAAAAACAAATAAAAGCCTAGTACATAATCTACGCAGTGAGTTTTGTTATGTCTTGGATTCATGCATAGACTACAAATGGGAAATTTGCCCTGAGGTTTTCAAGAGTATCCAATTAGATCTAAAACATTTGGATAATAATAAGTAAAACATTAGTTCATTTTCTTTTTAATGGACACTGACAAGGGCAAACGAAAGGTATCAGGCAGCAAACAACAGAAATGCAGGGAGAACTCTGGTTATCACCTAGGACATTCTATTTTCTCCTATGGAAACCACACACAGACATAACTACAAATATATACATTTCAGTTTTTAATCATATACAGCACATTGGGACTACAGACATGTGTACACTATGAATTAAAGAATAGGAAAGTGTCTCATTCTCGTACACCAAACAAATCCTCAAGAAGGAGAAGATAGTTCACAATCTTCACTGCATTTGATGTTGTCTGTCCGCTCCAATCAGCATCAAACTGTAAAAAAACATATACAATATATATGTAAATGATGTGGCAATAATTATAGAAAAAAAATAAACTTTTCTTCATGAGCAGAAATTAAATTTGTAAACGAGTGGGAGATCTCTTTAGCTGGAACGTTCCCTTTCTCTTCATCATCTTCATTCCCTCCTATTTTTAATCAACCCCAAAAATGCATTTTTTGTAATTATATAGTTTAATTTTATATTTGATATCATGCGGAATAATAGCTAAGAACTTTGAGAGTGTATTCATTTGTTGGTTTTTGTCTTACAGAGACGGCAACTGCCCAAGCCATTTATATATCTCTGTGTACATCTTTCATTTTCCAATACATCTAGTGCATTCAATTACACTTTAAGGACAAGAACATTCTGTACACCTAGGGAAGGCTTGTGGTAACATTTTTTATGGGTCCCAAAATTTAAAAGGCAAAGGCCTTTTTTAAAGGTGTTATACAAGGCTTTGCATTTCCTAGGTGTGTTATTTTTTCTAAAGCATAGGTTTCTCACCCCTAAGGCCTCCATGGCAATTCCTGATGGCTGTATAGCAATTCCATCATGCCAAGCAAAGATTGGCGATGCATAAGTGAATTATTTGAGTGGTTGATCATATGCTTTACCATCTTTTACATGTAACCGTTATTGGAGGTTTTGTGGGGGTCTTGGTTCAACAACCTTCACTTACTCCTAAGAGCATAAAGTCTATGGAAAATTACTTCCATTAGGCTGGGGCTACATGGAAACTATGGCCGCAACACAGGTTGTGCAACCAAAGTTCACTATGTATAGCTACTACATTGCAGCACGTGATTTAATCGCAACAGGTCCATTACCCCTTCACAGAGAGAGAGAATGTTAGTCTAAGAAGAGGTTTTCACAGGTACCCATTCAGATGGAGACGTTTATTCTCAGTGAGGAAAGGAAAGCGTAGGACCTGGTATACGAGAGATGCCCTAAAGTGGCTACCAGGGACACATAAAATTGGCCATTTTTATGCGCTAAACGCTCTCATTTTTCATATTTCTAGTGCAGTAATGCAGTTCAGTTTTCATGTTTCATGTTTGCATGTTTCAGCGCTGCAGTGTGCTACCTTATTTACTTGACTGTATATGAGTTGGTGACTCTAGGTTCAGCACCTGTTCACACTTAGTCTATGTTTGGATGTGACGGTCAGTTTTTTTAAATGTAAAGCATAAATTATAACGTAAGCTTTACAAGTTAGTACCTCCATAACGGAGAGGAGAAATTCAAAATATAAACTTCATTTTACCCTGCTCTGCAGCAAATATTGCATGATGTGACCAGTTAAACATGCTCAATCAGGGGAAAGGTCTAAGGATATTTCCATCTTAGCAAGTTACTTTAGCTACTTGCAGGTGATAATTTGATGATAGCTGAAGGTCTGGCTACTGGGAACCCACAGATTCTGAGAACAGGGCTCTGAAATGGCTCATTAGAATTATCAGTGGCTCCATTCATTGCTTATGGGTCTGTGTGAGATAAGTGAGCTCTGTACTCTGCCATCTCCCAAAGTTTCCTAGCCATTGAATGCATTGAAGCATCTACAAAAATGTATTATATTGAAAAAAAAGCATTTCAATGCCCCGTTAGAGTCAGAACTCCAGCAATCATCAAGTTATCACTTACCCTGTGAATGATCTTGTCATAACTTGGTAAAATAAGAATATAATTGTAAGCAACTTATAAAGAAAAAAAATGCAACAACAAAAAAAAAACAAAAGAGATTTTTATGTATTGGACTTTAAAGGTGACAGAGTTGGGAAAATGAAGACGTTGGCAGACAAGGCAAAGTTTTGGAAATTTGAAATAGGAAAGGTTCTCTTAAAATAATTAACATTTTGAAAACAAATTATGTAATTAATAAAGACATGATCTATCAGCTAGCTATGAGCATAACAACAGAATGCAGCCATGTATTTTAAGTCACAGCAAAATATATTTACACTATGATTTTATACCACTGAAATTCAGTTTCATACTTGATATTATGTTTGGACCAAATTTAGCTCAGGGAATCCCAAAACTTCTGATATCAATTGTCACAATTGTATCCGAGAATAGAAGAGAACAAGTTACATTCATTCCTTGCTACTCTTGGACCATATATTTACATCACTGCAGGAATGGCTGATGCATGATCAAATTCAGTAAATGGTTAATGTAGAACTGAATGTCCCTCAATTGATAATCTGTTGTTCTGTTTGCACTTCTATTAGTACTTTTCCATCAGGTTTCTAGTGATTTTTGACAATTAAAATAACCTAAAATGCTGTGTTCTATGGCTAGTTTCACACTAGTGTTTTGCTGAGCTGCGGAGGGCTGCTGACTTCCTCCAAGAAGCCCCGCCCACGGGGCTTCTCTGCTGCTCAGCTCCACCTACGTCCACATGAGTCCTGCGTACCTATCTTTAACACTAGGTACGCAGGTCGTGCGGATGTATGCGGATGCCTCCACATGCGTCGTTTTGACGGTGCAGAGAAAAAAAGAAATTCCAACAAGGTTCGTTCGACGTGGGTCGCTGCATCCTCAAAACGACGCATGCGGAGGCATCCGCATACATCCACACGACCTGCGTACCTTATGTTAAAGATAGGTACGCAGGCCACATGCAGACATAGGCAGAGCTGAGCGGCTGAGGTGCGGCCGTGGGCAGGGCTTCATGGAGGAAGTCAAAATCTTTTTCAAAACGACAGTTACTAGTCTTAATAAAAAAGAAACGCACAGTATGTCCATCAAGTTCAACTGGAGATGGCAGAAGACATGGATGTAGGGGCTATGGGTAAATTCCCACGCTCGAGTTCATATGAGGACATCCAGCAGGGGGCGCATCACTGCAACTCAAGGTAACTACAGGACATTCCCCTGCATTACATTCATTCACAACATTTTACAGACAGGAGCGACTGCATTAGCACAGCTCCTGGCTGTAAAATGATTTAACCCCTTCAGATGGATTTACATCGTGGGACTGACAGAACGACGGAAGGTATGAGATATTGTTGATTTTTTATTTTACCTTTTTTACAGGACGAGGGTCTTCAGGTGGATTACCAGTATAATAAAATATTACAACACCCTGTGTCTTTATTTCATTAAAATACTTTTAAATAATGTGTGTGTGTTTTATTAACCATTTCGTAATATTGGATTAATAATGGATAGGTGTTATAATTGACGCCTCTCCATTATTAATCTGGCTTAATGTCACCTTACAATAGCAAGGTGACATTAACCCTTCATTACCCCATATCCCACTGCTACACGGGAATGGGAAGAGAGTGGCCAAGTGCCAGAATAGGTGCATCTTCCAGATGTGCCTTTTTTGGGGTAGCTGGGGGCAGATGTTTTTAGCCAGGGGGGGCCAATAACCATGGACCCTCTCTAGGCTATTAATATCTGCCCTCAGTCACTGGCTTTACCACTCTGGCGGAGAAAATTGCGCGGGAGTCCATGCCAATTTTTTCTGCGATTTAACCCTTTATTTTACAAGCTACAGCACCCAAATTTTGCACATACACACTACTAACATTAGTAGTGTGGAATATGCAAAAAAAAAGGGATATGAGATGGTCTACTGTATGTAAACCATGTCTCGTATCCTGTCGGGTTTGTGAAGGAGAAAGAAAAAGCCGGCAATTGAATTACCGGCTTTTCACATATCTCGCGCTGAATTAAATATAAATACAGTGTGTGTATATATATATATATATATATATATATATATATATATATATATATATGTGTGTCTCAATGACATATATATATATGTATATATATACTGTATATATGTTTTAACGAACATTTGAGCACATAAATCCATTAGATGTCGGTTTTGCAAGCCTGCAAGAAAATATCGCAGAACGGATGCCATACGGATTTCATACAGAGGATGCCATGCGCAAAATACGCTGCCACACCCTGCCTACGGATGACACACGGATCACTATTTTGGGAACATTTCTGCGTATTACGGCCGTAAAATACGGACCGTATTTTCATACGCTGAGTGTGACGCCGGCCTTAGTCTGTGAAAACAGTTTGTTGTGCAATCCATAAATACATGTGAAAGTTCTGCCATGCAAAGAAAAAGCCATATAATCGCACAATTCAGAAATGTTGCCGTCTTCTCTGGGCCAATACTAATCTAAAATAGGGTGAGACAAAATGGAAAACTATTCTGTGGTCAGATGAATCGAAATTTTAAATTCTTTATGGAAACCATGAATGCAGTGTCCTGAAACTCAAGAGGAGAGGGACCATCCAGCTTGTTATCAGCACACATTTCAAAAGCCTTCATCTCTGATGATATTGGTATGCATTAGTACCTATGGCATGAGTAGCTGACACATATTGAAAGGCATTATCCATGGTGAGCATTATATAGAGGTTTTAGAAGATATGTTCTCACCCAAACAACCTTTATTTATTATTTTATTTAAGTCCTTGCATAATTTAGCAAGGTAACGCTAAACCACATAATGTATCCATGACAACAGCATGGCTGTCCAGATCTTTCACCAATTGAAAACATTTGGAGCATTATGAAACAAAAAATTCAGCAAAAACAACCTGGACTTCAGCAGCTAGAATCCTACATGAGTCAAAAATTCAGCAAAGACAACCTGGACTTCAGCAGCTAGAATCCTACATGAGTCAAAAATTCAGCAAAGACAACCTGGACTTTTGAGCAGCTAGAATCCTACACGAGTCAAGAATGGGACAACATTATTCTGCCAAAATGCCAACAATTGGTCTCTTCATCTCCCAGCCATTTATAAACTTGTAAAAAGAAGATTGGATGATACACAATGGTAGACATAGCAAGGGCCCAACTTTTTTTATATGAGTTGCTGCCATCAATTTCTAAATGAGTTAATTTTTTTCAAATGAAATGGAAAAATATCTAATATGTGTTCTACTTGTAATATATGTTATACTTCCTCATGGACTGCAAGCTTCCTGCAGGACCCTCCCTCCTCTTGGTGATTGCTGAATAACGTCTTCCTCTGTAATGTACTATATATTACAAAAAAATGGCCCACACACCTTTAGCATTAAACTAATGTACAGGTGCACAAATATGCTATGTGGTCAATATACAAACATACATACACGATGCATCAGCACACTGCGATTAATAAATACATGAACCCCAATATTGCTAGTAAGTTAAAAATGGAAAGTACTTTGTTAGCATTTCTGAAGATATACCTATATATGGATGGTCCCCATCACAATTGTCCTACCTCTCCATGTGCCAAACCAGGCCTCATCAGAATGGGTAAGTGAAAGAAAACTAAGCGTAGCTCTCAATTAAAACCTTGTCTGGGAACGATGTGCAAATAAGGGTGCTGATACCTGGAGGGCCCCCAATGTATACTGAAAAAAATATATAGGGCCGCACCTTTAGTATTAAAGTAATGTACAGGTGAACAACTACAAACAGCATTTTTCCCAAAAATAGGTTTGTTGATGTATTTGTGCACTTTAACCCCTTCACCACCATGCGTTTTCCCATTTTTGACTTTTCATTTTTTGCTCTTCTTCTTCTTCCCATAGATCTTTTTATTTTTCTGTCAGTTTTTGGCCATGTGAGGACTTTTTTTTTTGTGGGACGAGTTGTACTTTTGAATGACACCATTGATTTGCCATATAGTGTACTGGAAAATGGGGGAAAAAATTCAAAGTGCAGTGAAATTGAAAAAAGTGCAATTCCACAATTGTTTTTTGCTTTGCTTTTTTATCATGTTTACTAAATGCTAAAACTGACCTGCGATTATGATTCTCCAGGTCATTACAAGTTCATAGATACCAAACATGTATAGGTTATTTTTTATTTCAGTGGTGACAATAAAATCCATATTTTCTAAAAAAAAGTTGCCATATTCCAAGACCCATAGCATCTCCATTTTTCCTGGTCTGGGGCAGGGTAAGGGCTTATTTTTTTGTGTGCCGAGCTGATGTTTTTATTGATATTATTTTGGTGTAGATATGATTTTTGATCAACCATTATTGCATTTTAATCTAATGTTGCGGTGACCAAAAAAACGTAATTCTGGAGGTTTGATTTTTTTTCTCGTTACGCCATTTACCAATTCTTTTTATATATTGATAGATTGGGCAATTCTGAACTCAGCACTATCAAATATGTGTATTTTTTTATTGTTTCATTTTGAATGGGTTAAATGGGGGGTGATTTGAACTTTTATATTTTTTTATTTTTTCAATATTTTTGAAAACATTTTTTTATTTTTTTTACTTGCTTCAATAGTTTTCATGGGAGACTAGCAGCTGCGACCATCCAGTTGCTTGTGCTACACAGAGCAGGGCTTCAACTCTTTGCTCTGGCAATGACAACTACAGGGGTCTGCTGCAGAACTTGGGTTGCCATGCCAACCCATCAGCGACCTGCGGTCATGTGACACGGGCGCCGATGGGCGGGATTAGTGATGCGCTTCTGGCGCGATCATGTTAAATGCCACTGTAAGAGATTAGCAGCATAATTTAATATGTTAACAGCCGCGATTGGATCGCGATTCCACCCAAGACTGTTAGGGGCACATGTCAGCTGATAAAATCAGCTGACATGTGCCGGAAAAGTTGCGGGCTTATCACCAGAGCCTGCGGCAAATAGGAGGCCACCTTAGACATAACTATATGTTGGAAAGGGATTAAGGCCACGTGCACACGTTGAGTATTTGGTCAGTATGTTACATCAGTATTTGTAAGCTAAAATCAGGAGTGGAACAGTCAGAGGAAAGTGTAATAGAAACACGTCACCACTGCTGAATTACTCTCCCACTCCTCAAATACTGAGGTAAAAAACTCACCAATTACTGAACGTGTGAACATGGCCTGACATTAATGTGTGAAATATTGGTGCGACTTTAGCAATTAAAAAAAATCAAAGTGCTGAACAACTATGTATTCTGCGACTCTCTATTTTCCTATTTCAGGTGGCTCTGACAGCCTAAGATTAGGAAACATTAACTGATACTGTATACTCTCAGGCCAAAGTTTTCTAACTTTGGACAGATTGACAAATGAAAAGCTCTGAATTAGCTCCATTGAATTACTCTGGGGCTCATTCACAATTTTAACATTGGATTTCTGTTACTGATTCTAATCATTTGGACTACTTTCATGAAAACCTTGGTGCTGTAAGCGAAGAGCAAGGAGAAAAATGTAATCAGGATATCAATGAGAAGAAATGATGATACCAAGGTAGATGGAACGTGAATATGATGGGGGACTACAGCTGGATGCTTCACAGAGAAGATTTGCAGGCCTTCTATAAGACAAATGGTATCAAGAGCAGCTTTGAAGATTTGAAGAGAAAAGGAAAAGGCGCAAGAATGAATTTTCAATCAAGTTGCAGAATTTTTTTTATATAATATTGTATAAACAATGACTACAATAAAGATTTTTGTTTTTCAGCTCGCTTATATGTAATTTCCCCCGCTTTTTGTGCAAAATCCGTATGTGATGGTTAAAAATAGAAGTGTTTTTTTTTTTTAAATCAGGGCATAAAACATAAGAATCAGTGATTAGATTTGAAAAAATGTTCATAAACCCAATTTTTGCATACCGGTGTTATCTACCCCTGACCATATGAACGTAAATGTACAACAGCTATAGAAACACAAGTAGCAGGCTACTTTTCCTTGGTCATTATACAAATGGCCTCGCACTAATTGACTGAAAGTAAATCTTAACTTCATGTGAATTCAAGTTTTACCACAAGCATAAAAGTTCCGGTAAGAAATGTGTAAATGATGCTGGATTCGACATCATTGCAAATGCTGAGACAATGCTTCCAGACTTTTTGGCTGGGTTCACATTGGGTTTTGCTGTATCACTTGACCACTTTCATTGATGATGATCCTTTGTCATTTATACCTAACAGGGCCTCTGACACCGATGTGATTAGTGCCTTATAAAAGGTCATTGCTAAGGGTTCAAGGACTCCCATCCTCAGAGGACAGGTACTATAGAAATGGTTGCAGCTCTTTCTGCACGGTTAGCCTTTTACTTCAAGTTTGTGAGATTCCAGATTATTTTACAATTTTTGCCAGTAACATTTACTGGACCATCATAATGTTGTAGTGACGGAAATTTACTGTATTTATTATTGTATACTAATTGTGAACGTGTAAGCGTGTTCTGTCAATGGTATAAACAGAGAATTGCAGAGCTCCTTGTGAACTCTCAACAATATCAGTTGTTAATCTCTTCATGCTGCTCATGTTCATGATTTCATGTTAAATATCATACATTTGTTTTGCAGTTATGTTGCTAAGTATCCCAAACAGCCATAATATTAAAACCTATATTCTGCCAAAACAGCCATGATGTGGACTTAAAGGGAACCTGTCACCATTTTTGTGTCATACTAGCTAAACATATAGTCTTACTAAGCGTTTGCTATGCATTCCCTAAATACTTACAACCCCTGGCAAAAATTATGGAATCACCGGCTTTGGAGGATGTTCATTCAGTTGTTAAATTTTATAGAAAAAAAGCAGATCACAGACATGGCACAAAACTAAAGTCATTTCAAATGGCAACTTTCTGGCTTTAAGAAACACTAAAAGAAATCAAGAACAAAAAATGTGGTAGTCAGTAATGGTTACTTTTTATAACCAAGCATAGGGAAAAATTATGGAATCACTCAATTCTGAGGAAAAAATTATGGAATCACCCTGTAAATTTTCATACCCAAAAATAACATCTGCATCAAATTAGAACTGCTTGTTAGTCTGCATCTAAAAAGGAGTGATCACACCTTGGAGAGCTATTGCACCAAGTGGACTGACATGAATCATGGCCACCAACAGGAGAGATGTCAATTGAAACAAAGGAGAGGATTATTAAACTCTGAAAAGAGGGTAAATATCACGCAATGTTGCAAAAGATGTTGGTTGTTCACAGTCGGCTGTGTCTAAAACCTGGACCAAATACAAACAACATTGGAAGGTTGTTAAAGGCAAACATACTGGTAGACCAAGGAAGACATCAAATCATCAAGACTTAATAAAAACTAAAACTTAAAGCAATATGTCTCCAAAACAGGAAATGCATAATAATGTCTGTGACCAGACTGTAAGGAAATGGGATTTACATACAGAAAAGCTAAATGAAAGCCATCATTAACACCAAACAGAAAAAAACAAGGTTACAATGGGCTAAGGAAAAGCAATCGTGGACTGTGGATGACAGGAAGAAAGTCATATTCAGTGATGAATCACGAATCTGCATTGGGTAAGGTGACGATGCTGGAACTTTTGTTTGGTGCCATTCCAATGAGATTTATAAAGATGTCTGTCTGAAGAGAACATGTAAATTTCCACAGTCATTGATGATATGGGGCTGCATGTCAGGTAAAGGCACTAGGGAGATGGCTGTCATTACATCTTCAATAAATGCAAAAGTTTATGTTGATATTTTGGACACTTTTCTTATCCTATTAATTGAAAGGATGTTTGGTGATGATGAAATGACATCAAGATGATGATGTATACTGCCATAGAGCAAAAATTGTGAAAACATTTCTTGAAAAAAGACACATAAGGTCAATGTCATGGCCTGCAAATAGTCCGGATCTCAATCCAATTGAAAATCTTTGGTGGAAGTTGAAGAAAATAGTCCATGACAAGGCTCCAACCTGCAAAGCTGATCTGGCAACAGCAATCAGAGAACGTTGGAGCCAGATTGATGAAGAGTACTGTTTGACACTCATTAAGTCCATGCCTCAGAGACTACAAGCTGTTATAAAAGCCAGAGGTGGTGCAACAAAATACTAGTGATGTTTTGGAGTGTTTTTTTGTTTGTTTGTTTTCATTATTCCATAATTTTTTCCTCAGAATTGAGTGATTCCATAATTTTTCCCCTATGCTTGGTTAAAAAAAGTAACCATTACTGACTACCACATTAATTGTTCTTGATTTATTTTAGTGTTTCTTAAAGCCAGAAAGTTGCCATTTGAAATGACTTTAGTTTTGTGCCAAAACCTTTTTGATTTCTCCTGTGCTGTATTCTAATCGGCAAAGCCGAAAAGCAGAAGTGCAGATGTGCCAATAAATGTATTTCCGGTTCATGTACTGGAACTACTTCCATGTACCGGAAATACGTTTGTCAACGCATACGCATTTCTGCTTTTTGGCTTTGCCCATAGTTGGGCAAAGCATACTGCACAAGCGCCAGACACTATTTGTCTGCGCAGGCGCAAAATCTCCCTGGGTGATAAGGATGACGCAGGAGTCGTAATCCATGTCCAGGATGGTGAGCAGCAGCCGTGAGGAGGGGTGGAATGGACCGAAGTCACATCCATTGGACTGGACGAACTCGATTAGAATACAGTGTGGGATAAATCAAAAAAGGTTTTTCAGGGCTATACAGGGGGAGTCAGGGGGTTACATAAGTATTTAGGGAATGCATAGCAAACGCTTAGCAAGATCATATTTTTAGCTGGTATAACACAAAAATGGTGACAGGTTCCCTTTAACAACACTTCCGAAGGTATCCTCCATCTGGCACCAAGGAGCTAACAGCCTTTGTTTAAAATGTACTTGATGTTTCAGGAGAACTTGAAGCAGAGTGTCTGTTCTAGCTCCTCCCCTCTCCATAGACATTTATAAGCAGCAACTGACATCTCCTATCTCAGTAATGGGAAAATCAGTCTTCAATGAATTGAGAGTGAATGATTAGTCCAGGAGGAGAAAGAAGCTGATTTCTCTGCTAATATATATGACGTTTTTTATATTCATTTGTACTATTGATTAATGAAACAAAATATTAAAATAAGAGTTACTTTTTAACTCTTGCAAATTGTGAGGTGGGGTTTTCCTGGATTAGACTTGTTGTTCAAGTACATCCCACAGATGCTCAATCCGATTAAAATATAGAATTTTTAAAGCCAAGGCATAAGATTGCTCCCTTGACTTGGTCTTCTCCCGGCTTTGCTCAGTGGATGATTTCACAAACTCTCCTCTCCCGCTCTCTGACCACAACCTTCTTTCATTCTCTATCAAGAACTGCCATCCCGCTCAGGTCACCCCCACTTTCCACACTTATAGAAACATACAGGCCATTAACACCCAGAAACTTATGAAGAACTTGCAGTCCTCATTGGCCCCAATCTCCTCCATCTCATGTCCTGATTCTGCTCTGAAGCATTACAATGAAACCCTGCAAAGTGCCCTGGATGAAGCTGCTCCTCCTATACATAGAGCAACTCGACACAGACGGTGACAACCGTGGAACACGCTGCAAACACGTTTCCTGCAGCGGTGCTCCAGGTGCGCCGAACGTCTGTGGAGAAAATCTAATCTACCCGAAGATTTCATCCATTATAAGTTCATGCTAAAAACATACAACTCTGCCCTTCACCTCTCCAAACAAACCTATTTCAACACCCTCATCACCTCACTGTCCAATAACCCTAAACGTCTCTTCGACACTTTCCAGTCCCTACTCAACCCAAGAGAGCAGGCCCCAACCCCAGATCTCCGCGCTGACGATCTGGCCAACTACTTCAAAGAAAAAATTGACCACATTCGACAGGAAATCATCTCCCAATCTCTTCATATCAGGCACTGTCCTCCCTCCCCCACTGCATCTAGTTCACTCTCTGACTTTGAACCAGTTACTGAAGAAGTAAGCAGGCTTCTTGCATCTTCTCGCCCGAACACTTGCACCAGTGACCCCATTCCATCACATCTCCTCCAGTCCCTTTCCCCGGCTGTCACCTCTCACATAACAAAAATATTCAACCTTTCCCTCACTTCAGGTATTTTTCCCTCCTCATTTAAGCATGCCATTATACATCCATTACTTAAAAAACCCTCCCTCGACCAAAACTGTGCCGCTAATTATAGACCTGTCTCTAATCTTCCCTTCATCTCTAGGCTCCTGGAACGCCTGGTCCACTCCGGTCTTACCCGCTATCTCTCAGATAACTCTCTTCTCGACCCTCTTCAATCTGGCTTCCGCTCTTTACACTCTACTGAAACTGCCCTCACTAAAGTCTCTAATGACCTACTAACAGCTAAATCTAATGGTCACTACTCCATGCCAATTCGCTTGGATCTTTCCGTAGCATTTGACACTGTGGATCATCAGCTCCTCCTCACTATGCTCCACTCCATCGGCATCAAGGACACCGTTCTCTCTTGGTTCTCCTCCTATCTCTCTGACCGATCCTTCACTGTATGTTTTGCTGGTTCCTCCTCCTCTCCCCTTCCCCTTACTGTTGGGGTTCCTCAAGGATCAGTCCTAGGCCCCCTCCTCTTCTCTTTGTATACTGCCCCTATTGGACAAACAATCAGTAGATTTGGTTTCCAGTACCATCTCTATGCTGACGACACCCAATTATACACCTCTTCTCCTGCTTTCACTCCGACCTTCTTAGAAAACACCAGTGATTGTCTTACCGCTGTCTCTAACATCATGTCCTCCCTCTATCTGAAACTGAATCTGTCAAAAACTGAACTCCTCGTGTTCTCTCCCTCTACTAACCTACCTTTGCCTGACATTGCCATCTCCGTGTGCGGTTCCACCATTACTCCCAAGCAACATGCCCGCTGCCTTGGGGTCATCCTTGATTCCGAGATTTCATTCACCCCCCACATCCAATCACTGGCTCGCTCTTCTTATCTGCATCTCAAAAATATTTCTAGAATTCGCCCTTTTCTTACTTTCGACTCTGCAAAAACTCTTACTGTCTCACTTATTAATTCTCGTCTGGACTATTGTAACTCTCTACTAATCGGCCTCCCTCTTACCAAACTCTCCCCGCTCCAATCTGTCCTGAATGCTGCGGCCAGGATCATATTCCTCACCAACCGTTACACCGATGCCTCTACCTTGTGCCAGTCATTACACTGGCTACCCATCCACTCCAGAATCCAGAACAAAACTACTACCCTCATCCACAAAGCACTCCATGGCTCAGCACCACCCTACATTTCCTCTCTGGTCTCAGTTTACCACCCTACCTGTGCCCTCCGCTCCGCTAATGACCTCAGGTTAGCATCCTCAATAATCAGAACCTCCCATTCCCGTCTCCAAGACTTTACACGTGCTGCGCCGATTCTTTGGAATGCACTACCTAGGTTAATACGATTAATCCCCAATCCCCACAGTTTTAAGCGTGCCCTAAAAACGCATTTGTTCAGACTGGCCTACCGCCTCAACGCATTAACCTAACTATCCCTGTGTGGCCTATAAAAAAAAAAAAAAAAAAAAACATAATCAGGTTCCTCGCATCATGTTCTCATACACTTTATGCAGGCAATAGCCTCTGTGTCTGTACTGCTACATACTTAGGCTGTGTTAACTGGTTCATGCAGCTTTACATGAACACCCGAGCCTTACACTATGGCTGGTCCAAATAACTAAAGCAATTGTTACCATCCACCTCTCGTGTCTCCCCTTTTCCTCATAGTTTGTAAGCTTGCGAGCAGGGCCCTCATTCCTCCTGGTATCTGTTTTGAACTGTGATTTCTGTTATGCTGTAATGTCTATTGTCTGTACAAGTCCCCTCTATAAGTTGTAAAGCGCTGCGGAATATGTTGGCGCTATATAAATAAAATTATTATTATTATTATTAACCTATGTTCCTCAAATCAGTCATGAACAATTTTTGCGGTGTGGCAGGGTGCCTTATCTTGCTGGAAAAGGCCTCTGCTGTTAGGAAATTTTTCTGCCATGAAGTGGTAGATTAGGTCTGTAGTACTGTTCAGGCTGGTCATTTATGTCAAAGTAACACCCATATGAATGCCACAACTCAAAGCTTCCTAGCAGAACACTGTCCAGAGCATCACATAACCTTCACTAGCTTGCCTTCATCCTGCTGCTCATCCTGCAGCCATATCTTCTCAGGTAAGGCTACTTTCACACTAGTGTTTTTTTGCATACGTCGCAATGCTTCATTTTGGCGAAAAAACGCATCCTGCAAAGTCATCTGCAGGATGCGTTTTTTCCCCATAGACTAACATTAGCGACGCATTGCGACGTATTGACACACGTCGCAACCGTCGTGCGACGGTTGCGCTGTGTTGTGGCGGACCGCCGGCAGCAAAAAACGTTACATGTAACGTTTTTTTGTACAGACGGTCTGCCATTTCCGACCGCGCATGCGTGGCCGGAACTCCGCCCCCACCTCCCCGCACCTCACAATGGGGTAGCGGATGCGTGGAAAAACAGCATCCGCTGCCCCCGTTGTGTGGCGCTTGCACAGTATGCGTCGGTACGTCGGGCCGACGCAGCGCGACGGCCCCGTACCGACGCTAGTGTGAAAGTAGCCTTAGTGACACATGGCCATCCACATGATGTAAACAAGACAGTGAATTATCAGACTTAGGCCAGAGTCACACTACCGTAGAATATGGGCAAGTGCTATGCAAGAAAACATCGCATAGCACTCGGGCCAGTATTAGGCTACTTTCACACATCAGGTTTTCAGTGTCAGGCTAAATCCGGCTAATTTTCAAAAAACCGGATCATGCGAATGTTGCCGCCGGATCAGGTTTTTTTTCCCATAGACTTGTATTAGTGCCGGATTGCACCGGATGACATTGCGTTTCGTCCGGTTTTCACCGGATCTGGCAAATCTGCCGCTTCCGGTTTCTTGAAAAAACGTCCATAGCAACGTTTTTTGTCTCCGGCGAAAAAGCCTGAAGTGCCGGATCTGGCACTTCCGGCTGTTTGCTAGAATGGAAGCCTATGGGAGCCGGAAGGTGCCAGATCCAGAAAAAGGCGGATTTGGCGGCCTGATCCGGTTTTTTAAACTGAGCATGCTCCAAATTTTTTTTTTATCCAATAATCTAGATATGCTAGCCGGATCCGTCAAAAAAACGGATCCGTTGCATCAGTTTTTCACAATCTGCACCGGATCCAGTTTTTCCAACATTCGCCGGATTTAGCCTGACACTGATGTGTGAAAGTAGCCTAAATCTATGGAGCAGCTCACAGCACCATATTTTTTCTCAGGCGTATTTGACGTGCGTGTAAAATCACAGCATACTGTGTTTGTTCGCGTATATCATCTGAGACTCGCCAAAGCAAGCCCATGTGTGCGAGAAAAACTCGGACACCACACGGACCATTCGTCTAGCTTGCGACAAATACGCACACATTTTCCTTATTTCAGACCATTGAGCAATTTAATTCAATGAGGAAAATCAGTGAGAAATGTAAAGCCATACAGATGTCATACCGATAAATGGGTGGGAGAAAATCGCGTCATCACATTGCAAACGCATTACACACGGATGACAAAATGAAGAACATTTGTGAGACTCTCGGCAGGGAGACTCGGACCGATTATCCATATTTTTAGTGTGACGCCAGTTTAATACACCTTCCATTGTTCCATGGTCCAAGTCGTGAACAGGAATTAGTATTGGGCACTCGATGTGTGGTTAAGCAGTCATAGACACAGCAAACTGAAACGCATCTGATTCTATTTCTGGCTTTCTACCATATTCAGCTGTCAGTTTATCAACCATTATAGATGGGCGATTGTAAACAGTAACGTTCGGTGTCTGTACTGAACACCTAGTGTTCGGGCACGGACCTCGAACACAGACTTCTCCAGGAAGTCTGTGTTACTGGTCAGGTTCAGCACCCAGAACATTGGGGGTTTCCCACGCTGTCATATGCATGACAGCATGAGAAATACCGGTGGCTCTGATCGGTGGTAGGATTATTACCGCCGGTCAGAGCGCTGCAGATGACAGTGTGAGACAGCAGCTGTGACCGGCGGTAAAATGTTTACCTCCAGTAACATGCATTGGCTGATGAGAAAGTACTACTCCCAACAGCCTACGCCTGTTGTCGCTGATAACATTGAGAGCAGGCACCATTGATGGGAGTATTCATCAGAGCCCTTGTTTTCCAGACTGTTATGCAGATGACAGAGTGGAAAACAATGGATGTTCGAGCTCCCATTCATCTGAATGGGGTCCAGGTTCGAGCTCGGGTACCGTTCCAGACATCTGTTGGTTTGCCCATCACTATCAACAATTCTTGATACAGTAGTTCTTTTATGTGATAGAACCAGATGGGTCAGTTTTTACTTATCATGCAAAACAATTAGCCTTGCATGTCCCTGACACTGCCGCTGGGTCACCATCTATCCTTCATTGCACTTTTGGTTGATTCTAATCACAGCATATTGTTAACAGTAGGATCTACTAAATTGGAGGTGATCTAAACTAATCTTGTAGCCATCAAACCGTACCTACTTTTACCACTTCCGATTCAACAACTTCAGGAAGTGGCTGTTCACTTGCTGTTTAATATGTCACTGAAAAGATCTCAACTCTTAATAAATATTAATTTTAATGAGATAATCAATGTCATTGAATTTCACTGATTGGTGAACATTGCATAAGACAAAGAAAACATACATAGGACTACTATCAGCAGCATTAACCAAACATGTTGCTCATTCAGTTTACCTTAATTGGCATGCTCTGATGTACCAGATTTGGATTTTCTCTCCAGTTAAGGCCCGACGCCAGCTTCATATAATTAATTTGACCATCATTTTCTTGATGTCTGGAAGGAGTAAACAAGAGATATTACATGGTCGTGTAAGACTCAATGAAACAACTACAGCCGCGTGTAAGTAATTAAATGTTTGACTGTGGACATTGGCTCCTATCCAGCATTGAGACCAATGAATATTCACAGAGGCCGAGGTTACAGTTTCATAACTTTTTTTGCTATCTGATTTAGTACCAATCCCAAAAAATTTCCCAAACTAGAAACACATGTGAGCACAGAGCAGTTGTTGCTTACTACACATATTTAGTTACATTTGTTGACATGGTGAGTTTGTTACACTGTTGGAGTCTAGCGTGCCTTTGTACTGTTTTCTTTCTATCATCACTTCTTGTCTGTGTCCCATCGAGCCATGAATTGTAATATTTCATGCTTTTCTATAAAAAGAAGGCCATTTGGCTACCAAGATCTTTTCAACTAAAGCCTACAAAAGACGCTGGGTTGTTAATAAGAATTTTACGTTCACATGTTTAATAAGCAGATATTTCTATTATTATGCTTGTGGCCAATCTTTCAAATCATGGATATTAAATATCAATTTAAAAAATTAGCCTTTTATATATCGTAGTTCATAACAAGGTAAAATACCATGGAAAATGCAATTTTTTCATATAATTGCTTCTCACAGCAATAAAAATAAAACTATGGAGTTTCCAAAATGTTTGGCTGGTAATAACCTCAATCAAAAATAAAAAATATTGGGCCCGATTTGTGGATTTTTTGTCTAGTATTTGGTATTCACCTTTTAATTTGCACCTTTATGTTCGATATTATGGGCTGGATTTTCGTTTTCCAGAAGTTTTCGGCTGATTCAACAATGGTGACTTTTTAAAAAGTTGCAATATTTAACTCAGTCTCCCCAGAGTGATGTTATATATGTCGGTTATTTTTATTTTACATCACACATTTTTGTATTATTTCACGTATTTCATTATGTTATTTATACCCTGATGTATAGATTGAGAAATCATAATCTTACTATCTTCACTTCATCTTCAACATATGAAATATGTCTTGACATTAGCTATGCCCTGGGCCTAAATTTAATTACTTACTGTTCTAGAATAACTCGAAGAAGGTCGTCTGCCAGAGGTACTTTAAAGGCTTTCAAAATCGTTCTGGTTTCTTGGAGT
This sequence comes from Ranitomeya variabilis, assembly GCF_051348905.1. Taxonomy (NCBI): domain Eukaryota; kingdom Metazoa; phylum Chordata; class Amphibia; order Anura; family Dendrobatidae; genus Ranitomeya; species Ranitomeya variabilis. Next base: position 165,251,432 of record NC_135234.1, read on the forward strand.
GGGAGCAATGCTTTCCTGCAAAGCACAAACAGCTTTAGATAGATAGATAGATAGATAGATAGATAGATAGATAGATAGATAGATAGATAGATAGATAGATAGATAGATAGATAAAGTGCAGTCCTCCAAATCCACTGGTAAATGGATAATTATAATAATAATAACTAATAATATTATATAGGAGAAAAAAAAGAGGTTCAACTCCAAACAGATAAACATTTCAGCTCAATGAGTTCTTCTTGAGAAAGGCTCACACCTTGAGCTGAAACGTTGTGTGCCTTTAGCATGGAATACATTTTTTTAAGCTTTTCGCTATGTTTGGAATGTGACCTCTTTTTCTCCGATAGATAGATAGATAGATAGATAGATAGATAGATAGATAGATAAAACACAAACCACAAAAGCAGGCCGCACTCCATATTCTTAAGGTTGATATGCAGGTGTTTATTGAGCCCACATCTCCATGCAACGTTTCGGCTCTGACTGAGCCTTTCTCAAGCTTGAGAAAGGCTCAGTCAGAGCCGAAACGTTGCATGGAGATGTGGGCTCAATAAACACCTGCATATCAACCTTAAGAATATGGAGTGCTGCCTGCTTTTGTGGTTTGTGTGAAGTGGAAACAACCAAGGACGGGTTGTCTGGGCTCTGCACCCAAAGATAAGTAAAGAAGTAGTGCTGTTCCTTTTTTTCTAATATAGATAGATAGATAGATAGATAGATAGATAGATAGATAGATAAGATTAGATTTAGTGATGAGCTAACATGCTCGGCTAAGTTGTTATCCGAGCATGATCGTGTGCTAACCGAGTGTCTTCAGCGTGCTCGAAAATATGTTCGAGTCCACATGGCTGCATGTCTCCCGGCTGTTTGACAGTCGCAACAGATTCAGGGATTGCCTACTTGTTAGGCAGTCCCTGCATGTGTTCTGTCTGTTGAAGCTGCAAAACATGCAGGTGCGGGGATTCGAACAATGTTATTCGAGCGCGCCGAAGACACTCGGTTAGCACACGATTATGCTCGGATAACAACTTATCCAAGCACATTCACTTATCACTAACTAGATTAGGTTAGAGAAAAAGGAGGCAGCGCTCAAAAATAAAAAGTTTTAAAAAGTGTGCAAAATGAGTAGACTTTTTATTGGCCTATGTGGCGACATTTCGGTTCTATAACAGAACCTTTTTAAGCTTGAAAAACAACCCGGTAGCATTATCCCTCTTCCGCCAAACTTAACAGTAGGCATAGACTGCCAGATAGAGAAGCGTGATTCTGCTCTCCACAGATGTCTCCTCTGCTCCAGTCTCCAGTAGTGGTGGGCGAGTATAATCGTTGCTCGGGTGGTCTCCGAGTATTTGTGCATGCTCGGAGATTTAGCTTTTGTTCATGCGGCTGCTACATAGCCTGAATACATGTGGAAATTCCCTAACAATCAGGCAACCCACACGTACTCAGGCTGGCTAGCAGCCATAAATCATGCAGCTGCATCGACAAAAGCTAAATCTCTGAGCACTCACAAATACTCAGAGACCACCCGAGCATGCTCGGGAAAACCCAAGCAATGAGTACACTCGCTCATCACTAGACTCCAGTGATAGCTGCTTTATGCCACTCTATCAGGAACTTGGCATTGCACTTGGTGATGTCAGGCTTGCAAGTAGCTGCTTGTTAAAAGCTGATGTTAATACCAGAAGAGGTCACGAGCCCTGCAGTTGCGTCAGCTTTGGGTACTTTTATGCATTACGTGCCTCAGTACTTGGCGGTCCCGCTCAGTAACTGTACAGGATCTACACTTCATTGCTGATTTTTTGTAGTTTTGTAAACGCTTCTACTTTTCAATGATACAACTCACAATTGATCATGAAATGTTTAGGAGGGAAGGAATTTACTGCACCATGCTTGAATTCGGTGAACTGTTTAGAATGACCCATTCTTTCACTAATGTTTGTAAAGGCAGACATGACGGCTAGGGGCAGGATTTTATACACTTGTGTACATGAGACTGAAAGAAAAACCTGAATTAAATGATCAAGTGGTGTGTCCCAATAGTTTTGTCCATACAGTTTTAAAGGGGTTGTGCGGCCTAAAACAACAAGTCTCCAGTCACTCTGTGACTAATCTCCTCGAGAAATACACTTCTAGTCAGATTCTGGCTGAGAGTATGCATTTTGCATACTTGGGGTCATGTGACCAGTGTTCCTAGTGGTGACATAGGAGAATCCTCACAGCGTACGCACTGCACTCTGTGAGGATTCACAAGTCTACAGTCACACAGAGTGACATTAGACTTGTCATTTTAGACTGAACAACCTCTTTAACAGATAGGCAAATAAATTAGATTGGATGTCTAACATTCTTGAAGACTGGTTTTTATTTTACCTTTCACGATCATTGTACACAAAGGCATCATTTAGTTTACTGAAGTTTTCAAATGACTTTTTCTTTAGATGTTCCTGGGCTACAGCCATCAGAAGACCTATGTCAACTTCTAGGTTTTCTTGTGCACTGTAATGGCGTCCAATGGTCATTATTTCATGTTCTGTGAGTCTTCTATCACCGATTTCCACTAGGACATTCCTAGAAATAAAATCATGGTTAAATATTTATTAATATACAAAAAAATAATATGTAGGAAAATGTATCCTGTAATATCAGGTGCGGACATATCATTGATGCAACCTGTGCAGCCGCACATGGGCCCAAGAGGTAATGGGGCCCCCTTCTACCAGGTGGTATTGCACATTATGATGAATTATTGGACTGTAAAGGGCCCATATACTGTTCATGCACATGGGGCCTCTTCTGTCTGTGTCTGCCAGTGACCTCTATCATATATTAGAAAGTCACCTCTATTATAGTTAAAGGTAGGGTATATTGATGCCGCCTCTATGAGTAAGAAGAGACATCAGAGCTACAAAAAGGATTCCATGTCTGGCAGACTCAAATCATTCTTGTATAACAAATTATTTGGAAACACTGCCATCTAATACCACATTTTCCCTGAAGGAGCGATTGCAGGGGTAATGCCGGGCTAGCCACAGTTTCTCCCCTGTGAAATCAGTTGTTAGCGATCTGATTGCCAGGGGTTCCATATTCTGAACATGGCTATCGCTGATGACATGAGCCCGTTAATAACCTACAGATATCATTTATAACATGGACTACAACAATGCAACCAAAGGCATAAACTCTAACAGTAGAAACATCTGTCATTTTTGTCTTGCTCACACAATATATATTGTTCTTGAACACTTTACAAACATGTTTTGCCAATTGGCATGGAAGTGAAAAAACGTGTGAATGCACGGTGCCTCGAGTAATCACTAAACAGAACCTGTAGGCCATGTTTACCCATCACAAGCTGGAAATACTCATGTATGGTATAATGAATGACCCACTTGGGATGAAAGCAAACTTAGCTGATTAACAAGACATATTTTCTCCCAACAAAATAATTTATCTTTTAAGAAGAAGGTAAGTGAGGGAGGTCCGTGTGGTCGAAGATTAAGTAAACGTAACAATAAATCATTGGTTTCAGCAGAGGAAATCACACACAGGAACACACACATACACACTTCTCAACACTGGCTACAAGAAACTATTCTGAATAAAATCAGAATAAAGTTACCATGCTAAAATGGTAAAATATAAAAATTAAATTAAAAGGCCACCTAACATACTAAGAGTAAAGATTTGGTTCAATTTATCAGTCAGTGCTCATTTGTCCCCAACTCCTTGTGTAAGAGTTGGATGGTACGAGTCTTGCAGGAGATGGTTTCCCTCACCTTAAATTGCTAACGATCCAGTGCATTTATAATTAGGGTTGGCTTTACTAATACTAATACTAAAGCTCGGTCTAGACTTATGTGCAAATTGAGAACATGACTGGCTCCATGTGCAGCTCTATGTACTTGCCCTTATATCACACAGGTTCAAGAACTCTTTGCTATTGACATGCACTTGCTTGGTCCATAAAACGGACCAGATTGGTGTATGTTGTGATTTTTTTCATACGGACCAGCAGTCTTTATGAATATTTGCCAGCTCACAGGTTATTATTGTCCCAGTGTTCTGATGAGCATACAGACAGCACATTGACCGAACTCACAGGAATAGCTACACAGCTTTAGGCCTCCTTCACACATCCATATAAAACCGGTACTGGAAGAAACAGTACTGGTGTCAGGGGCGTTTTGGATCAGCGTGTCATCAGTGTGCCATCGGTGTTTTTCCGGGTATGGCAAAAGAAAACGAAATTACAAAGCTTCTCCTATAGTTTGCAATGTTACACACGTATAGCACATGGATGGCACATGGACAGCACATGGATCATGGATGCCATTCGTTTGCTGTACATTATTTACATGGACCCATAGACTTGTATTGGCCCGGTTCACCCACGCTGCCGTTAAAAAATGGACATGTTTTCGTTCGGTTTACACAGACGCAATATCTTGCTTACCAGTCCCAGCAGTTATGATAAAGGAGAACTCAAGGCTCATTCACCTACAATCCATTTTTATCAGAATTAGGTGGTAGAGACCTAAGACCACTTTATCTTACTCTTGGTTGCTAATGATTCAGTGCATGTAGAATTAGGAATAACTGCACAGATTATATGATCTGTATGTTATCAAACCAAATTAGGAATCTCATTCTGTAGGAAACAAAAACTAGTCCAGCTAGCCATGGTCCAGAAGAAACCAGTTCTTTTACACCCCTTCACTTATATCAGAGACAAACCACCAAAACTGTTTATAATTCTCCTTTTCTATTTTTAAAATGTATTATGGAAACATGGAGCTTTTGCGGGTTCACACTGACTAGAGAAGAATAAGGTGACCTGAATTAGGGCAATGGTTGCCTTTTTAACTACCGTATATGTCCATCTCTATTTTAAAGGGAACCTTCCGTGTCTGCCAGATGTGAGGTTAATCTGAAGTTTAATAGTGTTCTAAAGCTTACAGCCTGGCTGCCATGAGGAAATTAACTTTCCTCCTCAAGGCAGCCTCCAGCTTTCAGTCATAGAGGTGACACCGGCAAATGATTCACTCACTGCCATGAATACAGCTGGTAGAATGCCCTGTCACACTGGCTCTGATTGAATATGCTGCAGAGATGGCATTCAGTTAATGTGCCAGGGCATGCCCCGCCGACATGCCTCAATGACTGAAAGCTGGAGGCTGCCTGGAAAAATAAAGATCATTTCCTCCTGGTAGCCAGTCTTTCAGTGCAGCTGTAGGGCAGCTTTAAAAAGATATTAACCTGCAGATTAACCTCATATATGAAGACTTATTGTGTTTTGGGACATGACAGATTCCCTTTAAAGAAGCCCTATCTCACTTGTTTGTTTGTTTTTTATCGGGTATAAAAGCTGATGTCCTCCTAAATCTGGCATGTTTTGCTTTTGTTCTGTAGGGCAGCTTTAAAAAGATATTAACCTGCAGATTAACCTCATATATGCAGATTTATTGTGTTTTGGGACACGACAAATTCCCTTTAAAGAAGCCCTATCTCACTTGTTTGTTTTTTATCGGGTATAAAAGCTGATGTCCTCCTGAATCTGGCATGTTTTGCTTTTGTTCCCAAGTGTCTCGATTGCAGAGAAATAGCCACCTCTTCCTTGTATATAAATCTAGTCCTATCAGCTAAGGGGGCATGATCCACAACTTTTGTCTATGGGTGTTTTCTTGAAGACCAGTGATGAAGGGGTCATATCTAAAGAATGGAAAGGTTTCAGGAACAAAAAATGCCATATTCAGGAGAGCAACATTTACACCAGGTAAAAAATATTACAGGACCTCTTTAAAAGTTCATACTGTAAGTATTTCTACTTGTCATCAAAAGTGTTCTTCAACTGCTCAATTACCTAATTTAATCGGACCTGTAAGTGTACTTCTATAGCATGAGAGCAAGTAGCATACAAAAACACACATCCTACCCTATCGAATATTCTTTCTTTACAAAAGATGAAAGGACTGCATGCGCAAAATCGGACAGTACATGGAACACAATGTTCTAGTCCACCTTTTCACACTGACACTTGAGCAGTGCCAATGTGTGTCTCACAACGCCCTCAGGATGCCAGGGAAGGTCAGAAAAAGAAATCTGGTTACTTAAAAGAGGAAGCTGTCTTTGTATCTAAGCCAAGATGAATATAGAACCACTGTACAAGTACAATGCTCTGTTGAAGAAGAATGTGAGAGCTATTCCAAAGCGCTGCACTACCACCCAGAAGACGAGACGTGACCCAGCCAAATATTTGCTGCCCATACCATATTTAACACAGAAACTATTGTTGCATGACATCATATCCACAGCTGACAACGCATGTGGTATTTTTCCTCTATTTCTATTTCCCTTATTTGTTTTGTCAGCAAAGTCAAAAACATAGGAATAGTATATTACAAATATGACCAAATTTAACCGACATTCCAACTATTCTTCATTGACTTCCATATCTATGCATGCTGTATACACAAATATCTATCTATAGATATAGATATTACATTTGCAAATATATTACCGTGTATATATACACACACACATATATGTAAATACATGTAAAAATTTATTTATACAATGATATATAATATATATAATCATTAACACAATTAGAGGTGGATTACCAAGCTGCTGCTTCTACATGAATGCATTAATGATAATCTTTAAAACCATCTAGCTTGGCAGATGTTGCCATCTGTATCATGGCTCACAGTATAGCAGCAGCCATAACTAATCATGAAATCAGTTTTCAACCATTCAAATGAGGGCAGACATAACGTCAGAGATTGGCTGGACCACCAGCATCAATACAGACTTTTATGTAATCGTGCCAATTACATATTTATCTTTTGCAATGTTCCAATGCCTTTGATTAAAGCTTAAACATTAATAAATAGATCTTACACCTGAATATACTGATGCATTTGCTATGAAAATTCAAGTCAAAATAACAACCTGCTTCATACTAAGTACAAGCATGCTGTGTTACATAGCCGGCATATGCTTTATGCTTATGACTGCAGCAACAAAAGTGATTTCCAATGGTTACAATTATTTAACCATTAAATGCAGTTTTCAGTTACTGAACAGCAGCATTTAAATGACACCATTGCCGATGTGCTATCACATAGAGCCGATGGTTTACCATTGCAGCCGGAGTGCCCAAAATAATCAGACATTATGAAGTTGGTGCATTGATTCCTGACAAATTATAGAATCATTTTTCACATAACTTGATTTAAATATCCAGGAAACAATCTATCTTGATAAAGGAAGCAGAATAACATGCAATAGGAACTGGATAAAGAGTCCTAATGTGCCCCAGAAAAATTTAACAGAACATAGCCATACCAGTAAAAGACATGTTGTATGTTCCCAGTCTAGAAGGTGTAAAGTGAATGAAAGCTAAAGAACTCATTGTTAAATTTCATGTTGATGAGTGCAATCTGGGATGGAAAGCAGGTGATAATCTTTGCCAAAGTACATAAGCATTTATATTTTCTTAACACAGTTAAAGGAACAGGTGAGACCCTGCACAAATGGATGCCATGACTATAGCCACACATAGCATTGAGGACTGGGCAACAGACATCAAAAAACCATTAAGAAACAGCAAAATGGAACCTGACAGAAGGACAGTGTCATGACACTACTGAAAATAAGAACAGAAGAAAAATTTAACTTGTGAAAAATATGGCTAAAGTCATTGTGACCCCCAAATACTACAAGAAAACAGACACAATCTAATCCAGATACATAACTAAATGCTTTTGATAAGAAAAAATCAAAAGACACTTCTCAGCTTTCAGAAGGGGTGCAATTAAAAGGATTAAACCTGATGAGGAAGACAATACTGCAATGAAAAATAAAGCATTCCAACTATTGAAAGATCTCTCAAAGATGAAAGGAAAATCAAAAGGCATGGAAAGTCAGATGAAACTTCTGAAGGAACATATAAAACAGCTGACACAAAAATTGGCATATAAACAGCAAGAGACCAAGATATAGCGCCTTTAAAAAATATTCATACCCCATGAACTTTTCTACATATTTTCATGTTACACTCACAAACTTAAATGTTTTATATTGGAACTTTATGCAATATGCCCATCCTAAGTAGGAAGTATTTGTGAAGTGTAAGGGAAATGATTTACAGATTTCTAAAATAATATTTAAAAAATAGAAATCTGAAAATTGTGATATGCATTTGTATTCAATCCCCGAGTCAATTTAGGACCTGCTTTTGCTGCAATTACTGCTGCAAGTCTAGTCAGATAAAACCAAAGTAAGACGTTTTGAGCTAAATGCAAAACGCTATTTGTGGCGGAAACTAACACTGCACATCACCATGAGAACACCATCCCCACCTTCAAACATGGTGGTGGCAGCATGCTGTTTGGATGCTTTTCATCAGCAGGGACACGGAAGCTGGTCAGAGTTGATGGGAAGACGGATGGAGCTAAATACAAGGCAATCCTGGAGGAAAACCTGTTAGAGGATGCAAAAGACTTGAGACTGGGGTGTAGGTTCACCTTCCAACAGACAACAAACCCTAAACATACTGCCAGAGCTACAATGGAATGATTTAGATCAAAGCATATTCATGTGTTTAAATGGCATACTCAATGTCCAGATTTAAATCCCATTGAGAATCTGTAACAAGACTTTCTGTTCACAGACACCTCCATCCAATCTCACTGAGCTAGAGCTAGTTTGCAAACAAGAATGGGCAAAAATTTCTGTCTCTAGATGTGTAAAACTCATAGAGACATACCCCAAAAGACTTTCAGCAGTAATTGCAGCCAAAGGTGGCCATACAAAATATTGACTTGGGTGGGTTTGCAGAATACAAATGCATGTCACAATTGTCAGATTTATATTTTTAAAATAATTAGAAAACCATATATAATTTCCTTTACCCTTTACAAACACTTGCTACTTTGTGTTGGCATATCACATAAAATCCCAATAAAATACATTTAAGCTTGTGAGTGTAATGTTAAAAACATGTGGAAAAGTTCAGGTGGTATGAATACTTTTCAAGGCAGTATACCTGAAAAATAGATAACTTAGACAAGCCATGATGGATATTTCTGCAAAGTTATTGACTGCAGAGAGAGATATTTTGGGCTGATCAAGGGGCTGGATCTAATGAACTAACCCTTTACTACTGAGAAGGGTTGTTGGGCATACAAAGGAACTGCAGGCTTATGCTGAGGAGGGATTACCCTAAACAGAGAGCAGATTGTGCTACTATATTGTATGACTTGTCTGGTTTGTTTTTCCCTAGTTTTATCTGTAATTCTCCATATTGCGATGATGAACACAATGGCTGGCGTGTGTCCCAAGTTAAATGTTTAAAGGGAACCTGACAGTGGCTCCATGATTTCAGCCATATATGTTTACCTCTGAAAAACTGCAGTTTTGCAGAGAAAAACATAGTTTAATAGCCGAAGACATATTTCTCCCTTAGTGCATGTATGGGGAGAGACTTGTCACTCTGTCCTTACACTTATTATTGCATGTTTTGTGCATAGTAAATAGGATTTAATATGTATTCAATGAAAAATAAACACTAATAATTAAAAACATTATTAAAAAACAAATATTATATTATATGTTTTGCACAAACAGTAAGATGCAGTTTGTTGGTGGTGCAATAGTGTCAGTAGTTGGTCAAACATTTCCACGTGTTGACATCTTAGCTACATAGATGGAATGCCAAGGGCTACGTGTCCCGCAAAATACAAGAGTTATAGTTATGTACTTAGTGCAGCTGTGAATACACTCAAGAACACGCCGGTGGTGTATGGCGGTGGATTAATTCATCCCATGACTTCCTAAATCATGCTGATAGATCAGACCACTCAGCACTGTATTCTAAATAGAGAGATTGGGGAAACCAGAGAGGCAAGTGTAACCTCTGACACCTCTCTGGTCACCATGAAGTCATCACACACAGTAAAAGCATTTCTGTGATAGACTCCCTTAAACCATGATAAATATAGCCCACCCTAGGATCACACAGCCATATTTTACATTCACATTCTATACCTGAAGGTTTCATACATCATCTCATTCCTGTTTCTTGGATCATTAGCCAGAAAATGTTGTTTTATCTCTCTGGAGTTGGATTCGCTGATACTTCTTAGTTTACCCATGATTGAAGCAATATCCGCCATAGGGAACTAAAAAAAAAGAGGAATAGCTGAACAATGACAGAAAGAATGATTATAGATAGATGGACTGAGACACTGCGCTGCGCACCTACGACGTTCTCTGCCATTAGCCGCTGCTCCAGTCTTCTAGGTGACAATGATGGAGATGCTGAATAGGGAGTGCATATTGTTCTCATCTGTCTTATCAGAATGATCGTCACTCACCGGTCCCATTGCCCCATTTATCTTTTCTGTGTTCTATACCTAGTGGCAGTTATTGTATTGTTGGGATACCCCAGGTGCACATTTCTGGGTTGCTATTTTGTGCTCTGACCCAAGGGAATTGGAACTCCCACTCTAATTCTGACCTCGGACTGCCTGACCTTGTGTTGGCTTGATTGTGCTGCCTTTCTCTTAAATTTTGACCAGGCCTTGCCTGGCTGTTATAGTCTAGCTATTCTCTCATTCTGATCTCGGTTTGTATGGAGTCATTTTTAAGTTAGCTCCACCATTAGGCGACCACTCTGCAGATAAAACGTTGGAGTCTCTGCACCAAAGTCCAGATAACAGGATTATAGTTTAGGGGCACGCTCATTAAGTTCTGCAAACAGAGTGGAGATTGAAATGACTGCCTGTGGAAGCCTGTTTTAAAGGGGTTGTCCAATCGATAAGTCTGCAATCACTCTGTGTGACTGCAGTGAGCTGTGAGGATTTACCGATTTCTGACCAGGGCCCGGAGGGTATTTATGTGTTATATATACTCCCGCCAGTGGGCGAGATCTCGCTTCAAACACTTGTATTGACCAATGCGGCACCCATGGCATGGCCACTAGCTGGGGAGAAGCCAGGCTGGGACTGTGAAGTAACACCCAAGGAAATATTTCATCAAATTGGTATTGTGCCAGAAATGTCACTCCATCCCTGACGGGAGTAGGTTTATGTGCACACATCAAGTATTTAGTGCAAAAATTTCTCCATCTCTTGGCAGGAAAAACGCAGCGTAAAATAATTGCGTTTTTGAGTGAAATCTGTATCAAAAACACTGAAAGACATGAATTGACATGCTGCAGATTTAAATCTACAACAAATCTGCAAGCCAAAAATAAGCTACGTGTGCATGAGACTTCAGGATTCTCATTCACTTCACTGACATCAGGAAACCCTTCAGATTTTGTGACAAATCTGCACAGAAAAAAGGGACAAATCTGTGACAAATCTGCAACGTATGCAAAGGCAATTACATTTCTGACAAAGCACACAGTAGTACAGTAGTTAGAAGATGCATCAAATTCATTAAAGGGGTACTCCGGGGAGATAAAAAAAAATGCTGTACTGTCCCTGCCCTCATACTCTATAAAGATTAGATGCTCAGTGCACTTGTATGATTTTTATAACACTTGCAATTCTGTGTGACAGGAGCTGCTCCTCACTGCTCCCCCCCAACTAAGTGCAGCTCCCCCTTATAAGGAACAGCCATCCTGAGAATAGGGGGTGTGGCCACACTCCTGCTGTCTGCAGGGAAATAGCTATTATCAGGACACTGGCTTCCTGACTGATGTGGGGGTCGTGGCTGGGGCAGCTTCTAGTAACCCAGTGAATAAGACATTATCATGGGGCTGGTGTGACAGAAGAAGCATTTCATTGCTCACCCCTCCATCTGTGATGTGATAGATGTTACTGTGGAGGCGCCATTTTGGTAGAGAAAAAAATTTAGGCTCCATTAAGATGGCACTAACGGCACCTGCGCAGTAGCAACTATCAGAACACGATAGATGCTACTGCGCAGGTGCCGCCGGCACCATCTTGATGGAGCCTAATTTTTTTTTCTCTACCAAAATGCAGTAGCATCTATCGGAATGTGGAACCAGCAGTCTGTCCAGTTCAGCCCTTACAAGTTCTAAATCAAAGCGCGTGAAAAACACGCTTCTTGCCCAGGAAACTGGCTACTTCTGACAGACTGCTGCAGCAGGCAGTAATTTACACATTACACAAACTATAGAATTAAAAAGTGACCTGTACTTGAGAACTGAGAAGATTTTTATAAGCAGGTAAATTGCATAGTTGCTTGTTTTTACCATTTAACAAGGTAGGACAACTCTTTAAACAAGACATAACATATCTGTTGCGTGGTGCACACAGACCTCCCCTGGTGCTCACAATGTTCTAATAAGCCTTAGGTCTCCTATAACCGAGGGCTTTCGTTTTGCTGAGATTGTAGCATGTGGTGAGCAATCACGTCTAATTGAAGAAGGGACAAGCGCAGAACACATTGCCATAAACAGATTTACATTCATTCATTAACTGAACTCCCTGCAATGAATTTACAGTTTGCCAGTAAGTTTTTATGAGCTCATTTGTCTATGGATGAAGCCAGCATGACTGCACAATGACATTGGGCTAAGCCACGAAGAGACGACAGAGATGGCGCTACGTGTCCTATCATAACTTGTGCTAATGCTCCACCTGGTGGTTTATAGTCATCATTGTAAATTACACTGCAAGAAACGGATCCTCTTTTATTAAGGTTTATATCAATATTAAAAACTAAATTATTCATATAGCTTCCTTGTTATACGTATATTCATTCACATGCTCTCGTTGCTCAAGAAGGCATACGCTTAAATGTCAGGGGTTTTCCTGCCACAGTGCTGCTGAGTATGAGTGATTGCCACTCTGCATTATATACACACACACATTAAAAATGTCTAGCCAGAGACATCAGCCAATCACCCGGACAGATGCCCTTAGAGAAGGAGATGTCTTGAAGAGCCTATCGCTTTAACATATGCCATAAAAGTTTTGGAACCTTCTTTATAATGCACAGGTAAGGCTCTGTGCTCATTATGTCTGCCCAGTCATACGGTAAGAGCCTTTCTCTTTTTATACCTCTGGAGGAAGACTCCAATATTTTCACTGTATCATAATTAAACCAAATTTATATATATATTGCTTTTTTCCTGGATGCTTCTGTCTTCTATGCAGTTCCATATATAAAAAAGTGTCATGCTGAGTCACTTCAGAAACGTGAGGACACTCATTTGGCATACATCAAGTTTAACAGGGCCTTATAGATATGTTAAGAGTAAGTATTAGGTTAATCTGCAGGTCAGTAGCGTTCTGAAGCCGTGCGGCCATCGCTCGGCAAGTGCAGCGATGCTAAGCTGGCCGTCAGTCAGGGCAGTGACGTGGTTACAGCCACCGCTCACTATGATGTACTGATGATGCTGTTCACCAACTTAGATGCCACTGTCCATGTCTGTCGTTTAAGTGATTTGCTCCTGGAAGGATCCATTAACCCGTTCACAATATCCGCCATACATGTACAGCACAAGTCGGAAGCGGGTCTATGGAGTGGGCTCACATGGTGAGTTTGCCCCACACCCAGCAGGTGATGGCTGTGTGGTACCGCTGGGTTCTGCCTCTAACAATCGCAGGTGGTGATTTGATCTATTAAATGCCGCTGTCAAACTCCGACAGCAGCATTTAATAAGTGCTGGCATGGGGGTGCTTCATTCCATGTGCCCATAGGCAAGCCCTCGACGCGATTGCGGGTCACCGATAGGATGCAATGATATCAGGGGGTACGTTGAAGACCTCCGTGCTTGTCACTACAGAGCTCACTCAAAACCCAACCTGTGGACGGGATTCAAAGCAGACCTTACTATATATAGCAATACAGTGGCATTGCTGTATGTAGCACAAAACAATAGTAGACAATCGCATCTGTAAGTCCCCTAAGGAAACTAATAGTGAAAAGTAAAAAAAAAAAGATTAAAAAAATAAGAAAAAAATGTAAACATAAAAGTTCAAATCACAACCTCTTTCCTCCCGGTAAAAATAAAGATAAAAATACACATATGTGGAATTGCCGCACTCAGAAAAGTCTGCTTTCAGAAAACATAAAAATAATTAACCCAATCGAAAAACACCATAAACAAGAAAAATTCAAGGATGCCAAAATTATGTTCTTTTGGTCGCTGCAAGACAACAAAAATGCTGTAATATCCATCCCAAAATGATATCAATAAAAAAGTCATCTTGACATGCAATAAATAAGCCATCACACAGCTCCATTGATCGAAAAACGAAAATGTTACGGGTCACAGAAAATGACGACACAGCACAAAAAAAAATTTTCTTCAAACTTCTGATTTTTTTTCTCACCACTAAATAAAAAAAAAACTGGACATGTTTGGTATCACCATAATTGCTGATGAGGAGAATCATATTTCATGGTAATTTTTACCACAAAATGTACACAGTAAAAACAATTCCCAAAAAACAATGTCAGAATTGTGGGGGAGTTTTCACAGCTTCACCCCACTTGGAATTTTTTCCCCGATTTCCATTATACCATGTGGTAAAATGAATAGTGTCATTCAAAAGTACAACTCCAAAAAAATACGGTAATCCCTCATACGTTTATGTAAGCAGAAAAACAAAGTTATGGCTCAGGGAAGAAGGGGAGGAAAAAACAAAAAAGCAAAAACAGATTAAGGTCCAGTTTGCAATCACAGAGTGCCAATGGCTTTCAACCATCTTTGTACTCCTACGAGTAGATTATCATTTTTTATTACCCACCACAATGTAATCAAAATTTTAAACTTACAATAAATTAAAAATTAAACACAAAATAAAAGTTTAAATCCCCCTCCCCCCTATTTCCCATTCCAAAAAAAGAAGCATATTTTATATTGCTGCATCGATAACAGTCCACTTTATCACCACACCTATCCAAGTTTGGCATCTCCACAAACATATTGACCGGGTCATTTTACCACATATTAAACCCAAAACATGGAATGTGAAAATGAACCAAAAAAAAAACAATAGCGGAATTGCAGTTTCTTCACAGTTTCACTCCAATTAGAATTTTTTTCCCATTTTTACATTATCAAGTTAATGGTGTCACTGTAAATTTCAACTTATCCTGCATAAAAATATGCCGTCTCCTATGGCTATGTCTAAAAAGTTATGACTCTTAGAAGAAGAGGAGAAAAAACAATTACATGAAATGGTAATTAACTCCAGATCTAAAGGGTTACAGTAAATTTTTAGAAATGCAAAAAACCTTCACATTTTTTAATATTTCCTGTTAGCAAAATGAGCATATGGAATTGATAAGAAAAATCCTCCAAATAAACAGCTCTTAAGCTTCCCCAATTTAATTCCTTCTCAGGTGACTAGTACGATAAAGACCGAATGGGCACGTATGTAAAACATCTGAAGACTTAACCTTCCAAAAATATAAGATATGCAAAAATATAACAACAACTGTAAAATAAGAAATTGCCTACATGTCAAAATACCAAACAGAAACACCAATGCCAAATGTGTATATCTCAGGGACGAAATGAGCTGTTTCTGGCCATAAAAATGCATTAATAAACCATGGAATGTCACTGCCCGGTGTTGTTTTTATAGATTGCGAATATTTTAAGATAAAGCATCTAAACTTCTCTGATCTTGTTCACATCCCAGCCAAGCTCAACTTCTAAATGATGGTTCAGATTTTTGAGGGGTTATTTTTAACTGTCACATTTGAGCCAATGTCAATGCCTTGGGTAAGAGTTGATGTGGAATGCCTGGGTTATGAGGTGTATTGGGCTCTCATGTTACCCTGTGTCCGCTATGTGATATCCTAAAATTGTTTCTCAAATATAGGTTTACAGTTCCTAAAATTGTTTCCATTCAGAATTCATTTTCTTCTTTATGAAAATATTTTTTTCATCCTTAAACCCAATTAAATAACATGACCGCTTGATATACAGGCATATTTTACTTGTACATAAAACCCTATTGTTATACATTATGCTGATTGTGACATTAATCTATTGCTTTAGGAGGGCAAGACTTGTCTGTGTGCTTTGTGACTTGTGGATTGTGATTGTGGCCATCCCATAGAGAGGTGAGTCACTAGTGAGGGACAATCCATGAGGCACATCCCTGAGAACTTAGTTTTTGGTCAAAAAATGTCAACTAAGAACCTCACATTTTTTGACGTGTAGTAATAATATTGGGCCACATACCCTTATCCAAACATCTTTCTCAGACTTGTTTTAATTCGAGCTAAGCTGGAGCCTCTCTCTTTCCAGTTCATATGAGGCCTGGCTAGGCAGATAAGAGAGATAAGTCACTAGAGATAGGGACCATCAATGATGTGCACCTTGTCAATGGTAGATGAGCTTAATCACTTTTTGATAAAAAAAAAATGTTAGAACTAAGTAAAATATTTTTTGTTGTGTAGTAATAGCCTAATTTATTTATTCAATATTCATAGTGTGCTAATGCATGCTGTTTAAATATATGCAGGTATATTTTACATCATATTCTAAATTTTTCTGTGACGCTAGTCACAACCTACAAACAGGTCATGAGTCAGCGAAGTCAGAAGTTCCGGGGTTCATACCAAAAGGGCACGTATTTAAAAAAAGGGAAAATACGAAGTCATAAGTCAGGTTACAATCCAGGTCAGAATACCAGAGAAACAGTGGATAAGCCAACTGGCAATAACAAATGGATAGTCAGAACAAGGTCCAAAGGTCAGCAGCAGAAGATCAGAAGCAAAGGGGCAATAACAAAGGGTTAGTCAGAACAGGGTCCAAAGGTCAGCAGCAGAAGATCAGAACTTACAGCACAGTGATCAGGCAAACACAAACCAGAGAGCACAAGCTTTTGACTGGCAGTGATCTGGGTTAGACAGCTCACCTAAATAGCAGGGCAATTACTAAGAACAGGGAACACCTGTGGAAATCTCTACATGTCCCAGTCTCAGATAGGTCAACTGAGCTGTTAATCAAAACACTGACAGCTCAGCACACCCCAGCACAGGATAGGATGACAGAACAGTCCACTGACAGCTCAGCACACCCCAGCACAGGATAGGATGACAGCGCAGTCCATCAGTGAGTCCCAGACACTCTGAGCAGAGGAATTGTGACATTTTCCTTACTATGTGTGTTTAAGTAGGAGTGTCTAAAGTACTCACTGATAAACATTCTGGAAGTCAACAAACAGAGCAATAATTTGTTAAAGGATGTTACCCACCCGTCCCAGGTATCCTGGGCTCTGCTCACTTCTACTGGGTCTGCTGCCCTCTGTTGTGCTCCACGTCGGGTTTTTCTAGTTGCCCCAAGTAGATCAGTTACATCATATCCCTAGACCTTTTTAAGGCCCACTGACACACTTCTGTGACTTGAGATTAAGACTCCTAGTCCTATGTTTGGTGTGCCCATGTGGTCACTTGGACCCAAAATTAAGAGGATCCACCTCACCTGGTGAGCCTAAACACAGGAATATTGATTACATTAGGAGGCTTAAAGAGAATATGTCAGAATGATTCACCCCTTTCCTCCTCACTAAATTGAAATTGCTGCTCTCTGAAAGATAATGTAATCAACATCTTTACTGATACAATCTGTTGCTTTCTGATAGAACAAAATCACTGTTTTAATTCATATACAAATGAGGCATACAGTGGGGAAAAAAATAAGATTTCTGGCTCTCACAGACCTGTAACTTCTTCTTTAAGAGTCTCCTCTGTCCACCACTCATTATCTGTAGTAATGGCACCTGTTTGAACTTGTTATCAGTATAAAAGACATCTGTCCACAACCTCAAACAGTCACACTCCAAACTCCACTATGGTGAAGACCAAATAGCTGTCCAAGGACACCAAAAACAAAATTGTAGCCCTGCATTAGGCTGGCAAGACTGAATCTTCAATAGGCAAGCAGCTTGGTGTGATGAAATCAACTGTGGGGGCAATAATACGAAAATGGAAGACATACAAGACCACTGATAATCTCCCTCAATCTGGGGCTCCATGCAAGATCTCACCCTGTGGGGTCAAAATGATCGCAAGAATGGTGAGCAAAAATCCCAGAACCACACAGGGGGACCTAGGGAATGACTTGCATAGAGCTGGGACCACCGTAAGAAAGGCTACCATCAGTAATACACTACACCACAAGGGACTCAGATCCTGCAGCACCAGACATGTCCCCCTGCTTAAGCCAGTACATGTCTGGGCCTATCTGACATTTGCTAAAGAACATTTGGATTATCCTGAAGAGTATTGGGAGAATGTCATATGGTCTGATGAAACCAAAGTAGAACTGTTTGGTAGAAACAAAACGCATCATGTTTGGAGGAGACAGAATGCTTAGTTACATCCAAAGAACACCATACCTACTGTGAAGTATGGGGGTGGCAACATCATGCTTTGGGGCTGTTTCTCTGCAAAAGGACCAGGACAACTGATCCGTGTACATGAAAGAATGAATGGGGCCATGTATTGTGAGATTTTGAGTGCAAACCTCCTTCCATTAGCAAGGGCATTGAAGATGAAACATGGATGGGTCTTTCAGCATGATAATGATCCCAAACACACCACCAGGGCAATGAAGGAGTGGCTTCGTCGGAAGCATATGAAGGTCCTGGATTGGCCTAGCCAGTCTCCAGATCTCAACCCAATAGAAAACCTTTGGAGGGAGCTGAAAGTCCATGTTGCCCAGCAACAGGTCCAAAACATCACTGCTCTAGATGAGATCTGCATGGAGGAATGGGCCAACATACTACCAACAGTGTGTGCCAACCTTGTGAAGACTTACAGAAAAAGTTTGACCTCTGTCATTTCCAACAAAGGATATATAACAAAATATCCTGTAAAAATCCTATAGCATCCTTGACTTTTCATTTACTTTTGACATATCCCCAAAATCCTTTTTTATTGCTTTTGACGTCTCTTGCAAGCCTTAATTAATTGTCAGCTTTAGATAATCTGATTCGTGCCCTGCAGGTTCTGCAGACAGCATTATATTCTTCTTTAGATATGTCTCCCTCTTTCCATTTGATAAACATTTCTTTCTTCCTTTTTAGCATGTGTTTAAGTTCTGTGTTGTGTTCATCCATCCTGGTTTCCTTAAATGCTTCGTATTCTTCCCACTTTTTGGAATTGTTAATGATTGTGCTTTGAGAATCTCATTTTTCAAGATTTCCCATCCTTCCTGGACATTTTTGTTATTTATGCCCATTTATTATAGATTCTTCAAAAAGAACTCTCAAAGCAGTTTTACTCCATAATGGCATTTTTTATGCTTCCATCCCTGTAGGTCATTCCGTACACTTGAAGGAAACCTATGAGAACTTGGAAATGGTTCTTCGTAAACCTAAATACAAAGACCATGGTTGGCAAGTGTGTTTGGTTTTGAAGAACTTGTGCATGCTGCTCAGGCAAAAAGCTGGGTATACCAAATACCCTTGTTTCCTGTGTCCGAGGGACAGCCGAGACCAACAAAATCACTGGACCAAGAAGAGTTGGCAGCCGAGGGTACTCAAAGTAGGTAAAAAAATGTCCTCCGAGAAACTTTGGTACTGCCCTATAAAGTTCTTCTACCACCTCTCCACATAAAATTGGGCTTGATGAAGCAATTCAGAAAATCACTTTCAAGAGATGGGGAATGTTTCAAATACTTGGTCACCAAGTTTCCAAGCCTCGGAGACAAAATTGAAGGAAGATGTGTTCATTGGACCAGACATTGGAAGGTTTATAGCTGATAAAGAGTTTGTCAATACCATGCTGGATCCTCAAAAAGAAGGGTGGATTGCATTTAAAGAGATCGTAGATAAATTTTTAGGCAATAAAAAAGATACTGACTACAAAATGATCGTCGGAAGAATGCTGAAAGCATTTCAAGCTTTAGGTTGCCTGATGAGTTTGAAAGTGCATTTCCTCCATTCCAACCTTGACTACTTTCCTGAAAATTTGGGAGCTGTGAATGAAGAGCAAGGTGAATGATTCCACCAGGACATTAAAGTGATAGAAAGTAGATACCAGGGAAAATGGAGCATTACAATCAAGGCAGATTACTGTTGGATGCTTCAGAGAGACATTCCAGATGCTACTCACAAGCGTAAATGTACCAAGAGGAGCCTCACAGAGAAGTGTTAGTGAGCTCATTTCAGTTCAAAAATTATTTTCCTGAAAAATTTGTAATAAAAAATTACGGTAATTTTATAAGTCTATTTTCACTTATTTTGTGGTATTGCCTTATTTAACATAGTTACCTAAATTGTGAGGAAACGTGATGTCCTATGACAAAACTGAGGTCATTTTCAGATTCAGCTCACCAAAAAACCTTAAGATTATGTGGAATAACGAAAACAGCTCTTGAAATTTTCTTTTTGGAGACCTGTGTTATCTTTCAGACCATATAAAGAGTTTGAGGGGTGGGATTGTTCCAACACATTCCCTTCAAGCCATCTGTGCTCTTTGACTCCTTTAAAGGAATACCAGCACTATAAAAGGGGGCACTAAACACTCCTCTCTATTAGCCATAATGAAGTTCAACTGTACTGCAAACAATGCCACCCACTCTGGTGGAGCTGTTTATTTTAATGGGCACCGTGGAATACAACTGTTATGCTGTAAGAATCAGGCTGCACTCAGATGTCATCCGAGTGCAGTCCAAATGTGAGTGTGACGATTCAAAGAGGGAAAATGGAAAGTGGACCCTCTAGACCGCGACGACGAACCCCTCACGGACGAGCTGACCAGATAGACCGCCCCCTATACAGGGAGAGTTAGGGGCAGGCCCATGAGGGACTATCGCCATGGAAGCTGGAGGATCAGGACGGGAGAAGACCAAGAAGAGGCGGAGGTAGTAGGACCACAGGATAGGTGAGTACTGCAGAGACACAGGACTGGTGGGTAAACTGCAGCAGTGCAGGGACTGGCGGAGGAACTGAGGGAACACAGAGGCTAGCAGGATACAGGAAAGACAGGATAAACCCAAAGTCAGAGGGAAAACGAACTTCACAGAGACTAAGAGCGGCCAGGAACACCTGAAGGAAAAATGATAACCAGGCACAGATGGACGGCAGGAAGCAGTTTAAATTCCAAAAGGCAGGGTAGCACTTCCGGGTAACAGACCTCCAGAACCATAGAGAGGACAATAAGGAGGACCGACTTCCGGGTACTAGTCCTCCAGGACCATAGAGGAGACGCCGACAGAAGATCAGAAGTGCACACGCGCAGCACTGAACCTGGTATGCGCGCGCGCACGAGAAGCAGAGGCCGGGAGCAAGCGCGGAGGTGGCAGCAGCGGTATGATAACAATATTTCCCTTGTATTATCTGGCCATGGATGGCAACCCATAAATGTATGGAGAGATAACAGCTTATCATTTGGGTTATTAGGTGCTAGTCCTGCATGGATCATAGCTTACCTGCACGGATAATAGCTTACCTGCACGGATCAGAGCTTACTTGAAGAGGACCAGCCCACTGCCTTGATATGCCTGTTTTAGCCATACCTCATGAAATAACAATCCTAAAGCATATTTCCACTGATCTCAGAAATTGTGCTGTTTTTCTGTGTTTCTTCCAGGAACTTTAAGAATAAATTGACAATTGGGAGTACTCTGCACTCTCTGACAATGTCATCACTGATTGGGCAGTATCTGAGTATGCTGGGACACACTCCTAAATAGAAAAACTCAATTTATAAACTTCAGGGAGGAATAACAGGAACAGGACAATGGAATACAGAGATTTAAGAATATGTGCTTTGGGATTGTTATATCATAAAGGATACAAGTGTTTACTGAAAGAGACATGTCGTTCGTTCTTTCCTCCCCTTCTTCCAAAAGCCATTATTTTTTTGTATTTCTGTCCACATAGCCATATTAGAACTTGTTTTATGTGGCACAAGTCGTACTTTTGATTGACCCCATTCATTTTGTGATGCACTGGAAAGCGGGAAAATATTCCAAGCACGTTGAAATTGCAAAAAAAAAGTGCAATTTCACAATTGGTTTTTTTTTATTTACCATATTCTCTATACAGTAAAACTGACCCCATATGATTCTCCAGGTCAATATGGGTAATTTTTTAATTATTTTACTTTTAATGGGGAACGAGGGGAGTGACTTAAACTTCTACTTTTTTTCATATTTTTAACATTTTTTTTTCACTTTTTATTGTTTTTAATAGTCCCTATAAGGGACTTGAAGCTGTAATCATTCTGCATCAGCACTGCTACATATAGCTAATATCATGATCTTCTATGAAGGCCAGCTACAGGCTGGCTTTCACCGACAAATCACCATGACAGGCATGGGGGTCTTCAGCAGGTTAAATCAGCCATCATCTGCCAGGAAAAAAGCGGGCTCAGCGTGGAAGTCTGCATCAGAGGCAGGGACAAAACATATGACGAATATGACCGTCATATGTCTTGAAAGGTTTCATGGCAATCTATCCGTAACAATCGGCTGCTATATGGTTGATCCAGGGCCGGACTGGCCATCTGGCAATTCTGGCAAATGCCAGAGGGGCCTGTCTGGTCGTGGGCTGCCTTGTCTGCTACGTTGTTAAAGGGAACCTGTCACCTGAATTTGGCGGGACCAGTTTTGGGTCATATGGGCGGGGTTTTCGGGTGTTTGATTCACCCTTTCCTTACCCGCTGGCTGCATGCTGGCCGCAATATTGGATTGAAGTTCATTCTCTGTCCTCCGGAGTACACGCCAGCGCAAGGCAATATTGCATCAGTGTTCTCAAGATCCCCATACTGTTAACAGTTGTGACTGATTACAAAGTCGCTGACTGTCACTTACTCCAGCAGGCCACAGGTATCATTAGAAATATTGGTCTTGTAGTAAATCTTGCTTTCCTCCATCCAGGGTAATATAAGTAATATATCCCCATCTGGTGCTTGGAGATGGGGACAACATGTGCCTGTGTGATTTCAAATGCCAGGGCTGAATTTCAGCCCCAGTCCATACTTGGGTTGATCCCTATGGGATCCGATTTTTCTTTGCTCGCAAATAGACTTGAATAGCAGAAGACTTGTTCATGCATACAGACGTCCAGTCAGTGTAAAAAAAAAAATAAAAAAGGAATTTGAACAGCACAATCTAATAACATTGACAATAGTGCTGACTATATCAGGTAATTTTTTTCTGTGGAGAGCACTCAGACCGTAAATACAGAAATGTGAACATAGTCTAACACTCCCATTTACACAGCAAATGAAATTTTAGAAAATCTAAATGTTATAATCACCTCCTGAGCATTCTTTTCCATGTAGCAGAAGACATACTCATCTGCATCCACCAAGATAAACATGTGTCCATTGAAGTTAACTCGGGCACCAACAAAGAGGTCTTCTGCTTTGAAATATTCAGACATCTCAGACTTAAATAACTCCTGTCCAGGTTTCTTAACTCGACATCTTTCCAAAAACTTGCCACCCGTGATTCCTAAAAACACAATCACACACAAATAAGAAATAGGGGTACAAATCCCACTCTGCTATGACCTGTCCAGCAACAAACAGAGGAATACATTTTTCTTTAACCGCTTAACACCAAAGCCTGTTTTCACCTTACTGACAAGGCCAAATTTTTTTATGCTGAACAGTATCACTTTATTTTGTAATAACTGTGTAATGGTTCCACGGATATCAGTGATTTCAAGACATATTGTGCTTCATGTTAGTGGTAAATTTAGATCTAAGTAATTTCTATATCCCACATTTGCAATTGACCGTAGCATTGAGAGGGTTAAACAGACAGGGACGGTGCTTGTGTAAGATGCCCAAACGCGCTAGTCGTGGGCAAGTTGCAGCTCCTGCACACTCTGGCACCCTACAAGAAAATCATGTCCCAGTCCCGGTGCATGGCTATGTGTGGGGTACATCATACTTAGGCCTTCACTGGCCCCAGGCTTCTATCTTCCAGAACCGCAGCACACAATCCAGGGGACAGCAAATGTTTACTGTATGTAACAGTCAAATGTTTGCTGTGCAGTTTATGGTCATTACAATGAACCATGTGGGATAGGTCACAACAGGTTAAAGTCTTTCCCTCGGGTACCGGACATAACTTCAGCCCTAGCACTCGGTCTGGGTAGAGCATCCCTTTTCCTACTAAGTCCACTAGCATTGGGGATTCTACCAAAGGCAGTGCACCCGGATTACGTTACATCCTTTTTCATGGAGCCTGAGTCTGTCTTTCCATGCAGCGTCGCAGGCTTGACGATTCCAAAGGCCCTGACATCCATCATGAGGTTTCAGGACAGAGAAGGGTCCACATGGAATGGTTATATGGCAATTCATTGCCCCGAGTAATAGGATCATGTTGTCCCTAGCAGCCCACTGCATCTGACTTCTGCAGTCACTTCATCACACCCTCCAACTGAACTCAACTTCCTGTTCTTGACATTAACCCTCAATTCTGCTCCCCAATCTTGTTATAGTTAACCCTGTCTAGTCTATACTGCAACCCCTGGAGTTTTGCATTTAGATAACATACTTTACTGTAAAACACATTTAACTGATTGGGGTGCCAGAGAGTGAATACTATCTATTCTTCACCACTCCCATACAGTACTTGCACCGACCCTGGCTGTTACAGCAGAAGCTTGGCTAACAGTAAAGCTGCGCTCCAGCCGTGATTGTGTGGACTCCTGTGCCATCATGATCATTACGACATACCAGTACATCAATTTACGCAAAGCTCCTGCATAATTTTACATACCAGTAAGTTATATGTTGGGAGGGGGTTAAGAAACAAAAATGTCTATTGGTTCAAAAATACAGTAATTCCAAGTTTTACATAAAGAAGGGTTAAGTGAATTCACACATATATCATTTTGGGGGTAAACACCTCTTACACAGGCAACAGGCACAAGATAGTTGTTAGATTGGCCAAGCAGACATGTTATCATAATAGGAGGCCTATTGGCCAGTGTGAAAAGGGCAAGATATGAAAAATAAATGTTTAAAAATAAATTTACAGAGGTCTTTCACATTGATTGCCCATCCTTAGGATAGGTCATTGATATCCGATCGTTGGCGTTGCAACAACCCCGGGACAAACCCCTTTAACATTAAAATCTGATGTAAACAGTAGTCCATTTTCTGATGACATGTTCCCTTTAAATCTTTCATGTAGAAATAGATCTTATATACACAAACTAATATGACAGTCTGACTTTAGTACCTGAATTTCTTTGCACTGGCTCAAACACAGATATGGTGTCATCACTTAAGAAGAAGGAGACGATGAACATTCTTTCTTTTTCAATCGGATTGTCAGTGATAAGTTTTGCAACAAACCTCAGAACATTGCTGTCCAAACCATTCCTAAAACAGAGGGAAGTGTTTGATTTGAAGATGTCATCATGTACAATGTGTACACTGGCGTCTATTGTTCCACTGTGTTTATGCCTTTAGGCAGTCAGATAATAAAAGTCTGTAGCTCTCAGTGAGGTCTTAATTATGAAAAATACAGCTGAGCCCCTTTTTACGCCCAATAGGTACGGCGCAGGTGTCTGTCTCAGACGGATGAAAAGAGCTCTATGGCACCAAAATGACAGATAAAGATTGCCCTCAGCACGGTTCTATACATGACACCAAAATTGTCATACATAGCAAAGGTATCTTGGCATTGGACCCCCTGGCATATACATGACACATCTGATATAAACCAGGGATCCACATGCACCACACTCTGGGTCTTGTAGGAAGCATAAATGATGGAATAATTGCCATAGGATTTCTACATCTGACAAGCCAGTTTCCCAGTTGTTATATAGTACACAGTGCCTTGCGAAAGTATTTGGCCCCATGGAACTTTTCAACCTTTTCCCACATATCATGCTTCAAACATAAAGATGCCAAATGTAAATGTTTGGTGAAGAATCAACAACAAGTGGAACACAATTGTGAAGTTGAATGAAATTTATTGGTTATTTTACATTTTTGTGGAAATTCAAAAACTGAAAAGTGGGGCGTGCAATATTATTCGGCCCCTTTAACTTAATACTTTGTTGCGCCACCTTTTGCTGCGATTACAGCTGCAAGTTGCTTGGGGTATGTCTCTATCAGTTTTGTACATCGAGAGGCTGAAATTCTTGCCCATTCTTCCTTGGCAAACAGCTCAAGCTCAGTGAGGTTTGATGGAGATCGTTTGTGAACAGCAGTTTTCAGCTCTTTCCACAGATTCTCAATTGGATTGAGGTCTGGACTTTGCAATAATATACACCTAGGTGTATATAGGCACGCGCTGAAAAAATAGCAAAGAGAGGTGAAAACTAAGAGTGTCCTTTAAAATGAATGACTACTTATAAAATGTCCCACTGTGTTGTGGTCTAATATCTGGATCGACACGGGTATACCCCCAGTGTGCTCACTTCATATAACCGAGGAGTTAGTGCATAAAAGGTCTTCCTACCTCCATTGATGATTAGAAGACTGTAGCGTTACTCCTGTAGTTCTGGATGTGTTCAGGCAAAAAAGAGATGTGGTGAACAGGCGGCTGCCCCGGCCGGCAGCAAGCCACCACTAACTAACCTCCGAGCAGAGACGGGATCCTGCAGAGCCGACGCCGCATGTGTTTTCAGCGGTGAGTACGGATGGTGCGCAGGACCTGCGTGACGTAGTAGGTCACGTGACCGTTATCCCCGGAGAGTGAGTACGATGTGCAGCTAGGACCAAACAACCTCTGGACTTTGACTTGACCATTCTAACTCCGGGATACGTTTATTTGTGAACCATTCCATTGTAGATTTTGCTTTATGTTTGGGATCATTGTCTTGTTTGAAGACAAATCTCCGTCACAGTCTCAGGTCTTTTGCAGACTCCAACAGGTTTTCTTCAAGAATGGTCCTGTATTTGGCTCCATCCATCTTCCCATCAATTTTAACCATCTTCCCTGTCCCTGCTGAAGAAAAGCAGGCCTAAACCATGATGCTGCCACCACCATGTTTGACAGTGGGGATGGTGTGTTCAGGGTGATGAGCTGTGTTGCCTTTACGCCAAACATATAGTTTGGCATTGTTGCTAAAAAAGTTCGATTTTGGTTTCATCTCACCAGAGCACCTTTTTCCACATGTTTGGTGTGTCTCCCAGGTGGCTTTCTGCAAACATTAAAGGACATTTTTTATGGATATCTTTGAGAAATGGCTTTCTTCTTGCCACTCTTCCATAAAGGCCAGATTTGTGCACTGTACGACTGATTGTTGTCCTATGGACAGACTGTCCCACCTCAGCTGTAGATCTACACAGTGATCATGGGCCTCTGGGCTGCATCTCTGATCTTGTTTGAGATGAAAGTTTAGAGGGACGGCCGGCTGTTGGTAGATTTGCAGTGGTATGATACTCCTTCCATTTCAATATGATCGCTTGCACAGTGCTCCTTGGGATGTTTAAAGTTTTGGAAATCATTTTGTATCCAAATCCGGCTTTAAACTGCTCCACAACAGTATCATGGACCTGCCTGTTGTGTTCCTTGGTCTTCATGATGCTCTCTGTACTTCAAACAGAACCCTGAGACTATCACAGAGCAGGTGCATTTATACGGAGACTTCATTACACACAGGTGGATTATATTTATCATCATTAGGCATTTAGGACAACATTGGATAATTCAAGATCCACAATGAACTTCTGGAGTGAGTTTGCTGCACTGAAAGTAAGGGTACCGTCACACAGTGGCATTTTCATCGCTACGACTGCACGATTCGTGACGTTGCAGCGTCGTATAATTATCGCTCCAGCGTCGTAGACTGCGGTCACACGTTGCAATACACGGCGCTGGAGCGATAATTTCATGACGTATTTGCGATGTAGAAGCCGTTGGTTACTGTGCGCACATCGTATACAACCTGTGTCACACGATGCAATCATGCCGCCACAGCGGGACACTAGACGACGAAAGAAAGTTTCAAACGATCTGCTACGACGTACGATTCTCAGCGGGGTTCCGGATCGCAGTAGCGTGTCAGACACAGCGAGATCGTAAATGCATCGCTGGAACGTCACGAATCGTGCCGTCGTAGCGATGAAAATGCCACTGTGTGACGGTACCCTAAAGGGGCAGAATAATATTGCACGCCCCACTTTTCAGTTTTTGAATTTCCAAAAAAATTAAAAATATCCAATAAATTTCTTTCAACTTCACAATTGTGTTCCACTTGTTGTTGATTCTTCACCAAAAATTTACATTTGGTATCTTTATGTTTGTAGCATGATATGTGGGAAAAGGTTGAAAAGTTCCAGGAGGCCGAATACTTTTGCAAGGCACTGTATCAAAAAAACATACAGAATCGATATGTACTGTATTATTTTTTCGGACTATAAGGACCATAAGACGCACCCCAAATTTTGAGAAGAAAAATAGGGGAAAAAATGTGTCAAATGGGAGTCCGTCTTACAGTCCGAATTCAGTTTACCAGGGAAGAGATCGGCACAAGTAGAGGGGTGGTCACAGGGGTCGTTCGGTGGTCCAGGCTGGTGCGGTGGCCTCCAGGAATTCCCATTCCAGATTGGTGCGGTGGTGGTAGTCTGTGTTGTGACGCTGCTCTGTGCGGTGGCTGTGCTCTGAGGGGTGGTTTGGCAATGTGGGGTGGCTGGGCTCTGTGGGGTGGCTGGGCTCTGTGGGGCGGCTGGGCTCTGTGGGGCGGCAGCACACTGTGGTGTGGTGATGGTGGTGGGGCTCTGTGTTGGTGGCGGTTCTCCGCTGGCATTTTGTCAAAGCCCGAAAGCCCCCGCAGCTCCGTTGCTGCAAGGCGGTGGCTCAGGGAAAATGGCTGCCGGGGGTGACACTTGCAATGAGATCTCATCCCAAGATCTCAGGAGATGAGATCTCGTCCCCTCATTGCCAGGATCTGAATCTGAGCATGAGCTGCCCCGGCGGCCATTTTGCCAGAGGCCACGGCACCGCATCGCAGCAATGGATGTGCGGGGGCCTCGGGGCTTTGACAAAATGCCGGAGGAGCCCCACCACCACAACGGAGCCCTGCCACATCACAGAGCTCTGCAACCGCCACAGAGCACCTCCGCACCAGCTTGGGAAGGGAGGCTGCATCGGAACCGCCGCCACCGGGACCGCTGCCACAGGATTTGCAAGTATATTCCTACCATAAGACGAACTCTCAGTTTCCCCAAAAAGTTTTGGAGAAAAAAGTGCGTCTTATGGTCCAGAAAATATGGTATTTACATAGTTTTAAATCAATAAGAAAATACAGGTCCATCAAATTAAACCTTTCTCCACCAAATTTTGTATAATGCACAACCCAATTTGTTGTGAGAAAATCATTCGGTCCTTTATTTTTAGGTGCAGAATTGGTATTTACCATTAGTACCTCTTGTGGTAGAACATTCCACACTCAAACTGCTCTAACTGTACAGAACACTTTCCTATTTACAGTGGCTTGCAAAAGTATTCACCCCCTTGGCTTTTTATCTATTTAGTTACATTACTGTAAGGGAGTGTCACATTCCTACCCTACTGGTTATGCTGCTATGTACATATTTACCATTTAGTGTATTGTAGTATAGGGCAAGTGTAGGACCCATTATCAGACACTGGATGGGGCACTACATTGTATATAGTCATGTAGGAGGGGCTGTCTGTGTTAAGTAAAATTGTCTTCCTGTTTTTAGTTAGTTAGAGCCTGGGAGCTGAACAGCTCAGGAGGGCTTTAGTGCCCAGATAGTCCCGTGGGGCTTAATGCCCGGGACCACACAATGACACCTCCGTAACATTAAGCAAGGACCCAGCCATTCACAGTCTGGATGGACAGAAGTACAGCTGAGGCAGCAGCATTACCACAGTTCAGGACAGAAGCTAGAGAAGTGGTCCGTGAACAGTACAGGGACACAGGTCGCTCACCATGTGGCAGATCATTGCTTGGGCTGATGCCTTTTGTACCGGGGCAAAACGAACGGAGGAATACTCAGGTGTATTGAGATCACACAGGGAGTAAGCTGCATTATCGTAAGAGGCGGTATGTCCCCGTAATATCCTGCAG
This sequence comes from Ranitomeya variabilis, assembly GCF_051348905.1. Lineage (NCBI taxonomy): Eukaryota > Metazoa > Chordata > Amphibia > Anura > Dendrobatidae > Ranitomeya > Ranitomeya variabilis. The sequence goes on from NC_135234.1 coordinate 165,281,404, forward strand.
CACGTAGAAGAAAGCGTAAGGAGAGCGGAGAACGTGAACTGCTTGGAGCCTAATGCTAATGATGTAACTGACTGGAATATGCTGAGACAAACAAATAGTAAAGTTCATCATTTTAACTTGGAAAAGGACTCTGTCTCTTATTGTTCAACGGGAAGCAGAGAAACTTCAGTCAACTTGATGGGACCCAGATGGTACAGAGGGTGAAAGGAAAGGTATGCTGCAGAAGGGACATTGTTTGCATGTAATTGGGGGCCAGGGTGTGTGTGATCAGTTAACCTCAGCCACGACTACGGCTCTGGCATGGCCTTTTACATTACAACACATGTTTAAATATTTTTGTAATCTGATTAGTTTATGATGCATGAGCACTAAATAGTCTAAGATAGTGAAGGGAAGTGAGAACAAAATAGGCATACGTTAAATTTATGGTATCAAATAACAAAGAATTGGCATGTGCATATTGTGGTGCGGTGACCCACGTTACAGCCAGGGGGCGCTGTGTGTGTGCTTCAAGATGCGCTTGGAGGCATAAATGTGATGAGACTAAGTCCGGCAGGAGTGTTAATGGCCGGTGTGTGTGTTGCAGAGGAAGACACTCTGTGCTGTCAATCTGAAGTTTGGTTGGTGTGCTGGGACCTGTAGTCCCACAAGTAGTTGTGTAATGCTAATGGGAGATTGGCAGGGCTAGTTATGAGAGATGGGAGGGTCAGACTAGCCACACACACCCACACTCCCACCCAGGGGAGTGGTTACAGGTATGTAATGTGACCACAGTGTGGTTCCTGTGTATGGATCCGTTTGGTCCATGTGCAAGGTCCTGGATGGTGAGTGTTGGAGACTCCTGGTATTGGAGAAGTCCTGCAAGCACCTGAGACTGTGGACCTGATGTACGGTCAGTGTTGGATTGTCCTGGTATGGGCTGGAGTCCTGGAGGCACTGAGACCGTGAGTCCTGCAATAGCCTGGGTGTTGGATTGTCCTGAAGTGGGCTGGAGTCCTGGAAGCACTGCTGAGGCTATGGACTGAATGCTCAAGGGTGTTGGATTGTCCTGGTATGGGCTGGAGTCCTGCAAGCACCTGGGAAGAGTGAGTCCTGCAATAGCCCGTGTGTTGGATTGTCCTGGGATGGACTGGAGTCCTGGAAGCACTGCTGAGGCTATGGACTGAATGCTTGAGGTGTTGGATTGTCCTGGTATGGACTGGAGTCCTGCAAGCACCTGGTAAGAGTGTGAGTCCTGTAAGCACTTGGGTAGATCATGGACTGATGGCCTGTGTGTTGGAAGTGCCTGTGACTGGTCTTCCTGGAAGCACATGGAAAGGCTGCATCTACAGAGCCTGAGACAGTTTCTGTGTTGTGGAAGCTACAGTTCCTACTGTGGGTCTGGACTATCCGAGGTGCCCTGGTCACAAGGACGGTGATCCCAGTGAGGCAGTTTCCCTGTGAACCAGCACTGGCAGGAGTCAGTGTGTGGAGCCGAAGTTCCTGTGAGGTAATCCCTGGTATGGGAAAAACCTGTGATATACAGCAGAGACGTATCTGCCATTGGAACAGACTGTCGGGGTTAAATATGTTCCGTTGATGCATGTAATGAACTGTAATGGAGAGAGATACCAGTGTGACCACTGAAGGCAATGTAAAACCGTATGTGATATGCTGATATGGCGGTATAATGAACTGTTTGTGTTATGGTTTATGACGTTTAATAAACCGGAATAGACTGTTTAAGTGGAGAAATCGTGCCTGAGTGCTTAAATCCCATGCCAAGCGAGTGTCCCCCAACACACTCAGGTAGCGTTTCGCCACATTATGTATTCACTTGCTATCTGGTGCAAGCAATTACTTTCATATGTCACATGCTTAGTGAAAAGAAGTCCACTTTTGTGCAATCTAAATGTCATGGGGTCTGTCAGAATATACACACACACACATACACACCTTTTATGAAAGGTCACAGAGGCTGCAACACCATTTAGTAAGAGGCATCACTAACCAAACACCACCATGAAGACAAGGAAATCTACAAAGAAGTCAGTGACAAAGTTGTTTGGTGAGAAGTAAAAGTCAGGGTTGGGTTATACAAAAAATATCCCAATCTCTGATGATCCCTTGGAGCACCATCAAATCCATTATCATTGAATGGAAAAAACATGGTACCACAACAAACCTGCCAAGAAATGGAGCCCACCAAAACTCTCAGCCTGGAAAAGGAGGGTTTTAATCAGACAGGCAGCATCAAGATCAAAGAAAACCCTGAAATATCTGCAGAGTTCCCAAGCCGAGAGTGTAGTATCTGTCTATACAACTACAATAAGTCACACACTCCATTGAGGTGGCCTTTATGGAAGAGTGGGCAGAAAAAGCCTCTACTTACACACAAAAATTGTAAGGCTCATTTTGAATTTGCCATAAGACATGTGGGAGACTCCCCAAATGTATGGAGGAAGGTGCTGTGGTCAGATTATACCAAAATTGAACTTTATGGCCACAAAGGTACGCACTATGTTTGGCACTAAACCAACACTGTTCATCACCCCAAGAAAACTATCCCCACAGTGAAACATGGTGGTGGTAGCATCATGCTGTAGGAATGCTTTTCAGAGCAGGGACAGGGGAAATGGTCCAAGATGAGGGGAAGATGGATGGTGGGAAATAAAGGGGCATTCTTGAGTAAAACCTGTTTCAGTCTGTCAGTGATTTGAGAGTGGGACGGAGGTTCACCTGCCAACAAGACAATGATCCAAAACATACCAGCTCTACCCTCACCTACTGTATCCTCACCCATCCCTTATAAATTGCGAGCCCTCGTGGGCAGGGTCCTCTCTCCTCCTGTACCAGTCGTGACTTTTATTGTTTAAGATTACTGTATTTGTTTTTTATTATGTATACCTCTTTTCACATGTAAAGCGACATGGAGTAAATGGCGCTATAACAATAAATAATAACAATAATAATACTGCTAAAGCAACATTCAAGTGGTTTAAGGGGAAACGTGTAAATGTTCTGGAGTGACCTAGTCAAAGCCCAGACCTTAACCCAATTGAGAATTTGTGGTCAGACTTGAAGATGAAAACCATCTAACTTGAAGGAGCTGAAACAGTTTTGCCTTGTGGAATGAGCAAAAATCCCAGTGGCAAGATATAGAAACTCATATACTTATCCAAAGTGAGTTGCAGTTGAAATGAAAACAAAAGGAGACTCTACAAAAGTACTCACTTTAGGGGGTGAATACTTATGCACAGTGACATTTTCAGTTTTATGTCCTATTTGTTGTTTGCTTCATAATAAAAAGAAAACCAAATTTCCACAGTTATGGCATGTTCTTTACATTAATTGATGCAAACCCTCAAAAATACAGTGAAATTGCAGGTTGTGAAGTAGAAAAACACGAATAATGTCAAGGGGGTGAATACTTTCACAAGCCACTGTAGCTGATGGATTCGTGTGTTCTTCACACTTAAGACTGTTCCCTGATGTTTAAGCAGGGACTACACTATAACAATTAAAACTTAAAGATATAACAAAAAATACCTGTCTTTTTCCATAAATTTCTTGAAATCTCGCTGTGGTGGTTTTGGTAGGAGTCCCAGACAAGAACAAAGAGAGTCTTCCTCAGAACCAAAGCCATTGTAAGGTGGAGTCTTCTTCTCGATCTTTGCATGTTGAGAAACTTTGTACTGAACAGGTGTAAAATCCTCTAAAAGCCAAAAAATAAATAAATTAACTATATCGGATATTAGGACGGTATCTTGTGGGATGTATGTAGCATCATCATGACCTATTAGAACACAACTACCAGATTTCGAAGAAACAGGCCTTTTTTTCTAACGTGTGAAAGTAAAATTTGTAATAAGGCGCCAAGCCAATTTTGAAGATTTCGAGAAAAAAAGTATGAAGTGTTAATGTCTCTGAAAAACAAATCTCTTCCAATTGCCAGATAATGTTTGTAGTCTATGATTTACAGCCACTGTGCCATTCTCTAATCCAAGCTGCAGGGTATGAAAAATGAATGTATAAGACTATATTTATGGAAATTAGTTTCCGTAATGTAAAACGCCACAACAGGGGATGGAAAACATCTGTAAGTGTAAAAAATGGTAGAAGGGAATAAATGGTGATATGATGCCCCCTAGTGGAGTGTTATGTTCAACAATCTGTATCCCAGTGCTTTCTTGTAATATAAGGTTATATTCGGACGCACGTATTTACGGTCCGCGACCTGCAAAAGTGCGCAAAGGACCAAACATGGACCAATTATAGCCTTTGCGATATTGCACATGAACGATTTTTCATTCATCTCAGGTGAATAAAAATTTTGACTGCTTTGATGTTGCCTGTTTTACACACCAGAACAGTGTATGTAATGGCAGGTAGCGCCTGCACCGTTCTTCAAGCAGAGGAGTGCATGGAGCTGCATACAGAGTGAGCCATATCTCCAATTTGCAGATATGAATGGCTAGAGTATTACAACAGTCATCTTGACAAGGTCAAAATCTTTTTCAGTGAAACCATTTAAAGTGACTTTGTTTCCAGGTTTTTGAGAGCAGCATAATGCAGAGACAGAGACCTTGATTCTAGCAATGTGTTACTTACTAGGCTGCTGCTGTAGTTTTGATAAAATCACTATTTTAACCTGCTACCATGTAGTCATCCATATTCATGAGCTCTATATAATCCCTCCCCATCACTGATTGGCAGCTTTCTGGGTATACTGTGCCTAGGCAGAAAACTGAGAAATCAGTAGAGTGAGCGGGCAGGGTTAAACAGAGCTCAGAAGCATATAAAGTAGTGTTTTTATCAAAACTGTAGCAAGCAGCCCAGTAAGGGACACATTGCTAGAATCAGCGTTTCTGCTCCTAAATCATACTACTGTTAAATGTGTCAAATTAAGGCCAGCTTGAGTTTTTGTAAACTAAAATCAGGAATGAAACAATCAGAAAAAAAGTATAATAGAAACAGGTCACCACTTCTGTATTTATCACCCACTCCTGGTTTTGGCTTACAAATACTGAGGTAAAATACTGAACAAATACTGAACATGTTAACGTGGCCTAACAAATAAAGTTGCACTCTGTAGCGCTATAGCATGAAAAGATGAAATATATGAAATTGGAATTGCATTACTGCTCTAGAAAATAGAAAAAAACAAAGATACTTAGTGCATAAATGTACCAATTAGTGTACGCCCAACAGCCAACGACAAGGCAATCACCTTTGCTGGGAACCGAACCTAATGCGATTCCTCTCATGGGCTGATAGCCTACGTTTATATGGGTAGGTAGGGCTGATGGATGGAGTGCCTATGCATACAAATATCAAAGACTGTCACCAAACAGAGAGTAGGTGTGAACAGGTGAATACTAAGAGAAGCTATGTCCATACTTAACTAACAAATACATTTGCACTCTGCAACGCTATAGCGTGCAAACATGAAATTTAGAAATTGGAATCGCTTTACTGCTTTTCCTATTTTCTATAGCCGTAATACAATTTCAATTTCATATATTTCATATTTGCATGCTATAGCGTTACAGACTGCAACTTTCTTTGTCAGTTATATATGGAGGTGGCTACTCTTGGTAAAAAATGATACGCACTTGGAAGTGATCTGAGGTATCACAGGAACCGTTTCTATTTAAAGTTTGTCTGGTTTATTTCCGTACATAAATCACATCACAGGAAAACTTAAATACAGCCTTTGTCCAGCTCAAAGTGAAACATAAAGTAACAGGTCCATACATTAGTGCTTGTTAGCCCTCCTGGCTTAGAGTCCTGCTTCTTAGTTGTTTAGCAAAGGCAAGCAATCCAGGAGATCTGCACACCTCCATACACAGAACTACGTGTGAGACAAGCAGGTCTCATTTTACAAAGTGAACCACACCCAGAAGTGGAGAACAGCCATCTCTCCCAACTCTTCAGCTGCGCACAATCAACCTGTCATGGCCGATTAACTCCTTCTAGTCCTATATGTACTAAAGCATTAATCCAGGTTTATCTCCCATCCACTAGGTGTCCTACAGCTTCCTTATAACCTGTTCACATCTGGTCTCTGTTTGAAAGTGATGGTCAGTTTTTAATATTTAGATGGAGTATCAAAAACCTGGTGACAGATTCCCATTAACAATCAAACATAAAGTAATATTCACAACAAGCTTAAATGGTACTAGTGAACCATGCATTTTAATAAAGTAAAAAAAAAGATATACAAACCAAAAGTATGCCAAACAAATACTCTTTAGGCCTGATTCACAAGTTCCATGTTTGAACACTAACATGAAAAAAATAGTACTGGTATCATCAGTGTTTTGGATCAGAGTTTACCATCAATGTGTCATTAGTGTATGGTCCGTGTGTCCGTTTTTACCATCAGTGTGTCATTCGTGTGTAAATTTTATGATTAATGTGTCATCAGTGTTTTTCAAAGATGGGTACAGAGATATATACAGTGCCCCCACTCCCCACCCCCTCCTTGGCTTTTTACCTACCGTATATACTCGAGTATAAGCCGACCCGAGTATAAGATGACCCCCCTAATTTTGCCACAAAAAACTGGGAAAACTTATTGACTCGCGTATAAGCCTAGGGTGGAAAATGCAGCAGCTACCGGTAAATGTCAAAAATAAAAATAGATACCAATAAAAGTAAAATTAATTGAGACATCAGTAGATTAAGTGTTTTTGAATATCCATATTGAATCAGGAGCCCCATATAATGCTCCATACAGTTCATGATGGGCCCCATAAGATGCACCATATTAAAATATGCCCCATATAATGCTGCACAAAGGTTAATAATGGCCCCATAAGATGCTCCATAGAAACATTTGCCCCATACAATGCTGCATAAAGGTTGATGGCCCCTAAAGATGCTCCACACATTATGGCCCCATAAGATGCTCCACACATTATGGCCCCATAGGATGCTCCATACATTGTGGCCCCATGAGATGCTCCATACATTATGGCCCCATAAGATGTTCAAAACATTATTCCCCATTAAGATGCTCCACACATTATGGCCCCATGAGATGCTCCATACATTATGGCACCATAAGATGCTCCATACATTGTGGCCCCATGAGATGCTCTACACATTATGGCCCCATGAGATGCTCAATACATTATGGTCCCATAAGATGCTCAAAACATTATTCCCCATTAAGATGCTCCACACATTATGGCACCATAAGGTGCTCCATACATTGTGGCCCCATGAGATGCTCCATACATTGTGGCCCCATGAGATGCTCAATACATTGTGGCCCCATAAGATGCTCCACACATTATGGCCCCATAAGATGTTCAAAACATTATTCCCCATTAAGATGCTCCACACATTATGGCCCCATGAGATGCTCCATACATTATGGCACCATAAGATGCTCCATACATTGTGGCCCCATGAGATGCTCCACACATTATGGCCCCATGAGATGCTCAATACATTATGGTCCCATAAGATGCTCAAAACATTATTCCCCATTAAGATGCTCCATACATTGTGGCCCCATGAGATGCTCCACACATTATGGCCCCATGAGATGCTCAATACATTATGGTCCCATAAGATGCTCAAAACATTATTCCCCATTAAGATGCTCCACACATTATGGCACCATAAGATGCTCCATACATTGTGGCCCCATGAGATGCTCCATACATTGTGGCCCCATGAGATGCTCCATATATTGTGGCCCCATGAGATGCTCCATACATTGTGGCCCCATGAGATGCTCCATACATTGTGGCTCCATGAGATGCTCCACACATTAGGGGCCCCATGAGATGCTCCACACATTATGGCCCCATGAGATGCTCCACACATTATGGCCCCATGCGATGCTCCACACATTTGCCCCATTTGCTGTTGCTGCGATTAAAATAAAAAAAATCACATACTCACCTCTCTTCGCTCAGGCCCCCGGCACTTGCGATAGTCACCTTCCTCGTTCCATCGCTGCGCGCTGCTCTGTCTTCCATCCTCTGCACTGACTGTTCAGGCAGAGGGCGGTGCGCACACTAATCGCGTCATCTGACCTGAACAGTCACAGCCAGAGGACGGAAGGCAGAGCAGCACGCAGAGATGGAACGAGGAAGGTGAATATCGCGCAATGCTCACCTCCCCCGATATACTCACCTGCTCCCAGCGCGGTCCCTGGCAGCGTCTCACTGTCAGATGGAGCCGGCGGCATCTTCCTGTGTTAAGTGGTCACGTACCGCTCATTACAGTAATGAATATGCGTGCATATTCATTACTGTAATGAGCGGTACCACGTGACTGCTGAACACAGGAAGAGCTGCCCGGAGACCATGGGACATGCAGGGACCGTGCCAGGAGCAGGTGAGTATGTGACAGCCGCCGCTCCCCCTCACCTGCCGACCCCTCGCCGACACTGACTCGAGTATAAGCCAAAAGGGTCACTTTCAGCCCATTTTTTGGGGCTGAAAATCTCAGCTTATACTCGAGTATATACGGTATTTTTTTACATTACAAACTGTGTTTAAATATTATTTTAACAGATTTGTGTCTGATGCATCAGCGCTAAATAGTCTAAGGCTACGTTCACATTTGCGTTGTGCGCCGCAGCGTCGGCGCCGCAGCGCACAACGCAAACAAAAACGCAGCAAAACGCATGCACAACGCTGCGTTTTGCGCCACATGCGTCGTTTTTTTCATTGAATTTGGACGCAGCAAAAATGCAACTTGCTGCGTCCTCTGCGCCCCGACGCGGGCGCCGCAGCGACGCATGCGGCGCAAAACGCAAGTGCGCCGCATGTCCATGCGCCCCCATGTTAAATATAGGGGCGCATGACGCATGCGGCGCCGCTGCGGCGCCCGACGCTGCGGCGCTGGCCGCAAATGTGAACGTAGCCTAAGTTGGTGAAGTGAGAAAAATATAGGCAAAAATTAAATTTAAGAGGTAAAACAAATAAAATTTGGCATGTGCATATGTATTTAGCCCTTTTGCTATGAAGTCCCTACCTTCATAAGTCCCATGAGTAGTGCAAGGAAGTCCACTTATGTGCAATCTAAGGCCGGCGTCACACTCGGCGTAAGACAATACGCCACGTATTATACGTCCGTACTACGGCCGTAATACGGAGAAATGTTCCCAAAATAGTGATCCGTAGTCAGGGTGTGTCAGCGTATTTTGCGCATGGCATCCTCCGTATGTAATCCGTATGGCATCCGTACTGCGAGATTTTCGCGCAGGCTTGCAAAACCGACATCTAATGGATTTATGTGCTCAAATGTTAGGGAAAACATATATACAGTATATATATATATATATGTCATTGAGACACATATATATATATTCTGTATTTAGATTTCATTCAGCGCGATATCTGTGATAAGCCGGTAATTCAATTGCCGGCTTTTCATTTCTCCTGCACAAACCCGACAGGATATGAGACATGGTTTACATATAGTAAACCATCTCATATCCCCATTTTTTTGCATATTCCACACTACTAATGTTAGTAGTGTGTATGTGCAAAATTTCAGCGCTGTAGCTGCTAAAATAAAGGGTTAAATGGCGGAAAAAATTGGCGTGGGCTCCCGCGCAATTTTCTCCGCCAGAGCGGTAAAGCCAGTGACTGAGGGCAGATATTAATAGCCAGGAGAGGGTCCATGGTTATTGGCCCCCCCGTGGCTAAAAACATCTGCCCCCAGCCACCCCAGAAAAGGCACATCTGGAAGATGCGCCTATTCTGGCACTTGGCCACTCTCTTCCCACTCCCTGTAGCGGTGGGATATGGGGTAATGAAGGGTTAATGCCACCTTGCTATTGGAAGGTGACATTAAGCCAGATTAATGATGGAGAGGCGTCAATTATGACACCTATCCATTATTAATCCAATTGTAGGAAAGGGTTAAAAAACACACACACACATGATTGAAAAGTATTTTAATGAAATAAACACAGCGGTTGTTGTAATAATTTATTGTTCTCTCAATCCATCAGGAACACCCTCGCTTGGCAACATAATAAACGCACAAGATACATACCTTCTGATGTACTGTCAGGTCCAACGATGTAATCCATCTGAAGGGGTTAACTAATATTACAGGCAGGAGCCCTGCTAATGCAGCTGTGCTCCGTGCTTGTAATTCCCCTGCGAATGAATGAAATGTAGGTCATTGACCTACATTTCATTCATTCGCGGTGAGGCGCCCTCTGGTGGATGTTCTCATGAACTGCAGCCTGGGAACTTTTTCCCACGCTCCAGGTCATATGAGGACATCCAGCAGGGGGCGCATCACCGCGACTGAAGGAAATGTAGGTCAATGACCTACATTTCATTCATTCGCAGGGGAATTACAAGCACGGAGCACAGCTGCATTTAGCAGGGCTCCTGCCTGTAATATTAGTTAACCCCTTCAGATGGATTACATCGTTGGACCTGACAGTACATCAGAGAGGGTATGTATCTTGTGTGTTTATTGTTTTGCCAAGCGAGGGACTGCAAATGGATTTGAGAGAACAATAAATTATTACAACAACCGCTGTGTTTATTTCATTAAAATACTTTTCAATCATGTGTGTGTGTGTTTTTTAACCCTTTCCTACAATTGGATTAATAATGGATAGGTGTCATAATTGACGCCTCTCCATCATTAATCTGGCTTAATGTCACCTTCCAATAGCAAGGTGGCATTAACCCTTCATTACCCCATATCCCACCGCTACAGGGAGTGGGAAGAGAGTGGCCAAGTGCCAGAATAGGCGCATCTTCCAGATGTGCCTTTTCTGGGGTGGCTGGGGGCAGATGTTTTTAGCCACGGGGGGGGGCCAATAACCATGGACCCTCTCCTGGCTATTAATATCTGCCCTCAGTCACTGGCTTTACCGCTCTGGCGGAGAAAATTGCGCGGGAGCCCACGCCAATTTTTTCCGCCATTTAACCCTTTATTTTAGCAGCTACAGCGCTGAAATTTTGCACATACACACTACTAACATTAGTAGTGTGGAATATGCAAAAAAAAGGGGGATATGAGATGGTTTACCGTATGTAAACCATGTCTCATATCCTGTCGGGTTTGTGCAGGAGAAATGAAAAGCCGGCAATTGAATTACCGACTTGTCACTAACACCGCTGCGTATTTCTCGCAAGTCACACTGCTGGTCCGTGTGGAATCCGTATTTTTCTCGCCCCCATAGACTTTCATTGGCGATTTTTTTGCGCAGTACGCTGACAAACGCAGCATGCTGCGATTTTGTACGGCCGTAGAAAGCCGTATAATACTGAACCGTAATATACGGCTAATAGGAGCAGCCCCATTGAGAATAATTGTGCCGTATGTTATGCGAGTTTTACGGACGTAGTTTCTGCGCTCTTACGTCCGTAAAACTCGCCAGTGTGACGCCGGCCTAAGTGTCATGGGTCAAGTGTCACATGATCGGGGGTCAGCGGTGCATTGCCATAACAACCAGAGGTCTCCTTGAGACCTCTATGGTTGTTGATGGCCGATTGCTTTGAGCGCCACCCTGTGGTCGGTGTTCAAAGTACACCTGGATTTCTGCTACATAGAGGTGATCTGTACTTCACCTCTATGTAGCAGAGGCGATCGAGTTGTGCATGCTTCTAGCCTCCTATGGAGGCTATTGAATCATGCCAAAATTTTAAAAAAAAGTGTTTAAAAATATAAAAAAATAAAAAATATATAAAAGTTCAAATCACCCCCCTTTCTTCCCAATCAAAATAAAACAATAAAAAAAAAATTAAACATACACATATTTGGTATCGCCGCGTTCAGAATCGCCCGATCTATCAATAAAAACAAAGGATTAACCTGATCGCTAAATGGCGTAGCGAGAAAAAAAATCAAAACGCCAAAATTACGTTTTTTTGGTCGCCGCGACATTGCATTAAAATGTAATAACGGGCGATCAAAAGAATGTATCTACACCAAAATGGTATAATTAAAAACGCCAGCTTGGCACGCAAAAAATAAGCCCTCACCCGACCCCAGATCATGAAAATTGGAGTCGCTACGGGTATCGGAATATCGCGCAATTTTTTTTTTTTTTTAGCAAACTTTGGAATTTTTTTTCACCACTTTGATAAAAAATAACCTAGACATGTTAGGTGTCTATGAACTCGTAATGACCTGGAGAATCATAATGGCAGGTTAGTTTTAGCATTTGGTGAACCTAGCAAAAAAGCCAAACGAAAAACAAGTGTGAGATTGCACTTTTTTTGCAATTTCATCACACTTGGAATTTTTTTCCCGTTTTCTGTTACACGGCATGGTAAAACCAATGGTATCGTTCAAAAGTACATCTCATCCCGCAAAAAATAAGCCCTCACATGGCCATATTGACGGAAAAATAAAAAAGTTATGGCTCTGGGAAGGAGGGGAGCGAAAAACGAAAACGAAAAAACGGAAAAAGCTCCGGGGGTGAAGGGGTTAAGGAAGAGTGGGCAGAAAAAAGCCTTTCCTTTCACACAAAAATTAAAGGCTCATTTTCAGTTTGTCAAAAGATAGGAAGATGCTATGGTCAGATGAAACCTGTCTGGTGCTAAACCAACATAGCTCATCACCCCAAGAATACCATGCCCACAGTGAAACATGGTGTTGGCAGCATCATGCTGTGGAAATGCTTTTCAGCAGCAGAAAAAGGAAAAATGGTTTGGGTCAAGGGGAAGATGGATGGTGCAAAATACATGGATATTCATGAACAAAGCCTGTTTCAGTCTTTCAGTGATTTGAGTCTGGGACGGAGGTTCTAATTCCAAAAAAACAATGACCCAAAGCATACTGCTAAAGCAACACTTGAGAAGTTTAAGGGGAAAGTTGTACATTTTTGTAGTGACTTAAGGTACCTTCACACTAAACGACATCGCTAGCGATCCGTGATGTTGCAGCGTCCTGGATAGCGATATCGTTTAGTTTGACATGCAGCAGCGATCAGGATCCTGCTGTGATATCGCTGGTCGTTGAACAAAGTTCAGAACTTTATTTGGTCGTCCGACCGGCGTGTAACGTCGTGTTTGACACCAAAAGCAACGATACCAGCGATGTTTTACACTGGTAACCAGGGTAAACATCGGGTTACTAAGCGCAGGGCCGCGCTTAGTAACCCGATGTTTACCCTGGTTACCAGTGTAAAATGTAAAAAAAACAAACAGTACATACTCACCTTCGCGTCCCCCGGCGTCCGCTTCCCACACTGACTGAGCGCCGTAAAGTGAAAGTGAAAGTACAGCACAGCGGTGACGTCACCGCTCTGCTGTTAGGGCCGGCGCTCAGTCAGTGCAGGAAGCGGACGCCGGGGGACGCGAATGTAAGTATGTACTGTTTTTTTTTTCTACATTTTACGCTGGTAACCAGGGTAAACATCGGGTTACTAAGCGCGGCCCTGCGCTTAGTAACCCGATGTTTACCCTGGTTACCCGGGGACCTCGGCATCGTTGGTCGCTGGAGAGCGGTCTGTGTGACAGCTCTCCAGCGATCAAACAGCGACGCTGCAGCGATCGGCATCGTTGTCGCTATCGCTGCAGCGTCGCTTAATGTGAAGGTACCTCTAGTCAAAGCCCAGACCTTAATCCAATGGAGAATCTGTGGTCAGACTTGAAGATTACTGTTCACCAGAGTAAACATTCTTAATTGAAGGATCTGGAGCAGTTTTGCTTTGAGGAATGGGCAAAAATCCCACTGGTCAGATGTGGAAAGCTCAGAGACTTATTCAAAGCGACTTGCAGCTGTAATTGATGCAAAACTAGGCTCCACAAAGTACTGACTTTTGGGGGGTGAATAGTTATGCACACTGAAGTTTTCAGTTACTTTGCCCTATTTGTGGTTTGCTTCAAACAAAAAAATCAAAACAAATGTTCTTAGCTATAGGCATGTTCTTTATATGAACTGATGCAAACCCTCAAAAAAAACGGTCAGATTCCAGGTTGTGAGGTAGCAAAATATGAAAACATGCCAAGGGGAGTGAATACTTTCACAAGCCACTGTAAATTACAAACCTTCAACTATACTTTGCAATGTTAAACACGGACATTACACGGATGATATTTGTGTGCACAACGTGTTTTTCACAGACCCAAAGACTTGCACTGGTGTTTCTCATTCGTGATATGAGAAAATAATGGACACGTCTCTGTAAGTATTGCACGGACTCACGGTCCGTGGAAAAACACGGACACGTGAACAGCCCCACAGACTATATAATGGGTACATGTTGCATCCGTAAAAAAGTGAATGCAAGTTATCAAAGGAAAAAGTTGTATGAGGGGACAATTAAATGAGTGACTGTTCTATAGTCGAACTGCTGACACCAAAAATCTATATAATCCATATACACCAAAGTTGATGTGAATGAAGCCCAAAACAAATTATAATTTTATAATTCTGTAATTGTTATTATAATGAGAAATGATCTTTAAAACAGAATGATCCACAATAACTAAGCACACTACCTAAAATAAAACTCCTTTCTGTATTCTAGCAAAGAGTTTTACAAGGACAAGGAAAACAAAACCATAGAATTGACCCGAGCAGAGCGGTAATTTGGTTGTACTAGATTAACCTTACACTTCACAAATATAATTGATTTAGGTTGTTTTGATGTGTATATAATCAATATTAATGCAATGAAAGCTCAGCCTCTGTTACAGAAAGCTTGCTATCAATAGGAGATCAGTTTACTAAATGTTCCAATACATAAAATGCTTCTTTTGGAGCAGAGCGAAATTCTGTCCATTGTCTTACATAAAAACCACATTTTTAGGGAATGTGCAGAAAACATATTTTTTCGGGTGGATTCTGCTCTGAAAATGGTTTGAAAAAGCGCTAAAAGGTCAAAAGAATGAACATATTCATCTCAGGTAAAAACGACTTGCTGTTCACATGTTCAGGCTTTTGAGCTTCTTTTACACACTTCATGTCTCTGAAGACATAATGTGGTTGTTGAGACTTTTACCAGCGTCATTGCTTCAAAAACCAATAGTGATTTTGTCATTGTTGAATGGAGTTAAAACAAAAAATGGCAATACAAAAAACAACGAAAAACACTTAAAAAAAACCCATCAGCCCTCAGGAAATAACTACTAAAAAGACGCTAAAATGATAACTAAGGCCGGTTTCACACGTCAGTGGCTCCGGTACGTGAGGTGACAGTTTCCTCACGTACCGGAGACACTGACACACGTAGACCCATAAAAATCAATGCATCTGTTCAGATGTCATTGATTTTTTCCGGACCGTGTCTCCGTGTGCCAAACACGGAGACATGTCAGTGTTCGTGGGAGCGCACGTATTACACGGACCCATTAAAGTCAATGGGTCCGTGTAAAACACGGACCTCACACGGACGTTCTCCATCTGGGGTCCGTGTGCGTGCAGGAGACAGCGCTACAGTAAGCGCTGCCCCCCCCACATTGTGCTGAATCCGCAATTCATATGTTCCCTGCAGCAGCGTTTGCTGCAGAGAAAATATGAATAATAGTGTTTAAAATAAAGATCTATGTGTCCTCCGCCCCCCCACCCCCTGTGCGCCCCCCCGCTGTTCAGAAAATACTCACCCGCTCCCACGTTGGCTGTCACTCCTTCCTCTCTGCCCCGCGCCTCCTACTGTATGCGGTCACGTGGGGCCGCTCATTTACAATCATGAATAGTCGGCTCCGCCCCTATGGGAGGTGGAGCCACATATTCATGGCTGTAAATGATCGGCCCCACGTGACCGCATACACTAGAAGCCGCGGCCAGACCAGGAAGCAGCGAGGGAGGCGGGTAAGTATTTTCTGAACAGCGGGGGGGGCGCACAGGGGGTGGGGGGGCGGCGGACACATAGATCTTTATTTTAAACACTATTATTCATATTTTCTCTGCAGCAAACGCTGCTGCAGGGAACATATGAATCGCGGCTTCAGCACGATGCAGGGTACCACACGCGTGGGTACCACACGCTCCGTGTGGTACCCACTCGCCATACAGGTGGCACACGTGTGCCGCACGTATGGCCTACGTGAGTTCCCAGGCACACGGACACGGATAACTCCGGTACCGATTTATTCCGGTACCGGAATTATCTGGACGTGTGGGACAGCCCTAAAGTGAACCTGACAGCTGATACATGCTGCCCGATCCACTGGCTCTATGACCTCAGCAGGGTATGTTTTTCCTAAACAAGCCCTTTAACCCCTTTACCCCACCAGCCTGTTTTCACCTCCCTAACTAGGCCATATTTTACAATCCTGACCAGTGTCACTTTATGAGGTGATTCTCTTGAACGCTTCAACATATCCCAATGATTTTGAGTTGTTTTTTGTGACACATTTTACTTCATGATAGTAGTAAATTTATGTCGACATGATTTGCGTATTTTATGAAAGTATAGAAAATTTTACAAAACTTATGAAAAATTCACAATTTTTGAACTTTGAATTTTTATGTCCTAAAAAAAAAATCATACTACACAAAAGAATTAATAAATAACATTTATCACGTCTACCTTATGTTAGCTTCATTAATTGAAAGATATTTTCTTTTCAATAGGAAGTTTGAAGGGTAAAAAAAATTCAGTAGTTTTTCACTTTCCATCGAAATTTAGAAATCCTATTTTTTTTAGGGACCACTTCATTTTTAAAGTGACTTTGAGGATTCTATAAGTCAGAAAACCCCAAACTAGACCCCATTGTAAAAAAATGGCCCACCTCACAGTATGCAAAAGCGCATTGAAGAAGTTTAACACTTCAGGTGCTTCATAAGAATAATAGCTAAGTGGAGAAAAATAATGAAAAAAATTTGTGTTTTTCACTAAAATGTTCTTTTAGCTCCAAATTTTTCGCTTTCACATGGGTAACAGGAGAAAATGGACCACTTAATTTGTTGTGCAATTTCCCCTGAATATAATCAAATGTCGTGGACAACTACTGTATGGGTACATAGCAGGGCTCAGAAGGGAAGGATGACCATTTAACTTTTGGAGCACTGATTTGGCAGGAATTGACTGCTCGCACCATGCCACATTTGAAGAGTCGCTGAGGTGACAAAACAGCAGAAACCCCCCACAAGTGACCTGTAAAGGAAAGTGCCCCAGGTTGTACATTGTATATTTGCATTTGCATATCAGTGCAGGTGCCCGATGCTTCAAAGAGCCCTGCTGCCAGCACACCCACAGGTGCGTGCAGGGATGCGTGTGCCTGAAGCGGTGACGTCACATTCACCGCACCAGTGCTGGCACCCAGCCTGCACATGTGCAGGAGGAGGGCGAGGGCATGTCTTCACAGGAGCACGAACTGCTGGATTTAAATATCTGACAGCGGCAGCAATCAGTCTCTCGTCTATGCCTGCCCCCTCCTGTTCACCTGACCTGCCGCTGTCCCCCTCTCCATCCCCATGTGTCCTCTTCTTTCCTGCTTCCACCCCTCAGCCCACCATGACCGCAGCCCTCAGTGTCCTCCCCACCTGATCCCTCTCTCATTACCTCCCTACCTTCCATCTCTCTATGTGCTGCAGCCCACTGCCTCCTCTGTCCCATGTTCTTCGCCTGCCCCCTGCTGCTTACCTGATGCATCCTGTCCTCTTAGCCCCATTTTTCAATTTTCAAAAGAGCTATGGACCAAATAATTTATAAACACAATTTCTCCTGAGTTTGCCAATATCCTACATGTGATTGGAATTTAGTTTTCAGGCACAGTACAAAGTTCAGAAGGGAAACAGCGCCATATTGAAATGCAGATATTGCTGGGATGGTTTGGGAGTGCCATGTTACATTGGCAGAGCCCCTGAGGTGCCAGAACAATGAAATCCCCCATAACTGACACCATTTTACAAACTGCTCCCCTCAGTAAATACATCTAGTGATGCAGTGAGGATATTGATACCGCTTGTGTGTCACAGAATTTTATAACATTGGGTAGTGAACAAATAATAATTGCATTTTGATCAATAAAATACTGTTTTAGCCTCATATTTAACATTTTTGGCCCTGTAGTTTGTTACACAATTTATTCTGAAATTAGCAGTACCCTAGATGTGACTGTACAGTACTGTCTGGCCACACGGCAGGGCATGGGAGGGTAGGAGTGCTATCTGACTTTTGCAGTGCAGATTTTCCTACAATAGTTTGCACACTCTATTTGCAGAAAGCCTAACTGCAAGAACATAAAAAAAAAAAAACCTCAAGTGACCCCTTATTAGAATTTACACCCCTCTGGGAAGTCATCTGCTGGTGTAGTGACGATAAAGATTATAAGGGTATGTGTCCACGTTCAGGATTGCATCAGGATTTGGTCAGTATTTTTCATCAGTATTTGTAAGCCAAAACCAGGAGTGTAAACAATTAGAGGAAAAGTATAATAGAAACATATGCTCCACTTCTGCATTTATCACCCACTCCTGGTTTTGGCTTACAAATACTGATGAAAAATCCTGACCAAATCCTGATGCAATCCTGAACGTGGACACATACCCTTATTATTATTATTATTATTATTTGACTCTTTGAGTGATATCCTGTAACACAGTGGAAGTTGCAGAGTAAAAATGCAAATAAAATAATAATAATCTTTTATTTATATAGCGCCAACATATTCCGCAGCGCTTTACAGTTTGCACACATTGTTTATGCCCAATACATTGTGCCCAGCTCGTGCTTCTGGTGCAACGAACCCATAAATTAAGAGGACTCTCCTCACTACAGTAATGCCAAACATGTGGACTCTGTAATTTAGGTGGTGCTGAGAACGGACAGGGGAATTTGGATTTGGAAGCAAAGAGATCACTGGATTTCTTTTGGCGGGAGGCATATCTCTTTTCCAGGGCCTTTATGCTACTTGCAATGGGGACGCCCCTACATTTCCATTAACAGATGACAGACATGAGTGGGGACTTGCTTTTTGTGGATTGAGATGAAGATTTTATTGGAGGCATTTTTGGGTACAGAATATTTTGGATCAGTTCACATTTATCCTGCGCTCTATGCTAAACACTTACATTGGGGTTTCCATCTAAATCTTTGAAATATGTGATTCAGATGAGACTCCCGATGGATCCATTCACTAATAAGGCAATCAGAGCTACTCCTGACTTCATTTGGCCTCTATTCAGCAGTGTGCACTCCTAAAATGAGGAACATCGTTACATCATAGTCCAGATGGAGTCCAAAATAACTCTATCTGCCTCATTATAGGGAATGTTTCCTTGGGGTTCCGTCTGAATAACGTATTTCAGAGATTTACACGGAAACCCCTGTGTAAGCGCTCAGCGCAGAGCACAGGATAAATGTGAGCAGAGCCTTACTGCAATCTTTGGGAGGCAGAATGAAAAAATCAAAAGCAGGTGAAGAATTTTCTACACTTTTTAGCAAAAAAACCCCACTTTATTCTGTATCACCATATTTTGAGAGCTATCATTTTTCTATTTTCTTGCCGACAGAGTTATTTGGAGTTTTTAATTGGTATTAATTTTTGGCACATGACATTTTTTGATCACTTTCTATTGCGATTTTTGGAGGGCAGAATTAGCAAAAACATCAATTTAGGAATTGTTTTTTTTTTGTTTTTGTATGCTGTTCACCATGTGTTAAAAGTAATAAAAAGGCTTTATTCTTAAAAACAATATTGTAAAAAAAAAATGTTTTTTTCATCGATATATTCTGAAAGCTATAGCAGTTTAATTTTTCCGCTGACAGAGCTGCATGGGTGCTTGTTTTTTGCAGGACAAGATGACATTTTCAGGGATAACAATCATACTTACGTACGACTTTTTGATCACATTTCATTCCATATTTTGAACGGCTGTATGATGAAAAAACTTTGTTTTTGCTACGTTTTTTGTTGTTTACGTTATTCAAGAAAGGGGTTAAATAATGTGACATTTCAATTTTGTTTTTAGATAAGTATTGTTTTAAAAAAAATTTTGTTTATTTTGCATTTTTTTTATAAAAAAAAATATTATTTTGAACTTTTTTACTTAGTCCTATAGCACTTCAACTTTTAATTCTCTTATCATTGCTGTAACCTATTGCAATACTCATGTACTGTAATGCATCATAGCTCTCAGTGTTACACTGACCAAATGCCTTTTAGACTATACTGCTTGCATGGTCTAACAGGCCACCATAGCTGGCAAACTCGTAGGTAATTATTTGACCTCCAATTGCCATGACTACCATCGGCAGTGCGCAATTACATTGTGGAGGTGCTGATCGGGTGGGAGAGGGAACCCTCTGCCAGCCTTCTTAATGCTGCGGTCACTATTGATTGTGCCATTTAGAGGGTTAAAAGCCAGGAGCAGTGAGGTCAATCTGCGGGAAACCCTTCCCGATCATGACATACAGTTACGTCAAATGTTGGAAAGGGGTTAAATCCTTTACATTTGATCCCCTATTAAAATCTTTTATTGCAGTTTAGTGCTTGAAACAATTTGCAGATTATCTTGAATATTATATTCTGGATTAAAATAGTGTAAAGTATTATGAATTATATACATAATCCTCAATTACATAGAGGCTTCATATGCACAACTGACTTTATCTGCTGGATTTCTAGAAAATACTTTTTTTCTCTAGAAAATACTACAGTAATTTATATACACAATAAAGTATCCCATCTAGATTATATTCTATATTATTCTTACCAATCCCATATTTTGTTTTGTAATAGTTCTTGGTAAATTCATCACAGTCACATAAGATTATCTTTCTTCCCCAAGCATTGATTGCAGCACCAATCGTCAGATCACTATCGTTGTAAAATTCTTGATGCACAGATCCTGTCTGTTATACGACAAGTGATAAAATACATAGTAATACAATTATATAAGTGGAAAAAAGACACAGATCCATCAAGTTCAATCTTTCTCCACCAGTTATACACTCTCTATAGCTAGATTATTTATACCCTACAATCCTACAATACCATTTGCTCTGAGAAAAGCATCCAGCTCTTTTACAAACATTGTTATAATGTCTGCCATTACTACCTCTTTTTCTAGGCTAAACAAGCCCAATTTTTTCAATCTCTCCTCATATGAGAGGCCTTCCATCCCTTGAAATGATCTAGTTCCCCACCTTTGAACTGACTCTATCAAGCCAATATCCTTTTTAAAATCTGGAAAACAAAACTGCATTTCCAGATGTAGCCTCACAAGAGATTTATAAAGGGGCAACAATACATTTGAATCATGGAATTTTCTCTCTCTTTTTATACACCTTAATATCATGTTTGCCTCTATAATTCCAAGTATATTTTCCTTGTATGATCCCTGTAATCCCTAGTATATTTCCATTTAATGTGTATGCAGCAATATTAGTGAGGATATGAAACTTTTATTTTTTGTCAAAGTAGCAATGCTAAATGTTTAATAAATCCCAATTGCAAATATGATTTTTTGCCAAAAATACAGTCAATAAATTAAAAAAATGCCACTGAAGGTGGTTTTAACCCCTTAATGACCGCCGATATGCCTTTTAACGGCGGCAGTTAAGGGTACTTATGCCTGAGTGCCGCTTTTTAACAGCGCTGAGAAATAAGTGTATAGTGCTCCCAGGCGTCGGAATCTCTCTGAAGTCTCGGCTTCCAGGGGTAGCCGAGACCCCACAGAACATGATTCAGGTCAGTTTTTACCGACCCCAGTGTTGCAATTGCCATTATTAACTAAATAACGGCGACTGCAAAAAAAAGTCAGATTTCCCATTTAAATTTCTCTGAGAAATGGGGTCCCCCGATCCCTCCCCAGTACCTCCGGTATCCCTGGATCCTCCTGCATCCCCCCGTGATGTCACCAGGCCAGCAGTGTCTTCTTCCAGGTAGAAAATGGCGGGTGCATGCTCAGTGTGCCCTCCGAGATCTGCCAGCCAGCACTCGGCAACAATAGGAAATTTTTCCTATTGGTTCATTTCAATCACTGTGATAGAGCCTATCACAATGATCAAAATAAAAAAAATAGTAAATAAAAACCCCTTTATCATCCCCTTAGATAGGTAAAATAGTAAAATAAAAAAATGTATTTATTTCCATTTTTCTATTAGGGTTAGGGTTGGGCTAAAGTTAGTGTTGGACTAAAGTTAGGGTTGGGTTAAAGGTAGGGTTGAGCTAGGGTTAGGGTAAAGTTAGGTTTGTGGTTAGGGTTGTGGTTAGGGTTATGGTTAGAGTTGGGATTAGGGTAGGGAGTGTGTTGGGGTTA
The DNA here is from genome assembly GCF_051348905.1 of Ranitomeya variabilis. Lineage (NCBI taxonomy): Eukaryota > Metazoa > Chordata > Amphibia > Anura > Dendrobatidae > Ranitomeya > Ranitomeya variabilis. The sequence continues at coordinate 165,303,544 of NC_135234.1, forward strand.
GGGTTGGAGTTAGAATTGGCGGGTTCCACTGTTTAGGTACATCAGGGGGTCTCCAAATGCGACATGGCGCCACCATTGAATCCAGCCAATTTTGCATTCAAAAAATCAAACGGTGCTCCCTCCTAAAGACATTTTACCACTAACATGAAGTATAATATGTCACGAAAAAAAAAATCTCAAAACCAGTGGGATCCGTTGAAGCGTTCTAGAGCTATAACTTCATAAAGTGACAGTGGTCAGAATTGTAAAAATTAGCTTGGTCCTTAAGAACCAAATTGGCTCTGTCACTAAGGGGTTAAATATGTTCAAATGTGGAAACTTACAGTATATTTGAATATATGTAAGATTACCTTTTTTAAATGATTAAAGGACAAAAATCATATTTGAAATTGGGATTTATTAAACATTTTGCACCATTTGCCTGCTATAGTGTCTGTGTTGCATTATATTATACTTTGTCAACTGCTGGCTGCACAATTAACTGAGAATACATCAGTGAGCTCATTCTCACAGGAGTTTATAACTGTTACCTTCTTTCTTCTTAGTTCCACTCAGCTGATTTATGACCACATGAAAGTTGAGCTGAACTTTGCGGTCAGAAAGCAGCGGAGAGGAGCTCTGAAAAATGAGGATATGAGTTATAAACTGTCAGAATATGCAAATTGTCACTTCAGAGAGGAAGAGGACTAGAACTTTAGTTCCACCTATTGGAAGTAGCAATCCTAAAAGTCAATATTGACTCTTGAACAAGACTTAAGGCTGAGTCACACATAACGATATCGTTAACGATATCGTTGCAACGTCACGCTTTTGGTGACGTAGCAACGATCCCTCTAACGATCTCGTTACGTGTGACAGCGACCAACGATCAGGCCCCTGCTGAGAGATCGTTGGTCATTGGGGAATGATCAGGACCATTTTTTGGTTGCTGATCACCCGCTGTCATCGCTGGATCGGCGTGTGTGACGCCGATCCAGCGATGTGTTCACTTGTAACCAGGGTAAATATCGGGTTACTAAGCGCAGGGCCGCACTTAGTAACCCGATATTTACCCTGGTTACCATTGTAAAAGTTTAAAAAAAACAGTACATACTCACATTCTGATGTCTGTCACGTCCCCTGGCATCCACAGGGTTAAAACTGCTTTCGGCAGGAGCGCTGCTAATGCACGCGCTGCTGCCGAGAGCTTCCCTGCACTGACTGTGTCAGCGCCGGCCGTAAAGCAGAGCACAGCGGTGACATCACTGCTGTTACTGCCGGCGCTGACACATTCAGTGCAGGGAAGCTCTCGGCAGCAGCGCGTGCATTAGCAGCGCTCTTGCCGAAAGCAGTTTTAACCCTGTGGACGCCGGCGGGGGACGTGACAGACATCAGAATGTGAGTATGTAGTGTTTTTTTTTTTTTACTTTTACAATGGTAACCAGGGTAAATATCGGGTTACTAAGCGCGGCCCTGCACTTAGTAACCCGATGTTTACCCTGATTACCCGGGTGCTGCAGGGGGACTTCGGCATCATTGAAGACAGTTTCAACGATGCCGAAGTCGTTCCCCTGATCGTTGGTCGCTGAAGAGAGCTGTCTGTGTGACAGCTCCCCAGCGACCACACAACGACTTACCAACGATCACGGCCAGGTCGCATCGCTGGTCGTGATCGTTGGTAAGTCATTTAGTGTGACTCCAGCTTTAGGATAAAAGCCATAACCAGTATCTCAATTTGCAGACATTGTGGTTCGGTGTACTGCCCCTCATCAGTGCAAAGTGTGAGACCTGGTTTGGCTGTGTGAGACGCGTCATTGCCACCTCTGTTGCACAGCGATTACAGTAGCAGAGTGATGAGCTCAGCAGCTTGCTGACATCATCACTCCACTGCACTCCATCTGAATACAGGGAAAGGGAGTCAACTGTGGCCCGCTAGAGATCCTCTTGAGGGCCACAAGTTGTGCAGGCCTAGCTTAAATATATCTGTGAAGCTCTGGGTGGGCGCCTCTGAGTGCGGAGCCCAGGGCAACTGCGCCTCTGCTCCCCCGGGAGAGACACTGCTAGTGCAGTCATTCTGCTCCTGATTCTATTGCGGACCACATGTTGTGCATGCCAGGCTTAACTATATTGGCATAGCTCCGGGTGGGCCTCTCTGAGTGCGGGGCCCAAGGCAACCACCCCTTCTGCTACCACTCGTTAGCTACGATGCTGAAGCACATCATTCTGCTCCTGATCGGGACAAAGCTGCCTTTAAATGATTGACAGCATGTCTGAGCACACAAGCTCAGATCAGTCTTCAAAGATCCTACCAGAACTTTTGAGAACCAGTGTGACACAAAGAAAGCAATGGACTTGGCACTATCATATAATTAAAATGGGGAACTTCTGTGTGAACTTGGTGTGACATCAGTTCTGCTGCACTTGTCGCCCTCCCCCTCCCCCTCTCCCTCTACCAAAGAGATGGTTTTAAGGAAGATTTGAAATAAAGAAAAAACTTTTTATGGACATTGGTGAGTGCCGCTAACTTTCTTCTTCACTGTACATACGCTTTTGAGAACCAGTCCATTCGGCACTTGTCAGTTGAAGAGTCCAACACCTGGGTTCTGGAGCATCGGCAATGTCAGATACCACAACACTTTGGCAAGCTCAAATGACAAACTTTATAATCCTCTGTACCCTGATAATGCTTGGAAGCGAAAATGATGTCTCCTTCAATAGACTAGCGCTGTAATGTGTTTTCCAATGACAAGAAGATCATAGTGATTGTCTACTAAAAAGGGCCAGCCCCTCTAAAACGTCGACAGGATCCATACAGGGATGTTTGTCATCCGAACTACTGTAATCAGACATCCTATCAACCACTTAAATGCAGCTCCTTTCATATAAAGGCCCCGATCAGAAGCAGAGTGACATGCTCTTCATATTGTCCAAATCCTGTGCCCGTAAGAGAGCAGATCAGACGTAACAGTCACAGACAAAAATTAGTGCCTACATGTCAGCAAAGGATTACAGATCCTTGCGAAAGTATTCGGCCTCCTGGAACTTTTCAACCTTTTCCCACATATCGTGCTTCAAACATAAAGATACCAAATGTAAATTTTTGGTGAAGAATCAACAACAAGTGGAACACAATTGTGAAGTTGAACAAAATTTATTGGTTATTTTAAATTTTTGTGGAAAATCAAAAACTGAAAAGTGGGGCGTGCAATATTATTCGGCCCCTTTAACTTATTACTTTGTAGCGCCACCTTTTGCTGCGATTACAGCTGCAAGTCGCTTGGGGTATGTCTCTATCAGTTTTGTACATCGAGAGACTGAAATTCTTGCCCATTCTTTCTTGGCAAACAGCTCGAGCTCAGTGAGGTTTGATGGAGATCGTTTGTGAACAGCAGTTTTCAGCTCTTTCCACAGATTCTCGATTGGATTGAGGTCTGGACTTTGTCTTGGCCATTCTAACACCTGGATATGATTATTTGTGAACCATTCCATTGTAGATTTTGCTTTATGTTTGGGATCATTGTCTTGGTGGAAGACAAATCTCCGTCCCAGTCTCAGGTCTTTTGCAGACTCCAACAGGTTTTCTTCAAGAATGGTCCTGTATTTGGCTCCATCCATCTTCCCATCAATTTTAACCATCTTCCCTGTCCCTGCTGAAGAAAAGCAGGCCCAAACCATGATGCTGCCATCACCATGTTTGACAGTGGGGATGGTGTGTTCAGGGTGATGATCTGTGTTGCCTTTATGCCAAACATATCGTTTGGCATTGATGCCAAAAAGTTCGATTTTGGTTTCATGTGACCAGAGCACCTTCTTCCACATGTTTGGTGTGTCTCCCAGGTGGCTTGTTGCAAACTTTAAACAACACTTTTTATGGATACCTTTGAGAAATGGCTTTCTTCTTGCCACTCTTCCATAATGGCCAGATTTGTGCAGTGTACGACTGATTGTTGTCCTATGGACAGACTGTCCCACCTCAGCTGTAGATCTCTGCAGTTCATCCAGAGTGATCATGGGCCTTTTGGCTGCATCTCTGATCAGTCTTCTCTGTTGTGAACTATATTTCTTGGCTCCCTCTTGTGGTCACTAGCGGTATTACACTTGGATCATCTTTCTCCAGGTTGGTACCCACCTGGTTCGTTGGGCCTTGGGTGTTCCTATTTAGACTTCCTGGAAACTCAGTCTAGTGCCTGGAATCTATGTAGTCAGTCTATGTCTGTTTGCTCCTGACTCCTGGTCTCCTTTTCTTTGCAAGGTAAGCTAAGTCCTGCTTTCTTATTTTTGTTTATTCGCTTTGCTTCTATTTTGTTCCAGCTTGTTCATAATGTGATTCCTGATTTTTGCTGGAAGCTCTAGGGGGCTGATATTCTCCCCCCACACCGTTAGTCGGTGCGGGGGTTCTTGGATATTCAGCGTGGATATTTTTGTAGGGTTTTTGCTGACCGTATAAGTCCGCTTCCTATTTTCTGCTATTAAATAGTGGGCCTCTCTTTGCTAAATCTAGTTCATTCTTACGTTTGTCTTTTCTTCTTACTTCACCGTTATTATTTGTTGGGGGCTTGTATTATAACTTTGGGGTCCTTTCTCTTGAGGCAAGTGAGGTCTTATTTTCTCTGAAAGGGTTAGTTAGTTCTCCGGCTGGTGCGAGACGTCTAGAATCAACGTAGGTACGTTCCCCGGCTACTTCTAGTTGTTGTGCTAGGATTAGATATACGGTCAGCCAAGTTACCACCTCCCTATGAGCTGGTTTTTGTGTTTGCGGACTTAGCTGGAACTTCTGAGATCCTCTACCACTAGGATCATAACAGTATTCCAGGCCTAAAAGTGAATATTTATTGCATTGCAGAAGCGGGATTAAAAGAAAAGAAGTTCTGAGTTTTTTTTTTTTTCTTCCCCTTTTTCCTCTGAGTGGCTTGAAGCTCTGCTGCAGACATGAATGTTCAGACTCTGATTACTAGTGTGGATCAGCTTGCTGCACGAGTGCAGGGCATTCAGGATTTTGTTATTAGTAGTCCAATGTCAGAGCCTAAGATACCTATTCCTGAGCTTTTCTCTGGTGATCGATTTAAATTTGGGAATTTTAGGAATAATTGTAAATTGTTTCTATCTTTGAGACCGCGTTCGTCTGGAGACTCAGCTCAGCAAGTTAAAATTGTTATCTCTTTCTTGCGTGGCGACCCTCAGGATTGGGCTTTTTCATTGGTGCCAGGAGATCCGGCATTGGCAAATATTGATGCGTTTTTTCTGGCGCTCGGATTGCTTTATGAGGAGCCCAATCTTGAAATTCAGGCAGAAAAAGCATTGCTGGCTATCTCTCAGGGCCAGGATGAGGCTGAAGTGTATTGCCAAAAATTTCGGAAATGGTCCGTGCTTACTCAATGGAATGAGTGTGCTCTGGCCGCAAATTTCAGAAATGGCCTTTCTGAAGCCATTAAGAATGTGATGGTGGGTTTTCCCATTCCTACAAGTCTGAGTGATTCTATGGCTCTGGCCATTCAGATCGGCGTTTGCGGGAGCGCAAATCTGCTAATCCTCTGGCAGTGTTGTCTGAACGGACACCTGACTCAATGCTATGTGATAGAATTCAGACTAGAACTGAACGACAAAATCATAGACGTCAGAATGGGTTGTGTTTTTGCTGTGGTGATTCTACACATGTTGTCTCGGCATGCTCTAAACGCCTAACAAGGATGGTTAGTCCTGTCGCCATTGGTAGTTTGCATCCTAAGTTTATTTTGTCTGTAACTCTAATTTGCTCATTGTCTTCCTACCCTGTTATGGCATTTGTGGATTCAGGTGCTGCCCTGAGTCTTATGGACTTGTCGTTTGCCAAGCGCTGTGGTTTTGTCCTGGAGCCTTTAAAAAATCCTATTCCTCTTAGAGGAATTGATGCTACGCCATTGGCGGAGAATAAACCGCAGTATTGGACACAAGTGACCATGTGCATGACTCCTGAACATCGGGAGGTGATTCGTTTTCTTGTTCTGCATAAAATGCATGATTTGGTCGTTTTAGGTCTGCCATGGTTACAGACCCATAATCCAGTTTTGGATTGGAAGGCAATGTCTGTGTCAAGTTGGGGTTGTCAGGGAATTCATTGCGATTCCCCGTCAGTGTCTATTGCTTCTTCTACTCCTTCTGAAGTTCCGGAGTATTTGTTGGACTATCAGGATGTATTCAGTGAGTCCAAGTCCAGTGCCCTTCCTCCTCATAGGGACTGTGACTGCGCTATAGATTTGATTCCTGGTAGTAAATTTCCTAAGGGACGATTATTTAATCTATCTGTACCTGAGCATGCCGCAATGCGTTCTTATATAAAGGAGTCATTGGAGAAGGGACATATTCGTCCATCCTCTTCCCCTCTTGGTGCGGGATTCTTTTTTGTAGCCAAGAAAGATGGGTCTTTGAGACCTTGTATAGATTATCGGCTTCTGAATAAAATCACGGTCAAATTTCAGTATCCTTTGCCACTATTGTCGGACTTGTTTGCTCGGATTAAGGGTGCCAAGTGGTTCACCAAGATAGATCTTCGTGGTGCGTACAACCTTGTGCGCATTAAGCAGGGAGATGAATGGAAAACTGCGTTTAATACGCCCGAAGGTCATTTTGAGTACTTGGTGATGCCTTTTGGGCTCTCTAATGCTCCTTCAGTGTTTCAGTCCTTTATGCATGACATCTTCCGGAAGTATCTAGATAAGTTTATGATTGTTTATCTGGATGATATTCTGTTTTTTTCTGATGATTGGGATTCTCATGTAAAGCAGGTCAGGATGGTGTTTCAGGTTTTGCGTGATAATGCTTTGTTTGTGAAGGGCTCAAAGTGTCTCTTTGGAGTGCAGAAGGTTTCCTTTCTGGGTTTCATTTTCTCCCCTTCTACAGTGGAGATGGACCCAGTCAAGGTCCGAGCTATTCATGATTGGACTCAACCCACGTCTGTTAAGAGTCTTCAGAAGTTCTTGGGTTTTGCTAATTTCTACCGTCGTTTTATTGCTAATTTCTCTAGCGTTGTTAAACCTTTGACGGATATGACCAAGAAAGGTTCTGATGTGGCTAATTGGGCTCCGGCAGCCGTGGAGGCTTTCCGGGAGCTGAAGCGCCGGTTTACTTCAGCGCCTGTTTTGTGCCAGCCAGATGTCTCACTTCCCTTTCAGGTTGAAGTGGACGCTTCTGAGATCGGTGCAGGGGCTGTTTTGTCGCAGAAAGGCTCTGGTTGCTCTGTGATGAGACCTTGTGCTTTTTTTTCTAGGAAATTTTCGCCTGCGGAGCGGAACTATGATGTTGGTGATCGGGAGTTGTTGGCCATGAAGTGGGCATTTGAGGAGTGGCGTCATTGGCTCGAGGGAGCTAAGCATCGTGTGGTGGTCTTGACTGATCACAAAAATTTGATGTATCTCGAGTCTGCTAAGTGCCTGAATCCTAGACAGGCTCATTGGTCGTTGTTTTTCTCCCGTTTTGACTTTGTGGTCTCATACCGGCCTCGTTCGAAGAATGTGAAGGCTGATGCTCTTTCTAGGAGCTTTGTGCCTGACTCTCCGGGAGTCTCAGAGCCAGCTGGTATTCTTAAAGAGGGAGTAATCTTGTCGGCCATTTCTCCTGATTTGCGACGTGTGTTGCAGAGATTTCAGGCTGGTAGACCTGACCCTTGCCCACCTGATAGACTGTTTGTTCCTGATAAATGGACCAGCAGAGTTATCTCCGAGGTTCATTCCTCAGTGTTGGCAGGGCATCCTGGGATTTTTGGTACCAGAGATTTGGTAGCTAGGTCCTTTTGGTGGCCTTCCTTTCGCGGGATGTGCGTTCTTTTGTGCAGTCCTGTGGGATTTGTGCTCGGGCTAAGCCTTGCTGTTCTCGTGCCAGCGGGTTGCTTTTGCCCTTGCCCGTCCCGAAGAGGCCCTGGACACACATTTCCATGGATTTCATTTCAGATCTTCCGGTGTCTCAAGGAATGTCTGTCATGTGGTGTGTGATCGCTTTTCCAAGATGGTCCATTTGGTGCCCTTGCCTAAGTTGTCTTCCTCTTCCGATCTGGTTCCTTTGTTCTTTCAGAATGTGGTTCGTTTGCATGGCATTCCTGAGAATATCGTGTCTGACAGAGGATCCCAGTTTGTGTCCAGGTTCTGGCGATCTTTTTGTGCTAAGATGGGCATTGATTTGTCGTTTTCATCTGCCTTTCATCCTCAGACTAATGGCCAAACGGTGCGAACTAATCAGACGCTGGAAGCTTATTTGAGATGTTTTGTTTCTGCGGATCAGGATGATTGGGTGACCTTCTTGCCATTGGCTGAGTTTGCCCTCAATAATCGGGCTAGTTCCGCTACTTTGGTTTCGCCATTTTTCTGCAACTCTGGTTTTCATCCTCGCTTTTCCTCGGGTCATGTTGAATCTTCTGACTGTCCTGGGGTGGATTCCGTGGTGGATAGGTTGCAGCGGATTTGGAATCATGTGGTGGACAACTTGAAGTTGTCACAGGAGAAGGCTCAGTGTTTTGCCAACCGCCGCCGCGGTGTGGGTCCCCGACTTCGTGTTGGGGATTTGGTTTGGTTGTCTTCTCGGTATGTCCCTCTGAAGGTTTCCTCTCCTAAGTTTAAGCCTCGCTTTATTGGTCCTTATAAAATTTTGGAAGTCCTTAATCCGGTGTCTTTTCGTTTGGATCTTCCGGTGTCGTTTGCCATTCACAATATGTTTCAAAAGTCTTTGTTGCGGCGGTACGTTGTGCCTATGGTTCCTGCTGTTGACCCTCCTGCTCCGGTCTTGGTTGAGGGCGAGTTGGAGTACGTGGTGGAGAAGATCTTGGATTCTCATCTCTCTAGACGGAGGCTTCAGTATCTGGTCAAATGGAAGAGCTATGGTCAGGAGGATAATTCCTGGGTGGTCGCCTCTGATGTTCATGCGGCCGATTTGGTTCGTGCCTTTCACGCTGCTCATCCTGATCGCCCTGGTGGTCTTGGTGAGGGTTTGGTGACCCCTCCTTAAAGGGGGGGTACTGTTGTGAACTATATTTCTTGGCTCCCTCTTGTGGTCACTAGCGGTATTACACTTGGATCATCTTTCTCCAGGTTGGTACCCACCTGGTTCGTTAGGCCTTGGGTGTTCCTATTTAGACTTCCTGGAAACTCAGTCTAGTGCCTGGAATCTATGTAGTCAGTCTATGTCTGTTTGCTCCTGACTCCTGGTCTCCTGTTCTTTGCAAGATAAGCTAAGTCCTGCTTTCTTATTTTTGTTTATTCGCTTTGCTTCTATTTTGTTCCAGCTTGTTCATAATGTGATTCCTGATTTTTGCTGGAAGCTCTAGGGGGCTGATATTCTCCCCCCACACCGTTAGTCAGTGCGGGGGTTCTTGGATATTCAGCGTGGATATTTTTGTAGGGTTTTTGCTGACCGTATAAGTCCGCTTCCTATTTTCTGCTATTAATTAGTGGGCCTCTCTTTGCTAAATCTAGTTCATTCTTACGTTTGTCTTTTCTTCTTACTTCACCGTTATTATTTGTTGGGGGCTTGTATTATAACTTTGGGGTCCTTTCTCTTGAGGCAAGTGAGGTCTTATTTTCTCTGAAAGGGTTAGTTAGTTCTCCGGCTGGTGCGAGACGTCTAGAATCAACGTAGGTACGTTCCCCAGCTACTTCTAGTTGTTGTGCTAGGATTAGATATACGGTCAGCCAAGTTACCACCTCCCTATGAGCTGGTTTTTGTGTTTGCAGACTTAGCTGGAACTTCTGAGATCCTCTACCACTAGGATCATAACACTTCTCCTTGTTTGAATTGAATTGAATGAAAATTTAGAGGGACGGCCGGGTCTTGGTAGATTTGCAGTGGTATGATACTCCTTCCATTTCAATATGATCGCTTGCACAGTGCTGCTTGGGATGTTTAAAGTTTTGGAAATCATTTTGTATCCAAATCCAGCTTTAAACTTCTGCACAACAGTATCACGGACCTGCCTGTGGTGTTCCTTGGTCTTCATGATGCTCTCTGTGCTTCAAACAGAACCCTGAGACTATCACAGAGCAGGTGCATTTATTCGGAGACTTGATTACACACAGGTGGATTATATTTATCATCATTAAGCATTTAGGACAACATTGGATCATTCAGAGATCCACAATGAACGTCTGAAGTGAGTTTGCTGCACTGAAAGTAAAGGGGCCGAATAATATTGTACGCCCCACTTTTCAATTTTTGAAATTCCATAAAAATTTAAAATAACCAATACACTTCATTCAACTTCACAATTGTGTTCCACTTGTTGTTGATTCTTCACCAAAAATTTACATTTGGTATCTTTATGTTTGAAGCATGATATGTGGGAAAAGGCTGAAAAGTTCCAGGGGGCCGAATACTTTCGCAAGGCACTGTATGTGACCCACACCAAGATGTGCTCATACCATATATATTAGAAAAGCAAATATTATGCAGAGTTAGAACTTGTGAAAGGGGCAAATAGTAGTGGAAAACCCATTTAAGGGGTGGGGAATTTCATGCAGATTTCTTGTGCACATTACCTAGTAAAAATAAACGACAACTCACCATCTACTATATAATCGTCTAGTTCTGTCTGTTTGTCTGTAATGGAAATCCCGCCCACGACCAATCAGCGACAGGCGCAGTCCATCCGCGAATTGGTGCGGGATTTGAACCACGCTTCGCTGATTGGTCGCGCCCGGCCAGCCGCGACCAATCAGCGATATTGGCGCGGGATTTAAACACCGCTTCTAGAATACCCGATGTGTTAGAATCGGGTCACCATCTAGTACAATATATATGACTGAGGTTCTCTAATGAAGCAAAAAAATAACTATGGCTCTCAGGGTATTCTGAGGATTTTTTAATCTACAGCATGTCTATAAGAGTAAGTTCACACTCTGCACTTTTTTCAGCATTTTTTTCTGCATCAAAACCTGATCTCTTGGCAGAAAAGAAGCTACAGAAAAAAAGCATGTTTTCCTTGGTTTTTCGCGTGGTTTTTGTGGTGGTTTTGGCATGCTAGATTTGTCTGTTGTGCATGCTGATGAAGTTTAGTGGTGAAAAATGTCCTATTCCAAAGAATTAGGTTTTGGCACAAAAAAAAACACTGCAAAACAGGATACCAGCATTTTTGGTACTTTTTTCAGTGTTTTTTCACCACCCATTCCAGTCAATGGGTGAAAAACGCTGAAAAAACGCTAAAAGAAATGACATGCTCTATGTCCAAAAAACCATGCAAAGCATAAAATACTGACGCCAAAAAATACTATGTGTGTGCATGAGATTTCTGAAATCTTATAGGCTTTGCTGGTAGTGTAAAAAGCAGGTGAAAAGTAGCATAAAAAAACACATAAAAAAAACGCAGCAAAAACGCCCTGTGTGAACTTAGCCTTATCCTGTCCAAGGCAATGGAACAGGTGAAAACCACAGTAATTCTGCAAACAAATCTGCATGTATTACATTCATCTTAGTCTTTGCTTATACCAGTGATGAGGCTGTGTTCAGAACCCAATCACACACATCATAACAGAACCCAAACGGCTCACATTAAAGTCAACAGACCCCGTTTAGTCAATGGGGTTCATCGAGGACAGTTGAGTCCGTAATTAGATGGATCTGGCACTGTGGTCATTTTTGTTGTTCTGCCCCTATAACAAAGCAGAACAAAGGAAACTAGATGGGTATTTCCTGAAGGAACTACAGATAGTGCTTTGGAATGGTGCCCGGGCTGCCCCTGTAGTTGTAGCCCCTCAGGGTTGAGGCCACTCTGGGTCCGATTTGGTGGGCCGGGTCACTCTGGGTCCGATTTGGTGGGCCGGGTCACTCTGGGTCCGATTTGGTGGGCCGGGTCACTCTGGGTCCGATTTGGTGGGCCGGGTCACTCTGGGTCCGATTTGGTGGGCCGGGTCACTCTGGGTCCGATTTGGTGGGCCGGGTCACTCTGGGTCCGATTTGGTGGGCCGGGTCACTCTGGGTCCGATTTGGTGGGCCGGGTCACTCTGGGTCCGATTTGGTGGGCCGGGTCACTCTGGGTCCGATTTGGTGGGCCGGGTCACTCTGGGTCCGATTTGGTGGCCCGGGTCACTCTGGGTCCGATTTGGTGGCCCGGGTCACTCTGGGTCCGATTTGGTGGCCCGGGTCACTCTGGGTCCGATTTGGTGGCCCGGGTCACTCTGGGTCCGATTTGGTGGCCCGGGTCATTCTGGGTCCGATTTGGTGGCCCGGGTCACTCTGGGTCCGATTTGGTGGGCCGGGCCACTCGGGGTCCGATTTGGCAGGCGGCGCCACTCTGGGTCCGATTTGGCGGGCGGCGCCACTCGGGGTCCGATTTGGTGAGCGGGGCAATAATTATAATAAGACTACAGATAGTGCTTTGAAATTGTGCTGTGCTATCACTTTAAGAGCTGATATTATCTGGCAAAACTGTGCTGGTGTGGTCATGTACAGTTCGCAGGCATTGGCATAGTAACTGGGCCTGACTGCACATATCAATGAGCTAATCAGCCAGGTGGCAAGTGGCAGGTACATTTCAAATTGCCTCAGAAACCCGGCCATTATAACCTATGGGAAAATTTCCCTATTGAAATGCATTACAATGAGGGGAAAAAACATTTTCAAACGCAAATTGCGCCAAAACTACAAATCCGATCGATACGAAAAATACTTAGCACACCTCTTGGGGACGCTGGCTTCGAAATGACACCTCACTGGAGTCTGTGAGTGAAGCGGTTCGGGCCGCATTACGTGCGGACTGAATAATAATAAGAACTAGATGGGTATTTCCTGAAGGAACTACAGATAGTGCTTTGGAATGGTGCCCGGGCTGCCCCTGCAAGACTTTCACACTTGGGTGCCCCTCAGGCGCTGGTTTGGTAGTTGTAGCCCCTCAGGGTTGAGGCCACTCTGGGTCCGATTTGGTGGGCCGGGTCACTCTGGGTCCGATTTGGTGGGCCGGGTCACTCTGGGTCCGATTTGGTGGGCCGGGTCACTCTGGGTCCGATTTGGTGGGCCGGGTCACTCTGGGTCCGATTTGGTGGGCCGGGTCACTCTGGGTCCGATTTGGTGGCCCGGGTCACTCTGGGTCCGATTTGGTGGCCTGGGTCACTCTGGGTCCAATTTGGTGGCCCGGGTCACTCTGGGTCCGATTTGGTGGCCCGGGTCACTCTGGGTCCGATTTGGCGGGCGGCGCCACTCTGGGTCCGATTTGGCGGGCGGCGCCACTCTGGGTCCGATTTGGCGGGCGGCGCCACTCTGGGTCCGATTTGGCTGGCGGCGCCACTCTGGGTCCGATTTGGCGGGCGGCGCCACTCTGGGTCCGATTTGGCGGGCGGCGCCACTCTGGGTCCGATTTGGCGGGCGGCGCCACTCTGGGTCCGATTTGGCGGGCGGCGCCACTCTGGGTCCGATTTGGCGGGCGGCGCCACTCTGGGTCCGATTTAGCGGGCGGGGCCACTCTGGGTCCGATTTGGCGGGCGGCGCCACTCTGGGTCCGATTTGGCGGGCGGCGCCACTCTGGGTCCGATTTGGCGGGCGGCGCCACTCTGGGTCCGACTTGACGGGCGGCGCCACTCTGGGTCCGATTTGGCGGGCGGGGGCACTCTGGGTCCGATTTGGCAAGCGGGGGCACTCTGGTCCGATTTGGTGGGCTGGGTCCGATTTGGTGAGCGGGGCAATAATGATAAGACTACAGATAGTGCTTTGTAATTGTGCTGTACTGTCACTTTAAGAGCTGATATTATCTGACAAAACTTGTGACCTGGTGGGCTGGTAGAGTTTATAGGCGTTGGCATAGTAACTGGGTCTCACTGCGCATATCAATGAGGTAACTGGGTCTCACTGCGCATATCAATGAGGTAATCAGCCAGGTGGCAGTTATTTTTAGAAATTGCCTCAGAAATCAGGCCCATTATAAACGTATTGGAAAATTTCCCTATTGAAATGCATTGAGACACTTTATTCAAACGCAAATTGCGCCAAAACTACAAATCCGATCGACACGAAAAATACTTAGCACACCTCTCAGGAACGCTGGCTTCGAAATGACACCTCACTGGAGTCTGTGAGTTTAGCGGTTCGGGCCGCATTACGTGCGGACTGAATAATAATAATAAGAACTAGATGGGTATTTCCTGAAGGAACTACAGATAGTGCTTTGGAATGGTGCCCGGGCTGCCCCTGCAAGACTTTCACACTTGGGTGCCCCTCAGACGCTGGTTTGGTAGTTGAGGATTTGGTGGGCGGGGCCATTCTGGGTCTGACTTGGCGGGCGGCGCCACTCTGGGTCCGACTTGGCGGGCGGCGCCACTCTGGGTCCGACTTGGCGGGCGGCGCCACTCTGGGTCCGACTTGGCGGGCGGCGCCACTCTGGGTCCGACTTGGCGGGCGGCGCCACTCTGGGTCCGACTTGGCGGGCGGCGCCACTCTGGGTCCGACTTGGCGGGCGGCGCCACTCTGGGTCCGACTTGGCGGGCGGCGCCACTCTGGGTCCGACTTGGCGGGCGGCGCCACTCTGGGTCCGACTTGGCGGGCGGCGCCACTCTGGGTCCGACTTGGCGGGCGGCGCCACTCTGGGTCCGACTTGGCGGGCGGCGCCACTCTGGGTCCGACTTGGCGGGCGGCGCCACTCTGGGTCCGACTTGGCGGGCGGCGCCACTCTGGGTCCGATTTGGCGGGCGGCGCCACTCTGGGTCCGACTTGGCGGGCGGCGCCACTCTGGGTCCGATTTGGCGGGCGGCGCCACTCTGGGTCCGATTTGGCGGGCGGCGCCACTCTGGGTCCGATTTGGCGGGCGGCGCCACTCTGGGTCCGATTTGGCGGGCGGCGCCACTCTGGGTCCGATTTGGCGGGCGGCGCCACTCTGGGTCCGATTTGGCGGGCGGCGCCACTCTGGGTCCGATTTGGCGGGCGGCGCCACTCTGGGTCCGATTTGGCGGGCGGCGCCACTCTGGGTCCGATTTGGCGGGCGGCGCCACTCTGGGTCCGATTTGGCGGGCGGCGCCACTCTGGGTCCGATTTGGCGGGCGGCGCCACTCTGGGTCCGATTTGGCCAAACGGCGCCACTCTGGGTCCGATTTGGCGGGCGGCGCCACTCTGGGTCCGATTTGGCGGGCGGCGCCACTCTGGGTCCGATTTGGCGGGCGGCGCCACTCTGGGTCCGATTTGGCGGGCGGAGCCACTCTGGGTCCGATTTGGCGGGCGGCGCCACTCTGGGTCCGATTTGGCGGGCGGCGCCACTCTGGGTCCGATTTGGCGGGCTGGGTCCGATTTGGTGAGCGGGGCAATAATTATAATAAGACTATAGATAGTGCTTTGAAATTGTGCTGTGCTATCACTTTAAGAGCTGATATTATCTGCCAAAACTGTCCTGCTAGGGTCATGTACAGTTCGCAGGCTTTGGCATAGTAACTGGGCCTGACTGAGCATATCAATGAGCTAATCAGCCAGGTGGCAAGTGGCAGGTACATTTCAAATTGCCTCAGAAACCCGGCCATTATAACCTATGGGAAAATTTTCATTTACATTACAATGAGGGGAAAAAACATTTTCAAACGCAAATTGCGCCAAAACTACAAATCCGATCGACACGAAAAATACTTAGCACACCTCTTGGGGACGCTGGCTTCGAAATGACACCTCACTGGAGTCTGTGAGTGAAGCGGTTCGGGCCGCATTACGTGCGGACTGAATAATAATAATAAGAACTAGATGGGTATTTCCTGAAGGAACTACAGATAGTGCTTTGGAATGGTGCCCGGGCTGCCCCTGCAAGACTTTCACACTTGGGTGCCCCTCAGGCGGTCCGATTTGGTGGGTTGGGTCAATCTGGGTCTGATTTTGTGGGCGGGGTAAATCTAGGTCCGATTTGGTGGGCGGGGTCACTTTTGGTCCGATTCTGTGGGCGCGGCCACTCTGGGTCCGATTCGGTGGGCGGAGCCACTCTGGGTCCGATTTGGTGGGCGGGGCACCTTAGGGACCAATTTGGTGGGTGGGGTCACTCGGTCCGATTTGGTGGGCTGGGCACCTCAGGGTCTGATTTGGTGGGCTGGGCACCTCAGGGTCCGATTTGGTGGGTGGGGTCACTCTGGGTCCGATTTGGTGGGCGGGGTCACTCTGGGCCCGATTTGGTGGAAGGGGTCACTCTGGGTCCGATTTGGTGGAAGGGGTCTCTCTGGGTCTGATTTGGTGGAAGGGGTCACTCTGGGTCCGATTTGGTGGGCGGAGCCACTCTGGGTCCGATTTGGTGGGCGGGGTCACTCTGGGTCTGATTTAGGGGGCGGGGTCACTCTGGGTCCGATTTGGTGGGCCGGGCCCCTCGGGGTCCGATTTGGTGGGCCGGGCCTCTCGGGTTCCGAATTGGTGAGCGGGGTAATCTACTATCTAATTATCTAAGGGCACTTCCGTCTTTCTGTCTCACAACACCGCTACGTCATCATCTCGTGAGACCGCAATGCACTCTTGGGACCGGAGCGCGCAACAAGCATCGGGTACCGGCCACTCCAGGTGCAACAAGCATCGTGTACCGGCCGCTCTAGGAGGTGCAACAACCATCAGATACCGGCCGCTCCAGGAGGTGAGTATGTAACTTTTTTATTTTAATTCTTTTTTTTTTTAACAGGGATATGCAGTATACTATGTGACTGGACAATATACTACGTGACTGGGCAGTATAACTACGTGGCTCTGCGCTGTATACTGCGTGGCTCTGTGCTGTATACTGCGTGGCTCTGCGCTGTATACTACACGGCTCTGCGCTGTATACTACGCGGCTCTGCGCTGTATACTGCGTGGCTCTGCGCTGTGTACTGCGCGGCTCTGCGCTGTGTACTGCACGGCTCTGCGCTGTGTACTGCGCGGCTCTGCACTGTGTACTGCGCGTTCTGCGCTGTATACTGCGCGGCTCTGCGCTGTATACTGCGCAGCTCTGCGCAGCTCTGCGCTTTGTACTGCGCGGCTCTGCGCTATATACTGCGTGGCTCTTCGCTGTATACTACGCGGCTCTGCGCTGTGTACTGCGCGGCTCTGCGCTGTGTACTGCGCGGCTCTGCGCTGTGTACTGCGCGTGTCCGTGCTGTGTACTGCGCGTGTCTGCGCTGTATACTGCGGGGCTCTGCACTGTATACTGCGGGGCTCTGCGCTGTATACTACGCGGCTCAGCGCTGTATACTGCGCGGCTCTGCGCTGCATACTGCGTGGCTCTACGCTGCGTACTGCGCGGCTCTGCGCTGTATACTGGGTGGCTCTGCGCTGTGTACTGCGCGGCTCTGTGCTGTGTACTGTGCGGCTCTGCACTGTGTACTGCGCGGCTCTGCGCTGTGTACTGCGCGGCTCTGCGCTGTGTACTGCGCGGCTCTGCGCTTTATACTGTGCGGCTCTGCGCTCTGTACTGCGCGGCTCTGCGCTGTGTACTGCTCGGCTCTGTGCTGTGTACTGCGCGGCTCTGCGCTGTGTACTGCGCGGCTCTGCGCTGTGTACTGCGCGGCTCTGCGCTGTGTACTGCGCGGCTCTGCGCTGTGTACTGCACGGCTCTGCGCGGTATACTGCGCGGCTCTGCGCTTTATACTGTGCGGCTCTGCGCTCTGTACTGCACGGCTCTGCGCTGTCTACTGCGCGGCTCTGCGCTGTGTACTGCTCGGCTCTGCGCTGTGTACTGCGCGGCTCTCCGCTTTATACTGCGCGGCTCTGCGCTTTATACTGCGCGGCTTTGCGCTGTGTACTGCATGGCTCTGCGCTGTGTACTGCGCGGCTCTGCGCTGTGTACTGCACGGCTCTGTGCTGTGTACTGCACGGCTCTGCGCTTTATACTGCGCGGCTCTGCGCTGTGTACTGCACGGCTCTGCGCTGTGTACTGCGCGGCTCTGCGCTGTGTACTGCACGGCTCTGCGCTTTATACTGCGCGGCTCTGCGCTGTGTACTGCACGGCTCTGCGCTGTGTACTGCGCGGCTCTGCGCTGTGTACTGCGCGGCTCTGCGCTGTGTACTGCGCGGCTCTGCGCTTTATACTGCGCGGCTCTGCGCTGTGTACTGCGCGGCTCTGCGCTGTGTACTGCGCGGCTCTGCGCTGTGTACTGCACGGCTCTGCGCTTTATACTGCGCGGCTCTGCGCTGTGTACTGCACGGCTCTGCGCTGTGTACTGCGCGGCTCTGCGCTGTGTACTGCACGGCTCTGCGCTTTAAACTGCGCGGCTCTGCGCTGTGTACTGCACGGCTCTGCGCTGTGTACTGCGCGGCTCTGCGCTGTGTACTGCGCGGCTCTGCGCTTTATACTGCGCGGCTCTGCGCTGTGTACTGCGCGGCTCTGCGCTGTGTACTGCGCGGCTCTGCGCTGTGTACTGCGCGGCTCTGCGCTTTATACTGCGCGGCTCTGCGCTGTGTACTGCACGGCTCTGCGCTGTGTACTGCACGGCTCTGCGCTTTATACTGCGCGGCTCTGCGCTGTGTACTGCACGGCTCTGCGCTGTGTACTGCGCGGCTCTGCGCTGTGTACTGCGCGGCTCTGCGCTTTATACTGCGCGGCTCTGCGCTGTGTACTGCGCGGCTCTGCGCTGTGTACTGCGCGGCTCTGCGCTGTGTACTGCGCGGCTCTGCGCTGTGTACTGCGCGGCTCTGCGCTGTGTACTGCACGGCTCTGCACTGTATACTGCGTGGCTGTGCAATATACTACGTGGACATGCATATTCTAGAATACCCGATGAGTTAGAATCGGGCCACAGTCTAATAATCATAAGACTACGGATAGTGGTTTGGAATTGTGCTGTACTGTCACTTTAAGAGCTGATATTATCTGACAAAACTTGTGACCTGGTGAGCTGATGTAGATTTCATAGGAGTTGGCATAGTAACTGTGTCTGACTGCGCATATCAATGAGCTAATCAGCCAGGTGGCAGTTATTTTTAGAAATTGCCTCAGAAACCAGCCCATTATAAACGTATAGGAAAATTTCTCCATTGAAACGCATTGAAAGACTTTTTTTAAACACAAATTGCGCAAAAACTACAAATCCGATCGACACGAAAAATACTTAGCACACCTCTCAGGAACGCTGGCTTCGAAATGACACCTCACTGGAGTCTGTGAGTTTAGCGGTTCGGGCCGCATTACGTGCGGACTGAATAATAAGAATAAGAAGTTTACCACGGTGGAATAACAGTATAGTGCTTTGTTCCAAAGCACTATAACTAGATGGGTATTTCCTGAAGGAACTACAGATAGTGCTTTGGAATGGTGCCCGGGCTGCCCCTGCAAGACTTTCACACTTGGGTGCCCCTCAGGCGGTCCGATTTGGTGGGTTGGGTCAATCTGGGTCTGATTTTGTGGGCGGGGTAAATCTAGGTCCGATTCGGTGGGCGGGGTCACTTTTGGTCTGATTCTGTGGGCGCGGCCACTCTGGGTCCGATTCGGTGGGCGGAGCCACTCTGGGTCTGATTTGGTGGGCGGGGCACCTTAGGGACCAATTTGGTGGGTGGGGTCACTCGGTCCGATTTGGTGGAAGGGGTCACTCTGGGTTTGATTTGGTGGAAGGGGTCACTCTGGGTTCGATTTGGTGGAAGGGGTCACTCTGGGTTTGATTTGGTGGAAGGGGTCACTCTGGGTTCGATTTGGTGGGCGGAGCCACTCTGGGTCCGATTTGGTGGGCGGGGTCACTCTGGGTCCGATTTGGTGGGCGGGGTCACTCTGGGTCCGTTTTGGTGGAAGGGGTCACTCTGGGTTTGATTTGGTGGAAGGGGTCACTCTGGGTTCGATTTGGTGGGCGGAGCCACTCTGGGTCCGATTTGGTGGGCGGGGTCACTCTGGGTCCGATTTGGTGGGCGGGGTCACTCTGGGTCCGATTTGGTGAGCCGGGCCCCTCGGGGTCCGATTTGGTGAGCGGGGTAATCTACTATATAATTGTCTAAGGGCACTTCCGTCTTTCTGTCTCACAACACCGCTACGTCATCATCTCATGAGACCGCAATGCACTCTTGGGACCGGAGCGCGCAACAAGCATCGGGTACCGGCCACTCCAGGTGCAACAAGCATCGTGTACCGGCCGCTCTAGGAGGTGCAACAACCATCAGATACCGGCCGCTCCAGGAGGTGAGTATGTAACTTTTTTATTTTAATTCTTTTTTTTTTTTTTTAACAGGGATATGCAGTATACTATGTGACTGGGCAATATACTACGTGACTGGGCAGTATAACTACGTGGCTCTGCGCTGTATACTGCGTGGCTCTGCGCTGTATACTGCGTGGCTCTGCGCTGTATACTACGCGGCTCTGCGCTGTATACTACGCGGCTCTGCGCTGTATACTGCGCGGCTCTGCGCTTTGTACTGCGCGGCTCTGCGCTATATACTGCGTGGCTCTTCGCTGTATACTGCGCGGCTCTGCGCTGTGTACTGCGCGGCTCTGCGCTGTGTACTGCGCGGCTCTGCGCTGTGTACTGCGCGGCTCTGCGCTTTATACTGCGCGGCTCTGCGCTGTGTACTGCGCGGCTCTGCGCTGTGCACTGCGCGGCTCTGCGCGGTATACTGCGCGGCTCTGCGCTTTATACTGCGCGGCTCTGCGCTGTGTACTGCGCGGCTCTGCGCTGTATACTGCGCGGCTCTGCGCTGTGTACTGCGCGGCTCTGCGCTGTGTACTGCGCGGCTCTGCGCTGTGTACTGCGCGGCTCTGCGCTGTGTACTGCGCGGCTCTCCGCTTTATACTGCGCGGCTCTGCGCTGTGTACTGCGCGGCTCTGCGCTGTGTACTGCGCGGCTCTGCACTTTATACTGCGCGGCTCTGCGCTTTGTACTGCGCGGCTCTGCGCTGTGTACTGCGCGGCTCTGCGCTGTGTACTGCGCGGCTCTGCGCTGTGTACTGCGCGGCTCTGCGCTGTGTACTGCGCGGCTCTGCGCTGTGTACTGCGCGGCTCTGCGCTGTGTACTGCGCGGCTCTGCGCTGTGTACTGCGCGGCTCTGCGCTGTGTACTGCGCGGCTCTGCGCTTTATACTGCGCGACTCTGCGCTTTGTACTGCGCGGCTCTGCGCTGTGTACTGCGCGGCTCTGCGCTGTGTACTGCGCGGCTCTGCGCTGTGTACTGCGCGGCTCTGCGCTGTGTACTGCGCGGCTCTGCGCTGTGTACTGCGCGGCTCTGCGCTGTATACTGCGTGGCTCTGCGCTGTGTACTGCGCGGCTCTGCGCTGTGTACTGCGTGGCTCTGCGCTTTATACTGCGCGACTCTGCGCTGTGTACTGCGCGGCTCTGCGCTGTGTACTGCGCGGCTCTGCGCTGTGTACTGCGCGGCTCTGCGCTGTGTACTGCGCGGCTCTGCGCTTTATACTGCGCGACTCTGCGCTTTGTACTGCGCGGCTCTGCGCTGTGTACTGCGCGGCTCTGCGCTGTGTACTGCGCGGCTCTGCGCTGTGTACTGCGCGGCTCTGCACTGTATACTGCGTGGCTCTGCGCTGTGTACTGCGCGGCTCTGCGCTGTGTACTGCGCGGCTCTGCGCTGTGTACTGCGCGGCTCTGCGCTGTGTACTGCGCGGCTCTGCGCTGTGTACTGCGCGGCTCTGCTCTGTATACTGCGTGGCTCTGCGCTGTGTACTGCGCGGCTCTGCGCTGTGTACTGCGTGGCTCTGCGCTTTATACTGCGCGACTCTGCGCTTTGTACTGCGCGGCTCTGCGCTGTGTACTGCGCGGCTCTGCGCTGTGTACTGCGCGGCTCTGCGCTGTGTACTGCGCGGCTCTGCGCTGTGTACTGCGCGGCTCTGCGCTTTATACTGCGCGACTCTGCGCTTTGTACTGCGCGGCTCTGCGCTGTGTACTGCGCGGCTCTGCGCTGTGTACTGCGCGGCTCTGCGCTGTGTACTGCGCGGCTCTGCACTGTATACTGCGTGGCTCTGCGCTGTGTACTGCGGGGCTCTGCGCTTTATACTGCGCGACTCTGCGCTTTGTACTGCGCGGCTCTGCGCTGTGTACTGCGCGGCTCTGCGCTGTGTACTGCGCGGCTCTGCGCTGTGTAATGCGCGGCTCTGCGCTTTATACTGCGCGACTCTGCGCTTTGTACTGCGCGGCTCTGCACTGTATACTGCGTGGCTCTGCGCTGTGTACTGCGCGGCTCTGCGCTGTGTACTGCGCGACTCTGCGCTTTGTACTGCGCGGCTCTGCGCTGTGTACTGCGCGGCTCTGCACTGTATACTGCGTGGCTCTGCGCTGTGTACTGCGCGGCTCTGCGCTGTGTACTGCGTGGCTCTGCGCTTTATACTGCGCGACTCTGCGCTTTGTACTGCGCGGCTCTGCGCTGTGTACTGCGCGGCTCTGCACTGTATACTGCGTGGCTCTGCGCTGTGTACTGCGCGGCTCTGCGCTGTGTACTGCGCGGCTCTGCGCTTTATACTGCGCGACTCTGCGCTTTGTACTGCGCGGCTCTGCGCTGTGTACTGCGCGGCTCTGCACTGTATACTGCGTGGCTCTGCGCTGTGTACTGCGCGGCTCTGCGCTGTGTACTGCGTGGCTCTGCGCTTTATACTGCGCGACTCTGCGCTTTGTACTGCGCGGCTCTGCGCTGTGTACTGCGCGGCTCTGCGCTGTGTACTGCGCGGCTCTGCGCTGTGTACTGCGCGGCTCTGCACTTTATACTGCGCGACTCTGCGCTTTGTACTGCGCGGCTCTGCGCTTTATACTGCGCGGCTCTGCGCTGTGTACTGCGTGGCTCTGCGCTGTGTACTGCGCGGCTCTGCGCTGTGTACTGCGCGGCTCTGCGCTTTATACTGCGCAACTCTGCGCTTTGTACTGCGCGGCTCTGCGCTGTGTACTGCGCGGCTCTGCGCTGTGTACTGCGCGGCTCTGCGCTGTGTACTGCGCGGCTCTGCGCTGTGTACTGCGCGGCTCTGCGCTGTGTACTGCGCGGCTCTGCACTGTATACTGCGTGGCTGTGCAATATACTACGTGGACATGCATATTCTAGAATACCCGATGAGTTAGAATCGGGCCACAGTCTAATAATCATAAGACTAAGGACAGTGGTTTGGAATTGTGCTGTACTGTCACTTTAAGAGCTGATATTATCTGACAAAACTTGTGACCTGGTGAGCTGATGTAGACTTCATAGGAGTTGGCATAGTAACTGTGTCTGACTGCGCATATCAATGAGCTAATCAGCCAGGTGGCAGTTATTTTTAGAAATTGCCTCAGAAACCAGCCCATTATAAACGTATGGGACAATTTCCCTATTGAAACGCATTGAAAGACTTTTTTCAAACACAAATTGCGCAAAAACTACAAATCCGATCGGCACGAAAAATACTTAGCACACCTCTTGGGGACGCTGGCTTCGAAATGACACCTCACTGGAGTCTGTGAGTTTAGCGGTTCGGGCCGCATTACGTGCGGACTGAATAATAATAATAAGAAGAAGTTTACCACGGTGGAATAACAGTATAGTGCTTTGTTCCAAAGCACTATAATGAACCAAAAGATCTAATAACACTGGAGCAGCAAACTTTGTGAAAATCAAAAGTTGTGTCATTCTTACGAGAGTATATAGTGACATATGGCACAGCATACCTTCTGAGGCACTGGACAGCATTGGTGACATTTAAATGTTGCTGTCATAAATTGAGAGTGGCATTGAAGTGGTTAAACTACAGCAATCGGAAAGCACTTCTGTCGCTCCTGAGCCGGCTTCATACTTTGTTTAATGACCAATTACGAAAATGTACATCATCGGCCGCTAACTAGTTAAATTAATATATGGTTATTTTTAAAGACAATGAAGGTAACATTAGGTATAAAAGGATGTGAAAATCTTACTTTAAGATTATCCAAAATATGACGACCTCCATGTCCCATTGGGCCAAAAACATTGAGGACAGTGCGAGACGTGATCTCTCCAGGATTATACATTCTTGCTGAACCTTGCTGGAAAAGATACAGAGATAACTCAGAATCATTTCACATGTAAAACACCATGGAATAAATGGCGCTATTATAATAAATAATAATAATATCACATATAACATATGTCTTACAACCATGTTATACACACGTTCCTCTACCTGCAGAAGACCACGTGTGCATTGTAGAAGCGACCCATAAGTAAACTGCAGGCGACACAAATCAGGAGCATTTTTTCTGCCAGTAATTTTTTTTACCTTAGGTAGTTTTCCTCGATGGAGAAAGACTGGAACAGTATCCCGTCCGGAATTTGGTGGAATGACCTCTATAATTTCCACTGTGTCATCCGCTAGGTAATAATGTAATATAAGTTCTCTTGCATCTCCAAAAGCTGAAGTTGTATCATCCCATAGACAGTAAAACCGCAAAACTTGTCTATCATGATCTAGGAATTGTTTCAGAGTGTCCATACGCTCATATGGGCGTAGCGGCTTCATGTTATCTGCAATCTACAAAGAGGAAGGAGAGACACTAGTCATCAAAATGCTCACCAAAAGAAATCTAAGAACAATGTGCTTGTATATACAGTATACATTAGAGCAGGGGTCTCAAACTGCATTTCTCGAGGGCCTCAAACCCTGCGTGTTTTCAAGATTTCCTTAGCATTGCACAAGGTGCTGGAATCATTCTGTGCAGGTGATTAAATTATCATCTGTGCAATACAAGGAAATTCTGAAAACATGACCTGTTTGCGGCCCTCGAGCAATGCAGTTTGAGACCTCTGTATTAGAGGGAACATATACTGTATATTATAACGTTGGTCTGTCAGTGGTTGCCTGGCAGCTCTAAAAATACAGTAGCTACCACAGACAGGCTTAGTACAAGCTACTTCATTTAACATATCCAAGGGCTTTCCCAGGCTTTCACCCTTTAACTTTTGTTCAGAGATCTGGACTTATACAGGGACCCATGGGCTAAGGCCACGGAATCAGCTGCTGGCCAATGGTGCAGGATTGCATGAGTGGACAGGAAGCCAGGTCAGAAACAGGAGGATAGTCCAAGTACAATAGTCAGAAAACAGAGGTGCATTCATGGAATGGACCTAGGTCTTTAATAGGAAAAAGCTCAAGAACAATAGCAGCTGAAATCTATGGATAAAAACCAGGAAAGAAAAACTATATCTGGCAACTCCCAGCAGTATGATGGGAATATAAAAAGGTTGGTGCTGTCGTATTGACCAAAGCATGGAGATGATTACTCCAGCTGGACAGTACACCCATGGCGGTTCAGTGGTAAGCACTATAGCCTTGTGGTTCTGGGTTCAACTCACACGGAGGACAACATCATCAAGGCGTTTGTATGTTATCCCCTTGCTTGTTTGTGTTTCCTCTGAGTACTCTAGTTTCTTCCCACAATCCAAAGACATACTGATAGAGTGTGAGATCCAATGAGGACTGTGACAATGATGTCTGTAAAGCCCTGTGGAGTGGAATAAATGGTGCTGTATAAGTGAGAATAATAAATAGATAACACACAAGTCCCAGGAAAGATATATATCTTTGTACTGTGTTAGCCAGTAGATAGAATAATATATTGAATTGAGAGTCCTCAGTGGTTGATACCTTTTAATGACTAACTGAAAAGATGGTAACGAATTGCAAGCTTTCGAGACTACTCAGGTCTCTTCATCAGGCATAGACTAAAAGGTATCAACCACTAAGGACTCTCAATTCCAAATATTATACTACAAGTCCCAGAGACCCTAGTCTCCAATGGCTCCCCTAGAACTGGTTATACAATGAATATGGTGGCACCTGGTGACAGGAGTAGACATCACTGGAGCAGATCCCAAAGAAGATGTGACAGTACTATAATAGGTTTTCTGAAATGTAAAATGCGTGTTTGCTCTCATGCATGAATTACCGAATAGCTAGATTATGACAATCTGTAGTTGGAGACAGGCATTTCCACATTAGTTTATTTAAGAAAAAACTGCTAAATGTTGTGACAATGCTTCCTGCTTTACACATACTATACTACAAAAATCTAACAATGGCAAAACCTCACTGTGGAATCAGGATCCGTACTGGCAATTGTTTTTACCTGTTTGCGAATAGTAGAGTATGCATCTGCAGGAACTGATCCTGGTGGATTTATTCTGACTCCGAGTTTCCGCAGAAAGTTTCTAGTAAATTCATCACAGTTTACAATCTTGAAAGTTTTGGAGTAAAATACGATATCTTTGTTGATGTTGAAATGATCCACAGTGTAAAACTGGTCATCGTTAGGGGGTGGAAGTGGAATACGATGACGTCTGATTATCGTACCTTCATTTTAGAAAATAAAACTTTGTTAGGATTTTTCTAACATGGTGCGGTGGAAAGACACCATTAGACTGAACGCAAGCTGTGGGCTTGATAACGGTTGATTCGGATTGGCCGGCCCAGCGCGAGCGGTTGCTTCTTTGACCAGTCAACTTAAAAATGGAGTGTAGCAATATTTCATTCTATTATTTTGCTAATTGCTGCAATGTTAAGGAGATGATGTAGCGCTAGTAACAAATTATAGGGTTAAATAAGGCTGAAAGGTTCACTTTAAGTCCATTGAAATAAAAATGATTGCATGCCATATTATGGAGTGATGGTTCAAGAGCAGACCTTGGCAAACTACAGCCTGCGGGCCAGATCCAGCTCTATGGCTGTTCCTAATCAGCCCACAGACCAGGACAGCAAAAGGGCTGGAAGCAACAGCCCACAGGCCACTCTCCCCATATCCATCCACCATCCCAATTACACTGGCATCTGCATCCTCGAGATGCAGATACCGGTAAAAATCATGGTGGAGGAGGGAGCTGTGAGCTCCGTCTTCCACCATTCAGCCTGTGTGACTGTCTCAGAGAAGCAGGCACAATGGCACCTGCTGTGGAGCCTCAGCGTGTGCAGTAAAGAACAGAGCAGCATGCCGGAGGTATGGGGGTGATGTGAGCAACGTTTCTTTGTTTTTTTTGTCATTAATTTTTGTTGGGGATATGTGGGTCCATCATTATGTCTTTGAGGATTGTGGGGATCATACTGTTGAGTTCATCATTCTGTGTTTGGGACAGTGGGGGATCATACTGTGGGGGACATGATAATGTCATGGTGGGTTGTGGGGGATCATACTGTGGTGGTCATAATTGGATTGGACTGTGGAATCATCATTCTGTGTTGAGGGGGCTGGAGGGGATCATTATTTGGTGTGTAATTATTCAGTATTGAGAGGCAGTGGGTGGTCATACTTTGTGGAGAGACCATGTAGAGGTCATCATTGTTTTAGGGGTCTTTGGGAGATAATATTGTGGGGGTCATTATTCCTTGTGTTGGCTGTGGGAGATCTTACTGTGCTGGGTGTGCTGTGAGGGCAAATACACTGTGTTGGTGGGTTGTGGGGGATCATACTGTGGGGGTCCTAATTCCTGTTTGTGGGTTGTGGAGGATCATAGTGAGGAGGAAACATTAGGGAACATCATGCTGTGTTAAGGGGCTGCGGGGCAATGATACCATTTGGTGGCTGTGGTGGCCATCATAACGTGTTGACGTGTTGGAGGCTATGGGGGATGATACTGTGAGAGTTATCATTCTGTATTTAGGGAGCTATAGGGGATCATTCTGTGTGTGTGATCATAATTTTTGGGGGGCTGTGGGAGCCATCATACTGATTTGGTGGCTGTCGGAGATCAGACTGTGGTGGGGGACTATGTGGGCAATTATACTTTGTGAGGGCCATCATACTGTGTTTGGTGTCAAACATTTGGTGATACTGTGGGAGCTAATACAGTATGTAGGGCTGAGGGACCATCATATTGTGTTGGGGGGGCTGTAGGGTCCAGTATACTGTGTGGGGAGCTATGGGGCCATCATACTGTGTGTGGAGGCTGTGTGGACAGTTTTTGGGATAGCTGTTGATCATAGTACAAAGGTTGAGTGACAGGAGAAATATTGTTTATTGTATTTTCTAAACGTTATAAAAATTAGTAAATTATATGGTTTTAATCTTCTCAATAAAAGCAATACAATTAGTATTAATATAAAACAATAATATGTTCATGTTAATATTGAACAGAATTAATTTCAACATATTGATTTGGCCCTCCCCAACAGTCACAGTCTTTCATGTGGCCCCTCAATAAATTTAAATGCCCACCCTTGATCTAAAGAATAATACAGAGCTCATTAGCAAACAAGGTTTGTAGTGTGCAGCTGTAAGAGGTCCGTGCTCACAATTTTGCTCTGTACATGTGAGCCTAGTAATTCAAATGCCAGTATTTATTAAAAAGAAAAAAAAAACAATCCAAAAGGACAAACCTTGAGGAATTCCACTGTTTTTAATTTCAGGTTCTACTACTTGAATTGTGTCATCTTCTAAGTAGAAATATATTTTACAATGCCGGACACGGTAAACTTCTTCTCTCCTCTGATGAACGTCCTCTTCAAAATATGACTCAAATGATAACACCTGAAATAAAGTAAATAAGAAGTAATGTAATAAAATGAAATAATATGACATTATTTAAAAAATAAATGTAATGATTAACTTTAGTATGATGTAGCATATTAGCAGATCTTGATAATACGTAGTTATTAAGGAGATTTTCCACTTTTCAGTACCTTAATATAAAGATAAAGACTATACACCTCAACATTGAAATTGTAATACCAAGAAGGAAAAGTCATGGCATTATGGAAATCGCAAGATTGATAGACATGTTAATGATATGTAAATGATGAAAAACTGGAAACAAAATTTTTGAAACATGAAAATTTATATAGTATCGAGTAAAAAATCAAAAAGAGTCCATATAGGAGGCTCATGTAGTTACTTAGTATTGGGACAATATAGGGTCTGTATTAATCAAGATTTGTAACTAGAAATACACATAACCATTGTTATATGTGTGTTTTTAATGGGGGTATAGTATGAGAATCTTGATTAGAGAATAATGTCTCCTGATGATTCGCGCATAGTAGGGGTGATGAAACGTGTAGAGACATTAGGATGTAAAGGTTGTCAAGGTGAATTATAATCCGGGTTTTATTTGTGAGACATATTATCCTATGTTATATATGATTTGAGTCAGGATATGTAGTATGTCATTTTTATTGTCTATGAACATGGTGTATACTAAAAGTTAAGTTTCATGGTATTAATGCCATTTTCAGTGAGTAAAGCAATGTAGGAAACCACAAAACAAGCAAAGGTTGCTCTCATCATGCATAGAAGGGAAACACCTATACAAACCTGTTTGTCAAAAGCAACCCAAGATGGAGCATCGCTGCCCACTCCTCTGGGGAAAACACTAAATTTAGGCTTTAACTTCTGTCCAAGAAGCCGTTCTCCTCCAATCCCCGGCTTGTCTTCACCCAGCAACAAGGAGACATCATTGGAGTAACCAAAATGTTGTGACTTATGAAACTTCTCTTTTCCAAGCTGGAAACAAAAATGATATATTACAATCTGGTCTCTATTACAGCAGACCATTACCCAGCTTGTCTTTTCTAACATTCCAATTTTGGATTCTAAATAGTCTCAATAATATACCAACATTTGATATCAATTTAATGTATTATTTTGACCAGATTGGCGTTTTCTTTTCTCTTTAGAATAATGCAACCGCATATAAAATTACATTTTAATGATGGCTTTTCCCAAGTGTTTTGTTTTACATTTCCATTGGGACAACGCACTAAGAACACATGTAATCTACTCATGACCGTATCAATAAAGTTTTGTCAAAGGCAAATATCAAGAAGTATCAAAAATAAAAGCAACTTTATTAAAAACATGAAACAAAAAAAGGTAAAAACCATAGCACAGAAAACTCAATAAAAATGCATGTAAAATAACACTCAAAAACGCAATGAAAAAACACAAGTAACATAATTTACCTAAAAGGTGTAGAAATGCTACAGAAAATCTGCAACATCAAAAATTGAAGCCTATGAGTCCGTGAAAAACTCCGTCCTTGGATACCATCCTAGTAGCATCCTTGTGCTGTCTGATTTTCAGGTTTGGTGGCCGAAGCATGAGAAACTTACAAGACCAAATACAGATAATTGCAATGGATCCGTAGAAAGCTAACACTATACAGATGGTATCTGTACGGCATCAGTTTTTTTTAACACACCCAATGAGTTTAAGAGGGGAGTTTGATTTAAAAAATTGATCAAATTAGTGCATTCTGCAAATTTGTGCATGTGTACAATCAGTCCATGTTTAAAAACGCTCATGTGGCCTACGCCATTGACCAGCAGTCAGGAGAACCAAATGACTGCCCCTGTAATGCCAGAGCTGTCAATCAGGGATGCAGCAGGGGTGATGGTGAACAAGAAGGTGGGCAGAGGCACTAAACTGCTCAGCAACACCTAGGGTGCACTGAGCACCTTATTAGCATATTTAAATAATTTAAAAAAAAAAAATTTCCGGCAAATGCTTCAATAGATTTTGCAAAACTGAAGGAATGGGCCACCATAACTGTTGGTATGAGAGCAGTGTGTTGGTGCACGTTCACACTGGGGCCATTTAACAGACAGGACCTACAATAAAAACAAATGAGCAAATAATCTGGAGGAAGTAAATAAATAGCAGTAGTGCATGTACATAACATAGGGCACTTAGTTGACACTATTTTGATGAACAGAGGGTAAAAGCTCCTCCACCACGACAAGGTGACCCAATCAGGGTGGTCCATAATGCTTATAGTTCACCTCACTTTGTGCCAGCAGGGCTCAAAATAGACGGGGGCAGAGCAGGACCCAGGCCTGTATCTCACCTACCCATGGAAAGCTATATAGCCAAGCTGCACAGCCCAAAAAGGGGAGCAATGTTTGCATGAGCAGTAACAGGACGTTTCATAAAGATATAGAAAAAAACAAATCTGTTAATCTGTATTATATCTTAAATAGAAACCCTTTATAACTTACATTCCGGTTAAAGGAGTTCCCTGGTAAGAGCGGCAGCGCCATGGTGATCTGCAGTCTGGGCTGTCACACTGATCAGCAGCAGTGTCCTGGGTGTCATTTACTGAGCTGCTGTGGAGACGGCATTGTTTCTTTTCTGGTTACCTGGTAACCACAAGTCTACTCTTTCCCTCTTTTTTTTTTCTTTTTGAACTCTACAACTTCATTTAAAATTGTCACAAGTACTAAAAATGACAACAAACAACACCTATACATATTAATGAAGAATCACAAAATTATTATTTTTAATAGCTCGGAGAAAATGGGAATAAATCAGGCACTTGTAAAAATGCATCCGAAAGCTTCAGTAACTCAGGATTACCAGCTGGGTCGGCGTAATCACCCAGCGTATCCAGACAATAGTCGGAACCCTAGACAATGGGGGAACCCACTGACCGTCGGGGACACTGGCACTTGACGTGTTTGTTCGGTGATGCCGTGCTGTGTGAGGGAAGGAGCCGTGTAGGCGGCGGTGTTGTGCTGAAAAGTGAGCGCAGGACGCTGATGAGGAGCAACAGGGGCAACATCACTTCCTGGCACTATATAAACATGAGCTGCGCTTTATAGGGTAGACACTCACACTGACCCAGGCAGGATCTGCTAAGTAAATGCACAGCAATGGGGCAGAGTGCTGCAGTGTAGGGTTCTGACACTTGTAGTGCCCAGAATGTAGCAGAGCTAGTGGTTAGTGCCGGGTTACCTGCACTTTGTTTGCTGTTACTTTGTGTCATACCCCGCAGGCCGGGAGATGCCTTCTGGTCATTGTAGTCCCCGCTGCCCTTGGCGATTTGCATGAGATTTACTATATTAGATCTGGTTCTGGTGCTATAGGATGGGCGGCTAATATGATTTTGGTAAAACATTGGCGCTTTGCTGGGTTTTTGCAGCAGAGTAAAAAATAAAATTTTGTCTAAATTTCCTTAGGCTCAGCACATACACAAAGATCAGGCCAATAGTTTCCTGTTAATTGTATGGAATACGTCATGGAACGATTTCTGCAGATCCCTGGGTCAGAACTCTCAAAATCTGTTGCAGAAATACAGAGCGCCAAAAAATAATATTCCACAAGTGATGGATCAGTGCCCCAGATTGTGCCTTGTATTGCCCAATATAGGGCTGGTGCATGATACCGGCTGTCACACACACAACAGACATCTGGAGACATGACGTCATCTGCCTCTCTCACCCCTCAATGCACACGTGGAGTTTTCTGTCTAAGAGGAAAAGTTTACAGTCACTCAGTGTGACTGCATACAGCTGAATCGTGACTGTGCGCATTGTGTACACTGTCACGATTCGCCATGCAAGTGGGTGGTCACATATTGACTAACCTCATCTGGCTTTTCTCAGTTTTCGTCCATTGAGACAAGCCACCACAACTGTGCATATCGCATGCATACTGTCCTGTGACCACCCACTCATATTGAGATACAGGGGAATAGTGACTGTGTGCACATTGCACACTGTCATGATTCTACTCTCACATAAAATGACTGCAGACTTTTTAGCTTAGATCCAGAAATTCATTTCAAAGGGGCAAAAGCTTTCATTATTGAATTAGAAAACACCTTTTTTCCTAACTATTTATTTGGGAGATTTTATTTTTTTATTTCCTTTTGCATAATAAGGTTTCTCTGGGGGTTATAGGTACCTCTTACAGAGGACTGATCATCTTTTTTCTTCTGGAGCGCACCATTTCTCTGCCTCCCAGCTGATAAACTGTAGAGGTGGCCAGGAACAGCACACAGAACACAATAGAACTAAAAATGCTTTTAATTAAAAAGTAAATTGCAAAGTTGCTTGTTTTAAGAAACACTTTGCAATTTTACCTATTTAGGCAGATGAGACAACTCGTTTAAGTTAAAAGGATTTTTTTCACTGCTCAAGGGTAAAAACAAAGCTGGAAAACACATAACTTTCAGAATATTAAAGAGTTTGACCGGTCTAATAAGAAAAGTCTGCAGACTCTTTGACTGCAGACTTTTAACCCCTTCATGACCTTGGGATTTTCTGTTTTTCCGTGTTCGTTTTTCGCTTCCCCCTTTCCCAGAGCTATAACTTTTTTATTTTTTCGTCAATATGGCCATGTTAGGGCTTATTTTTTGCGAAACAAGTTGTACTTTTGAACGACATCATTGGTTTTAGCATGTCGTGTACTAGAAAACGGGAAAAAATTCCAAGTGCGGTGAAATTGCAACAAAAGTGCAATCCCACACTTGTTTTTTGTTTGTTTTTTTTGCTAGGTTCACTAAATGCTAAAACTGACCCGCCATTTTGATTCTCCAGGTCATTACAAGTTCATAGACACCTAAAATGTCTAGGTTATTTTTTATCTAAGTGGTGAAAAAAAATTGCAAAGTTTGCTAAAAAAAAAAAAATTGCGCCATTTTCCGATACCCGTAGCGTCTCCATTTTTCATGATCTGGGGTCGGTTGAGGGCTTATTTTTTGCGTGCCGAGCTGGCATTTTTAATGATACCACTTTTGTGCAGATACGTTCTTTTGATCGCCCATTATTGCATTTTAATGCAATGTCGCGGCAACCAAAAAAACGTAATTCTGGCGTTTCAAATTTTTTTCTCTCTACGCCATTTAGCGATCAGGTTAATGCTTTTTTTTATTGATAGATCGGGCAATTCTGAATGCGGCGGTACCAAATATGTGTAGGTTTGATTTTTTTTTATTGATTTATTTTGAATGGGGCGAAAGGGGGGTGATTTAAACTTTTATAATTTTTTTATTTTTTTCACTTTTTTTAAAACTTTTTTTTTAACTTTTGCCATGCTTCAGTAGCCTCCATAGGAGGCTAGAAGCTGGCACAACTCGATCGCCTCCGCTACATAGCAGCGATCATCAGATCGCTGCTATGTAGCTGAATTGCAGGTGTGCTATGAGCACCGACCACAGGGGGGCTCTCACAGCAGGCCGGCATCAGTAACCATAGAGGTCTCAAGGACCTCTATGGTTACTATGCAGAAGCATCGCTGACCCCCGATCATGTGACGGGGGCCGGTGATGCGCTGATTTCCGGCCGGATGGCCGGTTAAGGCTAGTTTCACATCTGCGTTTAAAAACGCAGCGTTTAAAACGCCAACGCAGGTGGTGAAAAAAACGCATGTAAACGCGTGCAAACGCTGCGTTTTTTAGACGCATGCGTTTTCTCATGCGGTAAAAAAATGCGGCGTTTTGACGCGTTTACATGCGCTTTTTCCTGCGTTTGCGTTTTTGAAACGCATGCTGAGAAGTGTGTGACAGCTGCCAATCATCAAAATCATCTAGAAAACCCACTATAAATAGAAATAGCTAGGGTTGGGGTTAGGGGTAGGGTTAGGATCCCTAGGGTTAGGGTTAGGGGTAGGGTTAGGATCCCTAGGGTTAGGGTTAGGATCCCTAGGGTTAGGGATAGGGGTAGGGTTAGGGTTTGGATCCCTTTATCACCTTGATGGTGGGGGGTGGCTTATCAGTGTGTATTCTTGTTTTTTTCTATTGAAGCGCATGCGTTTAAAATGCAACCAAACACGTGCTTAAAAACGCATGCGTTTACATAGACAGCAATACGTTTTTTTGCGGCAAAAAAACGCATGCTTTTTTTGCGGCAAAAAAACGCCTCTAGAAATTACTACATGTTGCATTTCTGCAACCAAACGCAAGCATAGAAAAGACGCATGCGTCGTCAAACGCGGCAAAACGCATACAAAAAAAACACATGCGTTTTTAATGTTAAATATAGGAAAAAAAACGCATGCTTTTTTTGCGCTAAAACGCAGCGGCAAAAAACGCTAATGAAACCAGCCTAAGTGCCGCTGTCAGAGTTTGACAGCGGCATTTAACTAGTTAATAGCGGCGGGTGAATCGCAATTTCACCCGCCGCTATTGCGGGCACATGTCAGCTGTTCAAAACAGCTGACATGTCCCGGCTTTGATGTGGGCTCACCGCCGGAGCCCTGCATCAAAGTTGGGTATCTGACCTCGGACGTACTATCCCGTCCGAGGTCAGAAAGGGGTTAAATCCCCCCACCACATGCACTGTGCACTGCGAGGTTTTACCGGTTTCTGAGCTATTATAGAATTTACAATAGATATCACTCATGTAATGTAAGAAATAAGGGACATTTTTGTCATTGTACTATACCTCTGCTGTATCTGAGCATTATGAATTGTGGTATGTGTTAAACGAAAACATAGAGCCGGCACTGATAACCAAACAATGGTTATTAGAGTTTTAAGTAATACAGGGGCATCAAAAATAAAGTTTTGCCATAATGGGAGTAATAAAAAAAATGGTATATGAAACACATATTGAATAACCGCAATTTTCACTTTTATTGAGACACAAATATTTTTTATATTTCATGCACAGTTGGGTTCGTCTTTTAAATGGCATTTCATACCTCTGATGCACCAGCATTTTCTGCCACTCTTCAACAGAATAATGAAATAATGGGATTCACAATGCAGGTATAAACCCAACAATGAGTATTCCTACATGTGTGATGTAGTAGTATAATTACATAAGCTGGAGTCTGCAATAATCCTCTCTTCCAATGCTGTTGGCACCCTTCTACAGTATCAAACTACAAAATAAAACATAAATGGACAAATGCTATCGCCTAATTCACATATGTCAAAAAAATGACACGTGGGTCAAAACTGGCCCACAGGGTGATTATATTTACAATGCCAGTTAGGACCGCCTAGTATATATGTCCAGTGATTCCCCCACTGGGTATCGTACTTGAAAATCATCATAAATGCTGATACAGTTAAAAGCAATGATGGATGATGGAGTGTAAGCTGATGCTCCCTTTCCCATCATTCCCCCTCTGCATATGATGTCTGTTGGCAGCAAGTGCAATGACGTAATTATAATGCACCCGCTGAACCAAGATGTGTAAAGGATCTGAAGACACCATGAAGAGACCATAGCAGCAGGGTAAAGGGCAGAGGTGAGGTTTTTTTTATGTAGGGCCTATCATATTGTATGGAGCACTATGTGGGGTGTGTTATACTGTATGGAGAACTGTGTGAGGCCATTATACTGTATAGAGCACGATCTGAGACCATTGTACTATATGGACCACTAAGTGGGCCCGTTATACCGTATTGAGCATTATTTGAAGCCTTTGTACTGTATGGAGCACTATGTGGAGCCATTATACTGTATGAAGCACTAGGTGAGGCCATTATACTGTATGGAGCACTTTATGGGGCCATTATACTGTATGGAGCATTATGTGGGGCCATTATACTGTAGGTAGCACTATGTGGTGACATCATACTGTATGGAGCACTATGTGAGGTCATTATACTGTGTGGAGCACTATTTGAGGCCATCATACTGCACTGAGCATTATATGGGGCACATTATGCTGTAGTGAGTACGATGTGAGGCCATTATTCTGTATTGAACTATGTGGGGCCATGATACTGTATGGAGCACTATGTGTGGAACATTATACTGTATTGAGTACTATGTGGGGTCATTATTCTGTAATGATCTGTAATACCAAATATGTGTTCCTTTTTTTCTATATAAGATTATGTATTTATGGGTATAATATTTTTTATTATTATTATTTAGTGAATTAAAAAATATATATTTTTACAATTTTTTTTTACTTTTTTTACTTAGACCCTCCATGGGATTTTAACTTTTCACACTCTGATCGCTATTATGATGCATTGCAATGCTTTATACCTGTCAGTACTGAACTGACAGAAGCCTCTTAGACCATGCTCAGAGCATGGTCTAACAGGCTTTCCATAGCCTGGTGAACTGAATGTTGTCATGATGACATCGAGTCACTATGGCAACAATTGAGCCCTTGCAAAGACATTGTGGGGGTGCCAAATGGACAGGAGAGGGAGCCTCTTCCCTCTCCCAACCCACTAAATGCTGTGATCGATAATGATCACGGCATTTAGGGGGTTAAACACCCGGCTGTGAGGGCCAGGTGTCAGCTGTCATGTTAAGTATAGAAAATTGATTCGAGTCTCCCTGCCGAGAGTCGCACGAGTGTTCTCCGTATGGTCATCCGTGTGTAATTCGTTTGCAATGCCATGATGTGATTTCCTCGCACCTATTTATCCGTATGACATCCGTATGGATGTGAGCTGCCCCATAGATTAACTCTGGTCTGAGTGCTATGCGATGTCTCGCATAGCACTGGCCTGTATTCTACAGTAGTGTGACGCCGGCCTAAGTCTATGTTCCCACGATCAGTATTTGGTGAGTTTTTGACGTTGCAGAATTTCCACACTGTTTCTGCACCTATAAGGCTATGTGCCCACGGTCAGGGATAGTAGCTCAGGTTGCATCCATATGTTAAGGTCAGGATCCCCGTTCCAACCATGATATATGGATACGTTCAAGGTTGTGAAGTGGTTAAACAATAGCAATTTACAGTTTTTACTAATTTTTCTACTTAAGCCATGTTTTTGTGAATTTTTATTTCTTATTTAGCCATATTCTGATACCCGTAACGCTTTATTCTTTAGTTGACAGAGTTCTAAATCGTAAACATGTTGTCATGTGACTACTAACCCAGATGGGGAATCCAGGGGATAATCAAAGCAAAATACTGTGATGCGCATAGGGCGGGAGAGCACAAAGAGCACTGATGAGCCGGAAGAAAAGCCGGCGCATGTGCATTAAAGGGCAGAGCAAAAAATGCCTGTGCAGGAAGGCGATTGGGGGCCACTATGTGGATGACATAGGACGCATCATTGACCTGAAGCAACCGGAAGAAGGCGACATTGATAAGAGAAGAGGAAGCAAGACCAGTGATGCCCATCGCACCGGGAAAAATAAAAGGTATTTTTTGCATTATGCACAGGGGGTTGCGGACTGGTATACAGGTTACTAGAATACTGTAAAAGTGGTGGCATTAAACGTGGTGGCCATAGATTATATTGGCTAAACGGCTGTCAATTTCACATAAATGTAACTCTTGCCAGTCTTCAGGCGTATCGGCTTCCATCTCCAGGTTGAGCTTCATCGGAGACCAAGATTTGTATTCTACACTGCAATAATGAGACATTCCAGTATATAGTATAAGTGATCGGATGATCGCATGTTAATTCCCTAAAGGAACTAAAAAAGCAAAAAAGTTTTAACCCCCTTCCCGACATGTACAATTTCCATTTTTTTTCTCCCCTTCTTCTAAGAGCCATAAGATTTTTATTTTTCTGTCCACATAGACTTATGATGACTTGCTTTTACGGGTTGAGAAATTGGTAAAAAACACAATTCTAACATTGTTTTGGGGAATTGTTTTTACAGCATACATTGTATAGTAAAAATGATTTGTCAATATGATTCTCCTCATCAATGCAATTATGACGATTTCAAACTTGTCCTTTTTTTTAGCGGTAAAATAATAAGAAATTTGTAGAAATCTACGTAATATTAATGTATGTTATATATACATTAATTGTGTTGACGTCGTCATTTGTCTATCGATGGGTCTGTGTGATGGCTTTTTTTCTGGGGGTAAAGACAACGTTTTTATTGATACCTTTTTTGGATAGACATGAGATTTTGATCACTTCCTAAAGCATTTTTGCAGTATTGTGGGAAAATAATAAAAAAAAAAAATTGGCAATATTGATGTTTTTTTTGTTTACCAATTGGGTTTCTTACGTTTATATTTTGATAGATTGAACTTTTCTTGATGCACAGATAGCACATATGTGTATTTTATGTTATTTTTATTTTTAATGTGCCAAAAGGGGTGATTTGAATTAGTTTGCTTTTTTATTATTCATATTTTTAGAAACTTTTTTTTACTCTATTTATTAGTCCCCTCAGGGGTCTGGAAGCTGTGATCATCTGACTGCTTGTACTATAGACCACAGTATTGTTGCATATAGTAAAAATCATGGTCTACTTTGAAGCCCAGCTACAGGGTGAATTTCAAAGAAGCTCCATGATGACAGACACTGGGGTCTTCAACAGAACCATGGCTGTCATACCAACCCATCGGCGATTTGCCCACATGCCTGAATTGACAGCGGCATTTAACAGTTTAACAATCATGGGCTGAGATCTACTTCGTGCTCACCCCGTCGGGGACTCCACACACCTGCCGCCAACTTGCGCCATACATGTTTGCCAGATATCGGTACCGGATTTAAAAAATTAAAATTCACCTCATTGCCTTTTATCCCCAGAAAAATAAAGCAATAAAAAAAATAAATCATCCGTTCTAAGAAAAAAAGTCTGTTCTTAGAAAATATAAAATAAAGAAACTGCAGAATTGCTTTATTTTTTTATCACCATTCCTCCTTAAAAGAAATGCAATATAAGTAATCAAAACGTATGTACCACAAATTATTATCAATAAATATGTCATGTCGCTATGTAAAAAAGTTGCCCTCGCTCTGTTCAATCGTTGAAAAATAAAAAATGTTGCAGGTCTTGTTACTATGGCGACACAATCAGAAAATATTCTTCTTACAACCTTGCCACTTTTTTGGGGACAAACACTATGATAGTTTAGTATCACTATAATGGCATCACTGTAATCGCAGTAACCGGGAGAATAATGTTTCAGGGTCATTTTTACCATAGAATAAAAACAAGAAAAATTGACGTTATTGTATGGTAAAATGAATGGGGTTATGCAAAACAATAACTTGTTCCACAAAAAATAAGCCCCATATGGCTACTTTTAGAAGTAGGGGAGGAAAAAGAAAAAGGAAAGAGCAAAGGTACTAAAAATCGCCCAGTCTTTGGCCATGCTTCCACG
Organism: Ranitomeya variabilis; assembly: GCF_051348905.1. NCBI lineage: Eukaryota > Metazoa > Chordata > Amphibia > Anura > Dendrobatidae > Ranitomeya > Ranitomeya variabilis. Next base: position 165,343,081 of record NC_135234.1, read on the forward strand.
TGCAGTATTCTCCATCAGTATTTGTAACCCTTGTAAATGCTGGTCCCCGCAGCCCTGCTCTACAGTAGTTGCATGCTAATTGCCTTTAGTTAAATTAACCCTTTTGTAAATAGTGCAAATGTTAAAGAAGCCTCTTTTTAATGGCCTTTTTTCCTGTAGAAATGACAGAAAAATAAACTGATCCTGAGGTCCCAGATAAATAGAGCCCCAACCTAAGAACTAATCACTGGTCATGCACTTTATGACCAGTGATCTCCTCCCTGCTTCATATCGAACACTTTTTACTTACATTCTTATTAAAGGAGTTCCCTGGCAAGAGTGGCAGCGCCATGGTGATCAGCAGTCTGGGCTGTCACACTGATCAGCCTCCAGTGTAAGTCACTGATCTGCTGCCCCCATGGAGACAGCATTGTTTCTCAGGTGGTTACCTAGTGACCGTCTAATCAGCTTTTTTTTTTTTTTGCTATGCAACTTTATTTACCAGATAATTGTGTTCACCAGGCTGACAAAGATCAATGTACAATGTCCTGATCACCTGCACAGAGATGCCAATGTTTTTATTAGTTCAATCTATAACATTTAATTTGTCCTATTTGTCAATGAAAATACATAGGAGATAATTTATCAAGAATTTTGTGATAGTTTTCTGGAATCTTTATATGTAAACGGTGCAAAATTTATCAAGTATTATGTAACACATTGATAAGTTTGGAACAAAAAAGGCAACACGTGGACAAGCCCAACTGACTTCAAAAATTCCCCTCCTGATAAGTTCCCTCCATATTGCCACACCACCTATTAGGCCGGCATCACACTAGAGAGGTTTACGGACATATGAGAGGCGCAAAAACTACGCATTGCACACGGACCAATGATTCTCTATGGGGCAGCTCCTATCTGCCGTATAATTCTCAGCTGTATTTTACGGGAGTAGAAAATCACAACATGCTGCGTTTGTCAGCGTATTGCTCAAAAAATCCACCAATGAAAGTCTATGAGGGCGAGAAAAATATGGATTACACACGGACCAACAGTGTGACTTGCGAGAAATACGCAGCGGTGTCCTATAGAAAAGCCGGCAATTCAGTGCCGTGGACAGTAAAATCACACTGACAGAATAGAATAGAATAGATAAAATAAATGTCTACACATATTATAGGGATATATATATATATGTGTGTGTGTGTCATTGACACACACACATATATATATATATATATATGCTGTATTTATATTTCATACAGCGCTAGATAGCATGAAAGTCGGTAATTCAATTGCCGGCTTTTGCTATCTCCTTCCCAAACCCGACATGATATGAGACATGGATTACATACAGTAAACCATTGAATATCCCTTTTTTTTTTTGCATATTCCTCACTACTGTTAGTAGAGTGTGTGTGCAAAATTTGGGGGCTCTAGCTGTTAAAATAAAGGGTTAATTCGCGGAAAAAAAATGGCGTGGGCTCCCGTACAATTTTCTCCGCCAGAGCGGTAAAGCCAGTGACTGAGGGCAGATATTAATAGCCTAGAGAGGGACCATGGTTATTGGCCCCCCCTGGCTACAAACATCTGCCCCCAGCCACCCCAGAAAAGGCACATCTGTAAGATGCGCCTATTCTGGCACTTGGCCTCTCTCTTCCCACTCCCGTGTAGCGGTGGGATATGGGGTAGTAAAGGGTTAATGTCACCTTGCTATTGTAAGGTGACATTAAGCCTGGTTAAAAATGGAGAGGTGTCAATAAGACACCCATCCATTAATCCAATACTAGTAAATGGTTAATAAAACACACACACACATTAGGAATAAAGTATTTTATTGAAATAAAGACACAGGGTGTTGTAATAGTTTATTATACTCTCAATCCAAATGATGACCCTCGTTCTGTAAAAAAGGAAAAATAAAAAAACAACAATATCCCATACCTTTCTGCTGTTACAGTCATGTCCCACGATGTAAATCCATCTGAAGGGGTTAAATAATTTTACAAGCAGGAGCCTGCTAATGCAGCCGCCCCTGCCTGTAAAACTAGGGAATGAATGGGAAGCAGGGGAACGTAGCTACCTAGACTTGCGGTGCTGCGCCCCCTGCTGGCATAAACTCATATGAACTCTAGCATGGGAATTTTTCTGAATATTTTCTCACGCTGTGTGTTTTATTAACCATTTACTACTATTGGATTAATAATGGAGAGGTGTCTTATTGACACCTCTCCATTATTAACCAGGCTTAATGTCACCTTACAATAGCAAGGTGGCATTAACCCTTCATTACCCCATATCCCACCGCTACAGGGGAGTGGGAAGGGGGTAAGTGCCAGAATAGGCGCATCTTACAGATGTGCCTTTTCTGGGGTGGCTGGGGGCAGATGCTGGGGGGGGGGGGGGCAATAACCATGGTACCTCCCTAGGCTATTAATATCTGCCCTCAGTCACTGGCTTTCCCACTCTGGCGGAGAAAATTGCGCAGGAGCCCACGCCAGTTTTTTCCGCGATTTAACCCTTTATTTTAACAGTCAGAGCCCACAAATTTTGTACACACACACTACTAACATTAGTAGTGAGGAATATGCAAAAAAAAAGGGATATGAAATGGTTTACTGTATGTAAACCATGTCTCATATCCTGTCGGGTTTGGGAAGGAGATAGCAAAAGCAGGCAATTGAATTACCGGCTTTTATTCTATCTAGCGCTGAATTAAATATAAATACAGTATGTATATATATATATATATATATATATATATATATATATATATATATATATATATGTTTTCACAAATATTTGAGCCCATGGATCCATTCTATGTCCATTTTGCAAGCCGGCAAGAAAATCTCCCTGTACCGATGCCATACGAATTACATATGGAGGTTTACATGCGCAAAATACGCTGCTACACCCTGCTTACGGATGACATATGGATCACTGTTGTGGGATAATTTCTGCGTATTACACATGTAAAATACGGACCGTATTTCCCAACACTGAGTGTGACGCCGGCCTTAAAAGAGCACGTTCCCATACTACTCTGTATATGGCGATAACAGACACACCGACCAACTAAAGCTCTCTAACCTGAAAAGATGTTTGCATGCCTTGGGTAATAACCTCACCATCAACTAGCACTACCCATGTTTCTAAAAAAAAACTAAGGATTTGCTTCATTTAGGCATTCTTATCTACATACCAAGCGATGGTATGATTAAGACTCGGGAGAGTCGAAACGTCATGTTTTGTTACTAGATTTGATCACTTTTCCTTATGGTTGTAGAATTGCTCCCATGTGTTACTTATTTTGAGTTATGTTGAATAAACTCACACTATCTTGCATAATTAACCATTAGAGTGTGCAGTGTCTCTCAAATAATATTTGTATGCATGCCTTGAACAGCCGTTTGAGTGTGAATATATCTTCGCTCGGTGTCATCTAGTTACATGTTTGGAAGCCCAGGTAATGGATCTACTTGCCGGGGTCACACTTGCGAGTGCAATGTGAGAAACTCGCGTATCAATACTCGGCACTGCTGCCGGCACTTGGGACCGGAGTGTGCGGTTGCATGTATTTCTATGCAGTTGCACGCTTTGGTCCCAAGTGCCGGCGGCAGTGCCGGGTATTGATGCAAGAGACTAGTGCGAGTTTCTCACATTGCACACGCAAGTGTGACCCCGGACTAAATGTGCAGCTGGAAACACTCAGGAGCATTGCAAACCTCAAAAGGAGATTAAAGCTCACTGAGCCGCTCTGGCTGGGACCTGTGATACGAAGGAGAGTGGCGAAGGGGAAAATCAAGACCCAGAAGTAGGTAGCTGGGTAACATTTAGAAGAATAGGTAGGGGATAAAGTGCCAGGGAGCCCAGCCCTGATCTGGCACAACCTAGTAAATATGCCTGTTTGTCTGATATTAGGAATGCAAGCCCAGGGTGTACTGTTCCCCCAGAGAGGCTTCACACGGCAGGTGGTGGGTCACGTTCTCTAGCCATTTTATAGCCAGAATTGCTGTGAGATAGGGACCACTTGTGCTGGGCTTGTGAAGACAGCAGCAACCAACATCAGTGGCTTCAGAGAAAGTTACGACCTTGTACAGAAAAGTATTTCTGTATCTGGGTTTAATAAACCACTTTGTGGTTCTACATTCAAGTCTACGTACGCTGAGTCTGGGCTGGTCCTGTCTGCTTCTCATCTTGGATACTGTGGTAGGGAAAAAAATCTCACAGCATCTTATCAATCAGGTACAATCGCTTAATGTGGAGACAGAACACAGGGCTACGGATCAATACAGCAGGATGTTGCTCCTAGCAACCAGGAAAACAACCGTGCAGCAAAGGCTGGTTTCCTGACCAGGCCAATTTTTACAATTCTGACCACTGTCACTTTATGTGGTTATAACTTTGGAACACTTCAAAGGATCCCATTGATTTTGAGAATGTTTTGTTGTGACATATTATACATTATGATAGTGGTAAAAGTTCTTTGATATGACTTGCGTTTATTTGTGAAAAAAAACAGGAATTTCGCAAAAAAGTTGAAAATTTAGTAATTTTTTTACAGACTACTTCACATTTGAAGCGACTTTGAGGGGTCTATATCACAGAAAATATCCAAAAGTGACATAATTCTAAACACTGCACCCCATAACGTGCACAAAACCACATTCAAGAAGTTTATTAACCCTTGGCTGGTTGTTTTGGGGGGACAGAGAGGAAGAATCGATCCGGTGGGTTGGAGGTGGTGTCTATTTTGTATCCGGAAGACACTAGTTCCCTGACGCACCTGTCTTCTGTAATAGGCAGCCAGACTTGATGAAAGAGCAAAAGTCGGCCGCCTACTGGTGTGGTGTCTTCCGGAGTCCGTGAGTCATGATGAGGAAAAGGTCTGAGATTTTCCTCCTCTGGGCTTAGGCTGGCCTGCTTTTGACTGCCAGGTCTTGTCCGACCTTTGCGTCGATCGTGAGTTGTCCCTGCGTGGGGAACGGTTACGATTTTGTGCTGGACGCGAGACGGACCAGCCCGAGGAATTCCGAAAGGATCGGAATCGAGTTTGGTTACGCTTCTTGTAAGTGCGTTTAGGTCTGAGTTGGGGAAGAGAAGTACTCTTACCCCCGGTAGCGTTGGATATCATCGTGTCCAACTGTTCACCGAAAAGTCTTCCACTGAGGTAGGGGAGGGGCGTGAGGGACTTCTCTGAGGCTGCGTCCGCTTTCCATTCCCGCAGTCAGAGGATACGCCGAATTGTGATGGTGTTTGATGCTATCCCCGCTACACCCCTTGCTGAATCCTGAGCTGCATGAAGCATGTAATCTGCTACAACTGCTATTTGAACCGCTTGGTCCGACAGCTCAGGAGCGGATGCTTGGAGAGCTTGTAAATTTTTTGCCCAGGCCAGAATGGCCTTGGCAGCCCAAACTGAGGCGAACGCGGGAGCCAGAGATGCCCCTGCTGCCTCGAAAATTGAACGAGCCATGCGTTCTATCTTTTTCAGATTATGCATAGTGTCGCCTCCTAGTGGACAGCAGCATAACACCCATGGTCCTGTGTCCCCCAATGAGGCGACAGAGTAATAACCGGGTACCTCTAGTAGTCACCTACACTCCAAATCTGAAGGTGCTAAGAGGAGCTGCACAGAAATTACAGCCTTTACTACAAAAAGATGCCCGATTACAATCCATTTTTCCAGACCCCCCACTACTGTGTTTCAGGCAGCTCCCAAATCTAAGAAGCATCATTGTCAGAAGCTCGCTGACCTCTCCAACAGCTGCAGGTACTTTTCCTTGCAACCAGAAAAAAAAATGTAAAACCTGTCCATTTATAATGACCACGGACAAGATAAAGATCCCCAATTCACATCAGGACTACAAGATCCCAGGTACTTTCAGCTGAATCACATCTATTGTGGTGTACTTAATTATATGTACAAAATGTCCAACTGGGGGTCTGTATGTGGGGGAGACAGGGCAAAACCTGAGAACAAGGATAAATTCTCACCGCCACACAATAAGAGAAAAAAGAATGGATCTACCTGTGACCAACCATTTTTGTATGCCTGATCACAGCACCATGGACCTGAAATTACTTGTATTGAAAGGTAACTTCAAAACTGAGAGAGACAGAAGAATCTGTGAGAGCCTGATTGTTCTTCCATCTGCACTTGTTTATGGACATTTGAGGGAACAATACAGTTTGAATGGACACATTTTAGCAATAAGAATGTTCTGTCCGCATTGTGGGCAGAACGGAGAAGAGAGGTGGTGGGGAGATGGGAATCTTACTACTGCAGTAGCGCCTATCCTCAGCACTCTATATTGTGCCCCTTGACTGTGTCCTGACAGTCAGAAGAAATGAGAACATCCAGTCCGGGTGAAGAAATTCAAAGAAGCTTTATTCCACCATAAAGACACATTAAAAGACCTGCTACAGGTCAAAACGTATCTTTATGGCGGAATAAAGCCTCTGAATTTCTTCACCTGGACTGGACGCTGTTTTCATTTTATCCTGACTGCTGCTACTTTACTTGGATCGAGAGAAGGCGTCCAAACTTAGTGAGTGCTGTCAACCTTTTCCTTATGTGCCTTGTCTCCTGACAACATCTGGAGGAGGCATTAAATGAATGCTGCATTCATCCAATCAGCAGCTAATGATCGGCTGCACCCTTCACATTCTGTCCAAAAGGAAGAAACTTTCAAGTAAATTAATTATTGGCATGTGTCCTTTCTGGAGCTTTGAGAAAGAACGTTGGAGAGAGTTGGAAACACGTTCTGTGATCACACCATGGATTCATGCAATCAGCATTTAATTTTGAATAAATAAATCTTGGACTTTTTAAAGAAGCTGGAATCTATTATTTTTTCTATTACTTGTATAAACCGTATACAGTTTTACAAATCAAATCATTCAATTTTGAAGAAAAAAAAAAAAACAATGGCACAGGCTAAATGATAGCTTTATTTCGGTGACTTCTAGTCTAATTCTTGGTAATCTATTGCACAGTATAGTTTTTTTTTCTCTTCCTTCAAGACTAACATTCACCAATAGGGCTCCAAATGCCATTACAGTACATAGTTTTGGCACTATCAAGAAAAGAAAAAAAAAATACAGTTAAATAAATATATATAAAAAATATTTATAGTCGCTAACATGAACTTTTCAAACCTATCATGATATCTATTATAAAGTCACAAAAAAAAAAACTGCTCATGAAACAAACTAATGTCAGTAAGATGAGTAGTAATGTCAGAAATAATGTTCGTGTGTAACGTATACAAAGTTCAGTCTGGAGATGTTTGTGCAGACTAGGCCACAGCCTTTTTTTGAAAGCAGTCCGTAGGTGCGCATGTACAAGAAGACCACCCTAAAGAAAACAAATAGAACTAGGCATCTCTGTTAGCAGACAGGCATCCTCCATAGTTTTCAGTTTTATAACACTTCTCACTGCACTCTTCTTTATCGCTTCCTAAGAGGCAAGGCCTAGCAAGAATCCTCCAACGAATCCCCCGGACACTACAATGTTCTGCTTGATAAAATCTTGTGACTGCAAGAGAAAAAAAAATGCATTCAATGATTCAATTCAATGACTGATTGTCACATGTGGCAATCTGTGGTTTGGTAACGATTGGCAATAAGCACTATAGAAAATAACCATAATTGGCAATCACTGCTGTGACATTCTGCAATGTAAGATGTCAATATGAGCCGACTGTCATTGAGAAATTTGTAAACAGAATTATTGTATGAAAAAGCATTTTGCTATTCATCTAGCATTATACTTCTGTATTGAAAAAAAAAAAAAAAAAGCTAAAAGGCAGTTAAAACTGTATATTTGACAAATCCAGCAGCGGTAAATGCAAGAATGCACAACTAGTTAAAGGGAACCTGTCACCCCCAAAATCAAAGGTGAGCTAAGCCCACCAGCATCAGGGGCTTATCTACAGCATTCTGTAATGCTGTAGATAAGCCCCCGATGTAACCTGAAAGATGAGAAAAAGAGGTTAGATTATACTCACACGGGGGCGGTCCCGGTCCGGTTCTGGTCCGATGGGCGTCGCGGTCCGGGGCCTCCCATCTTCTTACGATGACGTCCTCTTCTTGTCTTCACGCTGCTGCTCTGGCGCAGGCGTACTTTGCCCTGTTGAGGGCACAGCAAAGTAATACAGTGCGCAGGAAAAGGTCATAGAGGCCCGGCACCTGCGCACTGCAGTACTTTGCTCTGCCCTCAACAGGGCAGACAAAGTACACCTGCCCTGGAGCCGCAGCGTGAATACAAGAGGACATCATCGTAAGATGGGAGGCGCTGGACCGGACCGCAACGTCCATCAGACTGGACCGCAGCGGGACCGCCCCTGGGTGAGTATAATCTAACCTCTTTTTCTCATCTTTCAGGATACATCGGGGGCTTATCTACAGCATTACAGAATGCTGTAGATAAGCCCCTGATGATGTTGGGCTTAGCTCACCTTCGATTTTGGGGGTGACAGGTTCCCTTTAAGTTAATACTTAAAACCAGGGCTGTGGAGTCGGTAAGCCAAACCTCCGACTCCTCAATTTCCATGACAACGACTCCACCAAAATGGGCTCCGACTCCACAGCCCTGCTTAAATCGAGTGATTAAAAAGACATTTTCTTACCTCCTCAATTAAGTTGTTAATTTCTGGAACAGACTTATTAGCCTGCTTTTTTATCTTTCTCTTTGCCTTGTTTACATCCTTTTCAACTCTTTTCCAATCTATTTGTATGTACCCACCATGACTTGCAATCTAGAAGCAGAAAACACAAAATATGGCCATTGAATATCAATGTAGGTAATTCAGCTATTCTTTTTTAAGTGAATCTGCTAGAAAAAAAAAAAAACTGTTCTGTTCAAACCAATTACTATGATCATTTACACCGTACTCCATCTACTCTAACAGCAGAGCTGGCACCCACCCTGGCGGTACACCAAACATCTGTGCGTGGCCTTAACAGTCAATTTATGCTAAAGGTTCCACTAAGAAGATTCTACAGCAAGCACCAATTGGTACAATAAGGGCCCCCAAGAGGCTGAATGGCTGGGAATTGACCATGGCCAAACTACCATTCCATCCAACACCGGCCCATGGGTCTTACCACCTTGTCTCCTCTTTAATGCTATTGTACTCAATTACAAATTTCTCTAAGTTTTTAATAAATGATCTCAGCTAATGAAGACTGTCTTGGGAAAATTGAAGTTCAATTAACCCCTTCTTGTCGATCTTATATACAATAATAGGCTCGCTGACCTATAAACGATTTGATATAATTATGAGATTTGTTGTGCCAAAGGAAGAAAGGTTTCCCAAGTAATTGCTGTCTGTAAACTCTATGCCCAAAATATAAAATTTTCTTCTGATACAAGTTAATATATAGTAAATAAGGACATGAGTAGACAGAAGAGACTAGATGGATTTTCTAGACCGCCAAGCCCGAAGCATTACTGTATTACCTGAAGCAAAAGAAAGCCACCACCAACTGCAGTCGCTGCGAGCTTTCCAACCTTCTGAAACAAAAACCCTGCACACCTAAATGGAAGAAATAAAAAATAATGTATGATCAATAAAACTGCAAAGTTAAATTAAAATCAATGTACATTTTTGTAAAGTGTTAAAAACCATGGATCAATAAAAAGTTAACGGTATAAAGTAATACTTAGGGTGTGTGCCCACGCTGCGGATCCGCATCGAATTGGCCGCTGCAGATTCGCAGCTGTTTTCCATGTGTTTACAGTACCATGTGAACCTATGGAAAACAAAATCCGCAGTGCACATGCTACGGAAAAAAAATGCGCGGAAACGTAGTGTTGTTTATTCCGCAGCATGTCAATTCTTTGTGCGGATTCCGCAGCGGTTTACACCTGTTCCATAATAGGAATCCGCAGGTGTAAAACCGCAGGTGAAATCCGCACAAAAACCGCGATAATTCCGCAGCGCGGATTAGCTGCGGATTTACCAAAATCAGTCTGGAAAAATCTGTAGAGTAATCCGCAGTGTGTGCACGTGGCCTAATGGTGAATCTGGAAGTATGAACAAAGAGACATTGTGAATTACATGAAACAGGGGACAGAAGCAGCAGCAGTAATAAAATGGAAATATAAAAAAAAAAAAAAAAATTAAAAAATTTGAGAATCTGAAAGGGTAGATGCGCATGGAAAAGACTGGCTAAAGTTCTGTTATCGTCCTATTCATCCGATAGGTGTTTGCAGACGTCCTGTACTTGCTGAAGAAACAATCTCATCGGTAAATGAAGATTATGTTAAGAAGCCAAATCTCTAACAATTCTGCTGTGTGTAAATATACTCCAATAGTAAATGTATTTGTGGTAAGAAAAAAAAACAAAAAACCCTTAACTCCACCTTTCACCTTCTGACAATCCCCCACAGATGCTCCAGTCATTGGAGACAAGCTGCCCGTTATGATACGCTGTACGATGCTCAGGTGCCCCGCTGTGATGTGGCACAGCTACGGACTTCATTAAGTGGGGACTGAAGGCGTCTATAGTGTTTTCAGTCGTTTGCTACCAGACCACCATCCAAGAACAGCACAACCTCTAAGCTTTTCCTTTCTATGTATGAACCCCATTGGTGAGCACATTCACAGAGGACCCTGTAAACAACTACTAAAATATTTGTGAAATACGCATCCCCAAATACTGCAAGAATAAATGCATATGTACACCTAGTGTTGTGTGCGCACTCTTATATTCAGCCTTTGTAGCTGTAAACTGACTCATTACCGATTTACACACAGAACATCTTACCAGCCTGTCACTCCACCCATGACAATCTGTGTTGCTACAGAATACTTTTCTGTCAAGGGTCCAGAATTCCGGCCAAAAACTCGACTCCACCAATGGTGACGTCTGGCATAATCTGTAATGTCCAATACTTCATAGGAATCATCATCACTGCTGGGATCTTTGGAACAAACATACAGTGTGTTCATTCTACAGGGATCATTGGAAGGTGAGAGGAGTAACAGGAGAAAATGTGAAAACAGAGAGGAACCCCCCCCCCCCACAACACGCAATAAATGCCCTTGCGCTCCAGTGCCATTGCTTCCTGACAACGTCAGAATTTTTCCAGTAGTAGCGACATGCAATACATGCTAACATAACCACCGAGTCCAGCGATTGGCTGCAGCGGTTGAATTGATGTACGCTATGTTATTTATGTAGAAAAATATAGACCTGAGGGAGACGCAATAGATGAGTTGTCAATGCCCTACATGAATAACTGATGACTAGAACACGGTGGTAGTTGCACCTTGTACAGCAACGTCCCTGTTAACTCTTATTTTCAGCAGTGTGTGGTCACTAGTGATGAGTGAACGTGCTCGGGTGCTAACCAAGTGACTTCAGCGTGCTCAAACAATATGTTCGAGTCCCCGTGGCTGTTCGACAGCAGCAACATATGCGGGGAAAGCCTGTTTTTTAGGCAATACCCCCATGTGTTGCGGCTGTCAAACAGCTACAGGACATGCATCTGCGAGGACTCGAACATATTATTCGAGCACGCCAAAGTCACTTGGTTAGCACCCAAGCATGCTTGGATAACACCTTATCCTAGTGCGTTCGCTCATTAGTGGTCAGCCAACAACAGGCCAAACACACACATTAAACAGCAGAGTTGGAATGGACTCATTCTCTCTCCAGCTCTAAGATATTTTACCCATTAGCAATAGGTTAGGAAAAATAATCTTCAATGAACATGAAATGTGGCGTTTCATCTAAAGTGTAAGGGAAGAGAGACGGCCGTATAACTGGGACAAGGATGGTCAGTAGTTTACAAGAATGTAAAGCGAACCTGTCAGTAGGATTTTGCCAATTAAACTACAGGCATTGTCAGGCACAAACAGTCTGTCTCTACGATGAGGAACATGTTTGTGCTTCGGGGCGGCCTGTGGGCAGGTCTCTCCTTGGATTCTCTGGCAGGAAGATAAGACTCTGCCTACAGTCCAGCCCCGGAGCACGGGCATATCATTAACTGAAAACTTCCAACACTGATTACACAAGATGGATTTCTTCACCCCAGGAATCATTCTAATCAGTGTGACATCACCAACATTACAATGCCTATAGTTCACTTAGCAAAATCATGCTGACAGGTTCGCTTTAATGGGAATTGTACTTTCAAGAAATGTTGCATAAAACCATAGAACAAATATAGAGAAGTGTATCTTGTCCGAGAAATCAACTTCTTTATACACGTTTGAGCCACGTATTCCACTCTCCTCTTCCTCCTGAACTCGGTATGCACAACAAAGACAAGACAGACTGCTGGCATACTGAATTAAAAGGAGCAAGTCCAGAACATGAGCCTAAGAAAATTGTGTGCTTGAGGAAGGGACGCGTGGTGCTGACTTGTTGAGCAAGGAGCCTCCGCACCACAAAAGAAAGTGAGGCTGAAGGTCATGCTGCAGTGATAGTTGATTTTGATGCAAGAAGTGAAAAACAGATATGGTCCAACGTTTCGTCCAGAAGCAGTCTTTGTCAGGGATATCTGTTGCAGGTAAGCAGAAAGTCTTGCAGAGCAGTAACGTAAATCATAAGATCTTTCTTGTCAAGGACCTGTGAGGAGCAGGACCCAGGAATCAAGAAACAAATCAAAACAAAACTGCAGCAAGACCTACAGTCTCACATTTTCTTTTGTGGTGCTGAGGTTCCTTCGTCTGCTAGCATAGTGAGGCATCAGTTAACTACTGAAGTCTAAGAAGAGGAGAGAGAAAAGGAGAGATGAAGAGAGAGGAAGCGAAACATTATGAGCAGAATCTTCTAAGATTAACCCAGGGCTGGATTCACAGCTACTCTGCTCTGGTGAGAAGGCAACAACTGTTGCCTAGTGCAGAGCAAAGTACCGCAGTGCGAGTGCGCCAGAGCTGTGGACCTTTCAAGCACATGCGCAGAACAGTACTTTGCTCTGCACTTGGTAGGGAGGAAAGGGCAGAAGCGCAAAGGTGAACACGGTGTGGATGACATAGGATGCATCATCAGAACGAAGCACAGGAGGACGGCAACGCAAAAAGAGAGGAGGCACCGGCCCAGACATGCCAACCGGACTGGACCGCCCCATAGGGGAATATAATAAAAGAGGTTTTCTTTGCTTTGCAGGGCGAATTGGAGCCATGGAGCATAATAGAATGCGGTTACATGGGGTGAAGTGTGTTAGCCATTGGTTATACTGGGAAAAAACTCTTGGAAGGGGGGGTGGAATGCCAAAGTTCCTGGGATGTTAAGGGGTTAACAGGGTAGATCACCTGGGTAATGCTATTTTCTGCCGGCTCTCGTGATGGCCCCCAACTGCTCCCCCCTATGTATGTGTGCAGCACAGGTGTCAGCAGCGCCGCCCATTGCCCCAGCACATATAATATATATATATATATATATATATATATATATATATATATATATATATATATATACACACACACACATAATATGCACTACACCCTGTGCCCGCACATCGCACCCGCTCCTCAGCCGCACAAGAGGTGTAGTCTCCGCTCACACAGCTGCCCTATAATCTGACACCTAGAAAACATGACGTGAATGCGGTCACCGATAAAGGAGCAACACGCGACCCGCCCGCCGCTCACACAGCCACAACCCGAATGACCGCTCGTCTCCCACCTCTCCTGGCAGCCATGATTGCTCTCTGGATATTTTGGTATACGCTTCCGGGTTCCGGACGTCACACTTCCGCAATAAACTCCGCCCATCGCCTTTCAACAATGACATGCGCAATGGAGACCTGTGTGACGCAGTAGCTAGTGGTGGGGACGTGGAGGCGGCAGGGGCCTTTGTTTCGGTTCCTGGTGTCCGGGGCGGAGTACCCGTCACGTGCACATGCTTCCTGGGTTTCCCCATAAAGGGGCCGGTGCCAAGTTACAGACAAGGGTTTTGGCAAAGTATTTAGTGCAGGTGTTCACTCCAGTACAGCAGCGCGCTACTGTGGGACCCCGGTGAATTATACAGGAGGCTATGGAGGTTTCCTTTACGTTATGCTGCATATAGCCGTTATCAAACGCGCAGGCATCTCCGTGAGCCCACTGTGCGCCATATGGCACTGACCAGGGCACAACTACCTGGCAGCCAGCGTTGTGCGCTATGTGACCACAAGTGGGCGCTGTGCACACTGGGCCATATCCCGCCTAGACTGCTCCGCCTGCTGGACTCATTCGGTTCACTTGTATTGAGCGAGACTGCGCCCCTCTAGTCGGGCTGTGGCCGCGAGTAAGTATGTCACACACTTGTGGTCACATGACTGCCATTGCTAGCAACGGAGAATCCTCACAGCAAGATTGCTGCATGGGTTGTGAGGACTCAAGAACATCCGCAGCGGCCCGATGTTACAACATAGTGGATGGGATTTTAAGAAATCCCATGCCGACTATGCGTGAGGAGACACCTGCGGTTCACCCACAGAGACGGACATGTGGCGCGTCTTTCCAGACCGCAGCGTGTCTATATTACTGAGACACTTAGTATTATTGTGTGTGTTGGGCACAGTGATTCCGCACAGTTCAATGAACACGTGAAATCCCCTGCGTTCAAAAGCCAGCAGCGTTTTAGACATGTGCTGCGTTCAAAGCGCTGCCGATTACTGACCGTGGGAACGTAGCCTTAAAGGTTAAAGGCCTGGGGCCTGCTAGATGGAACAGTCATAAAATGGTATAGAATAAAATAACTCGGCATGTGTCGGTATCACCCCGACGCGTTTCCCCGTTATCACGGTTCATCAGGAGGAGATAATAGAGATGTTCATGATGCCAGATGCCATGATGATGAATAGCATAACATTATTTTATTCTGTACCATTTTATGGCTGTTCTATGACCCGAAATAGAGTCTGGTTTGATATATATCTAGAAAATAATTACATGCTGTGGCGATAGGAATAGACAGCTTATTGTGAATCGAATTATTATTTGTCAGCGTGTCTGAACTATGTGTATTGTGTTAGTATAGTTTTTTGCTATTCAGAGGTGCCTCACAAGGCCTAAATAGAAATCGTTTTGCTTACTAATAATTATTATCTATGTTTCATCACTGCTCTCGGCTATATTGTTTTCCCACCTATATTGATAGGGTGATTGTAGGAAAGAGAGGGAGAGTCTGCGTTGAGTGGGGGCGCCAAAAAAATCACTTCTTAGGGTGCCAACCTCCACAGCAAGGCAGGTGTGAATAGTAGGCCTAATTTAGGGCCTTGTTAGGCAACTGCTTTTGGTTATTATAGTTTTTCTATCTATATGGTATCTAACCAAATTTGAATACTGGGTATGGGTTTTATATTTATATGAATATTAGATCTTCAAAAATGGCAACCTCCACTTGATTTATGGTGTGTTCATCAATATCAGAGTAGGTCACCCTGGAATTGGAGCTGTTTGCACAGAAGTCCGACCACATTTGAATTGACGATGCCAGTTCTACATCATATCATGGGGAATCATCACCGTAACCCTCTTTCATCTCATCGAACGTCTCCTTGGGTGTGCGGCCTTTCATGTAAAGGACCTTGATGACTGCTCTGTATTCCACTGGATCCATTATCAAACCTCACACCACTTCAGCACCTGTAAAATCAAGACCGTTATCAGTTCTGAGTTGTGATAAATAGAAGTGGGTCTGGGGAAATCTTTAATGAACGTCCTTCATACCTGGGTGTATGTATAGTATGTGTGTCTGTGTATATATAGTATACAACCCCTGGCAAAAATGAAGGAATCACCGGCCTTGGAGGATGTTCATTCAGTTGTTTAATTTTGTAGAAAAAAAGCAGATCACAGACATGGCACAAAACTAAAGTCATTTCAAATGGCAACTATCTGGCTTTAAGAAACACTAAAAGAAATAAAGAACAAAAAATGTGGTAGTTAGTAATAGTTTACTTTTTATAACCAAGCATAGGGAAAAATTATGGAATCACTCAATTCTGATGAAAAAATTATGGAATCACCCTGGAAATTTTCATACCCAAAAATAACACCTGCATGAAATTAGATCTGCTTGTTAGTCTGCATCTAAAAAGGAGTGATCACACCTTGGAGAGCTGTTGCACAAAGTGGACTGACATGGATCATGGCTCCAACACGAGATATGTCAATTGAAACAAAGGAGAGGATTATCAAACTCTAAAAAGAGGGTAAATCATCACGCAATGTTGCAAGATGTTGGTCACAGTCAGCTGTGTCTAAAATCTGGACTAAATACAAACAAAATGTTAAGGTTGTTAAAGGCAAACATACTGGTAGACCAAGGAAGACATCAAAGCATCAAGACCGGAAACTTAAAGGAATAGCTCTCCAAAACAGGAAATACACAACAAAACAAATGAGGAACGAATGGGTGGAAACTGGAGTCAACGTCTATGACCGAACTGTAAGGAACCACCTAAAGGAAATGGGATTTACATACAGAAAAGCTAAACGAAAGCCATCATTAACACTTAAACAGAAAAAAACAAGGTTACAATGGGCTAAGTAAAAGCAATCGTTGACTGTGGATGACTGGACGAAAGTCATATCCAGTGATGAATCGCGAATCTGCATTGGGCAAGGTGATGATGCTGGAACTTTTGTTTGGTGCTGTTCCAATGAGATTTATAAAGATGACTGCCTGAAGAGAACATGCAAATTTCCACAGCCATTGATGATATGGGGCTGCATGTCAGGTAAAGGCACTGGGGAGATGGCTGTCATTACATCTTCAATAAATGCACAAGTTTATGTTGATATTTTGGACACTTTTCTTATCCCATCAATTGAACAGATGTTTGGGGATGATGAAATCAATTTTCAAGATGATAATGCATCCTGCCATAGAGCAAAAACTGTGCAAACATTCCTTGAAAAAAGACACATAAGGTCAATGTCATGGCCTGCAAATAGTCCGGATCTCAATCCAATTGAAAATCTTTGGTAGAAGTTGAAGAAAATGGTCCATAACAAGGCTCCAACCTGCAAAGCTGATCTGGCAACAGCAATCAGAGAAAGTTGGAGCCAGATTGATGAAGAGTACTGTTTGACACTCATTAAAGGGAACCTGTCACCTGAATTTGGCGGGACTGGTTTTGGGTCATATGGGCGGGGTTTTGAGGTGTTTGATTCACCCTTTCCTTACCCGCTGGCTGCAATATTGGATTGAAGTTCATTCTCTGTCTTCCAGAGTACACGCCTGCGCAAGGCAATATTGCCTTGCGCTGGCATGTACTCCGGAGGACAGAGAATGAACTTCAATCCAATATTGCGGCCAGCATGCAGCCAGCGGGTAAGGAAAGGGTGAATCAAACACCTCAAAACCCCGCCCATATGACCCAAAATCGGTCCCGCCAAATTCAGGTGACAGGTTCCCTTTAAGTCCATTCCTCAGAGACTGCAAGCTGTTATAAAAGCCAAAGGTGGTGCAACAAAATACTAGTGATGTGTAGGAGTGTTTTTTTGTTTGTTTTTCATGATTCCATAATTTTTTTCTCAGATTTGATTTATTCCATAACTCTTTCCCTATGCTTGGTTGAAAAAAATTAACCATTACTGACTACCACATTTTTTGTTCTTGATTTCTTTTAGTGTTTCTTAAAGCCAGAAAGTTGCCATATGAAATGACTTTAGTTTTGTGCCATGTCTGTGATTTGCTTTTTTTCTACAAAATTAAACAACTGAATGAACATCCTCCAAGGCCGGTGTTTCCAAAATTTTTGCCAGGGGTTGTACAGTATATGCCTGTGTATGTATATATAGTATATGTGTGTGTGCATATATAATGCTTGTAGAGTATGTGTGCCTGTGTACATGTGTATGTGCCTGTGTGTGTATAAATAGTATATGTGCCTGTGTATATGCATGTAATGTGTGCCTGTGTGTGTATATAATGTATATGTGCCTATGTGTAATGCGCCTGTGTGTATATATAATGTGTGTCTGTGTGTATATATAATGTATGTGTCATGGGTTTGCTGCGACAGAGCTCCTGGAAGCATTCCTGAATTAAGTCTCAGCTGTTCACTGTTAGCCACTACCATTTCCTATACAATCTGGGCCCTGACTAGCACTCCTTGTCAGAGTAGCTTTTGTTGCATGGCTGTAGGTTGTTCATGGTTGTTATTTGAGAATGCGTTTGGTGGATTTATCTGTGACTGTTGCTACGTTTTGGGTGTGTGATAATTCCCCTTCTCCTACTTTGATTTAACCCCATCCTCAACTCCCCAGTGCATTCCTCTGTTTGTGAGTATATTTATATGAGTGGTATTTTTTGTTATCCCTGTTCATATTACCTTGTTAGTCTGGTTGGTGTTTTACCGTACACTACTACTCCCCTCTTCCCTGAGTGGGGGAAGGATACAGACTGAGGGCAGATTCCGGAGCTAAGGCAAGGTACGTTGCCCTGATGTTTTCACTATCAGAAGTAATCTGGGGAACAAGGCGAGCTAGGGCGCTCCTAACATTACGGACAGGGAAGGAGCACCTGGGTCCGGGACACCTGACAAGAGAGTCGTGACAGTATGTGCCTGGGTATGTATATAGTATGTGTGCCTGTTTGTGTGTATATAGTGTATGTGTCTGTGTGTATATGTAGTATATGTGTATGTGCATGTATATGAACCTAGAATATAAGACATAATTTCAGTTGTTTCACACTTTTTTGTTAAGTATGTAATTCCACATGTGTTAATTCATAGTTTTGATGCCTTCGGTGTGAATGTACAATTTTCATAGTCATGAAAATACAGAAAAATCTTTAAATGAGAAGGTGTGTCCAAACTTTTAGTCTGTACTGTATATATAAAAGTGTGAAACAACTGAAATGATGTCTTATATTCTAGGTTCTTCAAAGTAGCCACCTTTTGCTTTGATGACTGTTTTGCACACTCTTGGCATTCTCTTGATGAGCTTCAAGAGGTAGTCACTGGGAATGGTTTTCACTTCACAGGTGTGCCCTGTCAGGTTTAATAAGTGGGATTTCTCGCCTTATAAATGGGGTTGGGACCATAAGTTGTGTTGTGCAGAAGTCTGGTGGATACACAGCTGATAGTCCTACTGAATAGACTGTTAGAATTTGTATTATGGCAGGAAAAAAAGCAGCTAAGTAAAGAAAAATGAGTGGCCATCAATACTTTAAGAAATGAAGGTCAGTCAGTCTGAAAAATTGGGAAAACTAAGTTTATCCGAGTCACCAGCCTCAGAAATCGCAGGTTAACAGCAGCTCAGATTAGAGAGCAGGTCAATGCCACACAGAGTTCTAGCAGCAGACATATCTCTACAACAACTGTTAAGAGGAGACTTTGTGCAGCAGGCCTTCATGGTAAAATAGCTGCTAGGAAACCACTGCTAAGGACAGGCAACAAGCAGAAGAGACTTGTTTGTGCTAAAGAACACAAGGAATGGACATTAGACCAGTGGAAATCTGTGCTTTGGTCTGATGAGTCCAAATTTGAGATATTTGGTTCCAACCACCGTGTCTTTGTGCGTCGCAGAAAAGGTGAACGGATGGACTCTACATGCCTGGTTCCCACCTTGAAGCATGGAGGAGGAGGTGTGATGGTGTGGGGGTGCTTTGCTGGTGACACTGTTGGGGATTTATTCAAAATTGAAGGCATACTGAACCAGCATGGCTACCATAGCATCTTGCAGCGGCATGTATTCCATCCGCTTTTGTGTTTAATTGGACCATCATTTATTTTTCAACAGGACAATGACCCCAAACACACCTCCAGGCTGTGTAAAAAAAAAGTGTGAAACAACTGAAATTATGTCTTATATTCTAGGTTCTTCAAAGTAGCCACCTTTTGCTTTGATGACTGCTTTGCACACTCTTGCCATTCTCTTGATGAGCTTCAAGAGGTAGTCACCGGGGATGGTTTTCACTTCACAGGTGTGCCCTGTCAGGTTTAATAAGTGGGATTTCTTGCCTTATTAATGGGGTTGGGACCATCAGTTGTGTTGTACAGAAGTCTGGGGGATAAACAGCTGAAAGTCCTACTGAATAGACTGTTAGAATTTGTATTATGGCAAGAAAAAAGCAGCTAAGTAAAGAAAAACGAGTGGCCATCATTACTTTAAGAAATTAAGGTCAGTCAGTCCAAAAAATTGGGAAAACTTTGAAAGTGTCCCCAAGTGCAGTGGCAAAAACCATCAAGCGCTACAAATAAACTGGCACACATGAGGACCGCCCCAGGAAAGGAAGAGCAAGAGTCACCTCTGCTTCTGAGGATAAGTTTATCCGAGTCACAAGCCTCAGAAATCGCAGGTTAACAGCACCTCAGATTAGAGAGCAGGTCAATGCCACACAGAGTTCTAGTAGCAGACACATCTCTACAACAGTTGTTAAGAGGAGACTTTGTGCAGCAGGCCTTCATGGTAAAATAGCTGCTAGGAAACCACTGCTAAGGACAGGCAACAAGCAGAAGAGACTTGTTTGGGCTAAAAGAAACAAGGAATGGACATTAGACCAGTGGAAATCTGTGCTTTGGTCTGATGAGTCCAAATTTGAGATCTTTGGTTCCAACCACCGTGTCTTTGTGCGACGCAGAAAAGGTGAACGGATGGACTCTGCATGCCAGGTTCCTACCGTGAAGCATGGAGGAGGAGGTGTCATGGTGTGGGTGTGCTTTGCTGGTGACACTGTTGGGGATTTGTTAAAAATTGAAGGCATACTGAACCAGCATGGCTACCACAGCATCTTAATAAGAGAGAGAAAAAGGTATATAACAGCATCCCTAGAGTATTAATAATAATATAATAGGTTAAATACTAGAATTATGTAGGCTGTTAGGTGTGGAATTTATTTAGATCAATCGCCATACGTACATGATAGGCAGGAAAGTTTGTGGAAACCGCAAGAATGCGACAATACGATCAAAGATATAAATACAAAAAGTCTTTATTGGAACAAATACTGGAACCAATGGGGAACATGTGCAAATAGCATGCAGAAAAGTGCAACTGTGCAAAAATAACGACGGTTGGATAGAAAACAACCATATATAATATTCATTTGACATAAGTCATGTACATAATGCTTGGCAAAGATTCAACAAAAGCATATACAAAATAACACCCCCAGCCTCTATATAGGGAAATATATATGCTAGAATAATGTATTATCAAGGATCTAGATTGAATAAATGTCTAGGATGTATCTGACCTATATCTTAACCCAATGGCCATGATCAGGTGGTGAAATAAATAAATAAACAGCTGGCTCATAGAGAATCGGTCATTGGAGGTAAGTCCCAGATGGAATATAATAATGACACATGCAGCCAAAGGAGGGAGGGGTGGGGAAGAAAAGAAATCCATTTAGGGGATGAAGGAGCCAGTCTCTGAAACGCGCGTCGGGACTGGAGGGTGGTTTAGGATCCTCACCTTGCCGGCATTTAGGTAACTTTGCACTAATATTTCTTCCCCCCCTCCTTTGGCTGCATGTGTCATTACTATATACCATCTGGAACTTACCTCCAATGACCGGATCTCTATGAGCCAGCTGTTTATTTCACCACCGGATCATGGCCATTGGGTTAAAATATAGGTTAGATACATCCTAGACATTTATTCAATCTAGATCCTTGATAATATACTATTCTAGCATATATACAGTACAGGCCAAAAGTTTGGACACACCTTATCATTTAAAGATTTTTCTGTATTTTCATGACTATGAAAATTGTACATTCACACTGAAGGCATCAAAACTATGAATTAACACATGTGGAATTATATACTTAACAAAAGAGTGTGAAGCAACTGAAATTATGTCTTATATTCTAGGTTCTTCAAAGTAGCCACCTTTTGCTTTGATGACTGCTCTTGGCATTCTCTTGATGAGCTTCAAGAGGTAGTCACCGGAAATGGTTTTCACTTCACAGGTGTGCCCTATCAGGTTTAATAATTTGGATTTCTTGCCTTTATAAATGGTGTTGGGACCATCAGTTGTGTTGTGCAGTTGTCTGGTGGATACACAGCTGATATTCCTACTGAATAGACTGTTAGAATTTGTATTATGGCAAGAAAAAAACAGTTAAGTAAAGAACAACGAGTGGCCATCATTACGTTAAGAAATTAAAGGGAACCTATCACCCCGTTTTTTAAAGATTAGATAAAAATAGTGTGAAATAGGGGCAGAGCTGGGCTTTACATTAGTGCCTTTTTGGTGCCTTTACACCCCCGTTAGGCTGCCGAAATACCTTTGTGAAGTGGCCGTTTTGTCCTGTCACTCAAGTTGGTCAGGTCGGATGGGCGTGGTCACAGCGCTGTTTCTCCCCCAGATCAGGCTCATCATTACGTTGGTGGCGTAGTGGTGTGCGCATGTCCAAGGTCCCGAATACTGCACAGGGGAGTGAAAATAGCAGCGATGTCCGTTATTCCATAGGTGGTCGGTGGGCGCGGCCATCTTGCTTTGGCCGCGCATGCGCAGAAGCGGCGCTCTGCTGGCCGCGGCTTCAGGAAAATGGCCACGGGCATCCGCGCGTGCGCAGATGGCTATCGCAGCGGCCATTTTCGTGAAGCCGAGATGCGAACTCTGCTTCACGAAAATGGCCGCCGCGATAGCCATCTGCGCACGCGCGGATGCCCGCGGCCATTTTCCTGAAGCCGCGGCCAGCAGAGCGCCGCTTCTGCGCACGCGCGGCCAAAGCAAGATGGCCGCGCCCACCGACCACCAATGGAATAACGGACATCGCTGCTATTTTCACACCCCTGTGCAGGATTCGGGACCTTGGACATGCGCACACCACTACGCCACCAACGTAATGATGAGCCTGATCTGGGGGAGAAACAGCGCTGTGACCACGCCCATCCGACCTGACCAACTTGAGTGACAGCAGAAAACGGCCACTTCACAAAGGTATTTCGGCAGCCTAACGGGGGTGTAAAGGCACCAAAAAGGCACTAATGTAAAGCCCAGCTCTGCCCCTATTTCACACTATTTTTATCTAATCTTTAAAAAACGGGGTGATAGGTTCCCTTTAAGGTCAGTCAGTCCGAAAAATTGGGAAAACTTTGAAAATGTCTCCAAGTGCACTGGAAAAAAACATCAAACGCTACAAAGAAACTGGCTCACATGAGGACTGCCCCAGGAAAAGAAGACCCAGAGTCACCTCTGCTTCTGAGGATAAGTTTATCCGAGTCACCAGCCTCAGAAATCGCAGGTTAACAGCAGCTCAGATTAGAGACCAGGTCAATGCCACACAGAGTTCTAGCAGCAGGCACATCTCTACAACAACTGTTAAGAGGAGACTTTGTGCGGCAGGCCTTCATGGTAAAATAGCTGCTAGGAAACCACTGCTAAGGACAGGCAACAAGCAGAAGAGACTTGTTTGGGCTAAAGAACACAAGGAATGGACATTAGACCAGTGGAAATCTGTGCTTTGGTTTGATGAGTCCAAATTTGAGATCTTTGGTTCCAACCACCATGTCTTTGTGCGACGCAGAAAAGGTGAACGGATGGACTCTACATGCCTGGTTCCCACCATGAAGCATGGAGGAGGAGGTATGATGGTATGGGGGTGCTTTGCTGGTGACACTGTTGGGGATTTATTCAAAATTGAAGGCATACTGAACCAGCATGGCTACCACAGCATCTTGCAGCGGCATGCTATTCCATCCGGTTTGTGTTTAGTTGGACCATCATTTATTTTTCAACAGGACAATGACCCCAAACACACCTCCAGGCTGTGTAAGGGTTATTTGACCAAGAAGGAGAGTGATGGAGTGCTACGCCAGATGACCTGGCCTCCACAGTCACCAGACCTGAACCCAATCGAGATGGTTTGGGGTGAGCTGGACCGCAGAGTGGAGGCAAAAGGGCCAACAAGTGGTAAGCATCTCTGGTAACTCCTTCAAGATTGTTGGACGACCATTCCCGGTGACTACCTCTTGAAGCTCATCAAGAGAATGGTGTGTCCAAACTTTTGGTCTGTACTGTATATGGTATGTGTATGTGCCTGTGACAAATATTCTTAGAAGTTTGACTGACTTGTCTATGATGTATGGTAGTTTTGCAGTAATTATTGTGTGTGTTTGTGCTTGTCTGATGTCTTGTCGGCAAAATGCGATCATGTTGCATCGATGGTCTCCAGGGTGACCCCGGGCCCAAAGATGGCTGCTGGTCACCCATTGACGGTGGCCTGTCAGCTCATGCTGAGAGCACAAGCTGACACACCTCCTCCCTGCAAAAACATTGCAGAGTATTAGATTAGCGATCTGTCAGTTTGAAATTGATGTTCTATCCTGGGACAATGTAAAAAAGTTTTTAAAAAGTTAATAAAAATTACAGAAATATTTTTAAAAAAATCACACAAAAAAGAAAAAATATTAATCCAATAAATACATTTATTTATTTTTTTTAAAAAGTACACGTATTTGGTATTGCCGCATCCGGACAAAAACCTCTATCAAAAAGAAAAATGTTAATAAAAAACAAGCCTCCATAAAGCTCCATGAGGGGAAAAATTTACAAAAAGTTATAGTTCTCAGAATAAAGAGATGCAAAAATAATTATTTTTTCTATAAAATAGTTTTTATTGTGTAAAAGCACGTGGAACGACATAAAAAGAGCAATAAACAATTCCTGAATTGTTGGTTATTATTAATTCTGCCTCCCATTAGTTGGAATAGAAAGAGATTAAAAACTGACATGTGCCCCCCCCAAAAAAAAATTGTACCAATAAAAATGTCAACTTGTGCCGCAAAAAATAAGCTGTCCCATGACTGTGGGATGAAATATGGAAAAATTATAGTTGTCTAAACATGCGGATGCAAAAACTAGTTTTTGCAATAAAAAAAGCATTAAAACCCAATATAAATCTGGTATCGCAGTAATCGCACCGACCCAAAGAATAAAGTCATCTAATCACGTATGCCCCACGAGGAACTGCGTAAAAAAATAAAAATAAAACCAATCTTTCACCTGCTGTTGATTTGTTCATTCTGCCTCCCAAAGATCGCAGTAAGGCTCGGCTCCCATTTATCCTGCTCTCTGCTCTGTACGCTTACAAAGGGATTTCCATGTAATTCTCTGAAATACATGATTCAGATAGAAACCCTGGGGGAAGATTCCCTATAATGAGGCTGATGGAGGCACTATGGATGCCACAGGACCTGTGATCTGGCGATTTCCATCTTTTTAGGCGAGCATAAAACCGTGATCGATCACAGTTTTTGACACTTCTGAAAAGAAGGACACCACTGAAAAGAGGCCAGATGGAGTACAGAGTAACTCTGCTGCCTTATTATAGTGCATGGATCCCTCTATGGTATCATTTGAATCATGTTATTTGGAGATTTAGATGGAAACCCTGCTGAAATTCCTCAGCGTAGAGCACAGGATAAAATTGATCGAAAATGTTAGGTAAAATGTTCCCAATAAAAGCTTCAACTTAATCCATAAAAAGCAAGCTACCATCTAGATCTAAGAAAGATGACCTTTGGCACTCGGATAATTCACAATAGGCTCACTTTGAAGAGGTACTTTTTAATCTTAACACTCAGCCGGTATTAATGAACACCATACATCAAAAAATGCCGACGTTTCGGCAAGTTCTGCCTTTTTCAAGGAAGTCTGTACGAAGTAAACTAATGCATAAGGTATAAAAATAGCCTTCAGGCTAACAGGTGCAATAATGCTGTAGTAGTGTAACCGACCGGCATGCGTCCAGTGGTCGCAAACGCCTGCGAAAGGCAATCTTGCCTTGCGCACGCGCAGTATGCTTTGCCCAACTGCGGGCAAAGCTGAAAAGCATTAGTGCGCATGCGCCGGCGTACTATGTCCCGGAAGTATTTCGCTGTGCTCCGGGACATAGTGCGTCGGCGCATGCGCAGTAATGCTTTTCGGCTTTGCCCACAGTTGGGCAAAGCATACTGCGCGTGCGCAAGGCAAGATTGCCTTGCACAGGCGTGTTATACGGAGGAAAGTGAATCAACTTCAAGACAATATTGCGGCCAGCGTGAAGCCAGCGGGAAAGGAAGGGGTGAATAAAAGACCCGAAAACATCGCCCATCGGACCGAAAAAAGGGCCCGCCAAATTCAGGTGACAGGTTCCCTTTAAACTATTCAAGCATGTAATGAATGACTTATAATGTACATTTAATTAGTGCATTTGCATTTATAGGGAATAAAACATAAGGAGGTTCCCAAGAAATATACACCTAGTGTATGTTTTTCTCTATTTATGCACTGAACACATTATTAAGGGTTCACATGTACACCCACATATCTAGGAAAGTATTCATACCTTAATAAGGAATTAATGAATAAATCTATACATTTTTTAGCCCATTCCCTTGTTAACACACCTACAGTAAGTAAGGGTGCACATGGACACATATATACATGCGTGGGTTAAGTCTGGGTTTACCGAGAGGTGGAGTATACACCTGCATAAGCTATATAAAGATGGGTTGGGGAGCTATCACCCTGATGAAGAAGAATGCAATTCTTTGAAACGCTTTGGTTGGCCCCCTAACTTGTTTCTCGTGCAGCTCCGTACCTAGTGTCATGTCACATGTAGGCGGCGCCCTTCGGTCATCTTGTTTCCACACTTAGTATCCAGGGACACCAGGGAAGTGGAGATATGGTGAGTAGGGGTCCCGCCCATCTCTTACCTACTCACCTACAAACCCGTCCCATTACATGGCTATTAACTCCATCAGCACATAGCATGTTCAAAAGAAACTTATGGGTTTCTGGATCACGGAAGAAAGCAATCTTCGTGTCACATCTCTCCCCTCATATACCATGCCAGTGACAATGTCACAATTTACACAAAAGCTATAAATGTATAGTCAATCCCTAATGTCACTGCTGCAGCATTGTCGAAAACTGACTGACGGGGTGTGTGATGATCTGAGGTTGTGGGTTGTAATAATCACATGGGCAGGTTAATGATGCAACTATTTTTTATTCCTTACGTCCATGGTTTTACAGCAACTCCAGGTGGATGGCCAAAATACTTTGCCCCCAGTCTACAAGCTCCCTTCCCGGGCCGATACTTCTACTGCCTTTAACAGGTGATATTCACGGTCTCTCATCTTTTGGTTGACCCACAGATTTTTCTTATCTACCGCCAGTATAGTTTGTAGTCAGTCCATGCGCTTCCAGACAACAGGTAACACAATCATAGCACATGTATCCAGCAGCAATAGTTCTTAAGATAGTTCCTCAAATCCAGACGACAGATCCCATGACCTTAGCACGTGTATCCAGCCCAGCCATCAACTGATCTCCAAATTCCATAGGCCATTCATTCATGGACATGGAGTTATATTATTATAGACACCAGTACATCAGCAACAGATCCTATTAGTTTCTCAGGGGCCTCAAACTATTGTTCTCCCAGCCACTAGTCCAACTGTAGGTGGGGATAGTAGACGAAGCAGAGCCATCACCATAAGGGGTCTCACATGCAGTCACAGGTGATGGGTTCGGCTTTGGGAAAATACATTCACCTCCTAATGAGAGTACTGGAATGATTGCTTTCCTTGATTACCAACCTTTGGTCTAGCCTTATGTACTGTATGCATAAGATCCATCCTGCATGTCTTCCTCTGCTTAGTCACTGAATGAAAACACTAATTCTTGAGGCTGACCTGACCAGCAAGCAAATCTCTAATAAAACACAGCAAACAGATCTCTAATAGAACACAATAAAATTGATTTAACTGGTGCTCCGTGCTGGAAAAGGTCTGTATTCCTTAGAGCCGCGGATTCTGCTCTACATCCATTGGTCCAATAATCTTTAGACCAAGGCCAGCTCCTCACAGGGAGTAGCAGAGATGGGGAGCTAGAATGACAGGGATTTCAGGAGATTTAGTGTTGTTTATTTTGTTATTTTAAAGCATAAGCAGAGTTGAGGTAAAGGATTCAGAGGACCTTGGTCCAGTGACAACATTGGTTGTCCATGGCCGCTCGACCTTTGCCTTTTGAATCTCTTCCAACCTGCCAGCATCTTTGGCGCCTTATCTTTTTTATTTTCTTTTTTTTTAAGACAATGAAAATATTAACAATAGCAACTATTAGAATCAATAAGAGTCATTAATGTCCACTGAATCCAGTTTAATATCTGACGTTAGCTCAATAGAAATATAATGTAGTTTTATAGAAAGAATCAGCAACAGCCAAGGAATCATGTCCATACACTCAATACATACAACCTCATACACAACACACAATCATACCGGTCCCCATGCCCATCATCCCCTCCCCCGAAATGACGAAATGTCATTACCATATTATGCAGACGATGGAATTAAATATACAAAAGGTTCTGCTGGGACTCCTATTAAACAGTGTTTGCTATTGCCATTTGACCTCCCATACCTTTTAAAATTTATAGCCACATTTCCTATTCGTATAGAGAACTTTATATAGTAGAATATATTTATTAACTAATTACAGCCAGTGAACATACAGGCGACTTCTGTGGATTTACATGCAATTAAAATTCGTTTTCTAGCACAGAAAAACAGAAATCTAAAAAAAAAGAGTCTGTTGTAGGACCCATCAATAATCTCATCTCTAATACCCAGCCAGCACACTTTAGGGGACAACCCCCTAGAGAATTGAAAGTGTTCATGCAGAAACAGAAGTAGCTCAGACTAGAATGGAAGAATTTTTGAACAGGACCAAATTGAGTGCAGAAAGGAGCCCACCTCCGCTTGACAATGAAAACACCAGTCAATCAAGACTAACCCAATCCTCCTTTACCTTTCCATAGTATAATAAACTCAATTTAGATCAAACAGTCCCCTGTACTCACCACTGAAGGATAAAAAGTGTCTTCCACCTCTCCCTATTCCTCCAGCGTCAAGTCTGGTATATCCGCCATCTATTTCAGATAAACATTATCTAAAGACTTGACAACAGATGACTGGAGAAAAGAATATGCTTGTGTGAGACGTTTAGGTAAATCAGAGGTCCCCAAAAGCTTCTCCAATTTTTAAAAGCCCTGGGACACTGGTGTTAGGCCAAACTGTGCAGCGCGTGAGGAAGTTGTATGTACAGGAATTTAATATCAGGAGCCCCATATCTAGCCTGGACATCCTCAAGGATAAGCAATTCAGAGCTATCTGAGTAAATATGAAAAGCGGATTTGACACCATGCCTCTCCCAGAGAACAACATCATGTAAAGAATATAAACGTGAAAGGTGAGGATTAAACCATAGTGGCACCCTGGGCATCACCGGTAATATATATGAGACCCTCTGACAAGCTTGCAAACTAGATAAGCTGATTCTAGGGGAACCGCCTTGCTAGTAGAAGGTCCAAATCAAACTTTCCAAGAGGCTAAATGTTCCTATAGTAATCATAACCGGAGAGGAATTAAATAAATATAAGAATTTGGGCAAATATATCATTTTAACCAATTACTTGCCAAATTAGAAATTTTCATTTTACGGATTTTTCAGAAAAGGGCATCCCAATATTCAATTAAAAATGACAATGACATGATTTCATATTTTTAAAACATTCATTTTACAAACACAACACAAATAATTGGACCTAATTATAAAAAATATAAAATCTTAGTTGCTAGAAGCAATAGATTAGGCATCCCAAAAAAAGGACATTGGTAGAAAATGGGTTAAAGAGATTTATGCACCCAATAAGGGTTAGAGGGAGATGTTGTTTGGACTTAAAGGGGTTGTTGACTTCTAGGACAACCCTGTCTTGATCAAAATGTTTTGCCCTCATAAAAAAAAAAAGCCTATACTCACTTCCCGTGGCGGCGCTGTTCCCGGCTGCAGTCCGGACTTCCTCTTCAAGCTCGATTTGTCCAAAGGTGGTTATAGTGACACCAGCACTGATTCTGCGCCGGCGTCACGTGTCACAACAACCGCATTAGAGCTTCGGGGAGAGCGAGTGCTGACATCGCGGGAATGGCGCCAGCACGGGAGGTGAGTATAGTCTTTATTATTTTATCGGGGCCAAGTGTGGGGTATCACAAGAAGTTGTCCAAGTAGTGGTAACTTTCTTTAAGTTGCCTACCTATCTCTACTATTAGAGGATCAATGTTTAATGCAATAAACTATTCTACCTTTTGAGAAACAATAACCACCAAATACTTGAAATTATCAGACACAAGTACACAAACATCTTAAGTCTGGGTCAGACTACACAAAGGCGACAGAAAAGAACAGATTTCTGCCAATTAACTTTTAAACCAGAAGATGACCCAGTCAAGCACAAACCTCAGGAAGGATCTCAGAAAAGGACCATTGTCCACCAGATATACCAAGGTAGATAGCCAAAAAGAGCTGGAAAGACAAGGAGCGCACTAGACCGATTTTAGTTTCCAACATGCCTTAACAGTTATTGATAGCTGACAGAATCTGAGCAAATTTCTGGTCTCTGTTTGCAGAAGAGCAAGAGGATCTTTGAGGAGAATGCGGCTGGCAAGAAGTTACAAATTCATCTTCTGCAGGCTGAGAGGTCTGGTGTGGGGTCATACAATACATCCGGGATCCTGGACTATTGCTCCAATTTTTTAGGTGCAGCAGCTGTAATATGCAACAGTGCACTAGTTGAAGTGGAGGAGTTATCCACCGCAATAGTCACTTGTTCAGGGGGGTCTCCAGCACTAGAATCAATATCTGATGAACACGGCTGGTCAGATTGGGAGGACATCCCTTTAGTTTTCTTCTTTGTACTAGCCAAAATAATGTGAGCTGTCTTCCAGAGTCAACTGATAAAATCAGAGACCAGCTTCAGCAATATACTAACAGCTGGAAAATGTGAACCAGGAAACACATCTTTGTTCACAGTGAGTAGCTGAAGTCTTTTAAGCTGTGTTGTTGTAAAAAAACAGCAGGTGTCAGTGTTGCACAGATTTAAACAAAGAACCAGGACAGAAAATAGGGCGTATATAAAATAATCTCAAGACAGAGTCAGATAGGACTTATTAAAAAATGTTCAAAACTGTATTGTCTGGTGATCAGGAGAGCAGAAAGATGCATCCTCTCAGGCAATCATCAGACAATGCTTCCCACCGGTGCCTTATCTGATTAGTAGGCCTGGTGCAACATCATCATTGCTGTGTGATACCAGCATGATTGACGACACATCAGGCCTACTAATGAGTAGCAGTGACAACGATGCTGGCAGGTAGGAGGAAGTTTTCAGAGCTCTAGTCCGACTAGACTATGAATGTGGCCGCTGGACAATGTTCTTGCAAATCTTTTTGGTCACCTCTAGTGAGTAGCAGTAGCGTAGCTACCGGGGGGGCAGAGGGGGCCATCGCCCTGGGCCTGGAGCTCAGAGGGGGCCCACCTGGAGCTACACTACTGTATCTGTATCGGCTGCGGCAGAGCAGGGAGAATCGATCTCCCTGCTCTGCCGCCTGCATGCTCTGGGGCCCCTGAGCAGGCGGGGGGGGCCTGCTGCCAACAGTGGGCACCCCACCCGTCACCGCAAGGTCAGCTGTTTCAGCATTTAGCCAATACAGCTGACCGCATTGTTGAGGGAAGGAGCGCTATGCTCCTTCTTCCATCATCCCCTTGTCAGTATCTGACATCACCAACACTGACAGTGAGCACGATGACATCACCACCCGGTGCCCGCTGATAGGAGATGAGCGGGAGCTCGGAGCACCGCTGGAACAAGGAGGAAGAGAGGTGAGTATTGTTTTTTATGGGGCTGCCTTATACTACAGGGTCTGCCTGTGGGGGTGCTGCCTTATGCTACAGGATCTGCCTATAGGGGTGCTGCCTTATACTGCAGGATCTGCCTATGGGGCTGCTGTCTTATACTACAGGGTCTGTCTATGGGGTGCTGTCTTGTGCTATAGAGTCTGCCTATGGGGGTGCATTATACAATATAGAGTAGGCCTATGGGGAGTGCATTATACTATATTTAGGACGATCTGGTGCATTATACTATATGGAGGCTATCTAGGGGGCCATCATGCAGTGGAGATTACAGTGAGGGGGCCATTGTACAGTGTGGGGATTACAGCAAAGGGGCCATCATACAGTGTTGGAGCCATCAAACAGTTTGGGTTCTACTAAGGGGTCAGTATACTGTGTGGGTGGTACTATACAGTGAGGGGGCATTATACTGTGGATAAGAGAGCATCATGCTGTGTATAGGGGAGCTGTACAGGGGGGAGACTCAGGACATTATTAAATGTAAAGTGGGCACTTATTGTTATAGGGGAACTCAGGTTACTGTGACTGTCAAAGGGGCACACAGAGGGCAATATTACTTTCTAGGGGGCAAAATGTTGGCTCTGCTTTCTAGGGCACTTGCACCCAGCATTACTATATTATAGAGGGGTGCTTTAGAATTTAGAGGGCACAGAGAACCACATAGCAGGTGCAGTAATAGGGACACATACGGCAGCAGGGGCTCAGTATTGGGGTATCAGCAGGATGAGGAGTTTGTGCAGGTTGGGAATAGATGGTGATGGCTGGAATATGAGAAGTGAAATGTGTCTTTGCTGTATTCTCTGCAGCCGAGTCGTGGCTGGAAGAAGTTGTCATGTCGGTCTGGGCCAGATGGAAAAGACGGGAAAAGTGAACGATTCCATCAGAAAGAACGTCAGCTGTAAGACATTATCTGTAACTGTGCTGTGATCTCTTATATGTTCTGTAGGACTGGTATCTACCAATGACCATATGGCGGTCATACCTATATTGGTCTTGAAATAGAGATTATCTTCAGTAACAGCTCGGTCTTCTGCTGAGGTTCTCCTCCAGTATTAGGGTGCGTCACCCAGTTGTAATCAAGGTTACCTGGTTAGGGGCCCACTCAGAAGTTTTGCCCCCCCCCAAACCAAAACCCTAGCTACGCCTCTGGTGAGTAGTCTTGGCTCATTTTTTTATAATACAGGTCAACCCCTTACAGGGAACCTACAGCTGATACACGCTCCCCGATCCACGGGCAGGATGTATAAAACACTGTGTGATTTCAACCATATATGTGTAAACAGTTTATTAAATGAACGCCAATTGGTAAAGGTTTTCTGATCGGCGGATGTTTGTTGCCTTCGATCGGTCATTAACTGGTCACTCCAGCATTCTCAAGTCTCTGAGAGTTATCTATGCATCTACTGTTGCCTATTGTTTGAATATGTGAAATACTTTGTGGTGGCCGGCACTGACTGTGCACAAAATATAACTTTCCAGGAGTGACGTGACAATCTTTTTTTATTTTATTGCCTGATTTTCCTTGAGACAATGGATTTTTTGATGAACTTTTCACATTCTAGACCACTCCCGACAACATTTTATGTACATAAAATTCCTAACTGTCTGATCTGTTCAAGTCTGCCAGAGGTGTACATTTTCCTGAATGTTTTAACATTTTTGCAAATTGTCTCTTCAGAGTGGAAGAACTCTAATGCCACCTATAGGGAGTAGCAGTCCTAATAGTCAATGTCAAAGCTTTAACCCCTTCCCGACATATGCTATACATATACTGCTTTGCAGGAGCTGAGTTCCCGCAAATCGTAGTTCAGGTACGGCGCACCGATCACGCGGCCTCACATTGAGCATCGCAGTGAGGCGGGCGCGGGAATAATAGCGATCCCATTTTTTCAGTTGATCAAGAAAGAAATTCCAGTAAGCTTAGCAGGTTGTCATGCTAGTTGTCAGTTAGAACCACTATTTGTAGAACAGATTCTCTAAATCAGAGTTCTCCCGACCTGTGGCTCAAGGGTGCAATATGAGTGGTTCACAACTGTCTCTATGCTTGGTGCATTAGCACCAGGTCTAGCAACCAGCTATAAAGAGAAGGTTTTCAGATGGTGACTTTTGTGAGTAGCCCTGTGCAAAAAAGCAGAAATGTATGGGTAAATAGTGGCATTTAAAAGTTTGTGCAAACCTGGTCAAAATTACTGTTATTATGAACAGTTAATCAAGCTGTAGATGAAATTATCTCTAAAAGGCCTAAAGTTAAAGATGACACATTTCCTTTGTATTTTCCACAAAAAAGTATATATTGTAATTTGTTACATTTTAAAAATTACAAAAAGGAAAATGGGCCGATGCAAAAGTTTGGCCAACCTTGGAGATTTCTGTGCCCAGATAACTTTGACCACGGTTTCAGACCATAATTAGCCCGCATCAAAGCCGCATCAAAGCCGGGACATGTCAGCTGTTTTGAACAGCTGACATGTGCCCGCAATAGCGGCGGGTGAAATAGCGATTCACCCGCCGCTATTAACTAGTTAAATGCCGCTGTCAAACGCAGACAGCGGCATTTAACCAGCGCTTCCGGCCGGGCGGCCAGAAATGAGCGCATCGCTGACCCCCGTCACATGATCGGGGGTCAGCGATGCTTCTGAATAGTAACCATAGAGGTCCTTGAGACCTCTATGGTTACTGTTCACCGGTAGCTGTGAGTGCCACCCTGTGGTCGGCGCTCATAGCACACCTGCATTTCTGCTGCATAGCAGCGATCTGATGATCGCTGCTATGTAGCAGAGGCGATCGAGTTGTGCCAGCTGCTAGCCTCCTATGGAGGCTACTGAAGCATGGTAAAAGTAAAAAAAAAAGTAAAAAAAAAAAATGTGAAAAAAATAAAAAAAAAAAAAAGTTTAAATCACCCCCCTTCGCCCCATTCAAAATAAATAAATAAAAAAATCAAACCTACACATATTTGGTATCGCCATGTTCAGAATCGCCCGATCTATCAATAAAAAAAAGCATTAACCTGATTGCTAAACAGCGTAGAATTACGTTTTTTTGGTCGCCGCGACATTGCATTAAAATGCAATAACGGGCGATCAAAAGAACTTATCTGCACCCAAATGGTATCATTAAAAACGCCAGCTCGGTATGCAAAAAATAAGCCCTCAACCGACCCCAGATCATGAAAAATGGAGACGCTACGAGTATCGGAAAATGGCGCTTTTTTTTTTTTTAGCAGCAGTTTGGATTTTTTTTTCACCACTTAGATAAAAAAAGAACCTAGTCATGTTAGGTGTCTATGAAGTGAACCTAGCAAAAAAGCCAAACAAAAAACAAGTGTGGGACTGTACTTTTTTTGCAATTTCACCGCACTTGGAATTTTTTTCCCGTTTTCTAGTACACGACATGCTAAAACCAATGATGTCATTCAAAAGTACAACTTGTTTCGCAAAAATAAGCCCTCTCATGGCCATATTGACGGAAAAATAAAAAAGTTATGTCTCTGAGAAGGAGGGGAGCGAAAAACGAACACGGAAAAACGGAAAATCCCAAGGTCATGAAGGGGTTAACCTAGGATCATCGGTGGGTTTATTCGCAAGGAATAGGTCGCCCACTCCATCGTAGGGTTTCAGCCTAGTCATAGTGCAGGGTCAGTTTTCCCCCTTCTACCTTAGTCCTGTGTTGCAGATCCGTAACAGTTTGTCCAGCCAGAAAGAAGTATAAAATAAAAAACCTTCCGGATTTCTGCAATATGAACAGCGTTCAAGATCTTGCTCGGCGTCTGGAAGTTGCCAGCTTACAACACCATGTGAGTAATTGCCCTGGAATCCGCTCTGAAGAACCTAAGGTGGGTTTGCCTGAATGTTTTCTGGTAAACGGCAGGAATTTTCTTAGTTTAAAAATGCATGTTTACTTTATTTTCGGCTTAGACCCAGGTCTTCAGGGGTTGAATTAAGTCATTATTGCGAGGTGAGCCCCAAGTTTGGGCATTTTCATTGCGTCCGGATGACCCTTGTTTAATGTCAGTAGAAGCGGGGTTTTTTTGCTATTGGGGTATTTTATGATGATCCTGATCGGGTCACTACAGCCGAGGCAGAACTCAGGCGGCTGAAACAGTTTTTAGCAGGTTTGAATGACAGAGTTAAAGATTTGCTCATTGCATATCCTGCACCTGCTACGTGTTAGCGGCACCGCCGTTAGCGGCGCCGCTTCTACTCACCTCCGTCGCCCAGCTCAAGGGTCCCGGCGCGCGCCTCCTGCTTCCTCTGCGGCTGTTCTCCTCGCTCGCTCCTGCCGCTCTGCTCCAGGGTCCCGGCACGCTGTTCTCCGTACCTCAGCAGCGGCGCCTGCTCTTCCTGCTTCCGGTTCCCAACATGCTCCTCTCCTCGGTGCTCCTTCTCAGCTTCCTGTCGCTGGCTCTGCTTCAGGGATCCATCTCCTGCGCAGGTGTTCTAGTTTCCCTAGAGGGCGCACGCGCTACAATCCTCCTGCTGTTGGATACCTGGATCCGGTGATCTTTTCCAGCCAATCCAGGTGGGGTATCTGGTATTTCAGGCCGTCTCTCCTGCATGGTGGTGCCTGATCGTCATTTGCTTTTTGCTAATGTCTCTGGCCCCTCTGTTCTCTAGTGTCTGGCATCCCCGTGCTATTCACCTCGTCCAGCGTATTCCTGTGCCCGTGCCTTGCTCTGCTTTTGTTCGCATTTTCTTTGTCCGTCTCCCTTAAACCTCTCTCTCTCTTCTCCCTGCAGATCCATCTACGTTCCAGCTTCCCTGGTTTTCCCGTACCCTTTGTGCACGTGTTTTCTGTTGCCGTTGCTCCAGTCTTCCAGGATCCAGTGTTTTCCTCCCAAGTCTTCCTTTGTTCTTGTCTGGTTCTCTTCCCTCCTTCTGAGCCGTCCCTCTCGGTATCTGCTACTGTGGTCAGGTGACCTCTGGGCCTGCTCCTGACGGTCCCTGTATAGGGGTCGGTCTCAATAGGCCTGCTCGCCCAGGGGTAGGTCCTTTCCACGGTCCAGAGGGTCCACTCTTGCTCCGCCTCCTTGGTAGCGTTACAGTATGATCAGGCCATGGACCCCGCAGGTACCGCGTTTTCTGCCCAGAAGGAATTGGCGCACTTGCGCGATAATCAGCAGCGCATGATGTCCTTTATGAAGACTCTGGAGTCTCGCTTGACTTCGTTACAGGCAGCTGATCCTGCTAACGCCACTCAACTTAGTTACATAGTTATTAAGGTTGAAGGAAGACTGTAAGTCCATCTAGTTCAACCCATAGCCTAACCTAACATGCCCTAACATGTTGATCCAGGGGAAGGCAAAAAAAACCCATGTGGCAAAGAGTAACTCCACCATGGGGAAAAAAATTCCTTCCCGACTCCACATACGGCAATCAGACTAGTTCCCTGGATCAACGCCTTATCAAGGAATCTAGTGTATATACCCTGTAACATTATACTTTTCCAGAAAGGTATCCAGTCCCCTCTTAAATTTAATTAATGAATCACTCATTACAACATCATACGGCAGAGAGTTCCATAGTCTCACTGCTCTTACAGTAAAGAATCCGCGTCTGTTATTATGCTTAAACCTTCTTTCCTCCAGACGTAGAGGATGCCCCCTTGTCCCTGTCTCAGGTCTATGATTAAAAAGATCACCAGAAAGGTCTTTGTACTGTCCCCTCATATATTTATACATTAAAATAAGATCACCCCTTAGTCTTCGTTTTTCCAAACTAAATAGCCCCAAGTGTAATAACCTATCTTGGTATTGCAGACCCCCCAGTCCTCTAATAACCTTGGTCGCTCTTCTCTGCACCCGCTCCAGTTCGGCTATGTCTTTCTTATACACCGGAGACCAGAACTGTGCACAGTATTCTAAGTGTGGTCGAACTAGTGACTTGTATAGAGGTAAAATTATGTTCTCCTCATGAGCATCTATGCCTCTTTTAATACATCCCATTATTTTATTTGCCTTTGTAGCAGCTGCCTGACACTGGCCACTGAATATGAGTTTGTCATCCACCCATACACCCAGGTCTTTTTCATTGACGGTTTTGCCCAGAGTTTTAGAATTAAGCACATAGTTATACATCTTATTACTTCTACCCAAGTGCATGACCTTACATTTATCCCCATTAAAGCTCATTTGCCACTTGCTCACTTGCCACTTGCGGGTCTTCAGCAAGAACTCTCCCAGCAGCGTGACACACAGGCTCGCATGCTGACCTACATGGCTTCTATCGACAACCGTTTATTTAACCTGCAGTCTGTCTCTGCGGCGTCCGCTCAAGTAGGCTCTCAAGATGCTACTTCTTTACCTCATCTGCCGCCTCGCCTTGGTAAACCTCCTAGGTTTAGTGGGGATCCCAAACTCTGTAGGGGGTTTCTGAATAAGTGCCGTCTCCACTTTGAGCTTCCCCAACAGTACCCCACCGACCGGGCTAAAGTGGCTTTTATTGTGTCCCACTTGGAGGGAGAAGCTTTGGCTTGGATCAATCCCTTGTGGGAGCGGGATGATCCTATGGTCTCTCAATTGGCTTTTTTTCTAGAGACCTTTCGTAAGGTTTTTGACGAGCCTGGTCGCCTGGCCTCCACGACGGAATCCCTCTTTAACCTTCAACAAGGTTCTCAAACTGTTGGCCAATATGCCATTCGCTTTCGTACTCTAGCCTCGGAGCTTGGGTTGAACAATGAGGCTTTGGTGGGTGCCTTCTGGCGAGGCCTGTCTAGTAGGATTAAGGATGAACTAGCCGGGCGGGATACCCCAACTGCGTTAGAAGTAGGGTTGAGCGACTTTTCATTTTTTGAGATCGAGTCGGGTTTCACGAAACCCGACTTTCTCAAAAGTCGGGTCGAGTGAAATCGGCCGATCTTATTGAAAAGTCGGGGTCGGGGATCGGCCAAAACATGAAACCCAATGCAATTCAATGTGGAAGCATACTTTTTTAATATTTGCTTCAGCGCGATAATGTTGAAAAGCCGGTAATTCAATTGCCAGCTTTTCATTTCTCCTGCCTAAACCCGACATGATAGGAGACATGGTTTACATACAGTAAACCATGTCATATCCTCCTTTTTTTTGCATATTCCACACTACTAATGTTAGTAGTGTGTATGTGCAAAATTTCGGCGCTGTAGCTATTAAATTTAAGTGTTAAATCGCGGAAAAAATTGGCGTGGGCTTCCGCGCAATTTTCTCCGCCAGAGTGGTAAAGCCAGTGACTGAGGGCAGATATTAATAGCCAGGAGAGGGTCCATGGTTATTGGCCCCCCCGTGGCTAAAAACATCTGCCCCCAGCCACCCCAGAAAAGGCACATCTGGAAGATGCGCCAATTCTTGCACTTGGCCACTCTCCTCCCACTCCCATGTATTGGTGGGATATGGGGTAATGAAGGGTTAATGCCACCTTGCTATTGTCAATTCTGACACCTAATTAATCCAATTGTATGAAAGGGTTAAAAAACACACACACATGATTAAAAAGTATTTTAATGAAATAAACATACAGGTTGTTTTAATATTTTATTGCTCTCTCAATCCACCTGAAGACCCTCGCTTGGAAAAATAATAAACCAACAATATACATACCCTCTGATGAACTGTCAAGTCTCACGAGGTAAATCCATCTGAAGGGGTTAAAATAGTTTACAGGCAGGAGCTCTGCTATAATGCAGCTGTGCTCGTGCCTGTAAACCCAGGCGAATGAAGGAAATGTAGGTCAATGACCTATAGTTACCTTCAGTCGCGGTGATGCGCCCCCTGGTGGATGTCCTCATATGACCTGGAGCGTGGGAAAAAGCCACGTTTTTAGCCACGGGGGGGGGGCCAATAACCATAGACCCTCTCCTGGCTATTAATATCTGCCCTCAGTCACTGGCTTTACCACTCTGGCGGAGAAAATTGCGCGGGAGCCCACGCCAATTTTTTCCGCGATTTAACCCTTAAATTTAATAGCTACAGCGCCGAAATTTTGCACATACATACTACTAACAGTAGTGTGGAATATGCAAAAAAAAGGGGGATATGACATGGTTTACTGTATGTAAACCATGTCTCATATCATGTCGGGTTTAGGCAGGAGAAATGAAAAGCCGGCAATTGAATTACCGGCTTTTCAACATTATCGCGCTGAAGTAAATATATATATATATATGTGTCTCTATGACATATATATATATATATATATATATATATATATATATATATATATATAAACGAAACCCGACTTTGGATTACAGATCGTGTACCGCCGACCCGATCTCAGAGTGGGATCGGGTCGGGTTTCACGAAACCCGACTTTGCTAAAAGTCGGCGACTTTTGAAAAGTGCCGATCTGTTTCGCTCAACCCTAGTTAGAAGAGCCTATTTCCCTGTCTACGCGCATAGATTTACGTTTTCAAGAGCGATCTCGTGAGTCCGCTAGAGAGAGAAGGCCCATTCGTTCTACATCGTCTGTCCGCAGGCCTGGGAGTCCGCGGTCTTCGGAGTCTCCTTCTGTCTCCGTTCCTGAGCCTATGCAAGTAGGTCGTAGGGAGAGACGTTCCCAAGGACTCTGTTTCTACTGTGGCAGTGCTGCTCATCTGTTGCGGTCATGCCCTGAGAGACCGGAAAACTCCTCCGCCTAGGACAGGTAAGAGAGGCCTCCCTAGGTGTTCCTGATTCCTCTCTACCTTTGTTCTTGTCTGTCTTGCTGATTCTTAATCTGAAACGTTTTTCTGAGGTCGCGTATGTGGATTCGGGCGCGACAGGCAATTTTATCAGTCTTGAAGCGGTTCGGAGGCTTCGCATTCCAGTTCTCACTTTGGACACTCCACGCTTAATTGCCTCCGTAGATGGGAGACCTTTGCAAGACGCCATCACCATGGTGACTGAAGAGGTTGAGCTGCAGATCGGGGCCCTACATCATGAGAAGATCACTTTTTACGTTCTGCCTAATCTCGCCCATGCTCTGTTACTCGGGTTACTGTGGCTCCGAATTCATGAACCTACTCTGGATTGGCGTTCAGGAGACGTACTTCGTTGGGGACCCACTTGTCAGAAACAATGTCTACAGCCTGTTTGTCCTGTTGTCCCTCCATTGGCGGTTTCCGTTCCCTCTGGATTACCCTCTCCTTACTGGTCCTTCATTGATGTCTTTGATAAGAAAGAGGCTGAAAGTCTTCCTCCGCATCAGTCCTACGATTGCCCAATTGAGCTTCTTCCCGGCTCCACACCTCCTAGAGGAAGAATTTACCCGCTTTCTCCTGCGGAGACTCAGGCTATGTCCGAATACATACAAGAAAATCTAACTAAAGGATTCATTCGGAGGTCTTCTTCTCCCGCAGGTGCGGGATTTTTCTTCGTCAAGAAGAAGGACGGTTCGCTTCGTCCTTGCATCGATTACAGAGGTTTGAATAACATTACGGTCAAAAACAAGTACCCTTTACCTCTCATTCCGGAGCTCTTTGATCGGCTTAGAGGGGCGCGAATTTTCAGTAAATTGGATCTACGGGGAGCTTACAATCTTGTTCGTATTTGTGCCGGAGATGAATGGAAGACCGCCTTTAACGCCCGAGAGGCTCATTATGAATACCTAGTCATGCCGTTTGGCCTATGCAATACCCCCGCAGTCTTCCAAGAGTTCGTCAATGACATCTTCCGAGACCTCCTCTACTTCTGTGTTGAGGTGTATCTAGACAATATCTTAGTTTTTTCTGCTGCCTTATCGACCCACAGAAGAAGTGTTCGTTTGGTTTTGCAACGTCTGAGAGAGAATCGTCTTTATGCTAAGTTCGAGAAGTGTCTCTTCGAGCAAACTTCTCTGCCCTTCCTGGGATACATCATCTCGGATTCCGGACTTAAGATGGACCCTGAGAAAGTGAATGCAATTCTCAACTGGCCATGACCCTATGGAGTAAAAGCCATCCAGCGATTTCTTGGATTCGCCAATTACTACAGGCAATTCATAACCAATTATTCCTCTGTGATTCAGCCTCTTTCCTCCCTTACCCGTAAAGGTTCCAACCCGAAGACTTGGACCCTGGAGGCCGAGAATACCTTTGCGCTCTTGAAACGGTCTTTCTCCTCCGCTCCTGTATTGCATCGTCCAGAGATAAACAAGCCATTTATTCTCGAAGTCGATGCCTCCTCCTCGGGTGCCGGAGCAGTACTTTCCCAAAGGTCCTCTGTGGGACGAATGGTTCCTTGTGGATTCTTTTCAAAGACGTTTTCTGCATCGGAGCGCAATTATACCATCGGAGACC
Source organism: Ranitomeya variabilis (assembly GCF_051348905.1). NCBI lineage: Eukaryota > Metazoa > Chordata > Amphibia > Anura > Dendrobatidae > Ranitomeya > Ranitomeya variabilis. The sequence goes on from NC_135234.1 coordinate 165,384,940, forward strand.
GTGAACTCTTGGCCATAAAACTTGCACTTGAAGAATGGAGGTATCTTCTGGAGGGAGCCATACATCCATTCGTAATTTTCTCTGACCACAAGAACTTGGCCTATCTTCAGACCGCGCAAAGACTTAATCCACGACAAGCCCGGTGGTCCTTGTTTTTTGCCCGTTTTGATTTCGAGCTTCGTTTCCGGCCTGGTGACAGGAATATCAAAGCCGACGCGCTTTCTAGGCTTTCCCAGCCTGAGGATATCGACGAAGAACCAGCACATATCTTGGATCCTTCCAAGATCGTCACTGTAGCTCCTTTAAGAATTCTCAGTCCGCCTCCGGGTAAAACCCTTGTTGCTGAAGATGACAAAGAGACGGTGCTTCGCTGGGGACATTCTTCGAAATTCGCAGGCCATGCAGGGATTAAGAAGACTTTCCTTCACATTGCCCGCTATTATTGGTGGCCTGCGTTACGTCAAGATGTCAAAGAGTTTGTTGCTTCTTGTCCCTCCTGTGCCAAGAACAAGGTGCCGAAACAGTTACCCCGTGGCGCTCTGCTTCCTCTTCCAGTTCCTTCTGCCCCGTGGCAGCATATCGCCATGGACTTCATTACCGATTTACTGAGGTCCTCAGGCTGTACCGTCATCCTTACAGTAGTAGATCGGTTCTCTAAGATGGCTCATTTTGTTTCCCTGCCCGGTCTACCCTCAGCTCCAGAATTGGCTAAGATATTTATTTCGACCATCTTCAAACTCCACGGTTTTCTTCAACACATCGTGTCTGACAGAGGAGTACAATTTACATCTCACTTTTGGAGGGTGTTATGCAAACTCCTGAAGGTATCTCTGGATTTCTCGTCTGCCTACCACCCTCAAACCAACGGTCAAGCTGAGCGGACTAATCAAATTGTAGCTGCCTATCTCCGACACTTCTCTAATGCCCACCAAAATGATTGGGTTAGTCTTCTGCCTTGGGCAGAGTTTGCTTACAATAATCATTCCAGTGAATCCTCAGCTAAGTCTCCCTTCTTCGTTGTGTTTGGACAGCATCCGAATATGCCTCTTCCGATTTCCTTAACTTCTGGAGTACTGGCAGCTGATTTTTTGACTTTGCAGTTTTCTACAATATGGAGGGAGGTTGAAGAAGCACTCGACAAGGCATCTGTAAGAATGAAAAGACATGCCGACAAAAGGTGTTTGGATTCTTCTCCATTTTTACCTGGCGACAAGGTCTGGCTTTCTTCTCGATACATTAGACTCAAGATTCCGTCTTATAAACTTGGTCCTCGCTTCATTGGTCCTTTTGAAATTCTGAGTCGTCAACGATGCCGCTTACAAACTGAAGTTGCCTGCTTTGCTCCGTATTCCCAATACCTTCCATGTGTCTCTACTCAAACCCGTTGTCCTTAACCGCTTTCATCCTTCTTCTGGTACCCCTCCTCAAACCGTCCGAGCCGATAACATTTTTGAGGTGAGGGATATTTTAGCCATGAAAACGGTTCGTGGGAGAGATTTTTTCTTGATTGATTGGAGGGGTTTCGGTCCTGAGGAAAGATCGTGGGAACCACTTGAAAATATCAATGCTCCTTGTCTTTTAAACAAATTTCTTTCCAGTCTGGGGAGGAGGGATTGTAAGGAGGGGGGTACTGTTAGTGGCACCGCCGTTAGCGGCGCCGCTTCTACTCACCTCCGTCGCCCAGCTCCAGGGTCCCGGCGCGCGCCTCCTGCTTCCTCTGCGGCTGTTCTCCCCGCTCGCTCCTGCCACTCTGCTCCAGGGTCTCGGCGCGCTGTTCTCCGTACCTCAGCAGCAGTGCCTGTTCTTCCTGCTTCCGGTTCCCAACATGCTCCTCTCCTCGGTGCTCCTTCTCTGCTTCCTGTCGCTGGCTCTGCTTCAGGGATCCATCCCCTGCGCAGGTGTTCTAGTTTCCCTAGAGGGCGCACGCACGTCCTCCTGCTGTTGGATACCTGGATCCGGTGATCTCTTCCAGCCAATCCGGGTGAGGTATCTGGTATTTCAGGCCGTCTCTCCTGCATGGTGGTGCCTGATCATCATTTGCTTTTTGCTAATGTCTCTGGCCCCTCTGTTCTCTAGTGTCTGGCATCCCCGTGCTATTCACCTCGTCCAGCGTATTCCTGTGCCCGTGCCTTGCTCTGCTTTTGTTCGCATTTTCTTTGTCCGTCTCCCTTAAACCTCTCTCTCTCTCTTCTCCCTGCAGATCCATCTACGTTCCAGCTTCCCTGTTTTTCCGTACCCTTTGTGCACATGTTTTCTGTTGCCGTTGCTCCAGTCTTCCAGGTTCCAGTGTTTTCCTCCCAAGTCTTCCTTTGTTCTTGTCTGGTTCTCTTCCCTCCTTCTGAGCCGTCCCTCTTGGTATCTGCTACTGTGGTCAGGTGACCTCTGGGCCTGCTCCTGACGGTCCCTGTATAGGGGTCGGTCTCACTAGGCCTGCTCACCCAGGGGTAGGTCCTTTCCACGGTCCAGAGGGTCCACTCTTGCTCCGCCTCCTTGGTAGCGTTACACTACGCTTGAGAATGCTATGCAATTAGCTATCTGGGTGGATAGAAGATTGAGAGGTAGACAGAATGAGGAGAAGGTTTCAATTTTGCTGGAGAGCCCTGTTGACTATGGGGAGCCAATGCAACTTGGGGCGATGTCCTCTCGTTCCCAGGAAAAGCAGAAAAGATTCTCTGAGGGGCTATGCCTTTATTGTGGTAAGGCTGCTTCACCACCGCCTCATCAGTAGGAGTGGGGGCTGTTCTGTCCCAGGAGGGAGAGGATGGGGTGCATCCCTGTGCTTTCTTTTCTAAGAAATTTTCAGAGTCGGAGCTCAACTACGATGTTGGAAACTGAGAATTGCTGGCTATCAATCTTGCATTTGAGCACTGGCGACATTTTTTGGAGGGTGCTAGACATCCTATACAAGCCTTTACTGATCATAAGAACCTGATCTATCTGGATGCTGCTAAACGTTTGAATGCCCGTCAAGCTAGGTGGGCACTGTTTTTTGCCCGGTTCCATTTCTCCATGACATATATCCCTGGGACAAAATGTTAAAGCTGATGCTTTGTCTCGAAGTTTCTCCCCAGTGGTTAATACTGAAAAGGAAGAACCAATTCTGCAGAGAGGGGTGGTGGTGGCAGCATTCGATTCTGAGTTGGAAAATAGCATTCTTAAAGCCCAGGATGCAGCACCAACTAACACTCCATATGGGAAATTATTTGTGCCTAAAGCCCTGAGGAGAGCTTTGTTTACGGAATGTCATGATTCTTGTTTGGCGGGTCATTCAGGGATTGCCGAAACACGAAAGTTGATCGTTCGGAGTTTCTGGTGGCCGGGGTGGCTAAGAGAAATTGTCAAGTGGGTGCATCAGTGTACCGTGTCTAAGGCTTCTCATGCTCCGGCGGCAGGATTGCTTTGCCTGTTAGAGGTTCCTAGTTCTCCATGGATGCATCTTGCAATAGATTTTATCACCGAACTGCTGGTCTCTGAGGGTTTTTCTGTTATCTGGGTTGTAGTGGACCGGCTAAGTAAGATGTGTCATCTGGTCCCGTTCAATAAATTACCCTGCGCTAAGACACTTGCCAGGGCATTTGTGAAAGAGATTATCAGACTCCATGGTTTTCCCACGGACATTGTCTCCGATAGGGGACCACAGTTTGTAGCTCGCTTTTGGCGTGCCTTTTGTGACAGACTTAGGGTTCATTTGTCATTTTCGTCGGGCTATCAGCCGCAGTCCAATGAACATACCGAGAGGAAGAACTAGGACATTGAGCAGTTTTTGAGATGTTTTGTAGCGGACAATCAGGAGATGTGGTCGGAATATCTACCATTAGCTGAGTTTGCTCTCTATAATCATACGTCTTCTTCGGCTGGGTGTTCTCCTTTCTTTTGTTGTACTGGGAAGAATCCATCTTTTGGTCCTTTTTCTAGGAATGGGGCGGCTGTGCCTGAGGAGGAGAGTTTTTGTGAAAATTTGGAAAGGGTTTGGACCAGTGTGTGCCATAATCTTAAACAGGCTAATAGGAGGTCTAAGAAATATTTTGACAAGAGAAGAAAGGAGGCGAGGTTTGTTGTTGGGGACTTGGTTTGGTTGTCCTCTAGGAATCTGCGTTTGAAGATCCCTTCTAAAAAAGTTGGGGCTGATGTTTGTAGGACCTTTCAAAGTGGTTCAAACTCGGCAGTGGTGAGATTAGACATTCCTTCGTCCTGGAAAATTAATTCAGTTTTTCATGTATCTTTGCTGAAAAAGGTTGACAGGCCAGATAAGGTGGCTATGCCGTCTGCTCCTCCAATTGATGAGGACTGCAAGTTTGAGATTTCACGCTTTCTTGATTCCAGGTGGCATAGGGGAGGGTTACAGTATCTTGTGTCCTGGAAGGGTTTCGATCCCGAGGACAATTCCTGGGCGAAAGCTGTGGACGTCTCAGCCTCAAGGTTAATTAAGGCTTTTCACAATAAGGCCCGGCCTAGAGGATCCGGGGATCCTTGTTAAAAGGGAGGTACTGTTAGAATCTGTTTAGTTTGTGACTATCCGCCATTTTCTTGTAGAGTTCTGACTGCTGGTCTTTTTCCTCTGGTGCTGGATTTGTCTTGGGTCAGGTGTTTGTATAACACTTTATTAACCAGCACCTGCCTCCCAGTCCTTGCTGGACAAGTGTTAATCTGCTTGAGCTCTAGCTTGGTGCTTTGCTTTGTGTTCTGTGTGTGTTATTTGTGCAGTGCTGGTACATCTGGTTCTGCTAGCCTTAGTTTGTGTTTTCTATTAGGAGGTGACCCGTTTTTGTACCCAGTCCTTAGTTCTTTTAGGGAACCCCTTCCCCTTCACTATACTGTAGGTCTTCGCTTGAGATTAACCTAGGATCGTCGGTGGGTCTATTCGCAAGGAATGGGTCGCCCACTCCATCGTAGGATTTCAGCCTAGTCATAGTGCAGGGTCAGTTTTCCCCTTCTATCTTAGTCCTATGTTGCAGATCCGTAACACTTTTGCGCCCTCACTACAAAAATCAGAATCAGAAAGATGCAAAAGATCATCTAATCAAGTTTGATGCATTTTGTAAACAAGTCCTGTGGACTGATGAAGTTAAAATACAACTCTGGCCACCATGATCACAGGTATGTGTGTAGAAAAAAAGCCACAGAACGTCAGGGAAAGAACAACTCAAAAACCATTACATTAAACATGGGGGTGGATCAGTTATGCTTTGGGGTTGTGTTGTAGCCAATGGCAAGGGGAACATGTCATGGTTAGAGGGAAGAATGTATTCAATGAAAGTTCAACAAATTCTTGATGCAAACATAACACCATCTGCTAAAAAGCTGAAGTTGAAAAGTGCATGGCTTCTACAAATGGATAATGATTCTAAACACATGTCAAAATCCACAATAGACTACCTCAAAAGGCGCAAGCTGAAGATTTTACAATGGCCCTCACAGTCCCCTGACCTTAACATTATTGAACATCTGTGACTAGACCTCAAAATAGCAGTGCATGCAAGATGATCCAGGAATCTCACAGAACTGGAAGGATTTTCCAAAGAGGAATAGATGGAAATCCCGCAAACAAAAATTGAAAGACTCTTGTCTGGCTACAAAAAGCATTTACAAGCTGTGATACTTTCAAAATGAGGTGCTACTATGCACTAACCATGCAGTGTGCCCAAACTTTTGCATCATCATGGCGCTGATCTCTGCTGGCTCAGAGTAGTCACAGATCACTCCTGGTGATGATTCTCCTTCCTGTGACATCATGTTTGCAGAGCAGCTTCTCTTTTGCCCTCCTCTGTCGACAGGATGTCACTGTCAGGAGCTTGCTGTCAATCAGCATGACGTTAGCAGTGATGTCCTATCAACACAGCATGCCAAAAGAGGAATAGCTGCTCTGTTGACATGATGTCAAATGAAGCAGAAAAATCATTGGTAGGAGCGGTCCGTGACTTCTGATACCACAGAGATTGGCACCAGGCGCGACAGGTGGGTAGTTAGCAACTAACTGTCTGTAAGTTCTTAGCACCATGTGAAAAAGTAAGCAAAGTCCTGGGTAACCCCTATATTCTTTTTTTAACCTGCTCTGAACCATTAATAAAAAAGTTTTTGTAATCCAATTAAATGGCCACAAACAGATCTAGCAAGTTTTTACCCCCTTCACAACCTTTGACCTGTGTATAGGCCATAGGTCATGCCTCTGTACTGCATGTGGGCTCCGGCAAGGAGCCCGCATGTTTTTAATCACATGACATAACATATGCCCCTAACAGCCGCAGGTGGAATCGCGATCCACTCGCGACTGTTAACATGTTAAACACCACTGTCAATCTACGACAGTGGCATTTAACATGGCACCTCCAGAAGTGCGTCACTAATGTCGCCAATTAGCACCCGAGTCACATGATCGCGGGGCACTGATGGGTTGGCATGACAACCCAGGGCCTGCAGGAGACTCCTGTAGTTGTCATTGCCCCTCTGCTATGAGCACCACACAGTAACCGGCATTCATAGTAGATGAATATTTCAACTACACAGCAGGGCTGAAACTCTGCAGTGTGTAGCACAAGCAATCAAACAATCACAGTTTCAAGTCTCCTAAGGAGACTATTGAAGCATGTAAAAAGTAGAAGGAAAAAAGGTTTTAAAAATATTTTCACTAAGACAAACAGGAGAGTTGTGGACTCTAGGGAAATTGCAGAGACCTTTCACCAATATTATGAATCTCTTTATAACCTGCCTCCCTCTGACGACATGAAAGACTGCTCAACGGCTATAACCAAAATTCAAAACTTCTTGGCCCCTCTCTCCCTTCCGACAATTTCCCCTAAGGATTGTAATACACTTCTTGCCGAAGTCACACTAAAAGAGGTGGAAGACATTTTAAAAGTTACCCCCAATGGTAAATCTCCTGGCCCTGATGGGTTCCCGGTGGGATACTATAAAAAATTCTCTGACGTCCTTCTCCCCCATCTAGTAAATCTCTTCAACTCCTTCTTTGAAGGGAAGACCCCACCCCGTCAGGCGCTGGAAGCCTACATTGCCATTATACCAAAGGAGGGGAAAGATGACAGCCTTTGCAGTAATTACCATCCCATTTCGTTACTTAACACCGATCTTAAACTGTGGGCTAAGATACTGGCCTCAAGAATCAATAAAGTACTAGATCAGATTATTCGCCCCGACCAGGTGGGGTTTGTGAGAGGCCGTGAGGGCAAAGATAACTATGTAAAAGTCTTACACGCTATTTCCTATGCGAGGACTAACAGAACGCCACTAGCCATCCTGTCAACGGACGCTGAAAAAGCGTTTGACAGAATTAGTTGGCAATACATGGTCTGTACATTACAAAAATTTGCCTTCCCACCCCCTTTCATAGAAGCCATTATGTCCCTCTACATGGACCCATCTGCTAGAGTCGGGGTGAACGGGATCTTCTCGGAGCCCTTTAAAATATGAAATGGCACCAGACAAGGCTGTCCTCTTTCCCCCGCTCTCTTTGTCATGGTAATGGAGACTTTGATGGAGAGGATAAGACAAGACACGAACATTAAAGGCCTTAAAGTGGGCGGGTCAGAGGTCAAGGTGGCTGCCTTCGCTGATGATCTCCTACTTTTAACCACTAACCCAAGATCATCTTTCCCCAGACTTATGTCATTATTTGCAGAATTTGGAGAGCTTTCTAATTTCAAAATAAATATGAATAAGTCAGAAGCATTAAATATCTCGGCCAAAACGTCAGATATCTCAATATTAAAAAAGGACACCCCCTTTAACTGGCCTGCAGAAAAATTAAAATACCTCGGAATTTACTTAACGGCTGACCCTTCCTCCCTATATAAACATAATTACATTCCCCTTCTAGATAACTTACAACTAGACTTAAAAAAGTACGACCTACCATATCTATCCTGGATAGGTAGGATAAACGTCATAAAATCTTATATCTTCCCAAAAATTTTCTACACCATGAATATGGTACCTATAAGTCTCCCTAATTCTTTCTTCCTTTCGATTAACCAATTGGTATCTCAATTTGTGTGGAAGTATAAAAAAGCTAGACTCCCTCTAAAAATCCTTTCTTTACCTAGAGGCGAAGGTGGCCTCGGCTTGCCAGATTTTCGCTCCTATCATAAAGCAATCCATCTTGCTAGATGGATAAACCTAGTAAAACCTAACCCAGATAACTTAAACACGCAACTCAAACTGTCCCTGTTGGGGATGGAGGCAGATCTTTATCTCTGGACATCTACTATTCCCCCGAAACAAAAACTGGATGACATAATTCTCAACACCTTATCCATTAGACGTACCCTTATCCCAAACCGTCCTCCGTTTTGCCTTTTTCTTGACAATATCCCGCTCAAAGTTGCTCCCTGGCTAACGGACCCCAACTATAAAGATGCCTTCGGACTTTGGGACTCCCTGCCTAATGTTACAATTTCCCAATTTCTGTCTAACAAGGTTCCATGCACTGACAATTGGCCGTCAAATGCGTCAAAACAACCTTCCAACCTCCTTCAAAAATACCATATTCGCCATATCATGTCGAAACTCAAGTCAATCGAGAGTCAACCCCCTGACTGGTTATAGCTTGAATTCCTGGTTAGGTTGAAATCGCCAATTACCAGATTAGTTTCTAAACTATATGCAAACCTCTTTAAGACCCCAAACCTATTTAAACCTCTTTATCTCTCTTCCTGGGAGACAGAACTAAAAATCACACTTTCCCCCCGGGAAACTCAACAAGTACTTGCTAACTCCCACGGTTTCTCTAGATGTATTCTACTTCAAGAGAATGCGTTTAAAATTCTTTCTAGGTGGTACAGAACCCCAGAGCGACTTTTTCACCTAGGGCTAATGGATTCTCCGCTGTGCTGGAGATGTTCCCAATCTATAGGGACTCTTTTACATATCTCTTGGCTATGCCCGGGACTATCACATTTCTGGTCCGGCATAAATAAATCTTTACAAAGTATGGGCCTAATGTCGCGCGATCTGACTCCCCAGGATGTAATACTCTCTCTCCCTACCTCAACTTTTAAACCAGGGAAGCATGGGCTGCTTCCCATCCTAGTTGCAGCTGCCAAACATTTGATCTCTTCACATTGGAGGCAAGTAACTCCCCCAACGCTGAAAGAATGGACTTCAAAGGTTCAGGACCTATTTCGCTTGGAGGAACTTTCTAGTTGGGAAACTCGCTCCCACGAGAAATTCCAAAACTCTTGGCTTCCCTGGATTAAATTTTCATCCCATTCTGATGGTCTTAGCCGCCCCTCCACCTGAATTCCATCTCTACCTATGATACGCTATGCTATGTACGACTTATGTTTTCCCCCCTCTCCTCCTTCCAAGGTTCTAAGATGCGATGCCTTGACCGTGCCCACCATTTCGGCTGCCTTGCCTTGCCTTGCCACTTTGTCTCACCTATCTTCTAAATGAGCCTTTTTGTCCTTCCTCACTTCCAGTAACGAATAAATTGCTTAAAGTTAAATCCTGCCGTCACACCCCGTGGCCTTTATTCATTTTACAAGCTTATTATTTCATTTTTAGGCTACTTTCTTTAGGCCTGAACCAGTTTGTTCATGTTTTATGCTCACTTGTCCTTTTTTAGTTATATTTGCATTGATTTCCTGTATCCTCTAGTGCAGTGATGGCGAACCTATGACACGCGTGTCAGTGCTGACACGCGTAGTCATTTTCAGTGACACGCCGGCCGCCGGCCGCGGCCCCATAGAAATTGCTTCTTTCCCAGGGTCTGAAGGAGAGGAAACTCTCCTTCAGGCCCTGGGAACCATATTAATATGTAAAATAAAGAATTAAAATAAAAAATATTGCTATACTCACCTCTCCGACGCAGCCTGGACGTTCGCGAGGGAACCGGCAGCGTTGTTTGCTTAAAAATCGCGGTTTTCCTTCCTTACTTGAAGTCCCGGCTTGTGATTGGTTGCGTGCCGCCCATGTGACCGAGACGCGACCAATCACAGCAAGCCGTGACGTAATTTTAGGTCCTTCAGGATTTTAAAATTACGTTCCGGCGTTGTGATTGGTTGCGTCGCCCATGTGACCGCACGCAACCAATCACAACGCCGGAACGTAATTTTAAAATCCTGAAGGACCTAAAATTACGTCACGGCTTGCTGTGATTGGTCGCGTCTTGGTCACATGGGCGGCACGCAACCAATCACAAGCCGGGACTTCAAGTAAGGAAGGAAAACCGCGATTTTTAAGCAAACAACGCTGCCGGTTCCCTCGCAGACGTCCAGGCTGCGTCGGAGAGGTGAGTATAGCAATATTTTTTATTTTAATTCTTTATTTTACACACATTAATGTTGTTTCGATACCGATACCCGATACCACAAAAGTATTGGATCTCGGTATCGGAATTCCGATACAGCAAATATCGGCCGATACCCGATACTTGCGGTATCGGAATGCTAAACAATGGCATCCGATCCGATTTTTTATCGGATCGGATGCCATGCAGGAGGTCTGTGGGTCCAAACAACAGAGCTCCGGTGCAGAGCGTCTAGGCCTGGGACTTCCGGTAGGCCAGGCGCAGCTCCCGGAAGTCCCAGGCCTCTGCGTCGGATCTGTGTTGTTTGGGCGACATTGCGCTGCTCCCTGCTGCGCCGACCAGAAGTCCCAGGCTGCACCGACCAGAAGTCCCAGGCTGCACTTCTGAGGCCTGAGGAGATAGCTGTCTGGAAGCCCTGTGATAGCTGTCTGGAGGCCCTGTGATAGCTGTCTGGACTCAGGCCCTGTGATAGCTGTCTGGACTCAGGCCCTGTGATAGCTGTCTGGACTCAGGCCCTGTGATAGCTGTCTGGACTCAGGCCCTGTGATTGCTGTCTGGACTCAGGCCCTGTGATTGCTGTCTGGACTCAGGCCCTGTGATTGCTGTCTGGACTCAGGCCCTGTGATTGCTGTCTGGACTCAGGCCCTGTGATTGCTGTCTGGACTCAGGCCCTGTGATAGCTGTCTGGACTCAGGCCCTGTGATAGCTGTCTGGACTCAGGCCCTGTGATAGCTGTCTGGACTCAGGCCCTGTGATTGCTGTCTGGACTCAGGCCCTGTGATAGCTGTCTGGACTCAGGCCCTGTGATTGCTGTCTGGACTCAGGCCCTGTGATTGCTGTCTGGACTCAGGCCCTGTGATTGCTGTCTGGACTCAGTCCCTGTGATAGCTGTCTGGACTCAGGCCCTGTGATAGCTGTCTGGACTCAGGCCCTGTGATAGCTGTCTGGACTCAGGCCCTGTGATTGCTGTCTGGACTCAGTCCCTGTGATAGCTGTCTGGACTCAGGCCCTGTGATAGCTGTCTGGACTCAGGCCCTGTGATAGCTGTCTGGACTCAGGCCCTGTGATTGCTGTCTGGACTCAGGCCCTGTGATAGCTGTCTGGACTCAGGCCCTGTGATAGCTGTCTGGACTCAGGCCCTGTGATTGCTGTCTGGACTCAGGCCCTGTGATAGCTGTCTGGACTCAGGCCCTGTGATAGCTGTCTGGACTCAGGCCCTGTGATTGCTGTCTGGACTCAGGCCCTGTGATTGCTGTCTGGACTCAGGCCCTGTGATAGCTGTCTGGACTCAGGCCCTGTGATAGCTGTCTGGACTCAGGCCCTGTGATAGCTGTCTGGACTCAGGCCCTGTGATTGCTGTCTGGACTCAGGCCCTGTGATAGCTGTCTGGACTCAGGCCCTGTGATTGCTGTCTGGACTCAGGCCCTGTGATTGCTGTCTGGACTCAGGCCCTGTGATAGCTGTCTGGACTCAGGCCCTGTGATTGCTGTCTGGACTCAGGCCCTGTGATAGCTGTCTGGACTCAGGCCCTGTGATAGCTGTCTGGACTCAGGCCCTGTGATAGCTGTCTGGACTCAGGCCCTGTGATTGCTGTCTGGACTCAGGCCCTGTGATAGCTGTCTGGACTCAGGCCCTGTGATTGCTGTCTGGACTCAGGCCCTGTGATTGCTGTCTGGACTCAGGCCCTGTGATTGCTGTCTGGACTCAGGCCCTGTGATTGCTGTCTGGACTCAGGCCCTGTGATTGCTGTCTGGACTCAGGCCCTGTGATTGCTGTCTGGACTCAGGCCCTGTGATTGCTGTCTGGACTCAGGCCCTGTGATTGCTGTCTGGACTCAGGCCCTGTGATTGCTGTCTGGACTCAGGCCCTGTGATTGCTGTCTGGACTCAGGCCCTGTGATTGCTGTCTGGACTCAGGCCCTGTGATTGCTGTCTGGACTCAGGCCCTGTGATTGCTGTCTGGACTCAGGCCCTGTGATTGCTGTCTGGAGGCCCTGTGACTACTACAGCAACCATCATCCAGTGAACTGTGGGGTGTCATTGGCCATTACTGAGATAAGTGAGAGGGAGGCATCAGTGATGGCGAACCTGTGGCAGTCCAGCTGTTGCAAAACTACAATTCCCATCATGGCTGGCCATTCAAAGCAAAGGCTTTGGCTGTGAAGACATGATGGGAATTGTAGTTTTGCAACAGCTGGAGTGCCACAGGTTCGCCATCACTGGAAGAATTCCCCCTCCCCCTCACTTATCTTAGTTCACGGCACCCCACACAAGTTAAATAATAGCAAGACCAACAAAAGAAACCAACTGACAGATGAACAAAGAAGTCACTAAGCAGGTAAGTTAATTCTAATTATACATATTTGTTATTTAAACTATACATGTCGCAAAATTATGTTTTTTTATCAAGGTGACACACCACCCAAGTTATGCTCGGTTTTTTGGCGAATTTTGACACACCGAGCTCAAAAGGTTGCCCATCACTGCTCTAGTGCATCTCAGGTTCTCCTAAATCAATATACACTTGAGATCTACCTGTGAGCATTTATGTTCTGATATTTGTCTTTGTAATGTGAAAACTTAAATAAAGAATTAAAAAAAAAAAAAAAAAATTTTAAAAATTAAATAAATATAAACGATCAAATCACACCCCTTTTGCCCCATTGAAAATAAAACAATAAAAAATACACATATTTGTTATCGCCGCTTTCAGAAACACCCGATCAATGAAAATATAAAAATAATTAATCTGATTGGTAAACGTCGCAATGAGTGAAAAATTAAAAATGCCAGAATTATGTTTTTTTGGTCGCCGCAACATTGCAATAAAATACAATAACAGGCGATCAAAACATCGTATCTATCTAGATGGGGCGTGGCGATGTAGTGGAGCAAGAAGGACGTGCTAGGCTGGAGCTCCGATCATCCTGATTAATAACCTGCCATTATCTCACCCAAGAGGCTCTTTCCGGGTATCGCTGCATTATCCTGGGCACACTTAGAAAGAGGGTTAAAGTATTTTCTCAGATACGTTGCTATCACCCCCATGTTATAGCTCTCGTTGAGACACATCTGACCAGGGACTCAGCTTGTTATGTGCAAAAGCCCTGGGTGCAGTGGTCTGTACATGCATTCCATACCAGTTACTCTAGAGGGGTTTCTTTGTTAATCCGCAAAGATGTTAGATGGGAGGTTAGAGAGGTTCGGAGGGATCCAGAGGAACGCTTCACATTTGTACATGCAACGGTGAACTTGAAAGACTATGTTATAATGCGTATATATAATCCCCCCCGGCTAATATGTCAGTCATTAAAATGGCGGTGAGCTTTGCTTTAAATTATCCAGACACGCATGTTATGTGTATGGGAGATTTCAATTTGGTTATGGACGATTGCTTGGATAGGCTCAGATTGGACAATGTGGCGGAAGTGACCTCTTCTCCGTCTCGGTTATCATTACTTATGGAAGGAACTGGTTGGTCAGATTTGTGGAGAACGCACCATCCAGATGTTAGAGAATTTACCTGTCATTCATCCGATAGACGCACTCTGTCCCGGTTAGATTACATATTTGGATCCAGTAATTTGGCGATATGGGTGGGGGAGGTGAAACATGGGAGTAGAGGTATTTTGGGTCATAGCCCGGTAATTCTTAAACTTAGATTTAGTCATATGAATAGCAACATAGTATGGAAATTAAACCCATTTTGGCTAAAATTGATAGGGCTGAATGACAGAACTACAGACCATCTAGACACACACAATATTAATATTTTTTGGGATGCTCTTAAAGCATACCTGAGGGGTTGTTTATCCTCTACAATCTCATATATTAAACGTAAGACCTCACAGGAAGATGACGATATGGAGAGGCATTTGAGAGACTCAGAAGCAGCCTACGTAGCTAATCAAACAAGTGCAAACAGAGCTGAATGGTTACTTTCTTATAGACTACATGGCCAGTATACTGACACTAAATCTAAGCGCAAGCTATTTTTTACTCGACAGGTGTACTTTGAACTAGGAAAACCAGTCTAGTAAACTTCTGGCATTTATGGTGCGTCAACACAACGCATCTAACACTATACTTAAAATTCGGGAACCAGATGGTTCAATAGTTACTTCGACAGACGGCATACTTCAATGTTTTCCTAACTATTATAAAGAACTATACAGCTCCAGGGGGGACTTTGATACTATGGACTGTCTAAATTATTTATCTGACATAGAATTCCCTACTCTGAGACCTACACAACAGGCTTTCTTAGATGCAGATTTTACTCTTGAAGAGATAAATGTGGCCATAACAGATCTGGCTTCTGGAAAAGCACCTGGTCCAGATGGATTTCCCATAGAATTGCATAAGAAATACCGAGACAATTTAGCGCCAATCCTTTTGAAAGTATTTCAGGGGATTTGGAGGGGGGTTCCTTATCACACTCCTATTATGAAGCAACTATTATAGTTTTAAAAAAGATGGGAAGGACCCTCTGGAGTATGGATCATATTGCCCCATCTCCTTAGTAAATGTGGACTACAACATTTTTACTACAATTCTGGCCACTAGGTTAAATACCGTAATATTGGACATAATACCCCCAGACCAGACTGGATTTATGCCGGGTAAGAGTACGTCTATTAATATCAGGAGAGTTCAGTCAATAGCCCAATATAGTTCGTTGATACTAGAGAATAAGTGGGCCATGGCCTCGCTGGACGCGGCCAAGGCTTTTGACTCTCTTGAATGGCCTTTCCTATTTGCATGTCTACAGAAGTATCGATTTGGCCCTAAATTTCAAAATGGATTCACGCAATATACTTGAAACCAAAAGCCTGGATAATTATTAATAATTCTGTATCTGAAACACTCTCCTTGGAAAGGGGAACACGTCAGGGCTGCCCTCTCTCTCCGGCCCTCTTTGCCCTTGCGATTGAAGCAATAGCAATACGTATGAGATCCACCCCATCTATTCAGGGTATAAGAATAGCAGACCGCACATTATTGGTCTATATGCGGATGATATGGTAGTGTTTATGGATGAAGTAGAGGAGACACTGCCACATGTCATCACTACTATAGATGGATTTAGTACGCACTCCAGGTTATACATCAATTGGGATAAATCTGCTTTAATGCCTCTCTCCCATGTCCCAACAGATCATCTTGAAATGTTATCCCCATTACCAGTTGTATCTAATTTTAAATACCTGGGAATAATTATTTCAAAATGCGGTGGACTTGATCTGCAGCTCAATATTTTCCCATTGCTAGTCAAACACAAGTTCACCATTTGGAGTAAACTGCCATTGTCTGTTTCTGGACGCATAAATCTAGTTAAAATGATATTACTTCCGAAGCTCAATTATTCCCTCCAACATAGTGCTGCACCGGTCCCTAAATCCTTTTTCTCAAGCTTAAACTCTCTAACGTCATCCTTTATATGGGGGAAGGCTAGACCTAAACTTAAGTTATCTACCCTACACAGATCCAAACAAATGGGAGGAGCGGCGTTACCAGACTTTTTCTGTACTATTTGGCTGGCCAATTTCGAGCTTTGGTTAAATGGATGCCTGGGGGTTATTTACCAAACTCAGAGAGCCATTTGGCTCATGCTGCAAGGATTGATTGCCCGCTGTTTTTTTTAGAAATAAATAAACCTAATTCCCCTAAATTACTACTTCTACTCCGATTGGCGCGATTGATTTGGAAACTGGTTAAAAAAGTAATCCACTTTGATGGAATTGTAGCCAAAATGCCATTATGGAACAATGAATATTTCCCAGGGTTATTTAATCATCCATCCGCTCAGTTCTTTATATCATATGGTGTTTCTTCAATTAATAATCTATATGAACAGGGCATTCTGATGTCTTTTGAACAAATGCAAATTAAATATAATGTCCCTAAATCCCAATTCTTTCGCTATTTGCAGCTTAGGACAGCGATCCAATCACATATGCACAGTATAAATTTGACGCAACAAATATCATCCTTCCCATTGATAGGGATCCTTAAATCGCAGGGACCCCACGGTCTTATCTCTGCACTATATACATATATGTTGTCTACGGGCGCTGACTCTGCTTTACTTCCAATTAAAGAAAAGTGGAAACTTCTGGTTCCTGATCTTCAAGATGAGGACTGGGAAACAATTCTTGAGTCCCCAAAGTATCCCCTTCGGCCAACAATAAAATGATCCAAATGTATATGATACACCAATCATACTTGACCCCATTGGATGCAGATTTTATGCACATGATATGGGGTTGTCCAATTATCCTATCTTTCTGGAAAGAGGTGACTTCGATGTTGTCCTCCCTTGTACTGTCACGGGAATCCTAGGTAGGCAAGAGCTAATAACCCAGGCCCCTGCGATTTCCCTCAACTCTGGGAAACCCTGACTGACCCTTCTCCCAGAGTTTACACTGATGGTGTGCATGTCTGGGCCTCCATCCTCACCCTGTCTCCTGTTTCAACCCTAGGCTGAAACCACAACCCACCACCCAGTGAAGAGACCACACACCAATACCCACAGTTAGCACAGACAAGGATAATGGAAAATATGCACCACGCCGTAGTCACACAGGAATACACTATAAGTGCGCAGGGCAAAACAAGTACAAATAAAGGAAGGAGAAAATATGACGAAGGGAAATACAACACCAGATACGAGACTCCTCCTAGACCACCACTCCAGACCGAGATAACCAAGCACAAGACAGAAGCTATAATCGGCGACGCCCAATGTTCAGAAGAACTATTTAAAGGCAGTGGACGAGACCCAGCTTCCAATCCGAGCACCAGCTAAATTAACCCCGGACCAGCTAGATAAAATCTAGCCGACGCCACTGAGCGCATAGTGGACAAAAGCGGAATTACCGCTGTCTGTCGAACGCCCTAGTATGAAGAGCGTCCGACATGACAGTACCCCAGGGCCCTCATGACTTATAGGACCCGGCTTGTCCGGATGGCGGCGGTGAAACATACAGGTCCTTCTCAAAAAATTAGCATATAGTGTTAAATTTCATTATTTACCATAATGTAATGATTACAATTAAACTTTCATATATTATAGATTCATTATCCACCAACTGAAATTTGTCAGGTCTTTTATTGTTTTAATACTGATGATTTTGGCCTACAACTCCTGATAACCCAAAAAACCTGTCTCAATAAATTAGCATATCAAGAAAAGGTTCTCTAAACGACCTATTACCCTAATCTTCTGAATCAACTAATTAACTCTAAACACATGCAAAAGATACCTGAGGCTTTTAAAAACTCCCTGCCTGGTTCATTACTCAAAACCCCCATCATGGGTAAGACTAGCGACCTGACAGATGTCAAGAAGGCCATCATTGACACCCTCAAGCAAGAGGGTAAGACCCAGAAAGAAATTTCTCAACAAATAGGCTGTTCCCAGAGTGCTGTATCAAGGCACCTCAATGGTAAGTCTGTTGGAAGGAAACAATGTGGCAGAAAACGCTGTACAACGAGAAGAGGTGACCGGACCCTGAGGAAGATTGTGGAGAAGGACCGATTCCAGACCTTGGGGAACCTGAGGAAGCAGTGGACTGAGTCTGGTGTGGAAACATCCAGAGCCACCGTGCACAGGCGTGTGCAGGAAATGGGCTACAGGTGCCGCATTCCCCAGGTAAAGCCACTTTTGAACCATAAACAGCGGCAGAAGCGCCTGACCTGGGCTACAGAGAAGCAGCACTGGACTGTTGCTAAGTGGTCCCAAGTACTTTTTTCTGATGAAAGCAAATTTTGCATGTCATTCGGAAATCAAGGTGCCAGAGTCTGGAGGAAGACTGGGGAGAAGGAAATGCCAAAATGCCTGAAGTCCAGTGTCAAGTACCCAGTCAGTGATGGTGTGGGGTGCCATGTCAGCTGCTGGTGTTGGTCCACTGTGTTTCATCAAGGGCAGGGTCAATGCAGCTAGCTATCAGGAGATTTTGGAGCACTTCATGCTTCCTGGCACCTGCTCACAGTGCAAAAACCACTGGTAAATGGTTTACTGACCATGGTATTACTGTGCTCAATTGGCCTGCCAACTCTCCTGACCTGAACCCCATAGAGAATCTGTGGGATATTGTGAAGAGAAAGTTGAGAGACGCAAGACCCAACACTCTGGATGAGCTTAAGGCCGCTATTGAAGCATCCTGGGCCTCCATAACATCTCAGCAGTGTCACAGGCTGATTGCCTCCATGCCACGCCGCATTGAAGCAGTCATTTCTGCCAAAGGATTCCCGACCAAGTATTGAGTGCATAACTGAACATTATTATTTGATGGTTTTTTTGTTTGTTATTAAAAAACACTTTTATTTGATTGGACGGTTGAAATATGCTAATTTATTGAGACAGGTTTTTTGGGTTATCAGGAGTTGTAGGCCAAAATCATCAGTATTAAAACAATAAAAGACCTGACAAATTTCAGTTGGTGGATAATGAATCTATAATATATGAAAGTTTAATTGTAATCATTACATTATGGTAAATAATGAAATTTAACACTATATGCTAATTTTTTGAGAAGGACCTGTACTGACCAGCCGATCCGCATGAATGTCCGAGGCTGATACCCAAGACCTCTCCTCAGGCCCATAACCACGCCAGTGTACCAAGTATTGTAAAGTGCGGCCCACTACACGAGAGTCAACCACCTTGGAGACTTCAAATTCCAAATTACCATCCACCAAGACTGGAGAAGGCATCGGTGTCGCGTCCCCAAGACCCACCATCTTTTTTAGCAATGATCTGTGGAACACGTTGTGTATCTTATACACCGAAGGAAGCTCCAAACGGTACGCTACTGGGTTTATGACGGCGGCGACCCTAAATGGACCAATAAACTTAGGACCCAATTTAAGGGATGGTATTTTGAGTCTTATGTTTTTTGTGGATAACCACACCCAGTCATCCACACTCAGGTCCCGACCTGGCACACGCCTATTGTCAGCCATACGTTTTTACCTAGCACCCACGCTCAACAGGCGCTGTTTAACTCTCCTCCAGACTGATGACAGTTGTGCTCCTAACTGGTCTTCCTCCGGGACGCCGGAAGAGCCCCCCTGACTCAAAGTACAAAATTGAGGATGAAGCCCGTAAACACAAAAAAACGGAGACTCCCCAGAAGACTCCTGTCGGTGATTATTGATGGCAAACTCAGCCAAATGAAGGAACGTCGACCACTCCTCCTGGTTATCAGAAGCAAAGCAGCGTAAGTACTGCTCCAAATTTTGGTTCATACGCTGGGTCTGACCATTTGACTGAGGATGAAACACAGAAGAATGAGACAACTTGATCCCCAGCCGTGAGCAAAACGCTTTCCAAAATTTTGCCACAAACTGAGTACCCCTATCAGACACGATGTCAGACGGGACCCCGTGAAGTCTGACCACCTCCTGCACAAATACCTGAGCCAGAGTCTTAGCGTTAGGCAACGAAGGCAAAGACACAAAGTGCGACATTTTTGAGAACCGATCAACAATCACCAAAATGACCGTGTTCCCCGCTGAGGAGGGCAAGTCAGTGATAAAATCCATGGAGATCTCCGTCCATGGCTTACTAGGTACCTCGAGAGGAAGTAGTGTGCCAACAGGACGGGAACTGTCATGGTTCTCAATGGCAAGAGAACATAGAAAGCATACAAAAAGGACTAGCTCTTGGAAGATGGGAACTCGAGCTGACTGTGAGCTAAACCTACCGCACAAATAACAGTGGCCGGGTAGCGTGCCTACGTTTTATCCCTAGACGCCCAGCGCCAGCCGGAGAACTGACTGACCCTAGCAGAGGAAAATACAGACCTGGCTTACCTCTAGAGAAATTTTCCCCAAAAGGCAGACAGTAGCCCCCACATATATTGTCGGTGATTTCAGAGGAAATTGACATACGAAGTATGAAGACAGGTTCAGCAAATTGAGGTCCGCTTACTAGATAGTAGGAAGACAGAAAAGGGAACTTCACAGTCAGCTGAAAACCCTTTCAAAACACCATCCTGGAATTACTTTAAGACTCTAATATCAACTCATGACACCAGAGTGGCAATTCCAGCTCACAAGAGCTTCCAGCCTCAGAAATAAACAATCACAGAGAACTGGAACAAAAATGCAAAACAAACTTAGGACTACAAGTCCAACTTAGCTGATAGTAGTCTAGGAGCAGGAACATGCAACAGAAAGGCTTCTGGTAACATTGTTGGCCGGCATAGAAATGACTGAGGAGCAAGGCTAAATAGACAACTCCCACATCCTGATGGAAACAGGTGAACAGAGGCGATGAAGCACACAAGTTCAGTACCACCAGTGACCACCGGGGGAGCCCAGAAACCAAATTCACAACAGTACCCCCCCCTCAAGGAGGGGGCACCGAACCCTCACCAGAACCACCAGGGCGATCAGGATGAGCCCTATGAAAGGCACGGACCAAATCGGAGGCATGAACATCAGAGGCTGTCACCCAAGAATTATCCTCCTGACCGTAGCCCTTCCACTTGACCAGATACTGAAGTCTCCGTCTGGAAACACGGGAGTCCAAGATCTTCTCGACAACGTACTCCAACTCACCCTCAACCAACATCGGAGCAGGAGGCTCAACGGAAGGCACAACAGGTACCTCATACCTGCGCAACAATGACCGATGGAAGACATTATGAATAGAAAAAGATGCAGGGAGGTCCAAACGAAAGGACACAGGGTTAAGAATCTCCAATATCTTGTACGGGCCGATGAACCGAGGCTTAAACTTAGGAGAAGAAACCTTCATAGGGACAAAACGAGAAGACAACCACACCAAGTCCCCAACACAAAGACGAGGACCAACACAACGACGGCGGTTGGCAAAATGCTGAGTCTTCTCCTGGGACAACTTCAAATTGTCCATCACCTGCCCCCAAATCTGATGCAACCTCTCCACCACAGCATCCACTCCAGGACAATCCGAAGACTCCACCTGTCCGGAAGAGAAACGAGGATGAAACCCCGAATTACAGAAGAAAGGAGAAACCAAGGTGGCAGAACTAGCCCGATTATTGAGGGCAAACTCCGCCAAGGGCAAAAAGGCAACCCAATCATCCTGATCCGCAGACACAAAACACCTCAAATAAGTCTCCAAGGTCTGATTAGTTCGCTCGGTCTGGCCATTAGTCTGAGGATGGAAAGCAGACGAAAAAGACAAATCAATGCCCATCCTAGCACAGAACGCTCGCCAAAATCTAGACACGAATTGGGTTCCCCTGTCAGACACGATATTCTCCGGAATACCATGCAAGCGAACCACATTTTGAAAAAACAGAGGAACCAGCTCGGATGAGGAAGGCAATTTAGGCAAGGGGACCAAATGGACCATCTTAGAGAAACGGTCACACACCACCCAGATGACAGACATCTTCTGAGAAACAGGGAGATCAGAAATAAAATCCATGGAGATGTGAGTCCAAGGCCTCTTCGGAATAGGCAAAGATAACAACAATCCACTAGCCCGAGAACAACAAGGCTTGGCCCGAGCACAAACATCACAAGACTGCACAAAACCTCGCACATCTCGCGACAGGGAAGGCCACCAGAAGGACCTAGCCACCAAATCCCTGGTACCAAAGATTCCAGGATGGCCAGCTAACGCAGAAGAATGGACCTCCGATATGACTCTACTGGTCCAATCATCAGGAACAAACATTCTACCAGGCGGGCAACGATCAGGTCTATCCGCCTGAAACTCCTGCAAGACCCGTCGCAAGTCTGGGGAAACAGCAGATAATATCACTCCATCCTTAAGGATCCTAGTAGGTTCAGAATTACCAGGGGAATCAGGCTCAAAACTCCTAGAAAGGGCATCCGCCTTCACATTTTTAGAACCCGGTAGGTAAGAAACCACAAAATTAAACCGAGAGAAAAATAACGACCAGCGCGCCTGTCTAGGATTCAGGCGCCTGGCAGACTCAAGATAAATCAAATTCTTGTGGTCAGTCAATACCACCACCTGATGTCTAGCCCCCTCAAGCCAATGACGCCACTCCTCAAAAGCCCACTTCATAGCCAAGAGCTCCCGATTACCAATATCATAATTTCGCTCAGCGGGCGAAAATTTACGAGAAAAGAACGCGCAAGGTCTCATCACGGAGCAGTCGGAACTTTTCTGCGACAAAACCGCCCCAGCTCCGATTTCTGAAGCGTCGACCTCAACCTGAAAAGGAAGAGTAACATCAGGCTGACGCAATACAGGGGCGGAAGAAAAGCGGCGCTTAAGCTCCCGAAAGGCCTCCACAGCAGCAGGGGACCAATCAGCAACATCAGCACCCTTCTTAGTCAAATCAGTCAACGGTTTAGCAACATCAGAAAAACCAGTTATAAATCGACGATAAAAATTAGCAAAGCCCAAAAACTTCTGAAGGCTCTTAAGAGAAGAGGGCTGCGTCCAATCACAAATAGCCTGAACCTTGACAGGGTCCATCTCAATGGAAGAGGGGGAAAAAATGTACCCCAAAAACGAAATCTTTTGAACCCCAAAAACGCACTTAGAACCCTTTACACACAAGGAATTAGAGCGCAAAACCTGAGAAACCCTCCTGACCTGTTGGACATGAGAGTCCCAGTCGTCCGAAAAAATCAAAATATCATCCAGATACACAATCATAAATTTATCCAAATATTCACGGAAAATGTCATGCATAAAAGACTGAAAGACTGAAGGGGCATTTGAAAGACCAAAAGGCATTACTAAATACTCAAAATGGCCCTCAGGCGTATTAAATGCGGTTTTCCACTCATCCCCCTGCTTAATTCGCACTAAATTATACGCCCCACGAAGATCAATCTTAGAGAACCACTTGGCCCCCTTTATTCGAGCAAACAAATCAGTAAGCAGTGGCAAAGGATACTGATATTTAACCGTGATTTTATTCAAAAGCCGATAATCAATACACGGCCTCAAAGAGCCATCTTTTTTAGATACAAAGAAAAAACCGGCTCCTAAGGGAGATGACGAAGGACGAATATGTCCCTTTTCCAAGGACTCCTTAATATATTCCCGCATAGCAGCGTGTTCAGGCACTGATAGATTAAATAAACGACCCTTTGGAAACTTACTGCCCGGAATCAGATCTATTGTACAATCGCAATCTCTGTGCGGAGGTAGTGAACCAAGTTTAGGCTCCTCAAAAACGTCACGATAATCAGATAAAAATTCCGGAATCTCAGAGGGAATAGATGACGAAATGGAAACCAAAGGTACGTCCCCATGAGTCCCCTGACATCCCCAGCTTAACACAGACATCGCTTTCCAGTCGAGGACTGGGTTATGAGATTGCAGCCATGGCAATCCAAGCACCAACACATCATGTAGATTATACAACACAAGGAAGCGAATAATCTCCTGGTGATCCGGATTAATACGCATAGTTACTTGTGTCCAGTATTGTGGTTTATTACTAGCCAATGGCGTGGAGTCAATACCCTTCAGAGGTATAGGAACTTCCAGAGGCTCTAAATTAAACCCACAGCGTTTGGCAAAGGACCAATCCATAAGACTCAAAGCGGCGCCAGAGTCGACATAGGCGTCCGCGGCAATAGACGATAAAGAGCAAATCAGGGTCACAGATAGAATAAACTTGGACTGTAAAGTACCAATTGAAACAGACTTATCAACCTTCTTAGTACGTTTAGAGCATGCTGATATAACATGAGTTGAATCGCCACAATAGAAGCATAACCCATTTTTTCGCCTAAAATTCTGTCGTTCGCTTCTGGACAGAATTCTATCACATTGCATAATCTCTGGCGCCTTCTCAGTAGACACCGCCAACTGGTGCACAGGTTTGCGCTCCCGCAAACGCCGATCAATCTGAATAGCCATTGTCATGGACTCATTCAGACCTGCAGGCACAGGGAACCCCACCATAACATCTTTAATGGCATCAGAGAGACCCTCTCTGAAATTCGCCGCCAGGGCGCACTCATTCCACTGAGTAAGCACAGACCACTTACGAAATTTTTGGCAGTATATTTCAGCCTCATCTTGCCCTTGAGACAGGGCCATCAAGGCTTTTTCAGCCTGAATCTCTAAATGAGGTTCCTCATAAAGCAACCCCAAAGCCAGGAAAAACGCATCCACATTGAGCAACGCAGGATCCCCTGGTGCCAAAGCAAATGCCCAATCCTGAGGGTCGCCCCGGAGCAAGGATATTACAATCCTGACCTGCTGTGCAGGATCTCCAGCGGAGCGAGATCTCAGAGACAAAAACAATTTACAATTATGTTTGAAATTCTGGAAGCGAGATCTATCCCCGGAGAAAAATTCAGGCAAAGGTACTCTAGGTTCAGATATAGGAGCCTGAATTACAAAATCCTGTAAACTTTGAACCTTCATAGCGAGACTGTTCAGACCTGTAGCTAAACTCTGAGGATCCATTTTCATCAGGTGAAGTCAGAACCATTCAAGGATTAGAAGGAGAGAGAGACGAAGGCTGCAGTAAGCAGAGATGCAAGGAATCAACTAATGAGCAAACTCAGAAAAAAAAAAAAAAAAAAAATTCTCTGCAGACTTCTTTTCTCTCCTTTCTTCTGCCAATAATTTTAACCCTTGGCCGGCCAAACTGTCATGGTTCTCAATGGCAAGAGAACATAGAAAGCATACAAAAAGGACTAGCTCTTGGAAGATGGGAACTCGAGCTGACTGTGAGCTAAACCTACCGCACAAATAACAGTGGCCGGGTAGCATGCCTACGTTTTATCCCTAGACGCCCAGCGCCAGCCGGAGAACTGACTGACCCTAGCAGAGGAAAATACAGACCTGGCTTACCTCTAGAGAAATTTTCCCCAAAAGGCAGACAGTAGCCCCCACATATATTGTCGGTGATTTCAGAGGAAATTGACATACGAAGTATGAAGACAGGTTCAGCAAATTGAGGTCCGCTTACTAGATAGTAGGAAGACAGAAAAGGGAACTTCACAGTCAGCTGAAAACCCTTTCAAAACACCATCCTGGAATTACTTTAAGACTCTAATATCAACTCATGACACCAGAGTGGCAATTCCAGCTCACAAGAGCTTCCAGCCTCAGAAATAAACAATCACAGAGAACTGGAACAAAAATGCAAAACAAACTTAGGACTACAAGTCCAACTTAGCTGATAGTAGTCTAGGAGCAGGAACATGCAACAGAAAGGCTTCTGGTAACATTGTTGGCCGGCATAGAAATGACTGAGGAGCAAGGCTAAATAGACAACTCCCACATCCTGATGGAAACAGGTGAACAGAGGCGATGAAGCACACAAGTTCAGTACCACCAGTGACCACCGGGGGAGCCCAGAAACCAAATTCACAACAGGGAACGGGGCGTCTTAGCCCTAGCGCACGTTGTGCAAGCTGACACGTAAGAGACCACGTCCTGTCGGATTTTGGGCCACCAAAACCGACGTGACACCAACTCCAAAGTACCCCTGACCCCTGGGTGGCCAGCCAGGACAGCATCACGGAGATGAAGCGGTACAAACGATTTGTTGATGAGAAGCTCAGATGGTACCTCTTCCTGGGCCTCGGCAATCTCAGCCTCAACCTCTGTTGTGAGAGCCGAAACCACAACACCCTTTTGGAGGATGAGTACCGGATCTTCCCGAGGTTCTCCCCCCAGAAAACACCTGGACAGAGCATCCGCCTTAGTGTTTTTAGACCCAGGTCTGTAAGTAACAACAAAGTTGAACCGCGTGAAAAACAATGCCCAGCGAGCCTGCCTGGGAGATAGACGCTTGGCAGACTCCAAATAAAGCAAATTCTTATGGTCGGTAATAACAGTAACCTGATGAACCGACCCCTCCAAGAAGTGTCACCATTCCTCAAAGGCCAACTTGATTGCCAACAACTCCCTGTTGCCGATATCGTAGTTACGTTCGGCGGATGACAGTTTCTTGGAGAAATAGGCGCATGGACGCAAATCGCTCAAGGATGAGCCTTGTGACAGCACCGCCCCCACACCAACCTCAGACGCATCAACTTCCACGACAAAAGGTTTTGATACGTCTGGCTGCACAAGAATGGGGGCCGAAACAAAACTGTTCTTAAGAAACTCAAATGCGCGCACAGCAGCCTCAGGCCAAACGGAGAAATTGGTACTCTTTTTAGTCATGTCAGTTAGCGGTTTTGCAATGATAGAAAAATATTTGATAAACTTCCTATAGTAGTTAGAAAACCCAAGGAACCGCTGAAGTGCTTTTAGGTTATCAGGCCGTTCCCAACACAACACCGCTTGCACCTTAGCGGCGTCCATTTTAAACCCAAAAGCAGACACAATATAACCCAAGAAAGGCAACTCCTGAACCGAAAACACACATTTCTCAAGTTTTGCATAGAGCTTATTCTCTCTGAGAAGCTGTAACACCTGCCTGACATGATCTAAATGAGTATCACGGTCGCAAGAATATATGAGAATGTCATCTAGGTACACAATATCGAATTTCCCCAAAACATGCGAGAACACATCATTTATGAAATGTTGGAACACTGCAGGTGCGTTTGTCAACCCAAATGGCATCACCAAATTTTCAAAATGACCCTCAGGGGTATTAAAAGCCGTCTTCCACTCATCACCTTGACGGACTCTTATGAGGTTATACGCCCCCCTGAGGTCAAGCTTGGTAAACTACTTAGCACCTGCCACCTGGTTGAACAAATCTGGTATCAGTGGCATAGGGTATGGATCACGAACCGTAATCTGGTTTAACTCCCTAAAATCCAGACACGGGCGTAGTCCGCCATCTTTCTTCTTTAGGAAGAAGAACCCTGCTGCCACAGGCGAGGACAAAGGCCTGATGTGCCCTTTGCTCAAACTTTCAGCAATGTATTCCTTTAACGCTTGTCTCTCCGGACCGGAGATGTTAAACATCCTTGCTTTAGGCAATTTGGCCCCTGGTTTAAACCTGATAGTACAGTCATAGGGGCGATGTGGTGGCAACTCTGAACAACCCTTCTCAGAGAACACATCCGCAAAATCCAGAAGTGACTCAGGAACGCTTGAAGTCACAGCAGACACACATGTGGCCAGGCAATTCTCCTGGCAGAATTCGCTCCACTGAATTATGTCCTGAGTTTTCCAGTCAATAACCGGGTTGTGCATAGACAACCATGGGAAACCCAAAACCACCTGTGCAGGAAGATTTCTGAGCACCTTACATGTAACCTGCTCGAAATGTAGAACCCCAATGTGGAGTTTCACCTCAGCCACAAACTCGGTAATCTCCCCCTGTGAGAGAGGAGCAGCATTGATGGTGACCACGCGGATAGGATGAGGCAGTTTTTCGATCCTAAAACCTGCTGTGCGCGCAAACTCCTCATCAATGAGATTTGTGGCAGAACCACTATCCACAAAAACAGTGATTGGCAGCTCTCTGCCAGCGATAATAACTTTGGCAGGGAGCATGCATTGAGAAACCACCATGGAGGAAATGCATAAGCTCAGATTGGTCTCCTCCACACCCTCTGAGCTTAGAAGTTTTCCGGCGTTGCGTTTTTCTTAGACAGCAGAGGACAAATGTTAACAAAATGACCAGTTTTACCACAGTAAAAACAGGCTCCCTGCTTCTTGAGCACAGGG
The DNA here is from genome assembly GCF_051348905.1 of Ranitomeya variabilis. Taxonomy (NCBI): domain Eukaryota; kingdom Metazoa; phylum Chordata; class Amphibia; order Anura; family Dendrobatidae; genus Ranitomeya; species Ranitomeya variabilis. Next base: position 165,412,787 of record NC_135234.1, read on the forward strand.
GCTCGATGCTTAACATGTGACACCCCTGCAATTTGCATAGGCTCCGTGGGCTCACCTGCAGCAACCTCACGTGAACCTAAACTCTCTCCCATAGGCGGCGTCTCATGCTCCCCCTGACGCAAACGGCGATCAATGCGGACAACAAGACTCATAGCGGAATCTAGAGAAGCAGGAGTCTTGTACATCAGAAGGGCTTTTTTAACCCTTCCAGAAAACCCATGAATAAACTGAATCCACAGTGCGGGATCATTCCACTGTGTGTCGACCGCCCAGCGGCGAAATTCAGAACAGTAATCCTCTGCAACACGCTCCCCCTGGCGAATAGCGCGTATCTTAGATTCTGCTAGAGCCATTCTGTCAGGATCATCGTAATTGTGTCCAAGAGCAGAAAAAAAACTCTCCACTGAGTTAAATGCAGCAGAATCAGAAGGCAAAGAAAACGCCCATGCTTGAGGATTCCCGTTTAGTAATGACAACACCAAGCCCACATGCTGAGTCTCATTACCTGAGGAGATCGGGCGCATACGAAAATATAGTTTGCAAGCTTCACAAAAAGTAACAAATTTACTGCATTCCCCAGCAAACCTTTCAGGCAAAGGAAACTTAGGCTCAGCAACTTTACCTGCCGCTCCAGCTTGCACATTAGATACTGCTAGTCCCTGTTGCTGCACTGCCCCCCTCAACTCAGTGACCTGTAGGGATAGCGCCTCCAACTGGCGGGTTATGGAAGTCATAGGATCCATGGAATTCAAATAATGTTGGCCGATTATAATGTCACGGGAAGCCTAGGTAGGCAAGAGCTAATAACCCAGGCCCCTGCGATTTCCCTCAACTCTGGGAAACCCTGACTGACCCTTCTCCCAGAGTTTAAACTGATGGTGTGCATGTCTGGGCCTCCATCCTCACCCTGTCTCCTGTTTCAACCCTAGGCTGAAAACACCACCCACCACCCAGTGAAGAGACCACACACCAATACCCACAGTTAGCACAGACAAGGATAACGGAAAATATGCACCACGCCGCAGTCACACAGGAATACACTATAAGTGCACAGGGCAAAACAAGTACAAATAAAGGAAGGAGAAAATATGATGAAGGGAAATACAACACCAGATACAAGACTCCTTCTCCTAGACCACCACTCCAGACCGAGATAACCAAGCACAAGACAGAAGCTATAATCGGCGACGCCCAATGTTCAGAAGAACTATTTAAAGGCAGTGGGCGTGACCCAGCTTCCAATCCGAGCACCAGCTAAATTAACCCCGGACCAGCTAGATAAAATCTAGCCGATGCCACTAAGCGCATAGTGGACAAAAGCGGAATTACCGCTGTCTGTCGAACACCCTAGTATGAACAGCGTCCGACATGACATGTACACATTCCCGTTCCTTTGAATCCATTGGTGTGTTTATTTGGAGTTTTGGAAGAAGAGATACTCATCATACTCAAATTTTTTTGAGAGAGACACTTTTCTTAGCAAGGAAAATGATAGCCCTACGCTGGATGGACAAAACACATCCATCTCTCAGAGCTTGGGTGAAGTTGGTAAACTCAGTCATACCTTATGAACGAACTTTATACCAGAATCGGGGCTGTTTAGGGAAATTTAATAAAATTTGGGATGTGTGGAACTCATCGTACCTCACTATGTCATCACATGGGTAATGGCCTAGCTCCAATTTGATAGAGTTTAAGATGGATTTTGCATCGGCTCGCACTACGTTCTAATACTGAATTATTAATGAGATAGAGATTGTTATGGCAATAGGATTGTTTTACGGTTTAAGTCTTAGGTAGCTACTTTAGATATACTGTAATATCTTGTGCTACTTTTATTGTTTTCTTCATAGATAGTAGGTTGACTGTATGTTCTGATCTGGATATATGCCAACCATGTATGTCTTAATTTTGCTGTTGTTTAATAAACAAATTAAAAAAAAAAAAACATCGTATCTACACCAAAATGGGATCAATAAAAAACAAAAGCTCAGCATGCAAAAAATAAGCCCTCACCCAGCCCCAGATGCCGAAAAATGGAGACACCAATTTTTTGGGTGCAAACTTTACATTTTTTTTCACTACTTAAATAAAAAAACCCTATACATGTTTGGTCTCTCCAAATTAGTAATGACCTGGAGAATCATAATGGAAGGTCAGTTTTAGCATTTAATGAACATGGTTAACAAAACAATCGTGGATTGCACTTTTTTGCAATTTCACTGCATTTTGAATTTTTTCCTTTTTCTCAGTATATGATATGGTAAAACCAATGGTGTCGTTCAAAAGTACAACTTAGGCTAGTTTCACATTTGCGTTACAATCCGCAGCGTTTAATCCGCAACCTCAAATGCACGAAAACCAACATGCAAACGTGTACAACGCAGCTTTTTTTAGACGCATAAGGTAACGCATGCAGTAAAAAAAACACTGCGTTTACACGCTTTTTCATGCGTTTTGCATGCGCATGGTGGAAAATTTAACAGGAGAAAAATCTAGATAGACACCATCAATGGGACTACAGTGGGCGTGTATTATGGGATATCTATACATAGACCCTTAGACTGCTGAAATCTTAACAGTTTGCTACTATATCCTGTGTCATGATAGATCTTTGCATGGAGAGCTTTTATTTCAACCTGGATTTAAGCATCAAGCTGTTTCTTGCCTGTGCATTTGCTTGGAAGCAACAAAGAAATAGAGAACGACAGAGAAGGACACGGCATAGGCGTTTTTGGAGACACCCCATTATAGAACTCCGGGAGAGTCGTGGAGCCTATCACACGCTATATGGCGAGCTTAATGCCAACCCGGACAAATTCCCGGAATATACCAGGATGTCTCAAGACTCTTTCTGGGAATTGCTTGGCCGTGTCCAAGGAGCCGCCCGGAGACAGGACACCCAGCTCCATAGAGCGATTCCAGCAGAGGAATGTCTCCTGGTTACATTAAGGTACGTAATAATTCTAAACAAATGCCAGTCATAATTATTGTTGGTCTGCCATGTATTATTTGTATTTTCCTTTATGTCTTTAGCTAAACACCACCAAAAATGGAATTGATTGTAATTTTATTTTGTTATGTTATTTCAGATTTCTGGCAACTGGAGAGAGCTTATCATCCCTCCACTTTCAGTACCGGCTTGGAATTTCCACCCTGTCTGGAATAGTTGCGGACACCTGCCGATCTTTGTGGAACGTTCTCCAGGATGAATTTAAACCCCTACCCACGGAGGACATGTGGATTGCAATTTCAGAAAAATTCTGGGGTGTGTGATTTCCCCAACTATTTGGGAGAGGTGGATGGAAAGCACATACGCATTATCAAACCCGCCAGAGCTGGATCGGAGTACTTCAACTACAAAAAATATTTTTCTGTTGTGCTCATGGCAATAGCAGATGCGGACTGTCGTTTCATCGCCGTGGACATTGGAGCTTTTGGCCGTGGCAATGACTCACAGACTTTCAAGAACTCGGATATGGGCCGACATGTGTATGGCAAAAATTTTAATTTTCCACTGCCACGACCTCTCCCCAACACTCAAGGCCCACCGATGCCATTTGTTATGGTTGGGGATGAGGCCTTTCAGATGTGTGAAAACATACTGAAGCCATATTCCAGTCGGGACTTGAACCACACTAAAAGGATTTATAACTACAGAATGACCAGGGCCCGAAGAACAGTAGAGTGTACCTTTGGGATTCTAGTCTCAAAATGGCGCATTCTTGCCACAGCCATTAATCTAAAAATGGAGACAGTCGATGAGGTGGTCAAAGCCTGTGTGGTTCTCCACAATTACATAATGGCTAAGGAGTGACCCAACATTGAACTGGATGAACCAGTTGCAAACCCATTGCCAAATTAGCAGCATCACCCGCTGCGGTCAACTGTTGAAGTTGGCAACATGCGGGACAATTTGCTGCCTATTTTGATTCTGATATTGGACGTGTGGCATGGCAAGACAATATTGTGTAAAATGTCCTGTTGGGTTTGGGTCTGTACCAGTTATGTTTTAAATGTTAATATTTTTTGTTAATAAAATTTGTGTTTTGATATATTGACCGAGTCTCCTATGTATTTCCTCTAAAAACACTTAGGTAGTTGACGTCATTATGTCCTGATTCTGTTCTGCAGTATCTATTGAATGCAGACTGAAGAGACGATGGAGGTATAATACACAGCAGATCTACACTCATCAAGTCAGGTGTCATAAATAATGAATTCATGATGCACAAATAACAGCCTCATTAATTCACTATTTCTGATATGTTCAGGTGAGTATAGATATGCCTTGTATGACCTCCACCGTATCTTCGGTTTGTGTGAAATAGATTACGTACACTGAAGAAAAAATGGAGGTTATACAAGGCAGTTCTCTACTCACCAGGTCAGGTTTCATAAGTAATGAGTTCAAGACGCATAGTTTTGTGCACCATGAACTCACTATTTATGACACATCACCTGTTGAGTATAGTTCTGCTTTGTATTACGGCCATTTTCTCTTCAGTCTGTGACACAGATTCATCCAACTGAAGAGATTATGGAGAAAATACAAGTTATATTTATTTTTTGCCACCTCATAGCTCTATACCAAACACACAAAGCTGCACTCTTGTACTTAAAGGGCCACTGTCACCCCCTCCAGCCGTTATAAACTAAAAGAGCCACCTTGTGCAGCAGTAATGCTGCAGTCTAACAAGGTGGCTCTTTTAGTTTTTGATTCCGTTATTCCCTCAATAAAGCGTTTTAAAATTTGCCCTAACTACCTGTCTGTAGACCTGGAGGCGGTCCGAAGCCTCCTCTGTGAATCTCCCAACGGCCGTCACTCTTCTCTTCTGGGGATGAGGTCGCCTCCCCCTTCGCGCTGTTTCTTCTTAAATCCAGCGCCTGCGCTGTGCGTGCCTGCCTTAGACAGGCGCAGTCTTCATTGTCCGTCATAGGTCAGATGCAGGGTGCCTGACTGCGCCTGTGCGGGCAGTGCGGCCACCCTGTTGCTGAATCCCCGCCCCGCACTGTGTTATTCATTATGCACAGTGCGGGGCTGGGGTTCCTGGGCATGCGCACTGCGCTGTTCAGACGCTCCCACAGCTCAGACGCTCCCCCAGCTCCCCCGCCTTCCAGCGTTGTTATTTGCGGCTGCTTCATTCCAAACGCTGGCATGGAAACCTGTATATTACGGTAACGCTGGAAGGAGGGGGACCGGGGGAGCGTCTGAACAGCGCAGTGCGCATGCCCAGGAACCTCAGCCCCGCACTGTGCATAATGAATAACACAGTGCGGGGCGGGGATTCAGCAACAGGGTGGCCGCACTGCCCGCACAGGCGCAGTCAGGCACCCTGCATCTGACCTATGACGGACAATGAAGACTGCGCCTGTCACAGGCAGGCACGCACAGCGCAGGCGCCGGATTTAAGAAGAAACAGCGCGAAGGGGGCGGCGACCACATCCCCAGAAAAGAAGAGTGACGGCCGTTGGGAGATTCACAGAGGAGGCTTCGGACCGCCTCCAGGTCTACAGACAGGTAGTTAGGGCAAATTTTAAAACGCTTTATTGAGGGAATAACGGAATCAAAAACTAAAAGAGCCACCTTGTTAGACTGCAGCATTACTGCTGCACAAGGTGGCTCTTTTAGTTTATAATGGCTGGGGGGTGACAGTGGCCCTTTAATAACTACTAGAGCTTTGAGTTGGCCAAACAATATAGTGTGCGGCGCAGTGTTTTATTAGGCGCACGGTGTGTTGCCGGTGGCGAAATACACAAATAACCAAACATTATTGGGGGCAAAAAACATTATTATTTATTGTGTTAACAATAAAAAAATGTAACTGTGCCTGCTTGGGGTAGAGTGACGGAACTGTGGGGTGTGTAGCTGTGAGGCCTGGCTAAGTGTGGACGACGCAGGGGTGTCAGGAGAAGGGGCAATTAAAGTAGGGGGGTCTGGGAGTTCGGGGATGGGGCTTGATGCATGAGAAGAAGACAGAGACACACTGGAAGGGTGAGACAAACCTGACATTACAGACACATTGGGAGGTGAGGCGGGAGGAATTGAGATAGTCCGCTGTTTCTTTTTCCCTTTTTGGGATCGGCGCTGAGGTCTGTGGAACCTCGGTGGGGTCATTTCTTGTGGCCTGGTCATAGTGGGCGACCTGTCATAATCCGTGTGCCGCTGCTGCTGCATGGTGGCGGTGGGAGAGCAGAAGGCCATGCCAGGGTCCTGCTGCTGCATGGTGGTGGGGAAGGCCATGCCTGGATCCTGCTGCTGCATGGTTGTGGTTGGAGGTTGGAAGGCCATGCCAGGGTCGTGCTGCTGCATGGTGGTGGGGAGGGCCATGCCAGGGTCCTGCTGCTGTTGCATGGTTGTGGTGCGGAAGGCCATGCCAGGGTCCTGCTGCTGTTGCATGGTTGTGGTGCGGAAGGTCATGCCAGGGTCCTGCTGCTGCATGGTGGAGGCAGTGGAGGAGGTCCAAGCAGGAGCAGCAGTTGTCATGGTGGTGGCGCTGGACTGTCCAACAGCACTCGGCATGGTGGTGGTGCTGTAGTGGTGTCCGGCAGTGCTTGGAATGGAAGTGGCCATGCAGTGGCATGCAGCAGAGCTCGGCATTGAGGTCAATATTAAGAAAATAGGAGCGCACTCAGCTATCTTAAGTTGGTGCTGGCTGTACTCGGGAAAAACCCCACAATAAGTCCAATATAGAAAAATCAGCCGCACTCTTATGGTATATCTTTGCAAAAATGTGATGTATTTATTCACATGTGTTGAGACAAAAATGTATATATATATATATATATATATATATATATATATATATATATATATATATATATATATATATATATATATATATATACACACACACAGCAGGGAGTATAAACGGAGTAGTAACGTTTCGACCCTGCCTCGGGTCTTTCTCAAACTGTGTTTTCTAGATAGTGTGCAAAATAAGAAGTGTGGTCCCTTTAAGGGCTCCTATTGTTGTGGTGTCAGGACGTCCTGCTTCTGTGGGACATATCTAGGAGCAGATATTAATAGCCTAGAGAGGGTCCATGGTTATTGGCCCCCCCCTGGCTACAAACATCTGCCCCCAGCCACCCCAGAAAAGGCACATCTGGAAGATGCGCCTTTTCTGGCACTTGGCCACTCTCTTCCCACTCCCGTGTAGTGGTGGGATATGGGGTAATGAAGGGTTAATGCCACCTTGCTATTGTAAGGTGACATTAAGCCAGATTAATAATGGAGAGGCGTCAATTATGACACCTATCCATTATTAATCCAATTGTATGAAAGGGTTAAAAAAACACACACAGGTTATTCAAAAGTATTTTAATGAAATAAACACACAGGTTGTTTTAATATTTTATTGCTCTCTCAATCCACCTGAAGACCCTCGCTGTGAAAAATAATAAACAAACAATATACATACCTTCAGATGAGCAGTCATGTCCCACAAAGTAAATCCATCTGAAGGGGTTAAATCATTTTACAGCCAGGAGCTGTGCTAATGCACTCGCTCGTGCCTGTAAACCCCGGGTACTGAAAGGAAAGCTGAGTGATCTGTACTTACATTGAGTCGCAGTGAGGCGCCCTCTGCTGGATGTCCTCATGAACTGGAGCCTTGGAAAAGTTCCCACGCTCGAGTTCATATAAGTTCATCCAGCAGAGGGCGCCTCACCGCGACTCAATGTAAGTACAGATCACTCAGCTTTCCTTTCATTTTTTATCGCATTGCACTCGGCCGTTTAAAACGCCAGTGTGACGCCGGCTGTTGTGAACTCTGTTTTCAGGCTCCCTCTTGTGGTCACAGGTGGTATTGTGTGACTTTTGTTTTGGGCTCCCCCTGGTGGCTTTGTTTGTTATCCTGCGGGTCTGTGGCTGATCAGCTGCCTCGTTATTCACTTGGGAGTTTCCTATTTAGCTCTGTTTCACTTCCACTTGTTGGCGGCTGTCAATGTATTCAGTGCTATTCTGATTTCTTCTGACTACCTTGCTACCAGTCTCTTCAAGAGAAGCTAAGTTTCCGTTTTGTTCATTTTTTGATCGTCTGTGTTCAATATGTTTCTTGTCCAGCTTGCTAATATGTGATTTCTCAGCTTGCTGGTAGCTCTAGGGGGCTGAGTTTCTCCCCCCCCACACCGTTAGTTGGTGTGGGGGTCTTGAATTCTCAGCGTGGATATTTTGGTAGGGTTTTTTGCTGACCGCACAGTTCTCAATCTGTTTTCTGCTATCTAGTATTAGCGGGCCTCATTTGCTGAATCTGTTTTCATTCCTACGTGTGTCTTTTCTCCTTACCTCACCGTTATTATTTGTTGGGGGCTTCCTATATCCTTGGGGTTATTTCTCTTGAGGCAAGTGAGGTCTTGCTTTCTCTTTAGGGGTAGTCAGTTTCTCAGGCTGCGTCGAGACGTCCAGGATTTTAGGCACGTTCACCGGCTACCTTTAGTGTGTTTGGATAGGATCAGATTTGCGGTCAGTCCAGTTACCACCTCCCTAGAGCTTGTTCTTTGCTTAATAACTTAGCTGGTATTTCCTGTGATCCCCAGCCACTGGGATCATAACAGTACAGCCGGCCAATAAGGTGTTAATTGCATGGCAGAAGCAGGAGAAAAGAAGCCTTGAGAATTTTTTTTTTTTTTTTTGCTGTGTGTCTAGCTGCTGTGTGTCTAGCTTCTCTCCTCCTCTTAATCTTGGTGTGGCTCTGAACTCAGCTGCTGATATGGATATTCAGAGTTTGGCCTCCAGTGTAGATCATCTTGCTGCAAGGGTACAAAGTATTCAGGATTTTGTTGTTCACAGTCCTATGTCAGAGCCTAGAATACCTATTCCGGAGTTGTTTTCTGGAGATAGATCTAGGTTCCTGAATTTTAAGAACAATTGTAAATTGTTTCTTTCTTTGAAACCTCGTTCCTCTGGTGATTCCGTTCAGCAAGTTAAAATTATAATTTCTTTCTTGCGTGGTGACCCTCAAGATTGGGCCTTCGCATTGGCGCCAGGGGATCCGGCATTGCTCAGTGTTGATGCGTTTTTTCTGGCCCTTGGATTGCTCTATGAGGAACCTAATCTTGAGAACCAGGCTGAAAAAGCGTTGTTGGCCCTCTCTCAGGGGCAAGATGAAGCAGAGGTGTACTGCCAGAAATTTCGGAAATGGTCGGTGCTTACTCAGTGGAATGAGTATGCCCTGGCTGCAAATTTCAGAAAAGGTCTTTCTGAAGCCATTAAGAATGTCATGGTGGGGTTCCCTACGCCTGCAGGTCTGAATGAGTCAATGACTCCGGCCATTCAGATTGATCGGCGTTTGCGGGAGCGCAAACCTGCGCACTATTTGGCGGTGTCTTCTGAACAGACACCTGAGTCTATGCAATGTGATAGAATTCTGACCAGAAGTGAACGGCAAAATTATAGACAGCAAAATGGGTTGTGCTTTTACTGTGGTGACTCAGCTCATGTTATCTCAGCATGCTCTAAGCGCAAAAAAAGGTTGATAAATCTGTCACCATTGGTACTTTACAGCCTAAGTTCATTTTGTCTGTTACCCTGATTTGTTCCTTGTCATCTTACCCGGTTATGGCTTTTGTAGATTCAGGTGCTGCCCTGAGTCTGATGGACTTGTCATTTGCCAGGCGCTGTGGTTTTGTTTTGGAGCCTTTAAAATTCCCTATTCCACTAAGGGGAATTGATGCTACGCCATTGGCTACGAATAAACCTCAGTACTGGACACAAGTGACCATGTGCATGACTCCTGTTCATCAGGAGGTGATTCGCTTTCTTGTGCTGCATAATTTGCATGATGTTGTCGTGTTGGGTCTGCCATGGTTGCAGACTCATAATCCAGTCCTGGATTGGAAAGCAATGTCTGTGTCAAGTTGGGGTTGTCAGGGAATTCATGGCGACGCTCCTGTGGTGTCAATTGCTTCATCCACTCCTTCTGAAGTCCCTGCGTTTTTGTCAGACTACCAGGATGTATTTGATGAGCCCAAACTCAGTTCTCTACCTCCTCATAGGGATTGTGATTGTGCTATAAATTTGATTCCTGGTAGTAAGTTTCCTAAGGGACGACTTTTCAATTTGTCAGTGCCGGAGCATGCTGCCATGCGGAGTTATATAAAGGAGTCCTTGGAGAAAGGACTTATTCGCCCCTCCTCCTCCCCTCTTGGTGCGGGGTTCTTTTTTGTGGCTAAGAAGGATGGTTCTCTGAGACCTTGTATTGATTATCGCCTTCTAAATAAAATCACGGACAAATTTCAGTATCCTTTGCCATTGTTATCTGATCTGTTTGCTCGCATTAAGGGGTCTAGTTGGTTCACCAAGATAGATCTTCATGGTGCGTATAACCTTGTGCGTATTAAGCAGGGTGATGAATGGAAAACTGCATTTAATACGCCCGAAGGCCATTTTGAGTACTTGGTGATGCCTTTTGGACTTTCTAATGCTCCTTCTGTCTTTCAGTCTTTTATGCACGACATCTTCCGCGAATATCTGGATAAATTTATGATTGTGTATCTAGATGATATTCTGTTTTTTTCCGATGATTGGGAGTCCCATGTTAAGCAGGTCAGGATGGTGTTTCAGGTCCTGCGTGCCAATGCTTTATTTGTGAAGGGCTCAAAATGTCTTTTTGGAGTCCAGAAGGTTTCTTTTTTGGGTTTAATTTTTTCTCCTTCTACTATTGAGATGGACCCAGTCAAGGTTCAGGCTATTCATGACTGGACACAGCCTACATCTGTTAAGAGTCTTCAGAAGTTCTTGGGTTTTGCTAATTTTTACCGTCGCTTCATCGCTAATTTTTCTGGTGTTGTTAAGCCTTTGACGGATTTGACCAAGAAAGGTTCTGATGTTACTAACTGGTCTCCTGCGGCTGTGGAGGCCTTTCGGGAGCTGAAGCGCCGGTTTTCTTCGGCTCCGGTCTTATGTCAGCCAGATGTCTCTCTTCCTTTCCAGGTCGAGGTTGATGCTTCCGAGATTGGAGCGGGGGCTGTTTTGTCGCAGAGAAGCGCTGATGGCTCTGTGATGAAGCCATGTGCTTTCTTTTCAAGAAAGTTTTCGCCTGCCGAGCGGAATTATGATGTCGGTAATCGGGAGTTGTTGGCTATGAAGTGGGCATTCGAGGAGTGGCGACATTGGCTCGAGGGAGCTAAGCATCGTGTGGTGGTCTTGACTGATCACAAGAATCTGATTTATCTCGAGTCGGCCAAGCGGCTGAATCCTAGACAGGCTCGTTGGTCGTTGTTTTTCTCTCGTTTTGATTTCGTGGTCTCGTACCTGCCTGGTTCAAATTAAATTTTTAAAATTACGTCACGGCTTGTGATTGGTTGCGTGCCGCCCATGTGACCGCGACGCGACCAATCACAGCAAGCCGTGACATAATTTCAGGTCCTGATGCCTATTTCTGCATTGAGGACCTGAAATTATATCACGGCTTGCTGTGATTGGTCGCGTCGCGGTCACATGGGCGGCACGCAACCAATCACAAGCCGTGACGTAATTTTAAAAATGCGCGCGTCTCCTGCCTCCCGTGACGTCACGGCTTGTGATTAGTCGCGCCCATGTGACCGCGACGCGACCAATCACAAGCCGGAACGTAATTTTAAATTCCTGAATGCCTAGAATTAGGCATTGAGGACCTGAAAATTACGTCACGGCTTGCTGTGATTGGTCGCGTCGCGGCCACATGGGCGGCACGCGACCAATCACAAGCCGTGACGTCACGGAAGGAAGTAAAAGCGTGCATTTTAAGCAAAGAACGCTGCCGGTTCCCTCGGTGAGGTGAGTATAGCAATATTTTTTATTTTAATTCTTAATTTTACACATTAATGTTGTTTCGATACTGACACCCGATACCACAAAAGTATCGGATCTCGGTATCGGAATTCTGACACCCGCAAGTATCGGCCGATACCCGATACTTGCGGTATCGGAATGCTCAACACTAGTGGTGTGTGATCGTTTTTCTAAGATGGTCCATTTGGTGCCCTTGCCTAAGTTGCCTTCCTCCTCCGAGTTGGTCCCGCTGTTTTTTCAAAATGTGGTTCGCTTGCATGGGATCCCTGAAAATATTGTTTCCGACAGAGGATCCCAGTTTGTGTCTAGATTTTGGCGGACCTTTTGCGCTAAGATGGGCATTGATTTGTCTTTTTCGTCGGCCTTCCATCCTCAGACGAATGGCCAAACCGAACGAACTAATCAGACCTTGGAAACCTATTTGAGATGTTTTGTTTCTGCTGATCAGGACGACTGGGTGACTTTTTTGCCATTGGCCGAGTTTGCCCTTAATAATCGGGCTAGTTCTGCTACTTTGGTTTCTCCTTTTTTTTGTAATTCGGGGTTTCATCCTCGTTTTTCCTCGGGTCAGGTGGAGCCTTCTGACTGTCCTGGAGTGGATGTTGTGGTGGATAGGTTGCATCAGATATGGAATCATGTTGTGGACAATTTGAAGCTGTCACAAGAGAAGGCTCAGCGCTTTGCCAACCGCCGTCGCTGTGTGGGTCCCCGACTTCGCGTTGGGGACTTGGTGTGGTTGTCTTCTCGCTTTGTTCCTATGAAGGTCTCCTCTCCTAAGTTCAAGCCTCGGTTTATCGGTCCTTATAAGATTTTGGAAGTCCTTAACCCTGTGTCATTTCGTTTGGACCTCCCAGCATCGTTTTCTATTCATAATGTGTTTCATCGGTCGTTGTTGCGGAGGTATGTGGTGCCTGTGGGTCCTCCGGTTGAGCCTCCTTCCCCTGTGCTGGTTGAGGGAGAATTGGAATACGTGGTGGAGAAGATCTTGGATTCTCGTGTTTCTAGACGGAGGCTTCAGTATTTGGTTAAATGGAAGGGCTATGGTCAGGAGGATAATTCCTGGGTTGTCGCCTCTGATGTTCATGCGGCCGATTTGGTTCGTGCCTTCCATGTGGCTCACCCTGATCGCCCTGGGGGTTTTGATGAGGGTTCGGTGACCCCTCCTCAAGGGGGGGGTACTGTTGTGAACTCTGTTTTCAGGCTCCCTCTTGTGGTCACAGGTGGTATTGTGTGACTTTTGTTTTGGGCTCCCCCTGGTGGCTTTGTTTGTTATCCTGCGGGTCTGTGGCTGATCAGCTGCCTCGTTATTCACTTGGGAGTTTCCTATTTAGCTCTGTTTCACTTCCACTTGTTGCCGGCTGTCAATGTATTCAGTGCTATTCTGATTTCTTCTGACTACCTTGCTACCAGTCTCTTCAAGAGAAGCTAAGTTTCCGTTTTGTTCATTTTTTGATCATCTGTGTTCAATATGTTTCTTGTCCAGCTTGCTAATATGTGATTTCTCAGCTTGGTAGCTCTAGGGGGCTGAGTTTCTCCCCCCCACACCGTTAGTTGGTGTGGGGGTCTTGAATTCTCAGCGTGGATATTTTGGTAGGGTTTTTTGCTGACCGCACAGTTCTCTATCTGTTTTCTGCTATCTAGTATTAGCGGGCCTCATTTGCTGAATCTGTTTTCATTCCTACGTGTGTCTTTTCTCCTTACCTCACCGTTATTATTTGTTGGGGGCTTCCTATATCCTTGGGGTTATTTCTCTTGAGGCAAGTGAGGTCTTGCTTTCTCTTTAGGGGTAGTCCGTTTCTCAGGCTGCGTCGAGACGTCCAGGATTTTAGGCACGTTCACCGGCTACCTTTAGTGTGTTTGGATAGGATCAGATTTGCGGTCAGTCCAGTTACCACCTCCCTAGAGCTTGTTCTTTGCTTAGTAACTTAGCTGGTATTTCCTGTGATCCCCAGCCACTGGGATCATAACAGCCGGCCTTATTCCTCTTGGCAGAGTTCGGGGTTCAGTCATTGCTCTGTGTATAAAGCTGGCTCTAATGCTGAGCTAGTTGTCAGTGCCGGGGTGCACTTACAGCCACCACTCTCTATACACAGTGAGGTGACAGAACCTGAACCTGCGCCACCGCCGCCCCAGTGACTGAAACCCAAACTCTTACAAATCGGATTGCATTTGGTCCAATGTTATTCCATCATTATGTGTTCATTTGCAATCTTTTTTCTAGCTTGGATCAGATCACAGTCGGACAGGAAAAAAATTGAAGCATGTTGTGATTGTATTCAGAAATCGGATTGTTTTCGACAATAGAAGTCAATGAGTGCGAGAAAAAAATTGCACATCACTCGGACCATGCGAGTACTGTCTGATTTTTTTGCTTGCTGTACATGTATTTAATTAAGAAATTAATATTTTTCTGAAAAAATGGCATGGGCTCCAGCGTAATTATCTTAATCAGCAGAGAGAAAGCCGATGGCTGGGGTAGATGTTTATAACCTGGGAAGGAGGTAATACCCATGGAGGTTACAAGGTTATTAATATCAGCTCAGAGCTTTATACTTAGCCTTTACTGGCTATGAAAATGTAAACAAATGATGCAGGGTTCCCCTATAATTAATAACCATCAAAGGCTATGCAGACAGCTGCGAGCTGATATTAATAGGCTAGGAAGGGTCCATGGATAGTGATCCCCCAGGTTAAAAACATCAACTCTAAGCCGCCCCAGAAAAGGAGCATCTATAAGATGTGCCAATTCTGGCACTTAGCCTCGCTCTTCACACTTGTCCTGGTGGCGGTGGCAAGTGGGGTGACAGCTGGGAGGGTTGATGTCACGTTTGTATTGTCAGGTGACATCAAGCCCAAAGTCATATTGTATAAAAACACACACAGAATAAAGTCCTTAAATTGAAAGAATGACACAGACTTCTTTAATCAATCTTAATTAAACCATACTAGATGGTAGGCTGCATGGTTGCATGATGCGACTATACAGCCTGCCACCCAGCAGAGACACTAACCAGCATCTGCTACGACTGCTCAGTGTCTCACGGTGAGCTCCTATGACCAGAATGAAGTCACCACGAGCGTGAGAAAGTTTTCACCAGCATGGTGCCGTCAGAAAGGTCCTGGGAATTCACTGCCAATGAACTTGCTTCACCTGACATCAGCGCGACCGCCGTGGGAAAATTTCTAACTGTGCTATGATGTCAGTCAGGTCATAGGAGTTCATCGCGAGACACTGAGCATATGCAACAGATACTGTTCAGTGCCTCTCCTGGATGGCAAGCTATATAGTCACATCAAGCAACCATGCAGACTGCCATCTAGATGTAACAGAGCAAGACCCATTGATGGCCAAAAGGATTATTATCTTCTCAGTGGATAGGTGAGGAATATTGTTGTTTATCATTTTAATTCTCTTACAAGGGACTTGGATGGCTTCACTGGAATGGGCTATGCCGTAAGTATGATTGAATTAACCTCTTCCTGACCGCCAACGGTAAATAAACGGTGCTTGCTGTGCAGTGCCGAGGTTTATAAGCGTGGGTGATCTCGCAGTGCTCAGGACCCCCAGGGTCCTACAAGAGCTGCAGTAGCTCTGACAGGTGACATCATCGGGACCTGATTAGATCAGGTCTCAATGATATTAACCCTTTGCTGTCTTCTAGATGCCGCAATCGCAGCATTTAGAAGATATCAGACGGAAACCCCTGCTTTACTCATCTCTCCGATGCACCCCGTGATGAGATCTAATCACATCATGGGGGACCCGCGTTGTCCCAGCAGCCGGAGGTCACATGAAGACTTCCAGGTCTGCCAGCTACGGTGGCTTGTTAGACTCAGCCTGCAGCTGAATCTAGAGCGATCTAGCTGTGTAACCCTGACAGGTCTCATATAATGCAAACATGTGTATTGCATTGTATGAGGCCAGTGATCAGACAAATTAAAATTGAAGTCCCATACAGGGACTAAGAAAAACAGTAAAACAATGTTTTAAAACTATTTAAAAAAGTCACAAAATAAAAAAAAGAAGAAAAAATATTAAACCAATAAATACATATATACATATGTAAAAACAAAAAAGGTACACATATTTGGTATCGTTGCGTGCGTAACGAGCCAACCTATAAAACGGTCACACTTGTTAACTCCTTCAGTGCACACCGTAACAAAAAACAAACTGAGCAAAAACCTTTGCTTTTTCATCATGCCGCCAAACAAAAAGTAGAATAAAATGGTATCAAAAAGTCAAATCAAAATAAAAATGGTTGCGATGAAAACATCATCTTGTCCCGCAAAAACAAGCTGCCATACAGCTCCAACAACAGAAAAATAAAAAAGTTATAGCTTTCAGAATAAAGCGATGCAAAAACAATTATTTTTTCTATAAAATTGTGTTTAATGTGAAAAAGCGGCAAAATATTAAAAAAAATATAAGTACAGTGGTATCACTGTAATCATACTGACCAATAAATCTGTCTTATTAATTTTACTACACACGGAACATCATTTAAAAAAAAAAAATCCTGGTGTTTGATCATTCTGTCTCCAAAAAATCAGATTAGAAACGATCAAAAAATGTCATGTGCCCGAAAATGGTATCCATATAAACGATACTCTACCTGCAAAAAACAAGCCCTCACATGACTCTCTCAGCCGAAATATGGAAAAATTATAGCTCTCAAAATATAGTGTGTGA
Source organism: Ranitomeya variabilis (assembly GCF_051348905.1). NCBI lineage: Eukaryota > Metazoa > Chordata > Amphibia > Anura > Dendrobatidae > Ranitomeya > Ranitomeya variabilis. The sequence goes on from NC_135234.1 coordinate 165,429,253, forward strand.
CAGCAGCCAAACATAGCATTCTACCTGATATAAATCTGGTATCGCTGTAATCGCACCGACCCGAAGAATAAAGTCGCCGAGTCACTTATATCGCACGAGGAATGGCTTAAAAAAATAAATAAAACCAATTCTTCACATGCTGTTGATGTAGAGTAAGGCTCCGCGCACATTTATCCCGCGCACTGTGCTGAGCACTTGCACTGGGGTTTCCATGTAAATCTCTAAATTAGGTGATTCAGACAGAAGCCCAGCAGAAGATTCCCCATAATGGGGCAGATGGAGGCACTGTGGACGCCATAAGACCTGTGATCCGGCAATGTCCGTCTTTTTAGTTATACAGTGGGTATGGAAAGTATTCATACCCCTTTACATTTTTCACTCTTTGTTTCATTGCAGTCATTTGGTAAAATCCAAAAAGTTCATTTTTTCTCATTAATGTACACTCTGCACCCCTTTTGAATGAAAATAAATTGGAAATGTAATTTTTGCAAATTTGTTAAAAAAGAAAAACTGAAATATCACATATTCATAAGTATCCAGACCCTTTGTTCAGTATTGAGCAGAAGCAGCCTTTTGAGCTAGTACAGCCATGAGTCTTCTTGGGAATGATGCAACAAGTTTTTCACACCTGGATTTGGGGATCCTCTGCCATTCTTCCTTGCAGATCCTCTCCACTTCTGTCAGGTTGGATTGTGAACATTGGTGGGCAGCCCTCAGGTCTCTCCAGAGATGCTCAATTGGGTTTAGATCAGGACTCTGGCTGGGCCAGTGAAGAATGGTCACAGAGTTGTTCTGAAGCCATTCCTTTGTTATTTTAGCTGTGTGCTTAGGGTCATTGTCTTGTCGGAAGGTGAACCTTCGGCCAAGTCTGAGGTCCAGAGCACTCTGGAAGAGGTTTTCATCCAGGATATCTCTGTACTTGGCCGCTTTCATGTTTCCTTCAATGACAACCAGTCATCCTGTCCCTGCAGCTGAAAAATACCCCCATAGCATGATGATGCCACCACCATGTTTCACTGTTGGGATTGTATTGGGCAGGTGATAAGCAGTGCCTGGTTTTCTCCGGACATACCACTTAGAATTATCACCAAAATAGTCTATCTTCGTCTTGTCAGACCAGATAATCTTATTTCTCATAGTCTGGAAGTCATTCATGTGTTTTTAGCAAACTCTATGTGGGCTTTCATATGTCTTGCACTGAGGAGAGTCCTCTGTCAGGCCACTCTGCCATAAAAGCCTGACTGGTGGAGGGCTGCAATGATAGTTGACTTTGTGGAACTTTCTCCCATCTCCCTACAGCATCTCTGGAGCTCAGCCACAGTGATCTTGGGGTTCTTCTTTACCTCTCTCACCAAGGCTCTTCTCCCATGATTGCTGAGTTTGGCTGGACAGCCAGGTCTAGGAAGACTTCTGGTGGTCCCAAACTTCTTCCATTTAAGGATTATGAAGGCCACTGTGCTGTGAGGAACCTTGAGTACTGCAGAAATTCATTTGTAACCTTGGCCAGATCTGTGCCTTGCCACAATTCTGTCTCTGAGCCCCTTGGCCAGTTTCTTTGACCTCATGATTCTTATTTGGTCTGACATGCACTGTGAGCTGTGATGTCTTATATAGACAGGTGTGTGCCTTTCCAAATCAAGTCCTATCAGTTTATTTAAACACAGCTGGACTCCCAACGAAGGAGTAGAACCATCTCAAGGAGGATCACAAGGAAATGGACAACATGCGACTTAAATATAAGTGTCTGAGCAAAGGGTCTGAATGTTTCTGGCCATGTGATATTTCAGTTTTTCATTTTTCATTACATTTGCAAAAATTTCTACATTTCCATTTTTTTCATTCAAGATGGGGTGCAGAGTGTACATTAATGTGAAAAAAATGAACTTTTTTGAATTTTCCAAATGGCTGCAATGAAACAAAGAGTGAAAAATTTAAAGGGGTCTGAATACTTTCCGTACTCACTGTACATAAAAGCACAGTCAGCCTAGTTGTGTGCACCTCTGAAAAGAAGGACACAGCTGAACGGAGGCCAGACGGAGTCCAGCTTAACTCTGCTGCCTCATTATAGTGAATGGATCTGGGGTTTCAACTGTCATGTCACTCAGAGATTTAGATGGAAACCCCAAAGTAAGTGCTCAGTGTAGAGTGCCAGATAAATGTGATCCCTAATGTTCTGTAAAATGTTCCCAATAAAAGCTTCAATCAGTCCACAAAAAACAAGTCCTCACTGAGGTCTGTCATCTGTTAACGGAAACATAGGGCGCTTCCACCTTACTGCTAGAGCAAAGGCTCTGGAAAAGCGTTATGGCTACTCACCCCCCTAAAAGAAATTCTGCGCTCCCAAATTCAAATGCCCCCCCTCCCTTCTGAGCCCCATAGTGTACCTAAACCACATATATCATCCACATGTTTGGCATTTCAGTAGTGATGAGAGCCCGCCTAATTTATGGGTGCATGCCTCCAGAAGCACGAGCTGGGCATAACGTACTGGTGACTGCAACGTACTGGTCACTACAGCGTCCTGGTCACTACAATGCCAGTTTGCAATTTTCACTCAGCAACATCCACCACTGCCAGTTTCTGGAAAACACTTACAGTATGGAGTCAAAATCATCACTACACCTGTAGATAAATTCCCAAAGGGGTATAATTTCCAAACTGAGGTCACTTGAGGGGGATTCTGCTTTTCTAGCATTTAGGGGCTCTTCATATAGAGTTGGGAAACTATTCTACTGTATAATAATTTGTTCTCCAAGCGTCAAATAGCGCTCAGTCCCTCCAGAGTCTTGCTTTGTGGCTAAGCAGTACCGTACAGCCACAAATGGGGTATTGCCAAGTTCAGCAGAAATTGTGTAACACATTTTGGTACAATTTTTACCCATTTTCAAGTGTGAAAATGTAAAATCTGGGGCTACAACAATTGTTTTGTGGTAAAAATGTAATTATTTTTTCTTCACTGCCCAATGGTATCAAATTCTGTGACACACTTGTGGTGTCAATATGATCACTGCACCCCTAGATGTACACATTGAGAGGTTTAGTTTGTAAAATGGGGTCACTTACAGGGGTTTCTGCTGTTCTGGCACCTCAGGGACTCTGCCAATATGACATGGCCCCCTCAAACCAATACAGCAAAACCTGCACTGTAATATGGCGCTCCTTCCCTTTTAAGCTTTGCACTGTGCCTCAAAAGTAGTTTTTGACCACTTATGGGGTATTGATGTACTCAGGAGAAATTGCTCAACAAATTTAGGGGACTATTTTTTCTTGCTACCCCTATAAAATAAAAAAATTGAGGCTAAAATAACATTTTTGTGGAAAAAATGTGTTTTTTTAATTTTCATGGCTCAATATTATAAAATTCTGTGAAGCCCCTGAGGTTTCAAGGTGCTCACCACACATCTACATAAAGTCTTTGAGGGGTATAGTTTCCAAAATGGGGTCAATTGTGGGGGGTTTCTACTGTTTAGGCAACTCAGGGGCTCGTCAAACGGGACATGGTGTCGGCTATTGTTTCAAGCCAATTTTGTATTTCAAAAGTCAAATGGCGCTGCTTCCCTTCCAAGTCCTTGCGTGTGCTCAAACAATAGTTTTTCTCCACATATTTGGTAGTGGCATACTCAGGAGAAATTGTTCAACAAATTTAGGGGACCACTTTTTTTTGCTACCCTTGAGAAAGTAAAAAGATTGAGGCTAAAATAACATTTTTGTGGAAAAAATGTTTTTTTTTTTAATTTTCACGGCTCAACATTATAAAATTCTGTGGAGCCCCTGAGGTTTCAAGGTGCTCACCACTCATCTAGATAAAGTGTTTGAGGGGTCTAGTTTCCAAAATAGGGTCATTTGTGGGGGGGGGTTTCTACTGTTTAGGCACTTCAGGGGCTCTCCAAATGCAACATGGCTCTGGCTATTGATTCAAGACAATTTTGTATTCCAAAAGTCAAATGGCGCTCCTTCCCTTCCAAGCCCTGCCGTGCGCTCCAACTATAGTTTTCCTCCACATATGCTGTATTGGCGTACTCAGTAGAAATCTCACAATAAATTTTATGGTGCAGTTTCTTTCATTTCCCTTGTGAAAATAGAACATATGGCGATAAAGGAACATTTTTGTGGGAAAAAGTGAAATGTCAATTTTTTCTTTCCACATTCCATTAATTCATGTGAAGCACCTGAAGGGTTAAGAAACTTCTTGAATGTGGTTTTGCGCATCTTGAGGGTGCAGTTTTTAGAATGGTGTCACTTTGGTGTATTTTCTTTCATATAGACCCCACAAAGTGACATCAAATGTGAGGTGGTCACTAAAAATATGGTTTTGTAAAATTTGTTCAAAAAAAGGAAAAATCGCTGGTCAACTTTTAACCCTTATAACTTCCTAACAAAAAAAAATTGTTCCAAAAATTTTTTCTGATGTAAAGTAGACATGTGGGAAATGTTATTTATTAACTATTTTGTGCGATATGACTCTCTGATTTAAGGGCATGAAAATTAAAAGTTAGAAAATTGCGAGATTTTCGCCAAATTTCGGTTTTTTCACAAATAAATGCAAGTCATATGGAAGAAGTTTTACCACTATCATAAAGTACAATATGTCACGAGAAAACTATCTCATCTTATAGATCTGCCTTTTCTGGGCTGGTTGAGAACTGATGTTTTTAGCCTGGGGTGGCAATATCCATGGCCCTTTCTTAGGCTATTAATATCAGCCTGCAGCTGTCTGCCTAGCCCTTGCTGGTTATTAATTATAGGATGACTCTGCACCATTTTTTTGGGGGGGAGGTTCCATATTTTAATAGCCATTAAAGGGAATCTGTCACCCCATTTTAGGCCTATAAGCTAAGGCCACTGCCATCAGGGGCTTATCTACAGCATTCTATAATGCTGTAGATAAGCCTCCAATGTAACCTGAAAGAGAAGAAAAACAAGTTATATTATACTCACCCAGGGGCGGTCCTGGTGCGGTCCGGTCCGATGGGCGTCACGGTCCGTGTCTGGTACCTCCCATCTTCATAAGATGACGTCCTCTTCTTTGCTTCCTGTCGCGGCTCCTGCGCAGATGTACTTTGTCTGCCCTGTTAAAAAAACAGTTCCATTTTTGTATCATCAGTAGTGTTGAGCGATACCGTCCGATACTTGAAAGTATCGGTATCGGAAAGTATCGGCCGATACCGGCAAAGTATCGGATCTAATCCGATACCGATACCCGATACCAATACAAGTCAATGGACTCAAGTATCGGACGGTATCCCTGATGGTTCCCAGGGTCTGAAGGAGAGGAAACTCTCCTTCAGGCCCTGGGATCCATATTAATGTGTAAAATAAAGAATTAAAATAAAAAATATTGCTATACTCACCTCTCCGACGCAGCCTGCACCTCACCGAGGGAACCGGCAGCGTTCTTTGCTTAAAATGCGCGCGTTTACTTCCTTCCGTGACGTCACTGCTTGTGATTGGTCGCGTGCCGCCCATGTGGCCGCGACGCGACCAATCACAGCAAGCTGTGACGTAATTTTCAGGTCCTCAATGCCTAATTCTAGGCATTCAGGATTTTAAAATTACGTTCCGGCTTGTGATTGGTCGCGTCGCGGTCACATGGGCGACGCGACCAATCACAAGCCGTGACGTCACGGGAGGCAGGAGACGCGCGCATTTTAAAATTACGTCACGGCTTGTGATTGGTTGCGTGCCGCCCATGTGACCGCGACGCGACCAATCACAGCAAGCCGTGACGTAATTTTCAGGTCCTGAATGCAGAATTAGGCATTCAGGACCTGAAATTACGTCACGGCTTGCTGTGATTGGTCGCGTCGCCCATGTGACCGCGACGCGACCAATCACAAGCCGGAACGTAATTTTAAAATCCTGAATGCCTAGAATTAGGCATTGAGGACCTGAAAAGTACGTCACGGCTTGCTGTGATTGGTCGCGTCGCGGCCACATGGGCGGCACGCGACCAATCACAAGCCGTGACGTCACGGAAGGAAGTAAACTCGCGCATTTTAAGCAAAGAACGCTGCCGGTTCCCTCGGTGAGGTCCAGGCTGCGTCGGAGAGGTGAGTATAGCAATATTTTTTATTTTAATTCTTAATTTTACACATTAATGTTGTTTCGATACCGATACCCGATACCACAAAAGTATCGGATCTCGGTATCGGAATTCCGATACCCGCAAGTATCGGCCGATACCTGATACTTGCGGTATCGGAATGCTCAACACTAATCATCAGTGCATAGGACATTCTCCCAGAAGCTTTGTGGCTTGTCAACATGTAGTTTGTCAAATTCCAGTCTGGCTTTTTTATGATTTTTTTCAACAATAGTGTTCTCCTTGGTCATCTCCCATGAAGTCCTCTGTGGCTCATACAACAACGGATGGTGTGATCTGACACTGATGTTCCTTGAGCTTGAAGTTCACCTTTAATCTGTTTTGGAAGTTTTTCTGGGCTCTTTTGTTGCCATTCGTATTATCCGTCTCTTTGATTTGTCATCAATTTGAGGTTGGCTACTGTCCCATGGATCTTAAATTTCTGAATAATTTGTGCAACTGTAGTCACAGGAACATCAAGCTGCTTAGAGATGGTCTTAATATTTACCTTTAACATGTTTGTCTATAATTTTCTTTCTAATCTCCTGAGACATCTCTTTCCTTTGCTTCCTCTGGTCCATGTTGAGTTTGATACACACCATGTCACCAAACAGCACAGTGAGTATCCGTAGCCCTATATACAGGCCACTCACTGATTCCCGGACTGTAGACACCCGTGATACTAGTTAGCGGACACACCTTGATTTAATATGTCCCTTTTGTCACATTGTTTTCAGGGGTACCATCATTTCTGTCCAGACCTATTTCATGAGTTTTATTTTCTTAAAATTCTGTGGAAGCATGGTTGAAAAGCAAAAGCCAAAAAAATAACAACTTTCACTTGTTCATTTTCATAGATCTTTTATTTATTATCACTTTTGTCAGATTCAAGTTATTTCTGTGACCATTGTGGGTTTTTCCGTCATCAAATGAGGGGTACCAACAATTTTGCCCATGTATATATGTATATATATATATATATATATATATATACATATATATGTATATATATATATATATATATATATATATATATATATATATATATATACATATGTAGGTGTGTGTGTTCAGGGCCGGACTGGCCATCTGGCAATTCTGGCAAATGCCACAAGGGCCTGTCTGGTCATGGACTGCCTTGTCTGCTACGTTGTTATCAGAATCGGTGTTCTCAGTATACCCATACTGATAAGAGTTGTGACGGAGCACAAAGTTGCTGACACCGTCACTTACCCCAGCAGGCCACGGGTATCATTAGAAATATTGGTCTTGTAGAAAATCTTCCTTTCCTCCATTGAGGGTAATATTAGTAATATATCCCATCTGGTTCATGGAGACAGGGACAAAATGGGCCTGTGTGATTTCAAATGCCAGGGCTGAATTTCAGCCCCAGGCTGTACCTCTGTGTGTGTTTTGAAGGATATTTTGTTTGAAAATATGTGTAACTGACCGAGAATTGTTCAATGTAAAAGCTCATGTTAAAATCGCTTTGTAATCGGATAGCAATCACTTGCATGATATTCATCCGACTTTGCAGGAACAAAACCGGACTGATTTTAAAATCGCTAGTGTGTATCTGTCCTAAGTGCGGGTGCCGGACAGGTTCATAACACTATTAACCTGAGGATTATACCTATATCTGCAGTTTAATAGAGTTTTCTTCATGTGACACCTCGCGTACACTGTAGTGTGCAATGGTTTTTCTATTATAAGACTGCTGGGTTTTAGAAGGTTAAGCTCAGATGGTGTAGTCACCGTGTGGTGAGAGCATGGCCAAAATTCATCTCATCCTGGTCCCGCGATTGTGAAACAAAATCATTCATTCACAGATTGGCCATTGCGGTGGGTACAGTTTCAGCTGCAAGTGGTCAGCTGTACCATCTTGGAAAATTGGTAAAAGAATGTAATTCCCTCATTCTTTTCTGGGTTTCGTTTTTACAGCATTCAAGATATATTAAAAAAAAAATCCTGGCAAGATTCTTAAACCAGTGTGATTACTGCAATAGCAAATTTGTATGTTTTGTTCATATTTAGTGGTTAAAAAAATCAGAACTCTGGTTTAAGTCGCCATTTTTGGACACGTGTAATTTTTATTTTTCTATCTATGAACCTGTGTAATGACTTTTTGTGTGTCCGGCTTGCAATCACTTTCATTCATACCATTTATAGCTTTTTATTGCAATTTAGCATAGCAATTCTGGCTGTTTGATTTTTTTTTCTTTTACTCGGTTAATTAATTGTACATTTTCATATATTGGATTTTTACACATACTGAGATACCTAATATGTTAAATTTTTTTATTTCTTTTGAATTGGGGAGGGGAGTAAATAAATCTTTTCACTTTTCTATTGCTTTAATATTCTTAAAAACGTTTTTTTTTATAAAATTTCTGTTATTATTTGATAACTTACAATGCAATATATACCCACACCCAATGTTAGACATATTGGTATGTACTACATTAGGAAGGGGTTACATTTTTTCAGGTCCAGCTTTGCCAATGGGCATTTGCCTTAAAAAGTTTAGCTGCTCTAGGCAACAGTTCAATAAGACATTCATAGCTTTGAAGGTGAAAGGAGTTTAGCCGCATTCTTCTTGTCACATACGTAAGCAAATTATTCATATACAGGTAGTAATTAAGAAGATGGTTTACGATCCTTTACAACTTTTTTATCATGTACTTTTTTGTAAAGTCAGTGGGGAGTGGAACTCCACTGGGATGATGTTTGTTTGGTTTCCTAGTTAGTTTTGAGATTCTTAGCCTCAGCCATCTCAAAATAAATGTACAATGTGGATATAAAGAAAAGGTTTGTCTTCTTTTTCCATAGGGATAGTTGATAGTCTGTCTTGCCAAAAATAATCATGTTCTTCCCACTCTTCCACTGGTCTTTGGATGGAAAATTCTGATTGCCACTGCTGTATTCCTACTAGAACCTCTGGTGTAGCCACTAGTGTGTACATACTCATTCCTGATCTCCTAAAGGCCCAGAAAGCAACAAAATTACTCTTAGCCATGAGGAACTGACCTAGGATTCTTAAGGGACCTTTCCTCCTTGCTCACTGCCTGAGCAATAAGCTTCCTGTTTTGTGATAAGATGTTCTTTTCTTTTGTCTACTCTGTTACTTACTTGGCTTATTTTCTGAGCTTGTGGGCATCCCTGATGAAAATTACTGTAAGGGCTTTTCACACGTCAGTGTGTTTGGTACATGTGGTGACAGTTTTCAGATGTACTGGAGAAACTTACAAATGTAGACCCATTCAAGTGAATGGGTCTGTGCATGTCAGTGTGTTTCCACGAACCGTGTGTCCGTGTGACCCACACATAGACATGTCCGTTTTCTAACGACAAAACACACACATGCATTCACCTAAAGCTTAATTCTGAACTGCGGTGACCTCAGCACCATGGGAAAAAGTTAGTGATGAGGTCACCACAGTTCAAGCTCAGTGAGTTCAGAGCAGATCACCATGAGAAATTCTCACTGTGGTCTGCTGTGAAGTCACTGAACTGAACTGCGGTGATTTTTTCCCATGGTGCTGAGGGCACCACAGTTCAACCCAGCTGGGAATGCAGCCTCAGTGTCCAGTAGTAACCTAGTAGACGTCATCACTAGTCAATGACACTGCCCTCGCAGCAGCTCATTCACCCGTGGTTGTCAGCCTGGATGGTTGCATCTTGGCATCATCCAGGTTGAAAACTATTTATCCCCCAGACATGGATTACGGCATGGGACAGGACGATGGATATGGCTCTTCAAATGTTTGGGCATTGCTACATGCGATCTCATCTGGCCCTACTTCAAGTTGACCTGCCGAGAGTCCAGAATCTTTAAAGGGAAAACTGAACAGCTCTCCTGAGTGTCCAAGTGTGGGGTCAGTTGTCTCAGGGCACTTGGCATGGTGGGAGGAAGGAGGATCAGGGTGAGTAATATCCGGTCCACAATCACGGCTACTCAGACTTGACCGTGTGGAAGACATGGTGGTGGTGATAGGGCTAAGTGACTGGAAGCATTATCCGCTATCCAACCAACAACCATTTCACACTGCTCTGGCTTCAATAGTGGTGTGCTGCGGTCCCCTAGAAACTGGGACAGGAAGGTCAAGCGCAAATATGTGAGTCTTTGCCGTGGACCACTTTCAGCTTGGCCACGGCCTCGTTCTCTGCATGCACCATCAGCTTCACGTCCACTTCCCCGTCCCTTGCCCCTTGCCTTGCCCATTTTAAATGGACTACTGAACTATTTCAAAAGCTCAACACAAATGTATTTATTTGGAGCAAAATTATATCTGATCAGTATGCCTTCAAAGCTACGATTTTTCCACCACAGATACAACAGGCCTCAGCCTTACATAACAGACTGTATACATTTTTGGGGGAGTTTTGGAGAATTAAAAAAAAAAAAACGAGTGGAACAAGGCTAGCAGACAGAACTATGAAACCTATGCCTGCAAAGCTACGATTTTTCAAATACAGATACACCAGGCCTCAGTCTGACAGAACAGACTGTATACATTTTTATTGTTTTTTAGAGAATTTTTTTTATATAAAAAAGAATGGAACAAGGCTAGCAGACAGAACTATGCAACTTATGCCTGCAAAGCTACGATTTTTCCACCACAGATACAACAGGCCTCAGCCTGACATAACAGACTGTATAATTTTTGGGGGAGTTTTGGAGAATTAAAAAAAAAAATGAGTGGAACAAGGCTAGCAGACAGAACTATGAAACCTATGCCTGCAAAGCTACGATTTTTCAAACATAGATACACCAGGCCTCAGTCTGACAGAACAGACTGTATAAGTGTTTTTTGGGGGGTGAATTATTTTTTTTTTTTAAAAAGGAGAACATGGCTAGCAGACAGAACTATGATACGTATGCCTGTGAAACTACGATTTTTCCACCACCGATATACCAGGCCGCAGCCACAGATAGCAGACTGTCCAATTTTTTTTTCTCTTCTATGTGAAATTTGGCAAAAAATAAAAAATGAGTACAACAACGCTAGCAGACAGAAATATGAAACTTATGCCTGCGAAGCTACGATTTTTCCAGCACAGATACAACAGGCCTCGGCCTGACATAACAGACTGTATAAATTTTGGGGGGGTTTTGGAAAATTAAAAAAAATAAAATGTGGAAGAAGGCTAGCAGACAGAACTATGAAACTTATGCCTGTGAAGCTACGATTTTTCCACCACTGATACACCAGCCTTCAGCCTCAGATAACAGATTGATGTAAATGTGGCCTTGATTTTTTGGCGCACAACTAAATTGTGTCAACAAGTTGGCTATAACACAAAAAAAATAGATTTTTTGGCACTCACGTCTGGTGTCTGGGACATAAAAAAAAAAGAAGGTAGATTTGCACGTTCTTAGACTTCAATAACCTGGCTGTTGTAGGCAGCGTGAACAAGCAAATAAATGTTAAAATAAGGGGGCTATGGATTGCTGTAGATAAAAAGGAGTAGGTATCAGGTGAAGAAAAAAAAAGCCACAGAAAACTGCACCTAGATATATATATTAAATAAGCAGCAGCAGCAGACAGTAAGGGTATGTGCACACGTCCGGATTTCTTGCAGAAATTTCCTGAAGAAAACCGGAAATTTTCTGCAAGAAATCCGCATTTTTTTTTGCGTTTTTTTTCCGTTTTTTTTCCGTTTTTTTTAGCATTCTGCAAGCGTAATTAGCTTGCAGAATGCTAAAGTTTTCCAAGCGATCTGTAGCATCGCTTGGAAAACTGACTGACAGGTTGGTCACACTTGTCAAACATACTGTTTGACAAGTGTGACCAACTTTTTACTATAGATGCAGCTTATGCAGCATCTATAGTAAAAGATAGAATGTTTAAAAATAATAAAAAAAATAAAAAAAATGCTTATACTCACCCAGACGATCTCCTCAGCGGCGTCCGTTCCTCTTCCTATAGCTGGTGTGTGCGCGCAGGACCTTCCATGACGTCGCGGTCACGTGACCGCTCACGACCAATCACAAGACAGTGACGTCATCACAGGTCCTTCACCGCACACCAGCTATAGGAACCGAAGCGGCAGCATGCAGCGGTGAGGCGGGAACACTGCGGGGGACATCGAAGGTGAGTATAGGACTATTTTTTATTTTAATTATTTTATTTTTGACCAATTATATGGTGCCCACTGCGTGGAGGAGAATCTCCTCTCCTCCACCCTGGGTACCAACCGCACATAATCTGCTTACTTCCCGCATGGTGTGCACAGCCCCGTGCGGGAAGTAAGCAGATCAATGGACTCCTAGGTGTGCGGAATCCCCGCAATTCCGCATTTTTAATGAACATGTTGCTTTTTTTTACGCGATGCGATTTTTTCGCGGAAAAAATCACAACTTTTGCACAAAAAATGCGGAATACACTGTAAATAATAGGAGGCATATGTTAGCGTTTTTTTCGCATTTTTATCACGTTTTTATAGCGAAAAAAAAGCGAAAAAACGCTAAAAATCCTGAACGTGTGCACATGGCCTAATGGAGCTTTTGGAGGTATGCAGTGAGAGCTATGTATGCACATACAGTGCCTGCAGGCCTTGCACTGATGTGGATATGCGCACATAGACTCCCCTGCCTACCTAGCGCTACAATTTTAGGATCCCCAAATTAGCCCTAAAAAGGACTGATGGTTTCTCAGGAGTTGTGGACTGAACAGTTGCAGACCTACACTAACTCTTAAAAGCACGATTCTGACCCTATCTCAGCATCAGCTCTCCCTACACTCGCTAAGTCCGGAGCAGAATACGGCGAGCAGGGCAGCGCCAGGTCTCTTATAGACCTGATGACACTGTACGGCCAGCCAATCACTGTAATACCACAACAAAGATGGCTGTGGCATTACAATTCATGGCAGACAATCCCTGCATTGTCATTGGTGCTCTAAAGAGGGCCAGAATTCCAGGGTGGAGACCCGAGCCGAATAATCCCGGAAAAATACTCGGTGCTCGCCGAGTACACCGAGCATAGTAATACTCGGGCGAGTAACGAGTAGTGGCGAGCACATTCACTCATCACTACAAGGCACCCCTTAGAACAATTGGGACACCAATTAACAATGTTCCAAGCTTCCCAGTCAATGACCGGATTATGTACTTGTAACCAGGAAACCCCAACACCAACCCCGCAGGAAGATTGTCCAGCACAAAACATGTAATACGTTCTTGATGACAAGACCCCACCTTAAGGATAAACTTCTTGGAGGCCTGAAACAAACCCCGGCCTGGATCATGACACTAGCCCTATAAAAGCAATACATCATAATAATTAAATACCCAGCATTTTAATTGGCTATGTTGTTTTTTTTTATTATCGTATTTTTCGGACTATAAGACACACTTTTTTCTTTTAAAATTTTGGAGCAAAGTGAGGTGTGCATCTCATAGTCTGGATGTACCTTTATGTGGCTGTCGCTGTGGATGGGGGAGCAGCAGCAGAGAAGGAGCAGGCTACAGGAGGCAGGAAACAATGGTTCCTCCCACCTCTATGCACTGAAGCCAGTGTCAAGAGGTGGAAGGGACTATGGGAGCGGAGAGCAGTGAATATTCAGTCTCTTTAATAGTGAGCAAACGTGATTACCCAGCCGTTGCTGGAGCCACTAGCTGCAGCTAACAGTGTGACCACTATTAAAGAAAATGAATATTCACTGCTCTCCACTCCCATAGTCCTGGGGAGCAGTGAATATTATGACAGCTGACCTCTGTGAGTGGGCGCGAATGGCAATGTAGTTATGCGCTGCTTACAGGCTGAAATCAGCTGCTGGCATCAGAATAGGATGCCGCGCTGCGAGGGAGTGCAGAGAAGGTAAGTAGAACCCTTATTTTTTTAATGTCTGCAGTGTGAAGGGGGCCATATACCATGATAGGGAGCCATATATACCAGGATGGGGATGTGGGGGCCATATATTCCAGCATGGGGATGGGTTCATGTACGCCAGGATGTGGGGCCATGTATACCTGGATTGGGGGTCATATATATACCAGGATGGATGAATATATATACCAGGATGAGGGATATTGGTACAGAACAGTGTCAGCAGCAGATTCCCCCCCCCCCACCCCATAACAATGCATCATGATCACATTTTTTTGCTTAACAACCACATCAGCAAGTAGAGTTATAATACCAAGAAGGGGTTAAAGTGGCTGTCTGCTTTAGAAAACACTCTTTTGAATACAGAATTAGAAAATTCTAAAATTCATCAATAAACATCACTGAAGGACCTGTGAATTCAAGTGGCTGCATACACATAGGTCATTAACCCCTTCATGACCTTGGGATTTTCCATTTTTCCGTGTTCGTTTTTCTCTCCCCTCCTTCCCAGAGCCATAACTTTTTTATTTTTCCGTCAATTTGGCCATGTGAGGGCATATTTTTTGCGGGACGAGTTGTACTTTTGAACGACATCATTGGATTTACCATGTTTTGTACTAGAAAACTGGAAAAAAATTCCAAGTGCAGTCCCACACTTGTTTTTTTTTTGGCTTTTTTGCTAGGTTCACTAAATGCTAAAACTGACCTGCCATTATGATTCTCCAGGTCAGTACGAGTTCATAGACACCTAACATGACTAGGTTATTTTTTATCTAAGTGGTGAAAAAAAAATCCAAACTTTGCTAAAAAAATAAAAAAAAAAAATTGTGCCATTTTCCGATACCCGTAGCGTCTCCATTTTTCATGATCTTGGGTCAGATGAGGGCTTATTTTTTGCATGCCAAGCTGGCATTTTTAATGATACCATTTCGGTGCAGATACGTTCTTTTAATCGCCCGTTATTGCATTTTAATGCAATGTCGCGACGACCAAAAAAACGTAATTCTGGCGTTTCAAATTTTTTTCTCGCTACCCCGTTTAGCAATCAGGTTAATGCTTTTTTTTATTGATAGATCGGGCGATTCTGAACGCGGCGATACCAAATATGTGTAGGTTTGATTTTTTTTTTATTGATTTATTTTGATTGGGGAGAAAGGGGGGTGATTTAAACTTTTATTTTTTTTTCACATTTTTTTTTACTTTTTTTTTAACTTTTGCCTTGCTTTTCATGCTGGCACAATGCGATCGGCTCTGCTACATAGCAGCGATCATCAGATCGCTGCTATGCAGCAGAAATGCAGGTGTGCTGTGAGCGCCGACTACAGGCTGGCGCTCACAGCTGCCGGCGATCAGTAACCATAGAGGTCTCAAGGACCTCTATGGTTACTATTCTGAAGCATCGCCGACCTCCGATCATGTGACGGGGGTCAGCGATGCGCTCATTTCCGTCCGGAAGCGCCGGTTAAATGCCGCTGTCTGCGTTTGACAGCGGCATTTAACTAGTTAATAGCGGCGGGTGAATCGCGATTTCACCCGTCGCTATTGCAGGTACATGTCAGCTGTTCAAAACAGCTGACAAGTCCCGGCTTTGATGCTGGCTCACCGCCGGAGCCCGCATCAAAGCGGGGGTTCTGACCTTGGACGTACTAGCCGTCCGAGGTCAGAAAGAGGTTAATTGATTGCAGTCAGGGCTGTGGAGTCAGAGTCTTGGAGTCGGAGTCCATTTTGATGGAGTCGAAGTCGGTATGAAATGGACTGACTCCGACTTCTAAAATATATAATACATTGTGTACAGTAGTTAAATGCAGGATGTGCTGTAAATGTTTTCATAATAATTTTGGAAAGTTATGAAATGTCTTATAAATGTCTGTTCTGTTCCTGATCTAAGGATCTCGGCTTTTAGTTGAGATAAATCTGTGCTGCACTTTATGTACATGCTCAGTAGTGACCAGTGCTGTGGGTTCGGAGTCGGGAGTCAGGGAAATTGAGGAGTTGGATGATTGGCTTACCGACTCCACAGCCCTCATTGTAATAGGAGCAATGTAATACTTGGCCAATATTTATATGCAAGTGCTTCATCTTTGTGGAGACATTAGCAAGCAAAATATTTGGCACTTAATGGGTTAACTTTTTTTACGTCAAAGTGGGTTTTGCGGACCTGTCCCCTTACTATACCTTGCTTCTCTAGTATGTGGAGAGGTCCGCTTGTCAGGCAAAGCAGTACACAAAAATAATTATGCTATTTGGTTGATAGATCAGTTCAGTCCAATGAGTTTATGAGGAGAGTATCCTCCTTGCCCTTTTGGATGGGGTTTAACCCCTTAAAGACCACCGATACGCCTTTTAATGGCAGCATTTAAGGGTACTTATTCCTCAGCATTGGTTTTTTATTGCGCCGAGTCATAAGTTTATAGTGACCCCCAGGGTTGGAAAATCTCTAGGGTCTCAGCTACCGAGGGTAGCTGAGTCACCGGAGAACATGATTCGGGTCAGTTTTTACCGTAGCCACTCATGTGAATGCGGTTATTCACTGTATAGTGGTGATCACATAACAAAAAAAAGTCTGATCAGTGAAGAAAGAAATGGGGTCCCCTGATCCCCCCACAGTACTTCAGGTACTGGATCAGTGATCCCACGGTCCCCCGGCCTTCCTCGTTCCTTCCGCAGAAAGAAAATGGTGGGCTCATGTGCAGTGCTCCTGCACCTGGCAACCACTGGGAATTTTCTCATTGGCTGCTGGCTTTTGATTACTGTCATAGACCATATAACATTGATCAAAATCCCCCAATATTTGTAAATATGGCAGCACTTGAGCTGTGCCTCTTTCTTCTCTCCTTGTAGTTGTTCTGGGAGAGAAGAGAGATACACTACATCTGATTGCTGGCCTGTCAGAAAAAAAAGTGTCAAAAAATAATTTCTATGTTCGCATCCAATTACCCACCCCCGTTCTGTGTCATCCCGATTGTCAGGGGATTATAAAAAAATGTTTCTTATTTTTATAATTTTTATTTTTTCTCATTTTTTCAGTTAGGCTTAGTCTTATTAGGCCGGCATCACACTTAGCGTAGGGAAATACGGTCCGTTTTTTACGGCCGTAATACGCAGAAAATCGCCTGAACATTGATCCGTATTCAATGCGAGGATACTATTTTTTTCTCCAAAAATGATCCGTGTGTCATCCGTATGGCATCCATGGGCTCAAATATTCGAGAAAACATATATGCAGTGTATATATATATATATATATATATATATATATATATATATATATATATATATATATATATATATATATATATATATATATATATATGTACTGTATATATATATATATATATATATATATATATATATGTCAGTGAGACACATATATATATTTATATATTTATATTTAATACAGCGCTAGGTAGCAGAAAAGCCGGTAATTCAATTGCCGGCTTTTGCTATCTCCTTCCCAAACCCGACAGGATATGAGACGTGGTTTACATACAGTAAACCATTTCATATCCCTTATTTTTTTACATATTCCTCACTACTAATGTTAAAAGTGTATGTGTGTAAAATTTGTGGCTCTAGCTGTTAAAATAAAGGGTTAAATCACGTAAAAAATTGGCGTGGGTTCCCGCGCAATTTTCTCCACCAGAGTGGGAAAGCCAGTGACTGAGGGCAGATATTACTAGCCTAGAGAGGGATCATGGATATTGGCCCCCCTGGCTAAAAACATCTGCCCCCAGCCACCCCAGAAAAGGCACATCTGTAAGTTGCGCCTATTCTGGCACTTAGCCTCTCTCTTCCCACTCCCCTGTAGCGGTGGGATATGGGGTAATAAAGGGTTAATGTCACCTTGCTATTGTAAGGTGACATTAAGCCTTGTTAATAATGGAGAGGAGTCAATAAGACACCTATCCATTATTAATCCAATATTAATAAAGGGTTAAAAAAACACACACATTTGGAAAAAAGTATTTTAATGAAATAAATACACATGGTGTTGTAATATCTTTATTATACGCTTAATCCAATTGAAGACCCTTGACACCTGAAACAGAGTTAAAATAAAAAAACAACAATATCCCATACCTTTCTGGCGACCAGTCATGTCCCACGCTGTAAATCCATCTGAAGGGGTAAAATAATTTTACAAGCAGGAGCCTGCTAATGCAGCTGTTGCCGCTGCCTGTAAAAACAGGGGAATGAATGGAATGCAGGGGAACGTAGCTACCTAGACTTGCGGTGCTGCGACCCCTGCTGGCATAACCTCATATGAACTCTAGCGTGAGAAAATATTCAGATGAATTCCCACGCTAGAGTTCATATGAGTTTATGCCAGCAGGGGGCGCAGCACCGCAAGTCTATGATGCTACGTTCCCCTGCATTCCATTCATTCCCCAGTTTTTACAAAGCCTCCTCCTCCTCCTTCTCCTCTTCAGGCTATTCGTGCTTGACAGGCCTGAAGCTGGGAATGGGATCCTTGTATCCTTGTATCTTGTTCTTACACGCTTTATGCATTTAATAGCCCTCTGTGTCTGTACTTTTACACATACTGGTTGGTAACCGATACATGCAGCATTACATAAACTCCCGATTTCTTACATTAGGGCTGGTCAGAACAATGAAATCAATTGT
Organism: Ranitomeya variabilis; assembly: GCF_051348905.1. Classification (NCBI taxonomy): domain Eukaryota; kingdom Metazoa; phylum Chordata; class Amphibia; order Anura; family Dendrobatidae; genus Ranitomeya; species Ranitomeya variabilis. Next base: position 165,447,792 of record NC_135234.1, read on the forward strand.
TACCATCCACCTTTCTTGTCTCCCTTACAGTATTTCCTCATAGATTGAAAGATTGCCAGCAGGGCCCTCATTCCTCTTGGTATCTGTTGTTTATGTGATTATTGTTATTCTGTAATGTCTTTTATTGCCTGTACAAGTCCCCTCTAAAATGTAAAGTGCTGAAGAATACGTTGGCTTTAAAGAAATGAAATTATTATTAATAATAATAATAATATTATTAAAGGTTAAATTATAGCGTGTGGGCAGGTCACAAATGAGTCAGTGATGATGCAAATTAAAGTGCTGCTGCAGCAAAGCTAGTCCGCCGAAAGTCTGAGATGACTTTTGGAAATGTGCGCTGACACGCCGTACCTTGGCAAGTAGGTCTAGCAAGTCAATGTATGCTTTTATAAAATGCTGTACAACCAACTTCAGAACGTGGGCCATGCATGGATTGTGTTTGCCAGCATGTCGAGCTTTAAAGCCGCCACCAAGTTACACCCATTATCACACACAACCAGACCTGGTTGGAGGTTCCGTTGGGAGAGCCACTGATCGGTCTGTTCTTCTATCACCATCAACAGCTCAGATGTGTTGTGAGCTTTATCACCTAAACAGATGAACTTCAGCAGAGCATGCTGCCGCTTTGCCAAGGCAGTGCTGCAGACCTTCCAGCTGGGGAGTGATGGGGAGGCTACTTTCGGTGAGGAGAGACAGGAACTGTAATACGAGGAGACTGAAACCCTGATGGAAGTTGGGACCGCTATTCTTGGTGTGGGTAAGATGTGTGATGTCCCAGCCTCTGACTCTGTTCCAGACTCCACCAGGTTCAGCCATTGTGCCATAAGTGAAATGTAGCATCCCTGTCCACAAGAACTTGTCCACTTGTCTGTGGTAAAGAAGACATTCCCTGTGACTGCATTGGCCAGAGCATGGCTGATATTGCGGAACACATGCTTATGTAATGCATTAATGGCACTCCGGGAAAAATAGTGTCAGATGGTAATCGAGTACCATGGGGTTGCCACCGCCAAGAAGTCATGGAAATGCTCAGTTCCCACAAGTTGAAAAGGCAACATTTCCAGAGCTACCAATCTGGCAATGTCTGTGTTTAGCGTTTTGGCCTGTGGGTGGGTGGGTGGATCGATATTTCTGCTTTCTGTTAAATGTCTGGGGCAGGAACTAATGAACGCTGTGCTGGGAAAAGAAACTGGATGTGGTTGCTGACTGTTATGTCTGCAACTGCAGGTTGTAGGCAGGAAGCACCAACGCCTGCCTCATGGACAGTAGATTGAGAAGGCCAAAACACAGGGCAAGGGGCAGTGGTTTCACCATCAGACAAAGATTTTGTACCCAGGTGTTCAGCCCACCTACTGGAGTGCTTGGCTGCCATGTACTTTTGCATGTTGGTGGTGCTCAGGTTGGCAGTGTTCTTGCCTGTTTTTAGCTTGGTTTGACAGATGATGCAAGTTACAGTTGTTTAGTCTGAAGAAATTTCAGAAATAACTGCCATATAAGGAAAAAAAAAACCCATGGCCTGTTATCTAGCCGAGTGTGGGGGGCTCTGTTGAACAGTTGACTGAGTTCTCCCTATGGTCAAACAGTATCTCTTCTTGCCTGTTTTTGTGCTACACATCAATCCCTGTCTGCACTGCTGTGCTCGCTAGGCATGCAACCGTGCCAGGCTGGATCAGTGGCCTGATCATCGACTACCTCATCTTCCAATTCCTCAATCTGATCTTCCTTCTGAGCTGTGATTTTAGGCTGACTTGATGGCAACTGTGCCTCATGATTATCCTCCACCTCTCCAGACATGAATTTACCTTCCCCAACGTGGCTTTCTCCAGCCCGTGGGTGCTCAAATATTTGGGCATCACTGCACTCCACCTCCTTATGACCCTCTTTAATGTTGCACATTGAGAAGCCTCACAATTACAAAGGAATGTAAACAGTTCCTCAGAGTGGACAGAGTTGGGGTCATTTGTCTCCTGGGACTCTTGATGGTGGGAAGAAGGAGGACCAGGTTGAGGATTCAGAGGCCTCACAATTACAAGGGAAAGTAAACAGTTCCTCAGAGTGGACAGAGTTGGGGTCATATGTCTCCTGGGACTCTTGATGGTGGGAGAAAGGAGGAACAGGTTGAGGATTCAGAGGCCCAGCCTCTTAGCTACTGAGACTAGACCGTGTGGAAGACTTCGTGGTGCTGCTTGTCAACACATTGGAGCCTTTGTCTGCCATCCAACCCACAACATCCTGGCAATTGTCTGGGTTTGTCAGTGGTGTACCACGCTGAACACGTTTTGACAAGAAGCTAAAACAAGATCCAGTCACCTTCTGATCCTTAACATTGCCTTTGCAGGCACCACCACATCCACGTCCCTTAACGTCATCCTTTTTCATATTGAATGCTTTATGCTTATGAGAAAAAAATTCCTGGCTATATTTTTAACAAATACCCTCACAGAGGTGTTATGTACAAATGCAATATATCTAGCAATGTTTGGCAATTTTTTTTAAGATATCAGCTTTATTACACATGGCAACATTAGACTCATGAAAATTAGAGATAGTTAGTCACATTTGCATATCTCTGCAGGCTTTGCGCCAGTCGCACAACTGCTAGATACGCTATTTATTAAACCAATAGAAAATGCATAGTCTTGTGCAGATTGGTCAATGGCACTCCTGTCGCTTTCCCTTGAGGAGGCTGCTTCCAAGTAAAATGAGTCTTGGACATGTTCCTGACATGAGTTTCACGCCTGACCACAATTCATGCCCTCGCTTGCATACACTGTATTCAGAATTTAATTCTAGTGTTCTAATGCTTTTGTTGTCTGGTAGAATCCAATTTACTGACATTGATCATACAGCTTCCCCAACTCCTGTATTATTTTCACCTAACAGCGGCTTCACCCACGATTACAGTTGTTCCAGTGGGATCTGGTTGCAAAAATGAAATGTGGAGCTAACAAAATGCAGGTTTCACAGCACCTGCTTGCCCTATGCTAATTGTCAGCAAGGGCCGCATAATGACTTGACGGTGAACATGGTGGTGACTGGCAAAGGCCAAAATTAAAATGGGCATGTTTGAAATGGTATTGTAAAGGGATGGGGAATATGTATTCCACTATCTTGCTAACTATTTGGCATGAGGGAGGGACTTCCCGAAAGTAGGAGTGAGAGCTCTCCCAAATGTATCATATAGGGCCACCTGAATCTTGTTAAAGTTGAGGGACGCATGGATTCCTCTCAGTATCAGCAGATTCTTGACAATAATGTTCATGAATCAGTGACAAAGTTGAAGTTACACAGGGGATGGATCTTTCAGCAAGACAATGATCCAACACCGCTCCAAATCTACTCAGGCATTCATGCAGAGGAACAATTACACTGTTCTGGAATGGCCATCCCAGTCCCCAGACCTGAATATCATTGAACACCTGTGGGATCATTTGAAGAGGGCTGTCCATGCTCGGCGACCATCAAACTTAACAGAACTGGAATTGTTTTGTAAAGAGGAATGGTCAAACATACCTTCATCCAGGATCCAGGAACTCATTAAAAGCTACAGGAAGCGACTAGAGGCTGTTATTTTTGCAAAAGGAGGATCTACTAAATATTAATGTCACTTTTCTGGTGAGGTGCCCATACTTATGCACCTGTCAAATTTTGTTTGAATGCAGATTGGACATTTTCTGTTAGTACAATAAACCTGATTTTAAGGCAGAAACATTACTGTGTCCAACAGTTATTAGATATATGAAACTGAAATAGCTGTTGCAAAAAAAACAATTTTTATAAAACATTAAGCTTAAGATTAATAGGGGTGCCCAAACTTTTTCATATAACTGTATATATATATATATATATATATATATATATATATATATATATATATATATAAATTAATCCAGAACACAGAATAGTGTATGGGTAAGAGATTTAACTCAGGAATGTTTGTTAACGATTTTTTTAGAGTGTTATATAACACAAAAAAACACAAATCATGTAATATATATTGGATAAGACCCTATTGCGCTGATTTAATCGATGTTCAACTGCAGTCACTGTGATGTGTAGTTATGTCATGGTGCATTAATGGATTAAATAACTTTGTAATCAAAGCCTAAAAGACTGTCCAAATCACATTATTTTGAATCTAATCAGACTGATGTTTATTCATTTGTGAAATATTATTTGCTTTGAGGAATGTGTTATGTGAATGTGCAAAACAATGATAAAGCTTTCCATTTGTTAATCTGGAGTCAACTGTATTTAACCTTAACCAGTGCACACAGTGTTGACCTTTCTTGGACAATAATTTACTTCCTTTCAGCACACACAGCCCCAAGTTGGCTCTTTTTTTTTTTGCTTTTTCACTTTATTGTCAATTTGTTTATGCACTTTAGTTTGCTGATGTTTGCAAAACCACATGTAAATATAAATATAAAGCTGCTTCTTTTAATCTTCTGATGCTCTATTATTTGTAGTGTTTTTCTTCCACCCCGCTTAAGGCCGGTGCTTTGTGGACTTGTATAAAGAAAGATGTCCTATTGAAAATCAAAGTTAAAGGACCACTGGAAGTTTGCCCAAGGGAAGTTAGTTCTTGGCACGAGAATCAATAGCTAATCAAACCCGTCTGTGTGTTTCGCACATTTAGAGATTATATTCATGTGAAAGGAGTAAAAAGAAAATGTTTGGCTTGAATAAAACTGTTGCAGCATAATTGTGTTTTCTTTGATTTTTAATTTGCAAGCATTCAAAGCATGGTTAGATTTAATTTGTCCATCCCAGTGTTCAAAATATGAAGAACTAAATTTCTAGTCAATCTAATTTGCCTGTATAAGTTTTGCAATAACACTAGATTAGCATATTGAGATTAGAGGTTGAACCAATGCCTGAAAAGCTTCTAGTATCATATGAAGGATATATTCACTTTTCACTATTGGTGCATTACCCCTAAATAATTAGTAACTGTGGCATGCTTGCCAATTCCATTGTCACCGATCAGCTTGGTGATTTAGTAACCAAGGAAAAAGTTGAATAAATTATTACTTTTTGTTGATCAAACAATTTTACATTATCACAAAAGTAAATAAAGGAATGAAGAACCTTCACAATTTTGGATCTGCCTTGCTAAGGAAGGCTCTACAAAATCGAATGATGTGAAAGGTTACCTGAGTTCAAGCCACTGGGTCTTACAGTAGCTCCAGTGCCGGACCGCTGAATGACGGAGTGTTGAGTGCCGACCTCGCGGGCTTTCATCAGTCCGGCCCTGGAAAGCAAGAGAAACAGCTGTTATGAATGCAGGTGACCTTACTGCTCTTGTTGACAATTTAAAAATAATTGAAAAGAAAAGTGTGGGGGTCCCCCATAGTTTTCATAATCGGCAGAGGGAAAGCCGACAGCTGGGGGCTGATGTTAATAATCTGGGTAAGAGACAATATTTATAAAGGTTCCTAGGCTATTAATATCAGCTAACAGCTGTATACTAAGCCTTTCCTGGTTATTAAAATAGTGGACCTCCAAAAAATGATGTAGGGTCCCCCTAAATTTAATAACAAGCAAGCTGCGGGCTGATATTAAAAGTCTAGGAAGGGTCCATGGAGATTTGCCCCATCCTAGACTAAAAACATCAGCTCTCAGCCGCACAAGAAATGGTACATCTATAAGATGCGCCAAATCTGGCACTTAGCCTTGCTCTTCCCACTTGCCCTGGTGCGGTGGCAAGTGGGGTGATAGTTGGAGGTTGATGTCACCTTTGTATTATCAGTTGACATCAAGCCCAGAGGTTAGTAATGGAGAGGCATCTATAAGATGCCCCCATTACTAACCCCATAGTCCAGAATAAAGTCCTTTAATTAAAAGAATAAGACAGACTCCTTTAACCCCATTCTGCACTTGGAAGGAATAGTACGTCCGAGGGCAGAACCCCCGCTTTGATGTGGGCTTCGGCGGTGAGCCCACCTCAAAGCCAGGACATGTCAGCTGTTTTGAACAGCTGACATGTGCCTGCAATTGGCACGGGTGGAATTGCGATTCACCCACGCCTATTAACTAGTTAAATGCCGCTGTCAAACTCTGTATAAAGTATATACTTTTGTGGGATCCTAATGAAGGAGTCATAGTATTCCGAAACGCGTTGAATAAAGCCACTTTTTCATCTGAATATCCATTTGGACTTCTATCTTTCAAGCAGCGTGGAGTTAATCCACCTTTTTATCCCTTTTTTTGTACTCTATAGAACATATGTAAAATAGCATTCGGTTGCGACCTGCTAACAAAAGATAATAGTGTATGTCTTGTCTGATTAGAAGTGGACAGAAACTTTATAGTCTAGAGAGAGTAATTGTAGAGCAATCAAAGTGGTAACTAGACCTGCCACAATAGCAATGATCATAGTTAAAAAGGTATAAATGATGCTAGAAACACAGCATAACCATAAAATTTCAATATACCAATAATGGAAGAATGTGCAAAATACCCATGATAACAAAAAGTTGCACACTAGGTACAGAAAGCCCTTTTAAGCAAAAACGAAACAGTACACTTATCTTATACCTTATGGGGTATTTCACCCTTAGGTCGGAGTCACACTACTAGAATACGGACGAGTGCTATGTGAGAAGACATCGCACAGCACTCGGCCCAGTGCTAATCTATGGGGTAGCTCACATCACCGTATTTTTTCTCAGGCGTATTCCACATGCGTGTAAAATCGCAGCATGCTGCGATTGTACACATACTGTATATCGTCCGAGACTCGCCAATGCAAGCCTATGGGTGCAAGGAAAACTCAGACATCACACGGACCATCCATCTAGGTTGCAACAAATACGCACACATTTTAATCGTTTCAGCCCATTGAGCCATCAAATTCAATGGGGAAAAGTAGTGAGAAATGTCAAGCCATACGCATGCCATACGGGTGCCATCGGATACATACTGTAGGTGCGAGAAAATTGCATAATTGCATTGCAAATACATTACACATGGATGGCCGTATGGAGAACACTTGAGCGACTCTCGGCAGGGAGACTCAGAACGATTTTTCATATGTTAAGTGTGACTCCAGCCTTAAGATAAGCACACAGTGTAGGAAAGACTAAGTGCAACATGAAGGGATAAGGGGAAGGCAACCAAACACTAGGGAATGGGGGAGTGGAGTTCCCTAGGCAGAGCCAACGTCACCCTGTCTGCCCTAAGTGTCCCTATATAGGTTACGCACCTATCACCAAGCAGGATACCTAACCCCTGCCTGAACCTGCCGATAAGCCCTGCATAGGGATGGACAGGATAGGCATTAGTCAATCCCCACTACCACTAAAGACAGATGGGATACACAAACATGGGGAACACTTAGCTTGAGTAGACTCAGAAATAAACACAGACATCCTCGAAACACCAAAGTGTTATGATCCTGGTGGCAAGGATAGCAAACTGACCTGCTAAGTAACAGAAATCCTTAGGACAAGCTCTGGGGATGTGGGAGCTATACTGACCACAACCCTGATTCTATCAATACACACTATAGGCAGCCGTGGAGCGTTACCTAAAATCCTAGACGCCTCGTCACAGCCTGAGAAACTAGCTACCCCTAGAGAGAAAGCAAAGCCTCACTTGCCTCAGAGAAATCACCCCAAAGTTTTAGACAGCCCCCCACAAATAATAACGGTGAGTTAAGGGGAAAACACAAACATAGAAATGAAAACAGGTTTTTAGCAAATGAGGCCCGCTAACACTAAATAGTCAGAAGACAGCAAGGGATCTGTGCGGTCAGTATAAAATGCTATCAAAAATAATCCACGCAGAGATTACAAGAACCCCCACACCGACTCACGATGTGAGAGGCGCAACTCTGCACCCCAGAACTTCCAGCAAGCGAGAATATTACATATAAGCAAGCTGGACAGAACTCATCATATACAGAGAAACATTTTCAAGGAAATAATGAGCAAACATGAACTAGCAAGACTTAGCTTCTCAGGAGGAGACAGGTCACAAGGAAAGTCCAGAGAGATCAGAACCAGTACTGAATACAATGACAGCAGGCAAAAAGTGAAGGTCCAGGTGGAGTTAAATAGAGGCCAGACTAGCAGAAAACGAGGCAGCTGGATTCCAGCTACAGACCCGCAGTAAGCACTAAAGGCCACCAGAGGGAGCCCAAGAACAGAACTCACACAATAGCACTCATGACCACAGGAGGGAGCCCGAGAACGGAATTCACAACAGTACCCCCCCTTGAGGAGGGGTCACCGAACCCTCACCAGAGCCCCCAGGCCGATCCAGACGAGCCAGATGAAAGGCACGAACCAAATCAGCCGCATGGACATCAGAGGCGACAACCCAGGAATTATCCTCCTGACCATAGCCCTTCCACTTAACCAAGTACTGAAGCTTCCGTCTCGAAATACGAGAATCCAAGATCTTCTCCACCACATACTCCAATTCTCCCTCAACCAACACCGGAGCAGGAGGATCAACAGAAGGAACCACAGGCACCACATACCTCTGCAATAATGACCTATGGAACACATTATGAATGGCAAACGATGCTGGGAGGTCCAAACGAAATGACACAGGGTTAAGGATTTCTAAAATCTTATAAGGACAGATGAAACGAGGCTTGAACTTAGGAGAGGAAACCTTCATAGGAACGAAACGAGAAGACAGCCATACCAAATCCCCCACACGAAGTCGGGGACCCACACAGTGACGGCGGTTAGCAAAGCGCTGAGCCTTCTCTTGTGACAACTTCAAATTGTCCACTACGTGGTTCCAAATCTGTTGCAACCTATCCACCACAGAATCCACCCCAGGACAGTCCGAAGGCTCAACCTGACCTGAGGAAAAACGAGGATGAAAACCAGAATTGCAAAAAAAAGGTGAAACCAAAGTAGCAGAACTAGCCCGATTATTGAGGGCGAACTCAGCCAATGGCAAAAAGGACACCCAATCATCCTGATCAGCCGAAACAAAACATCTCAGATAAGTTTCCAAGGTCTGATTAGTTCGTTCAGTTTGGCCATTCGTCTGAGGATGGAAGGCCGACGAAAACGACAAATCAATGCCCATCTTAGCACAAAAGGACCGCCAAAATCTGGACACAAACTGGGATCCTCTGTCAGACACAATCTCCTCCGGAATCCCATGCAAACGAACCACATTCTGAAAAAACAGTGGCACCAAATCGGAGGAGGAAGGCAGCTTAGGCAAGGGCACCAAATGGACCATTTTAGAAAAACGATCACAAACCACCCAGATGACAGACATCCTCTGAGAGACTGGAAGATCCGAAATAAAATCCATGGAAATATGCGTCCAAGGCCTCTTTGGGACAGGCAAAGGCAAAAGCAAACCACTGGCACGAGAACAGCAAGGCTTGGCCCGAGCACAAATCCCACAGGACTGCACAAAGGAACGCACATCCCGCGATAAGGACGGCCACCAAAAGGACCTAGCCACCAAATCTCTGGTACCAAAAATTCCAGGGTGACCCGCCAACACCGAAGAATGAACCTCGGAAATAACTCTACTGGTCCATCTATCCGGGACAAACAGTCTCTCCGGTGGACAACGGTCAGGTTTATTGGCCTGAAATTCCTGCAGCACCCGCCGCAAATCAGGGGAGATGGCAGACAGAATCACCCCCTCTCTGAGGATACCAGCCGGTTCAGAAACTCCCGGAGAGTCAGGCACAAAACTCCTAGAAAGGGCATCAGCCTTCACGTTCTTTGAACCCGGAAGGTATGAAACCACGAAATTGAAACGGGAGAAAAACAGCGACCATCGAGCCTGTCTAGGATTTAACCGTTTGGCAGACTCGAGATAAGTCAAATTCTTGTGATCCGTCAAGACCACCACACGATGTTTGGCTCCCTCAAGCCAATGTCGCCACTCCTCAAATGCCCACTTCATTGCCAACAACTCCCGATTACCAACATCATAATTCCGCTCGGCAGGCGAAAACTTTCTTGAAAAGAAAGCACATGGCCTCATCATAGAGCCATCAGAGTTTTTCTGCGACAAGACAGCCCCTGCTCCTATCTCAGAGGCATCAACCTCGACCTGGAAAGGGAGAGAGACATCCGGCTGACGCAAGACAGGAGCCGAAGAAAACCGACGTTTCAGCTCCTGAAAGGCCTCCACGGCCGCAGGAGACCAATTGGTCACATCAGAACCCTTCTTGGTCAAATCCGTCAAAGGCTTAACCACACTAGAGAAATTAGTGATGAAGCGACGGTAAAAATTAGCAAAGCCCAAGAACTTCTGAAGACTCTTCACTGATGTAGGTTGAGTCCAGTCATAAATAGCCTGGACCTTAACTGGATCCATCTCAATAGTGGAAGGAGAAAAAATAAAGCCCAAAAAGGAAACCTTCTGGACTCCGAAGAGACATTTAGAGCCCTTCACAAATAAGGCATTGGCACGCAGGACCTGAAATACCATCCTGACCTGCTTCACATGGGATTCCCAATCGTCAGAAAATACCAAAATATCATCCAGGTACACAATCATAAATCTATCCAGATACTCTCGGAAGATGTCGTGTATGAAGGACTGAAACACGGACGGTGCATTAGAGAGCCCAAAAGGCATCACCAAGTACTCAAAATGGCCTTCGGGCGTATTAAATGCCATTTTCCATTCATCGCCCTGTTTTATACGCACAAGATTATACGCTCCTTGAAGATCTATCTTGGTGAACCAACTAGCCCCCTTAATCCGAGCAAACAGATTAGACAGCAATGGCAAAGGATACTGAAATTTGACCGTGATGTTATTTAGAAGGCGATAATCTATACAAGGTCTCAGAGAACCATCCTTCTTGGCCACAAAAAAGAACCCCGCACCCAAAGGGGACGAGAACGGGCGAATATGCCCCTTCTCCAGAGGCTCCTTTATATAACTCCGCATAGCGGTATGTTCTGGTACAGATAAATTGAAAAGTCGTCCCTTAGGGAAATTACTACCAGGAATCAAATTTATAGCACAATCACAATCCCTATGAGGAGGTAGGGCACTGGATTTGGGCTCATCAAATACATCCTGGTAGTCCGACAGAAATTCAGGGACTTCAGAAGGAGTAGAAGCAGCAATTGACACCAAAGGAGCATCGCCATGAATCCCCTGGCAACCCCAACTTGACACAGACATTGCTTTCCAATCCAGGACTGGATTATGAGCCTGCAGCCATGGCAGACCCAACACGACAACATCATGCAAATTATGTAACACAAGAAAACGAATCACCTCCTGATGTGCAGGAGTCATGCACATAGTCACTTGAGTCCAGTACTGAGGCTTATTCTTGGCCAATGGCGTAGCATCAATTCCCTTTAGTGGAATAGGAAATTGCAAAGGCTCCAAGATAAAACCACAGCGCCTGGCAAATGACAAATCCATCAAGTTCAGGGCAGCACCTGAACCCACAAAAGCCATAACTGAGTAGGATGACAGGGAGCAAATCAAAGTAACAGACAAAATGAATTTGGGCTGTACAGTACCAATGGTGACAGATTTAGTGAACCTATTTGTGCGCTTAGAACAATCAGAGATAACATGAGTAGAATCACCACAGTAAAAGCACAACCCATTCTGATGTCTGTGATTCTGCCGTTCAATTCTTTTCAGAATCCTGTCACATTGCATAGACTCAGGCTTCTGCTCAGAAAATACCGCCAGATGGTGCACAGGTTTGCGCTCCCGCAAACGCCGATCAATCTGAATGGCCAACGACATAGACTCATTCAGACCCGCAGGCGTGGGGAACCCCACCATAACATCCTTAACGGCTTCAGAAAGACCTTTTCTGAAAATTGCTGCCAGGGCACACTCATTCCACTGAGTGAGCACAGACCATTTCCTAAACTTCTGACAGTAAACCTCTGCTTCATCCAGACCCTGAGAGAGAGCCAGCAAAACCTTTTCTGCCTGGTCTATTAAATTAGGTTCCTCATAAAGCAATCCAAGCGCCAGAAAAAAACGCATCCACATTTAGTAATGCAGGATCTCCTGGCGGCAGAGAGAATGCCCAATCTTGAGGGTCACCACGTAACAAAGAAATAATAATTTTAACTTGCTGTACAGGGTCACCAGAGGAACGAGGTCTCAGAGAAAGGAATAATTTACAATTATTTTTGAAATTCAAAAACCTAGATCTATCTCCAGAGAATAACTGAGGAATTGGTATTTTAGGCTCTGACATAGGACTGTGAACTACATAATCCTGGATACCTTGTACCCTTGCAGTGAGATGATCCAGACTAGAGGACAGACTCTGAATTTCCATGTCTGCAGCTGAATTCTGAACCACCCAGAGATTAAGGGGAGGAGAGAGGCTAGACACACTGCAGAGGAAAAAAAAATGAACTCAGGATCTCTCTTATCCCTCTTTTGCGATGCATTAACTCTTTTATGGCCTGCTGTACTGTTATGATCCTGGTGGCAAGGATAGCAAACTGACCTGCTAAGTAACAGAAATCCTTAGGACAAGCTCTGGGGATGTGGGAGCTATACTGACCGCAACCCTGATTCTATCAATACACACTATAGGCAGCCGTGGAGCGTTACCTAAAATCCTAGACACCTCGTCACAGCCTGAGAAACTAGCTACCCCTAGAGAGAAAGCAAAGCCTCACTTGCCTCAGAGGAAATCACCCCAAAGTTTTAGACAGCCCCCCACAAATAATAACGGTGAGTTAAGGGGAAAACACAAACGTAGAAATGAAAACAGGTTTTTAGCAAATGAGGCCCGCTAACACTAAATAGTCAGAAGACAGCAAGGGATCTGTGCGGTCAGTATAAAATGCTATCAAAAATAATCCACGCAGAGATTACAAGAGCCCCCACACCGACTCACGATGTGAGGGGCGCAACTCTGCACCCCAGAACTTCCAGCAAGCGAGAATATTACATATAAGCAAGCTGGACAGAACTCATCATATACAGAGAAACATTTTCAAGGAAATAATGAGCAAACATGAACTAGCAAGACTTAGCTTCTCAGGAGGAGACAGGTCACAAGGAAAGTCCAGAGAGATCAGAACCAGTACTGAATACAACGACAGCAGGCAAAAAGTGAAGGTCCAGGTGGAGTTAAATAGAGGCCAGACTAGCAGAAAACGAGGCAGCTGGATTCCAGCTACAGACCCGCAGTAAGCACTAAAGGCCACCAGAGGGAGCCCAAGAACAGAACTCACACAATACCACTCATGACCACAGGAGGGAGCCCGAGAACGGAATTCACAACACCAAAGAGGAAGATAGCCGACTGCTATTGCTAGAAGCCTCAACAGGGAACTGGAAATATCACTGGCAACTCCTAGCAGCAAGCTGGGAGTTATAAACACCCCGGTCCAGGTATGTCAGCTAGAACCGGGGAAGGCTGCCACTGGGTCCTAGAGTCAGAAGGACCAGGACAAGGTCTGCAAAGCAAACTGCTGAGATCTTCTGCAGTGAGATACAGCTTGATAGTCTGCAGCCTCTGACACATCCGTGACAATAAGTGATTATTTTTTTGTTTGTCCAACAAAAAAGAAATCAGATTGCCGCACCAGCTGCTAGTGAATACTGCCATACACCTGTGTGTCAGATAGCCAGCGTATATGCCATGTGCAAGAATCGGGTGCCACCACAAGAAAACAAAGTCTATAGAGTTACCAAAAATGTAGAAAAAGAAAAAGAGTGGGCACTCACCATCGCTTCCCATGGAAGCGCGGCAGCGCGAAACGGCCGTCGTCTTGTAACATCACGTTTCTCCCTGCTGTTCCTGCAATTTACATGTGGTCATAATAAAGACTGAATATTAGCAGATGGTGAGTGCCCACTCTTTTTCTTTTTCTACATTTTTTTGTTTGTGACTTGGTGTTTACATGGCTTACTGACTACCTTCTACCAGCTCGCTCCATTTGCCAGCAGCCTTCCAGTAACCTCAATCCAGGGGCCTCTGTGTAGGTACAAATGTCTGTAAAGGGTTTGAAGAGTGAAGGCCAGAGCAACCCCTGGAACCTGGCAGATGGAGTGTCTAGCACTAAGCCTGTAATAGGGATTTAGTTTGCAACATTCACATAGGCACAGTTTCTTGTCCTAACAGAAAGCTTTATTAATGCCTTAAACTTCCAGCAGAAAGTAAAAAGAAAACAAATAGTCCGTACAACAGTATGAAAAGCAGAGCGTTTCAACTGCTCAATATTCAAAATCCAATACTCGGCCTATTGCAGAGTCTAAGCAACTTAGACAGGTTTTCCATCTTGAGTACACAGACCTAAATTCCTAAATACCACCTCTACTCCCAGATAATGAATGAACAGCTCAGCTGTCCTTTTAAACCAGCATCACCTCCTGGATTTGAAGGTGGGAATGGCTAGTCCCACCCAGCTAATCTAATCATTCCTAGCAACCCCATCACTCTCCTTCTTGGTCAAATAGCACTTACACAGCCTGAAGGTGTGTTTGGGGTCATTGTCCTGTTGAAAAATAAATGATGGTCCAACTAAACACAAACCGGATGGAATAGCATGCAGCTGCAAGATGCTGTGGTAGCCATGCTGGTTCAGTATGCCTTAAATTTTCAATAAATCCCCAACAGTGTTACCAGCAAAGCACCCCCACACCATCACACCTCCTCCTCCATGCTTCACGGTGGGAACCAGGCATGTAGAGTCCATCCGTTCACCTTTTCTGCGTCGCACAAAGACACGGTGGTTGGAACCAAAGATCTCAAATTTGGACTCATCAGACCAAAGCACAGATTTCCACTGGTCTAATGTCCATTCCTTGTGTTCTTTAGCCCAAACACGTCTCTTCTGCTTGTTACCTGTCCTTAGCAGTGGTTTCCTAGCAGCTGTTTTACCATGAAGGCCTGCTGCACAAAGTCTCCTCTTAACAGTTGTTGTAGAGATATGTCTGCTGCTAGAATTCTGTGTGGCATTGACCTGCTCTCTAATCTGAGCTGCTGTTAACCTGTGATTTCTGAGGCTGGTGACTCGGATAAGCTTATCCTCAGAAGCAGAGGTGACTCTTGGTCTTCCATTCCTGGGGCGGTCCTCACGTGAACCAGTTTCTTTCTAACGCTTGATGGTTTTTGCCACTGCACTTGGGGACACTTTCAAAGTTTTCCCAATTTTTCAGACTGACTGACCTTCATTTCTTAAAGTAATGATGGCCACTCGTTTTTCTTTACTTAGCTGCTTTTTTCTTGCCATAAATCAAATTCTAACGGTCTATTCAGTTGGACTTTAAGCTGTGTATCCACCAGACTTCTGCACAACACAACTGATGGTCCCAACCCCATTTATAAGGCAAGAAATCCCACTTATTAAACCTGGCAGGGCACACCTGTGAATATGACACAAAATGCCAAAAAGTTACACGATTCTAAAAACTGCTCCCCTCAAAGTGCTGAAAACCTCATTCAAGAAGTTTATTAACCCTTCGGGTGCTTCACAGGAATTTATGGAATGTGGAAGGATAAAGTGAACATTTAATATTTTTTCACCAAAAAATTACTTTAATTTCACAAGGGTAACATAAGAAAATGGATCAGAAAATTTGTTGTGCAATTTAACCTGAGAGAATAGAAAAAAAGGAAAACAACAGCTCACCCCTCAATGTAGTTCAACCTGCACAGAAGTTCGGGTTCCACGCCACTGCACAGCGTAATTAGACACAGGGAAGGAAAAAGTTGATCCAGCTTCTGATCCACAGTTCATGGAGGCGTGGTTAACATCATGAAGTCTTTATTCCAAAAGACTTAAAAATCTGAAGAAAAATTCAAAAATACAAAATACAGGAAACAAACATCCTCTATGATGGAGGAGTAGTAAGGGGCACACAAAAATGAGGATACCAGACGTGTTTCGAACACAAGTGCAATCCTAAACTGATCCTCATTTGTTTATGTACCCCCTACTACTCCTCCATCATAGAGGATGTTTGCTCCTTGAATATTGTAATTTTTTAGTTTTTCTACTGATTTTTAGTTCTTCTGGAATAAAGACTTCATGATTTTGACCACATCTCCATGAACTGTAGATCAAAAGCTGGATCAACTTTTTCCTTCCCAATTTCTCCTGAGCATGCCAATACCCCATGTCTGGGGGAAAACTATTTTTTGGATGCACGGCCGGTATCAGAATGGAAGGAGCACCGTTTGACTTTCTTAAAACAAAATTGGCTGGAATTGAGAGTGGATACCTTGTTGCATTTGGAGAGCTCCTGATGTGCCTAAACAGTAGAAACCCTACACAAGTGACCCCTTTTTGGAAACTAGACCCCTCAAGGAATGAATCTACATATGCTTTTAGCCCCAATTTTTCTATTTTCACAAGGATAACAGGAGAAATTGCACCAACATATAGGGGGAAAACTACTGTTTGGGTGCATGGCAGGGCTCAGGAAGGAGTGATGTTTTGGAATGCAGACTTTGATGGAATGGTCTGTGGGTATCATGTTGCATTTGAGAGTCCATGATATGCCTTTACAGTTGAAATCCCCCACAAGTGACCCTATTTTGGAAACTAGACCCCTCAAGGAACTTATCTATCTAGATGTGTGGTGACTCCTTTAACCCACAGAATTTGATCTGTGAAAATGAAATATATATTTTTCTCACAAAAATGTTTTAGTTCCAAATTTTCTCATTTTCACAAGCAAGGTTAACAGGAGAAAATAGACTTCCAAATTTGTTGTGCCATTTCTCCTGAGTAAACCGATACACCAAATGTGGTCAAAATCTACTTTTGAGGCACAGTGCAAAGCTCAAAAAGGAAGAAGCACTATATTGGAGTTCAGGCTTTGCTGGACTGGTTTGAGGGTGACATGTCACAATGACAGAGCCCCTGAGGTACCAGAACAGCAAAAAAAAAACCTAAAGTTACATAATTTTACCGACACCCCCAATGAATTCATCTAGGGGTGTAGTGATCATATTAACAACACATGTGCCTCACAGAATTTTATACCATTGGGCAGTGAGAAAAAAATATTTAAATTTTTACCACCAAAATTTTGTGTTATCCCAGATTTTATATTTTCACACGGGGAAATGGGTAAAAATGGCACCAAAAGTTTATCACCTCAAGTGACCCCATTTTGGAAATTATACCTCTTTGGCAATTTATCCACAAGCGTACTGATGATTTTGACTCCATGGGTGTTTTCCATAAACAAGCAGCAGTGGATGTTGCTGAGTGAAATTTGAAAGCTGTCATTGTAATGTCCAGTACGATGAGGTCACAAGTACGTTGTAGTGCCAAGTACGTTGTAGTGCCCAGCTCGTGCTTTTAGCAACTCGCACCCGTAAATTAGGCGGGCTTTCACTGCTACAGAAAAGCCAAACATGTGGATGCTAAATGTATCTTAGCCACATTGTAGGGCTCAGAAGGGAGGGGGCATTTGGATTTGGGAGCTCAAATTTTGCTGAATTTCTTTTGGAGGGCAAGGAGCCATTTTCCAGAGCATTTGAACTACCATTAACGTGGAAGCCCCCTATATTTCCAATAACAGATGAAGGACCTGTGGGGACTTGCTTTCTTTGTGGTTTGATTTGAAGCTTTTGTTGGGAACCTTTTACATAACATTTGGTATCACATTTATCCATCGCTCTACGCTGAGCACTTGCTTTTGAGTCTCCATCTAAATATCCAAGTGACGTGATTCAGATGAAATCGCCAAGGGATCCATTCACTATAATGAGCCAGCAGAATTACTCTAGACTCGTATGGCCTCTGTTCAGCGGTGCCCTTCTTTTCAGAAGTGCACAAAACTGTGGCGGATCGTGCTTTTATGCACGCCTAAGAGATGGACACTGCCGGATTACAGGCCAGACAGCATCCACAGTCACTCTATCTGCCTCATTACAGGGAATCTTCCATCTGAGGTTCTGTCTGAATCACGTATTTAAGAGAATGAAAAAAATCAACAGAGGGTGAATAATTGGTTATATTTATTTTTTAATGCCGTTCCTGATGCAGAATAAGTGATTAGCCGACTTTATTCTTTCGGTCGGTGAGACTACAGCAATACCAGATATATATTTGTTTTTTATACTTGGCTGCTGTCAAACACTAAAAGACTCTTTTTTATTGTGCATTGCTATATTTTGATAGCTATAATTTTTCCATATTTCTGCCGATAGAGTCATCTGAGGGCTTAGTTTTTGCAGGACGAGTTGGCGTTTTTATTAGAATCATTTTTGGGCACATGACATTTTTTGATCGCTTTCTATTCTGATTTTTGGAAGGCAGATTGATCAAACACAATCTATGCTATTCTGAGCGTGTCAAAATTGATAAGTCAACTTTAGTCTCAAGGTCAGCACAATTACAATGATACCACATTTATATATTATTTTATGTTTTGGTTGGTATGTTTACACAAAAACTATTTTACAGTAAAAATAATTATTTTTGCAACGCTTTACTCTGAGAGCTATAACCTTTTTTATTTTTCCGCTGAGACCACTTTTGTTCGGCGGTATGATGATAAAGCATTGTTTTTGCCTAGTTTTTTCTTTTACGGTGTTCACACCAGGAGTTAACTAGTGGGACAATTTCATAGGTCGGGTTGTTCCGGACGCAGAGATACCAAACGTGTATTTTTTTAAATAAAAATATTAATTTATGGGTACAATAAATATATATATATATATATATATATATATATATATATATATATATATATATATACGTATATATATATATATATATATATATATATATATATATATATATATATATATATATATATACACTTTTTATTATTATTGTGTGATTTTTTTCATTATAGGGAATCTTCCATAGGGGGTTCTGTCTAAATCATGTATTTACGAGATATACATCGAAAGCCCAATGTAAGCAGCACTCAGCGCGCAGGATAAATGTGAGCAGAGCCTTACTGTGGTCGTTGGGAGGCAGAATGAAAAAAATCAGCAGCAGATGAAGAATTGGTTTATATTTTTTTATGCCGTCCCTGATGCGGAATAAATGATTAGCTGACTTTATTCTTTTGGTTGGTATGATTACAGAGATGCCAGATTTATATCTTTTTTCTATATTTGGCTGCTGTATGATGATAAAGCATCGTTTTTTTGACTAGTTTTTTCTTTCACGGTGTTCACTCCAGGGTTTAACTTGTGGGACAATTTCATTGGTCGGGTCATTCCGGAAGCAGAGATACTAAATGTGTACTTTTTTTGTATATTTTTTTTCATAAATATATTCATTTATGGGTAAAATATATACAGTGGGGAAAAAAGTATTTAGTCAGCTGCCAATTGTACAAGTTATCCCACTTAAAAAGATGAGAGAGGCCTGTAATTGACATCATAGGTAGACCACAACTATGAGAGTCAAAATGAGAAAACAAATCCAGAAAAATCACGTTGTCTGATTTGGCAAGATTTATTTTGCAAATTATGGTGGAACATAAGTATTTGGTCATTAACAAAAGTTCATCTCAATTATTTATTAATAAGTTATTTATCCTTTGTTGGCAATGACAGAGGTCAAACGTTTTCCATAAGTCTTCACAAGGTTGGCACAGACTATTAGTAGTATGTTGGCCCATTCCCCCATGCAGATCTCCTCTAGAGCAGTGATGTTTTGGACCTGTCACTTGGCAAAAACACGGAATTTCAACTCCCTCCAAAGGTTTTGTATGGGGTTGAGATCTGAAGACTGGCTAGGCCACTCAAGGACCTTCATATGTGTGCCACCTAGGAGAGGCGAGATTCCAAGAGTGGACCCTCTGGGTCGCGGCACCGAAACTCCTCCAGGTGAGTGAACCAGGTGAGACCGACCCCTATACAGGGATCGTTAGGTGCAGGCCCAGGGGAGTTAGATACTGCGACAGCTGGTACCAAGAGGGGCCGTTCGTAGAGAAGCAGTGGGACAAACACAAAACAGGTAGGAGCTGGCGGGCTAGCTGTAGGCTGGGTAGCAAAGAAACCAGAAATAGTGGGCAGTTTCCCACAGAAACTGCCTAATCTAGAGTACGCCGAAGCACACACAATAATCAGGTGCCTCTACTAGGGGAGGGTGGCCTGATATACCCAGTGCCAGCATCTAATAGGAACAGCAATTGTTCCGGGTCAGATGCTGCAAGTTAAAAAGCCGGCAGAGTGCGTGGCCGCGGCCTAAGGCACATGCGCAGAATCGCCGCTGGCCGTGAGACCGACAGCACGGGAGAGACACGCCGAGACCCACGAGCAGCTGGACGCCAAGGCACTGGAATGGATCGGTAAGTATTGAGAGGCAGGGCGGGTGCAGTGCAGGAGCAGCGGCGGGTGCTGTGGCGGGTGCCGTGGCTGCAGGCATGACAATATGCTTCTTACAAAGCCACTCCTTTGTTGCCCTGGTGGGGTGCTTGGGATCATTATCATGCTGAAAGACTCATCCACGTTTCACCTTCAATGCCCTTGCTGATGGAAGGAGGTTTGCACTCAAAATCTCATGATACATGACCCCATTCATTATTTCATGTACACGGATCAGTCGTCCTGGTCCCTTTGCAAAGAATCAGCCCCAAAGCATGATGTTGCCACCCCCATGCTTCACAGTAGGTATAGTGTTCTTTGGCTGTGACGCATTCTGTCTCCTCCAAACACGATGAGTTTTGTTTCTACCAAACAGTTCTACTTTGGTTTTATCAGACCATATGATATTCTCGAAAATATGGACATGTACTGGCTTAAGCAGTGGGACACATCTGGCACTGCAGGATCTGAGTCCCTGGCAGCGTAGTGTGTTACTGATGGTAGCCTTTGTTACGGTGGTCCTAGTTCTATGCAGGTCATTCACTGGGTCTCCCTGTGAGGTTCTGGGATTTTTGGTCACCGTTCTTGTGATCATTTTGACCTCACAGGGTGAGATTTTGAGTGCAGCCCCAGATCGAGGGAGATTATCAGTGGTCTTGTATGTCTTTCATTTTCTTATTATTGCTCACACAGTTGATTTCATCACACCAAGCTGCTTGCCTATTGCAGATTCAGTCTTCCCAGCCTGGTGCAGGGCTACAATTTTGTTTCTGGTGTCCTTAGACAGCTCTTTGGTCTTCACTAGAGATGAGCGAATATACTCGTTACTCGAGATTTCCCGAGCACTCTTGGGTGCCCTCCGAGTATTTGTTAGTGCTCGGAGTTTTAGTTTTTAGTGCCGCAGCTGAATGATTTACATCTGTTAGCCAGCATAAGTACATGTGGGGGTTGCCTGGTTGCTAGGGAACCCCCACATGTACTTATGCTGGCTAACAGATGTAAATCATTCAGTTGCGGCGCTAAAAACTAAAACTCCGAGCACTAAAAAATACTCGGAGGACACCCGACCATGTTCGGGAAATCTCGAGTAATGAGTATATTTCGCCCATCACTAGTCTTCACCCTAGTGGAGTTTGGAGTGTGACTGTTTGAGGTTGGGTACAGGTGTCTTTTATACTGATAAAACGTTCAAACAGGTGAAATTACTACAGGTAATGAGTGGAGGACAGAGGAGCCTCTTAAAGAAGAAGTTACAGGTCTGTGAGAGCCAGAAATCTTGCATGTTTTTAGGTGACCAAATACTTTTTCTCCACCATAATTTGCAAAATAATTCTTGCAAAATCAGACAAGGTGATTTTCTGGATTTGTTTTCTCATTTTGACTCATAGTTGTGATTTTCCTATGATGTCAATTAGAGGCCTCTCTCATTTTCTTAAGTGGGAGAACTTGCACAATTTGGTCGCTGACTAAATACTTTTTTTCCCCACTGTATATTTTGTATTATTATTTTGTGATTTTTTTAAACATATTGTTTTTTATTTTTTCACTTACGCCCTCTGTGGGACTTCTACTTTTTTCACTCTGATAGCTTATAAAGCATAGCAATGCACGAGCATTATAAACTTTGTTATAAAAGGCACAAGCTTTATAAACTGTTATTGCTGCACTGACATAAAGCTTGATACACCAAGCTCTGTGCATGGTGTAGCAAGCTTGCTAACTCTGGTGACCCGGATGTTGTCATGTCATGTCACGATGGCAACAATCAGGCTCCCACGATGATGTCGTAGGGGCACTGATTGGAGAGCAGAGAGGGCTCCTTCTCTCTGCCTGCCTTCAAAATGCTGCTGGTTAAACTGCTGGGAGCGGTTCGGTCACCCCTCCTGACAGTGAGTACAGGGTGTCAGTTGTCATATTAACTGAACACCTGGCTGTGATCTCGTGTGCGCACAGCTCCTGTGCGTGCAAAATCGCCATGACGTATCCATACGTCCAAGGTTGGTAAGTACCTACCGACATGGACGTATGGATTAGTCCACGGTCGTGAAGGGGTTAAATAAATACAACCCCAATTTCCCAAAAAATAAATAAAAACTAGATAATGTCCCAAAAGCCAGCACCTGCGACGTATTGGTGTGGCGTGCACAAGTGTAAAATTGACTATTAAAACAAATGGGCAAAAAAATTTACATTCTTGTTACACGGTGTGAAGAAACCAGAGTATATCTCTTAATTATCCAGACAACTATGTTTCTGCAAACCAATAAGAACTGACTTTTTATCTGTATATTGGCTTGTGGATTTAAGTGTTTATGTCTGGTGGGTCAAGACGACAGACTTGCAAACTGATATACAGTACAGACCAAAAGTTTGGATAATCCTTCTCATTTAAAGATTTTTCTGTATATTCATGACTATGAAAATTGTACATTCACACTGAAGGCATCAAAACTGTAATAATTATAGGGGATAACTCAGGAGACTCTTTGCGTGGAACAAGACAACTACAGGACACAGTTTTATAAGTGGTAAAGTCTATATTATCACACGGTGATTCAAACAGGTGCAGAGAGAAACTCAAGTCCACAACACTTGGTGCAAATATCAGATGCAGCTCAGCAGTCTATAGGAAGCTTCAGAGGAAAATAAAATCACGCAGAAAGTCTATGAAGCACAATTATTCTAGAGGATACTTGACATGAATAAGTCCTTGCTTAGTCCAAAACACAGATAGATATGCTTATACAGCAGTTCAAATAATATCTTAGCTCAACCAGGGAGGTCTGGGTAATAGTCTCAGGTTCATGCAGAGCAGCAACAGCTTACATGTCCAGCAAATGCAGATGGAAGTAAACATGAGCAGCAGATGTAGGAGGATTACTGGAACTGGTGTATGCAGCAGGAACTCAGAGCAGAGTAGAAGGATAACCCCACAGGTTCACAGGAGCAGGTATATAGCCAGGGAGTCACTAGAGGTCAGGAGCTGGATGCAAGGCACAATACTCTAGCACAGACTGAAAGCTGGGGTGGAGTTTTATAGCAGGAAGACACAGTGCACATTAGACCAAAGACGCCATCTTGGAAAAGGGCAGTAATGCACAAAAAGGTAATAAAAAATGTTCAGAGACCTGACATTACGCCCTCCTTAGAAGCGGCCTCCGGACGATCCTGGACCTGGTTTCTCAGGGAATCTCTGATGAAAACGAGAAATCTTCTGTTGGGCATTGATGTTTTCCACAGGTTCCCAAGAGTCTTCCTCAGGGGGATATCCCTGCCATCTTATCAGATATTGGAGCCGATTCCTGCGAATCCTGGAATCAACAATTTCCTCCACCACAAATTGTTCTTGCCCATCAATCACCACAGGCTGCGGAGGTGGCACAACACGTCCCTGGAAGGTATTAGGAGATACGGGCTTTAGCAAAGATACATGAAAAACTGGGTGTACCTTCATAGTCCTAGGCAGCTTCAGCCGGCAGGCCACAGAGCTCACATTACCGTTGATCTTGAAAGGGCCAATGAATTTCTGTCCAAGTTTTTGTGAAGGAACGTTTAACTTCAGATTCTTAGTTGATAACCACACAGAATCTCCTACCTTGAACATGGGTGCAGGTTTACGGAATCTATCAGCCGATCTCTTATAACGTTCTTGAGCTGTGGACAGGGATTCCTTCAGAACCTCCAGATTTTGCCTCATCGCAGTCAGCCTTTCCTCCACTGCCAGAACCGGAGAATTAATTGGAGACCTAGGTAAGATACACGGATGATAACCCAGATTGGCAAAGAAAGGTGTAAATTTAGTGAAGGCGCTCTGAGAATTGTTATATGAAAATTCGGCTAACGGCAGCAACTCCAACCAATCATCCTGGAGATGGCTGACATAGCATCTTAGATATTGTTCCAACGTCTGGTTGGTATGCTCAGTCTGACCATTTGTCTGGGGATGGTAAGCGGAAGAGAGACAGACATTAATATTGAGTGCAGAGCAAAAGCCCTTCCAGAATCTTGAAGTGAACTGCACTCCACGGTCAGAGATGATCTCATCCGGAACCCCATGCAACCGAAAGACATTCTGTATAACCAAGTTCACTGTATCTTTAGCTGAGGGGAGGCTGGTGCACGGAACAAAATGAGCAGCTTTAGTCAGGCGATCAACTACCACCATGATTGTATTCATGCCCCCCGATGTAGGCAGCTCCACAATAAAGTCCATTGATATAGACCCCCAAGGGCGGGACGGAACAGGTAATGGTTGTAGAAGACCCGTAGGTGCCACATGAGGAGTCTTGTAATGAGCACATACCTCGCAAGAGAGAACATAGTCCTTGGTATCCTTCAGGCAAGTTGGCCACCAGAAGAATCGGCTCAGGAACTCTTGTGTCTTCTGTACCCCCCTGTGACCAGCCAACTTGGAGTCATGTACTAACTTGAGGATCTGCAGACGGACGACCTCAGGGACGTAGATACGTCGATCTCTGAACCACATGCCACCCTTAAAGACAAGATTAATATCCACTGGTGGGATGGCCAGAAATACATCACCATCATAGGCCTCCCTGCACTCCTTCCACAAGTCCTGATCGTGGATAACTCCAATGAAATTGGCATCAGATAGAATGGACTTGGACGGGGCTCCAGGTATGGAATCCGCAGCATGGATTCGGGATAAAGCATCAGCCTTCCCATTACGAGAACCTGGACAGTACAAGATAACAAAGTTAAATTGATTTAAAAATAAGTTCCAACAAGCCTGACGAAGAGAAAGACATCTAGGGGATCTAAGGAACTCTAAATTGCGATGGTCAGTTAGCACTATGATCTGTTGTGCAGCTCCTCCAGATGATGCCTCCATTCTTTGAAAGCCGCAATAATAGCCAGCAATTCCTTGTCTCCCACGTCGTAATTCTTCTCTGCTGAGGTTAGTCTATGGGAAAAGAAAGCACAAGAATGTAGCAGACCCTTCTCTCCAGTTCTTTGGGAGAGAATAGCCAGCAAAGCACTATCAGAAGCATCCACCTCCACAATGAAAGAAAGTGTTGGATCTGGGTGTATCAACAGCGGTGCTGATGTGAAACAGGTCTTAAGCCAATCAAAAGCTTCTTGAGCCTGTGATGACCACTTAAAGGGCTTTTCCTTCTTTGTCAAGGAAGTAATGGGACGGACAATATCAGAAAAATTTAGAATGAAGCGTCTGTAGAAATTTGCAAAACCAATAAAATGTTGGACCTCCTTAACGCTCTTGGGTACCGGCCAGTCAAGGATAGCCTGAATCTTACCAGATTCCATGTTCAGCCCCTGGGGAGAGATTATATAACCTAGGAGCTGTATCTCAGAACGATGGAACTCGCATTTCTCCGGCTTAATATACAGATGTTCTCTTTCAGACGTCTTAAAACAGTTTTGACATGTTCTTCATGTTCCTGTAGAGAGTGAGAAAAGATTAGTATATCGTCCAAATAGATCACTACAAACTGGTCCAACAAATCTCTGAAAATGTCATTAGCAAGGTGTTGAAACGTTGCAGGGGCGTTACAAAGCCCGAAGGGCATCACAAGAGATTCAAAGTGTCCATACCGGCATCTGAATGCTGTCTTCCACTCATCCCCTGGACGAATACGCACCAAATTATAAGCCCCACGAAGATCCAGTTTAGAGAACACCTTAGCATGGCGGACTCTTTCCAGTAATTCGGGAATCAGAGGCAAAGGGTAACGGTTTCGTACGGTTACCTTATTGAGTTCCCGATAGTCAACACAGGGTCTCAGGGTCCCATCCTTCTTCTTTAAAAAAAAAAATAGGTGCCCCTGCTGGTGAGGAAGAAGGACGTTTGAAGCCTTTGGCCAGATTTTCATCAATATACTCCTTTAAGGCTTGAAGCTCAGGTGCCGCCAAAGGGTATACGTTACCAAAAGGAATAGCTGCCCCAGGAAGCAACTCAATGGGACAGTCATAATGCCTGTGTGGAGGAAGCTGATCTGCATTCTTCTTGTCACAGATGTCAGAGAACTCTTTATATGCTGGAGGTAAGAAAATACCTGTACATGTGGTTCCATAGCCGTGGACTCAGGGACAGCTTCTGTTAACGCTGAGTTGCTCCTTGTTGGAAAGATAATCTTCTTGGTCTCCCAGTTGATAATTGGGTTCTGAGAACGCAACCAAAAAATGCCTAAAATCACAGGAAAACGATTAGAAGAAATTAGCAAAAAAGAAAGTTGCTCCTGATGATTAGGCTCCAACAAAATTTCAAGGGGTACGGTCTCCTGATCCACAGGCCCAGAGATTAAAGGTGACTCATCCACTGTTTCCATGGTAATTGGAGAGGCTCTTTGCTGAATTTTAATACCATGTTCCTTTGCAAATGCGATATCCATGATATTGCCACCTGCACCAGAGTCAATCATAGCTGCACTGGAAATCCACTGTCCTGAACACAGGATCTTAATAGGGAGAGAACAGTGAGAGTTCTTTTACTTTAGCTCCTTGGGGGGTGAAGTCATAGAAAGTGAATGGAATACAGCGTTTAAAGGCAGGCTACATTCAGAGATGTCAGATTCATCATCACAGTTGTCATACTCCCCTACTGCTGCTAGCACCATGTTAGGCCGTCTAGGACACTTAGGAAAATTGATCAAGAAGTGGTCAGACTGGCCGCAGTAGAAACATAGACTTTCACGAAGGCGAAGCTCCCGGCGCTCATTGATCTGGCGCCTCTGAACGGAATCAATTTGCATGGGCACCTCCTCCACCTCCCGAGATGTTTTACCTGCAGGCTCTTTGGAAGGAAGGGAAAAGTTAGAAATACGGTTATATGCAGCAAACTTCTCCTGCCTACGCTCAGTAAGGCGAATGTCAATGCGCACACAATGCTGTATAAATGTCTCTAGCTCTTGTGGTGACTCAGAGCGAGCTAGTTAATCTTTTACAATACTAGACAGACCCCTTTTAAAAATAGGCAATTGAGCATAACTGTCCCAATTGGTATCTACCGCTAATCTCCTGAATTCAGTAGCATACTCAATAACAGAACGTTTAGCCTGGCGTAAAGACAATAAAGCAGATTCAGCGGTTGCACGGCGATTAGGATCATCAAACACTAATGCCATAGCGGCCAAGAAGTCATGCAAGTTATTTAACCGTGGGTCACGAGACTCAATCATCGGATTCACCCAGGCGAGCGCTCGTGCGGTCAACAGCATTATTACACACAATACTTTGGATCTATCATTAGGAAAACGGTCAGCATGCACATCAAAATATAGCATACATTGATTCACAGAGCCACGAAATTTGTCGCTATCACCATTAAATCTGAATGGGGGCAACTTACGTGGGCTAGCTGGTGGCGGTTGCCCGGAGGGAAAAGTCGCTTGTGCAGCTATTTGCGTGCTTATGTCCTGAAAAGCCTGTCCATACTGGGACTCTATGCCAGAAAGTTTGTTTTCCTGGGCTGCCATGCGGGTGCTTAAGTCCTGCAAAGTCTGTCCAAACACTTGTTGAGTGTGTTCAAAGCTTCCAAACTTCTTTTGCAAACCTTCCACATCTTTCTGCAGTGATCTAATTATGGAAAACACCTGCTCTAGTCTGCTTTCTGCAGTCATTGTTCCAGCAGTCTCCTTTTTTTTTTTTAGGCTAGAGTATCCTGTACTAATTATAGGGGATAACTCAGGAGACTCTTTGCGTGGAACAAGACAACTACAGGACACAGTTTTTTAAGTGGTAAAGTCTATATTATCACATGGTGATTCAAACAGGTGCAGAGAGAAACTCAAGTCCACAACACTTGGTGCAAATATCAAATGCAGCTCAGCAGTCTATAGGAAACTTCAGAGGAAAATGCAATCACGCAGAAAGTCTATGAAGCACAATTATTCTTGAGGATACTTGACACGAATAAGTCCTTGCTTAGTCCAAAACACAGATAGATATGCTTATAAGGCAGTTCAAATAATATCTTAGCTCAACCAGGGAGGTCTGGGTAATAGTCTCAGGTTCTTGCAGAGCAGCAACAGCTTACATGTCCAGCAAATGCAGATGGAAGTAAACACGAGCAGCAGATGAAGGAGGATTACTGGAAATGGTGTATGCAGCAGGAACTCAGAGCAGAGTACCAGGATAACCCCACAGGTTCACAGGAGCAGGTATATAGCCAGGGAGTCACCAGAGGTCAGGAGCTGGATGCAAGGCAGAATACTCTAGCACAGACTGAAGGCTGGGGTGGAGTTTTATAGCAGGAAGACACAGTGCACATGAGACCAAAGACGCCATCTTGGAAAAGGGCAGTAATGCACAAAAAGGTAATGAAAAATGTTCAGAGTCCTGACAAAAACTATGAATTAACTCATGTGAAATTATATACTTAACAAAAAAGTGTGAAACAACTGAAATTATATCTTATATTATAGGTTCTTCAAAGTAGCCACCTTTTGCTTTGATGACTGCTTTGCACACTCTTGGCAATCTCTTGATGAGCTTCAAGAGGTAGTCACCGGGAATGGTTTTCACTTCACAGGTGTGTGCTGTCAGGTTTAATAAGAGGGATTTCAGGCCTTAAAAATGGTGTTGTGCTGGGCAGAAGTCTGGTGGATACACAGCTGATAGTCCTACTGAATATAAACATAAGGGTGAATGACCTCGGGGAGATCAAAACATCCAACACCGCGAAGACACCATCACGTGTTTCTCAACGCAGTGATCCAGAACACTGCCCCCATCCTTAATGGGAAATATGCAAATGCATGTAGAAAAGCCGCGGAGACACCATCACATGTTTCTCAACGCAAGCAATGAATAGCCAGGTCTTTCACCGGGAAGGAACAACCACGGGAAGGGCAGGATCCAATAAAGGAAAACCACCTATGCCAAAACATGGTATCCATCCACAGACAGCTGTTTCGGGGTGTTTGCCCCTCATCAGTGTGGAGTAGGAAACTGGCTATTAGGAGCAGTGCCTGGTGAAAAGACTATAAACATGAGGGTGAATGACCTCCCTAATCCCTAATGGGAAATATGCAAATGCATGTAGAAAAGCCGCGGAGACATCTGTGGATGGATACCATGTTTTGGCATAGGTGGTTTTCCTTTATTGGATGCTGCCCTTCCCATGGTTGTTCCTTCCCGGTGAAAGACCTGGCTATTCATTGCTTGCGTTGAGAAACACGTGATGGTGTCTCCGTGGCTTTTCTACATGCAGTCCTACTGAATAGACTGTTGGAATTTGTATTATGGCAAGAAAAAAGCAGCTAAGTAAAGAAAAATGAGAGGCCATCATTACTTTAAGAAATGAAGGTCAGTCAGTCCGAAAAATTGGGAAATCTTTGAAAGTGTCCTCAAGTGCAGTGGCAAAAACCATCAAGTGCTAGAAAGAAACTGGCTCACATGAGGACCGCCCCAGGAAAGGAAGACCAAGAGTCACCTCTGCTTCTGAGGATAAGTGCATCTGAGTCACCAGCCTCAGAAATCACAGGTTAACAGCAGCTCAGATTAGAGACCAAGTCAGTGCCACACAGAGTTCTAGCAGCAGGCACATCTCTACAACAACTGTTAAGAGGAGACTTTGTGCAGCAGGCCTTCAAGGAAAATAGCTGCTAGGAAACCACTACTAAGGACAGGCAACAAGCAGAAGAGACTTGTTTGGGCTAAAGAACACAAGGAATGGACATTAGACCAGTGGAAATCTGTGCTTTGTTCTGATGAGTCCAAATTTGAGATCTTTGGTTCCAACCACCGTGTCTTTGTGCGACACAGAAAAGGTGAACGGATGGACTCTACATGCCTGGTTCCCACCGTGAAGCATGGAGGAGGTGTGATGGTGTGGGGGTGCTTTTCTGGTGACACTGTTGGGGAGTTATTCAAAATTGAAGGCAGACTGAATCAGCATGGCTACCACAGCATCTTGCAGCAGAATGCTGTTCCATCCGGTTTGCGTTTAGTTGGACCATCATTTATTTTTTAACAGGACAATGACCCCAAACACACCTCCAGGCTGTGTAAGGGCTATTTGACCAAGAAGTAGAGTGATGGGTGCTACACCAGATGACCTGGCCTCCACAGTCACCAGACCTGAACCCAATCGAGATGGTTTGGGGTGAGCTGGACCGCAGAGTGAAGGCAAAAGGGCCATCTCTGGTAACTCCTTCAAGATTGTTGGAAGACCATTTCTAGTGACTACCTCTTGAAGCTCATGAAGAGAATGCCAAGAGTGGGCAAAGCAGTCATACAAAGCAAAAGGTGGCTACTTTGAAGAACCTAGAATATGAGTCATATTTTCAGTTGTTTCACACTTTTTTGTTAAGTATATAATTCCACATGTGTTAATTCATAATTTCGATGCCTTCAGTGTGAATGTACAATTTTCATAGTTATGAAAATACAGAAAAATCTTTAAATGAGAAGGCGTGCCAAACTTTTGGTCTGTACTGTACTATTTAACATACTGTGCAAGTCTGCAATAGTGACTTGTACATCGTGTGTGTTTATCTTTGCTTATTGATGTGTGCTCATATTCTAATTGTGCATTGACTTCTGGAACCAGCTTGTTGACTTCTAAAGCAGAGAGGGAAAGACTGTACAAATAGATTGAATGGTCAAGTAGTGCTACTTGATCTCATCACCATTGTTTACCTTATCTTGATGTTGAACTGAAGGACAGAAGGACACTGGGTAATTCTAAATGTAGCTTACATGCCTTGGGTATAAAATGACTCAAAGATCACATCATTATCTCTGAACACAGAGCTATCAGCTGGACATTCTGCAAACCACCCAACAGACAAGAGACAGGACTGCAGCCAATTCATCATGGCACCATCACGAGGGACACAGATTTAGGATTCTATAGGAAACAACCATGGGGTTTTCAGCTCCAGTTGAAAGGACACAGATCTGATCCAGTGACCATCTCTGAATCATGGATATGTTTGGAGAAAGCCAGATTTGGGACCTGCTGGTTGCCTGGTTCCATGGAGATGGTCGGATAAGCCAGGTGGTGACTCTCGTGTCAACTGGCTTTGGACCTTGTACGGACTCTGGACTGTTCTTGGTCATCTCCCTACGCTTGTCGATATCTCTTCTCTGTGTGTATATCACAGGTGGAATAGCAACCCTGAGAGCTCTGATATAACATCTAACATTATCCCTGTGAGACAACAGAAGAGTGAGACCCTGTAATGTGCACTATGTTGGGGTAATTGCTGGGACTGTTCTGTTTGCTATTTTGGGTTGAGGTTCAATAAAGTATTGCCACACTGTTTTACCTTAACCCTTGGTTGTCTGTGTAGTGTATGGCC
This sequence comes from Ranitomeya variabilis, assembly GCF_051348905.1. Classification (NCBI taxonomy): domain Eukaryota; kingdom Metazoa; phylum Chordata; class Amphibia; order Anura; family Dendrobatidae; genus Ranitomeya; species Ranitomeya variabilis. The sequence goes on from NC_135234.1 coordinate 165,479,313, forward strand.
CACTGGGAGATAGAGCAGGCGTTCAGTGGTATGAGCCCTGGTCCATGCAGTCTTGCTAAAGACAGCCGGGCCAGCGAACGAGAGCACCCACTGACCCCGTTTCTCCACACACGGATATTTTTGTGATAGTTGCATTTAAATTTCAGGAATTTGGGGAATTTTATTTTGTATGTAGGAAAAAAAAGAGAAATGTAAAAGGATGCTGCTTGTGGTTAGTTGTTAGCCTCACAAGCCAGGAAGCACACTTTCTCAGAACTGGTTTTGGTTTTAGTATTGTTCTTCAATGAGAAAAATAATACTGACGGGACTTACATTTCCATAGGGTTTGTAGATCAAGAATGAAAATAATATGGTGTAATTAAGGTGCTGTACTGCAGTATTTCACAGAACAATCAATTCCACACTGACGCTGCAGCTCCTGCATCTCTCCTATCTCTATCTTCTCCTATAACTTCCATCTACGCATTATTATTCACAGACTGTGACTACTTCTCCCACTTTATGTTGTTCACTGCTGTATTTCTACAACACACTCAGTTTTAGGCCTTTCTATCCCTGTGCCTAATCATAAACTGTGCCTTCTCACTCCCTAGCTCTTATCTGCAAAACCTTACAATGGTAGCTGTTTTCCCTCCTTCATCTTTTATAATGGCTGTGATAGTCCCATCTGTAGTGATGTGCGAGTATGCTCGTTACTCTAGTTTCTCCAAGCATGCTCAGGTGGTCTCCGAGCATGCTCGGACATTTAGTTTGTGTCCACGCAGCTGCATGATTTGCAGCTGCAAGACAGCTTGAATACATGTGGGGATTGCCTATCAAACAGGCAAGAAAAAACAAGGGAAACATGCTTTTTTTTGCAACTTCTTTCCTGCCAAAAGATCAGGTTTTGCTGCTGAAAAAAAACACTGAAAAAACGCAGAGTGTGAACTTACCCTAAGGCTGGAGACACACTAGCGAATTAAAAATCGGTCCGATCTTGATGCAGGAGAGTCGGACGAGTGCAATGTAATTGTCATGTGAGTGTCATGCGTTTTTTCTTCGAGAATAATCCGATTTTTCACACCTAGCATCTGATTTACATCAGAACGCAGTGCAATGCGATTTTAACACGAGCATTTACATTCATCAATTCTCTGCTGTTTGATGTTTTCGCAAGCGGCATGAACTGCTGTGGCCTCATCCCTGGCATTTTCCCACGGTCTTGAAGTCACAGCAGTTTAGGTCAGCTGCGAGAACAGTTTCAGTGAATAGAGGTGATGTCACTGATGCTGCGCTCCCTCACAGCCTGACCCGCACTGAACTCTTGAGCGTGAGATAATCAGCTGGCATTTTCCCACGCTCAAGAGTTCATCTGAGGTCAGGCTGTGAGGTAGCGCAGCATCAGTGATGGCACCGCTAGTCACTGATGCTGCGCCGGCTTCATCTCATTCACTCCCCAGTAGTTTACAGCCGGGGCAGTCGCATCTTAGCACCATCCCGGTTGTAAACTGTATATCCCCCAGATATGGATTACGGCGTGGGACTGAACGCCGGACAGGTATGGGGATATTGATGGTTTGTTATTTTTTATTTATTACAGGAGATCGAGGGCGCCGCATGCATTAGCAGAACAATAAACTGTGTGGTGTTTGATTTCTTTAAAAGACTTTATTCTGGCTGTGTGTTTATTTAGCCCTTTACCAACTATAGGATTAGTAATGGAGAGGTGTCTTATTGAGAATAGAGCTGGAGTGACTGAGGCTTCAGACCTACAAATAGCTCTTCAGCCTTATTGGCATCTGAATTGAACCACTGATTTCTCATTAATGGAGGAACGGACTGGCTACATAAAGATATTACTGGACTTGCCTTTGATAGAGCTGCATGCACATATACATTGTTTGGGATTGACAAGATTCCCTTTTAGTTTGCCAGCTGTAGATGCTTCGCTGAAAATCACTGGGTAATTTGGATAAGAATGAAATAAAACTTGGAAGGTTGCAAATATCATATTATTAAAGTTAGTAACAGCTTCACAAAGTCCCAAAGCTGTAAAATGTAAACTAAAACCTCTATAAAACTATTTGTAAAAAGCTTTGCATGTTTCAGATTGTTTCTTTTGCTTGCATGAAGGTCAGCCGTTGTTTTCCGCTATATTTATTGCTTGTTTCATTGAACTACAGTCCACCACAGTGCTGCTTTATTTTCCTGATTTACTTGCAGAAGTGACCTTGACAAATAAATACATGCTGGCGCACTCTCATTGTTAAATGGAAAGATGATAGTGGATTGTTTGGCTATGAATTGAATATGCTTTTCATATTTTGTTTCAGTTTATAGTATTTTGTCATCCACATAAAATACCCTTGAATTCAGCATCTGCCTTTGGTTTCTTTTGCTATGAGTTTATCTGTTCTTTAGCCTGAACATTACAAAGACACTGCCAGAAGTATTTTCTTCCATCAACCGACTCTGGAAATGAAGTGGAGACAGTAAAAAGTGAGAATAGCACGGAGGGGAAGGTATACACAGCACAGTAAAGAATGGAATATATGTTAGTATATCTTACACAATGATGTGAATATCATGCCGGATATATAACTGTACTACATACAGGATTGGATAGGTACACAGACGCAGCTCTTTTCACGCGATATAGGAGCATAAAATATGAAGTAAAATCTGTCAGCAGGATTTCGCTATGTAATCTGCCAGCACAATGAGGTATGGACAGAGACTCTGATTCCAGCACTGTATCACTTAGTTTACTGGGTCCAACAGTTATAATAGAATCACTGTTAAGTCACATTCACATGTCAGTATTTCTGCATCAATGTTTATATGCCAAAGCCAGTAGTGGAACTTACAGAGAAAAACTGTAATTGAATAAATACTTCCGTTCTCTGGGCAAGGACCGGTCTTAAAAATGCCAGAATGCGGTGGTATTTATATTTTCGGATCCTTGCTCCAGAACCACTAGGAACACGGCTCTATTGACGCAGGTCCTTGTTGAAGCGGTCCTTCATCGAACGCCAACGTGTTTTGACTTTGAGCACTGTTGAAAAAACAAAAAATAATGGTTGGACAATGGACTTTTGGCCGTGCTCACACAACTGTGTGTGATGAGAGAAACTCCTGAGAGTTTCTGTCATCACACACGGTTTTGTGAGCACGGCCAAGGTCTCTGCTTCATCACACTGCATTGCAATACTTACAAAATGCATTTCGGACCTGAATTGGGGGAGTTGTCCCAGCCATCCCACATCGCTTTGGCCACCTCATTCTACAGCCGCCGGATCGTCACGTTGTCCGAGTGCTGCGGTACCCGGGTGTCCCACAACGGGACTCGCTCATGGACCAGGGAGATGAGGATATCGTTGTCAATGAGGTCCTCATCCCATTCTGGAACCTAAAAAATAAATAAAGACATTAAGGTTGGAGACATTAACATAAGGAAAAGAAAGAAAACAGAGGCAGAGAAATGGCATGAATAATGAAAGTCAAGATAAAAAAGGAGTCCAGAAGAAAAATGTAAAGAAAGAGGAAAGTAAAGAAAGGAAGATTCAAGTATACCCGCAGTCCATGGGTTCTGTTGTTAGGGGGCAATTGGCAACCACATGTCCAGGTTCTTGGTATCGCCAACACGTAATGACTGTGGCATGAGGTAACCTTGGGGCCAGTTTAGGGGACACAGGTCTGTGGTCACTCTCTTTCCAAGACCTCCCCTCAGCACGGGCTCAGTCCGGTTTTGCCCCAGTGGAGGGTCATGGACTTTTCTCAGACTCCTGAGCTGGCGGAGCCTTACGTGACAGCCGAAGCGGAGCAGTGTCCCGTATAAAGTCCTGGGTGGCCTTATATCGCTCTATTAGACCTACAACCTGGTCTAGGGTACCTGGGTCCCCTTGACCCACCCAACGCTGTATGGCTGCTGGCAGAGCCCTCACCAGTCAGTCGACCACCACCTTCTCCACTATCTGACTTGTGGTTAAAGTCTCAGATTGGAGCCACCGTTTCACAAGCTGCAGTAAGTCAAAAACCTGAGACCGGGCAGGCTGGGTTTCCACAAAAGTCCAAGAAAACACCCGTTGGGCTCTCACATAAGTATTAACCCCCAGTCGGGCAAGGATCTCACCTTTTAGCTTGGAATAGTCCTGGGCATCCTCCCGACTGAGGTCAAAGTAGGCCTTTAGCGCATCACCCCTCAGGAACGGAGCCACAACTTCAGCCCACTGTGCTGCTGGCAGATTCTCCCGCTCTGCGGTGCACTCATAGACGGTGAGAAAAGCTTCCACGTCATCTTCCGGACTCAATTCCTCAAAGTGGAGCGGATCTTGTCTCGGGCATCGCGACGTTCCAGGGTCGGTACTGGAGGTGCCTCACGCAGGGCTGCAGCAGCAGGTTATTAGTTTGTTGATATGTGAGGACCAGCTGCCTCAGGATCTCCTCCATTTTGTCTGCAGGCCTGAGTTGCAATGTAGCAGGCTTAATAATAGACATGTAAATGGTGTTGGGGTATGCCTTAATTCACACTGCTCCGCATTCGCCAACCATATGTGATGCAGCGATGTCCTTGCTGTGCAGTGAGAAGGCAGTGACCCATATAAAGTTCAAAACAAAGTCTTGTTTATTTTATAGCATACTCACAAACCGAAAAATAAGCAAACAAGTCCTTCGGTACGCAGCCGGGAGAAACAAAGACAGTCCACAATCCGTTGCCGTGAACGTATTACACCACTGTGCACGCTGGGGTGTCAGGCTTTTTAGGCTCTGCCTGGCCCGTGTTGCTCCACACGGAAAGAGCATAAGCCTCCTGCTACGTCTGATTCTCAGACCAATACTGACACACCCAAACTCTCTTGCAGGGTTTTTTTTTCCTTTCCTCCAGATTCTATGGCCATGGGCCACTATAAGATCTGGGCTGGAGGAAACGGACTGGCCCCACTACATTCCTGCAGTCCGTTTAAAAAATAAAAGCCCATACCGGGTTTTCCTGAATAATTTCTGGGTCAAATAACTTGACCCAGTTCACACTCACTTTTATTCTTCCCTGTGTCTCACAGGCAACCTGCTGTGAGCACAGGGCACTCCAGTGGATCTAATATGCTTCTAAGCACATCCTGGGGGATACATAGCGACCCTCGCATATGACACCGGTCACTGCCTTACACCTTGTACAGATGAAATCCTCACATTTTGCTCCTGTATCCTGTGTCAAGATGGATCTTCACATGGAGAGTTTCTATCGGAATCTGGATTTGGATGTCAACTTGTTTCTTTCCTTTGCATTTGCTTGTGAGCAAGAACGGAAAAGGGAAAATCAGAGAAGACGGCGTCAGTGCTTTTGGCAGCATCCGATTCTTGAACTCCAACAGAGCCGTGGAGCCTACCACTCCTTATTCAGTGAGTTCCGTGAAACCCAGAGAAATATTTTGAGTACACGAGGGGATGCGTAAAGACAGCTTTATGGAATTGCTGGACCGTGTACAAAGAGGCATCATCAGGCAGGACACCCAGCTCCGTAGAGCGATTCCTGCTGAGGAACGTCTGCTGGTGACACTAAGGCACGTAATATTTAAACATTAATGCCTGTCATAATTATTATTGTTCTGCAATGTACTTAATATTTTTTCCTTTTTTTGCTAAAATACTATCCTAAATATTATTGCTATAAAAGCCGCGTTCTTTCTCTTTTTTTTTTCTTTCTTTCTCTGTTTTGCAAAACCCAGTCATAAAAATTATTGTTCTGGTTTATTTTTTTCTTTCTCTTTTCGGCAGATTCCTGGCTACCAGAGAGAGCCTATCATCGCTCCATTTCCAGTTCCGGATAGGAATTTCCACACTCCCTGAGATTATTGCAGACACCTGCGGGGTTTTGTGGGATTTTCTCCATGCGGAATTTATCCCCCTACCCACCACGGAAATCTGGCAGCAAACTGCAGACCAATTTTTTTAAGTTTGTAATTTCTCCAACTGTTTGGGAGCAGTGGATGGAAAACATGTCAGGATTACCAAACCGGCTGGAACTGGATCCGAGTACTTTAATTATAAAAAAATATTTTTTTTCGTAGTGCTCATGGCGATTGGCAGCTGAGGACTGTAGGTTTGTCGCCATGGACATTGGATCTTTTGGCCATGGTAATGACTCCCAGACATTTAAAAACTGGGACATGGGCCAATGTTGTATGGGAATCATTTTAATTTCTCCTGCCACAACCTCTTCCCCACACTCAAGGCCCGCCAATGCCATTTGTTGTGGTTGGCGATGAGGCCTTTCAGATGTGTGAAAACCTCCTGAAACCATACTACAGTCGGGCCTTGAACCACACAAAAAAGATTTTTAATTACAGTCTGACAAGGGCACAAAGAACTGTTGAGTGTGCCTTTGGCATCCTTGTCTCAAAATGGCACAATTTAGGGACAGCCATTAATCTGAAAATTGAGACAGTCGAGGTGGTGAAGGCGTGTGTGGTTCTGCACAACTATACAATGGCTAAAGAGCGACCCAATATTGAAGTTGATGAACCTGTTTGTAACTCATTGCCAGATTACCGTCATAACCCTCTCAGGACAACAGTTGAAGTTGCCCAAATGAGGGATACATTTGCGTACTACTTTGTTTCTGAGAGTGGACATCTGTCCTCGCAAGATGACATGGTTTAGCGTTCTTGTAATCTTGTGTATCGTTATGTACCTGTAATTATTAAAATGTACTTTAATGTTTGCTGACAATAAAACAGCTCAACACCTGTTCCAAGTGCCCTCTATATTAGAATTATTTTTTAAAAAGTTTAATAAGGTGATCACCGTTTCACAATAAGTTTTTATAAAATCCACTCTCTGTATCATGCAGATTGCATGAGACAGGGATTGGATTATAACCAAATTGGGTTATGTAACCCGTGCTTTATACTACACCTCTTCTCTCTGAGGTCAGTGCTATGGTAGGTGACATTGGATTCGCTCCATCGCCTCTTCAGTCTGCATTTCTATATATTAATGCAGACTGAAGAGATGATGGAGCTAATCCACCTCATATCTTTATTCACCTGCCCGTGTGTCAGAACTAGTGCATTCAGGATGCAGAAAACACTGCATCCTGAGTGCACTAGTGCTGACACTTGGGCAGGTGAGCATTGTTGACTCCTGACGTTTTTTGCTGTATTAATATATATTTTTTGAGGATTTTCAGTCTTGTTTGTGTTTTTGCCACCTCATAGCTCCATTACACACACAAGAAGCAAAGCTGCTGTGTAAGCAAATAAAAAAGAAGAGCAGTAGATTGTGTGTCATGGATCTATGAGGTGGCAAAACCACAGTGTGTGTGCACGGCGACATGTGTGTTGACGGCGCACGATGTGTGTTGCCGGTGACGAAAGAGACAAAGATCAAGCATTGATAGAGGGAAAATAACACTAATTTATTTACAAAAAAAAATTAACTTTTACGAACCGATGAGGGGGAAATGTTATGGACCAGGGGGTGTGGAGCTGGGAGGATTGGCTAAGGGTGGACGATGAAGGAGTTCCACGGGAAGGGGTAACTAAACTTGTGGGGTCTGGGAAGTCAAGGATGGAAGTACAATTAAGATATACTTAGGCACACTCTGGGGAGTCTGATGCAACAATGTGTTTAATACATACAGTATTCACAATGTTTACAAACGTTTCGGTCTGCAAACGACCTTCATCAGTGTGCTCTATAGCTAATCGGAGAAGGGTATGTGAAATAAACCCTTGAGAAGGATATGGCATCAAAAAGATTTTTCTATTTGGGTAAACAGGTAATCCTGTAGAAAGAGGGCTAGGCCAGCCGATCAAGTTAGAAACAGCTGGAGAGCAGGAGGGAGACGAGGTATACACCGCAAGTCTGGTAACGGTTGGATGGAAGGATGGAAGTAGACACATTAGGAGTGGAAGCATGGGACGGGAGAGACACATTGGAAGGGAGAGAAAAACTGGACAACACAGACACATTGGTGAGGGTGGAGGTAGTACAACACTTCTGCTGCCTTTAGTCCTTTTTGCTTTCTGTCCTTTTATGCGACATCCTCATTTTTGTGTGTCTCCTTGGGGTCAGCAGGGCGTACATGAACTGGACCCGGCCTGGTGGTGGCGGTGAACAGCCGTGCAGGTTCTTCTGGCGGCCTAGTGGTGGTGGCGGTGGACAGCTGTGCAGGTTCTTCAGGCGGCCTACTGGTGGTGGCGGTGGGCAGCCATGTAGGATCTTCTGGCGGCCTACTGATGGTGGCGGTGGTCAGCTGTGCAGGAGCAGGACTCGGCATGGTGGTGGTGGAGTGGATTGCAGCAGCACCCAGCATGGTGGTGGCGGTGTAGTGGTGTGCGATAGGACTGGGCATGGTGGTGGCTGTAAAGTGGTATGCAGCAGAACTCGGTATTAATGTTAAGTGTGTAATTGGTGGCACAGGTGGAAATACCACCTGTGCCTGGTGGATGAACTGAGTCTGATGCATAGCCTGAACATAAGCAGCATTGCAGGCCTGCATCACGTTGAGCTGGAGTAAGGTGTTCCGACATGCCCTGCTCTATCTTGTTAAAAAAATGGTGTGCTGGTCTCTGGAGGTCGGCTTCCAGATGGTTAAGGCGTTGGTTGACATCCTGGAAAAGTGTGTTAATATGGGTCAGACAACTTTCCGGTCTTTCTCCCAGCGCCTTTAAGGCATTCTGGAAGACCGAGCTCAAGTGGATAAACTCGGGCATGAGTGACCTGTCCGAGGTCTTCTGCCGCTGGCGAGAAGAGCCCCCAAAAAAGAGGCAGAGGACTGGGACAGGGGAACACCTGAAGGACCAGCTGCCTGTTCTCCAGCCTGTGACACTGGTCCACTTGCTGCTTCGCTGATGGATGGCTGGGACTGGTCCGTGGCAGTTCGATGAGGCACCGCTCCAGAGGACGATCCAGGTTCGAGGGTGCTGCTACAGGTTCTGTGAAAAGAAAAGAAAAGTAAAACATTACTACCAAAAAATAACAATTGTAAAAGCGCCAACTCCTGTGGAATTGAAAATTTCAGATTAGTGAATACAACACAATGGAATACAACACAAAAATACTTAGATTCTCTGAGCAAGGACAGACCTCAGGAAAGCCAGCAGCCTGTGGTACTTGTATTTCCCTATCCTTGCTGCAGCACCACTGGGAACTTGGATCTCCTGTCTCAGGTCCTTGTTGAAGTGATCCTTCATCGAACGCCAACGGGTTTTGACTTTGATCACTGTGAATAGGGAAAAAAAAATAGCTAAACAATGCACTTTAGGCCGGGATCAAACAACCGTTTGTGATGCGAGAAACTCGCAGGAGTTTCTCGCATCACACACGGTTGTGTGATCCCAGCCTTCAGGTTTACTGTCGCATCAGACCACACTGCAATACTTACAAAAAGCCTTTCTGACTCATGACGTGGCGTTGTCCCAGTCATCCATCAGCGCTTGGGCCACCTCATTCCACAGCCGCCGAATCACCACAGCGTCAGAGTGCTTCTGCTGCCAAGTGTCCCACAACAGAACTTGCTCCTGCACCAGGGTGATGAGGTCATTGTCTATAAAATCCTCCTCCCGTTGTGGGACCTAGAAATGAAACAAAGACATTAATGTTGGAAAGATAAAACACTTAAAACAAAAACAGCTAAAAAGAAAAAAAAGGCAAGAGTCCCAAAAGCAAGAATAAATAAAAACAGTCAAGAGTACCAACAACAGCCAAGAATAAATAAAAAACAGTCAAGAATACTTACACGCTGTCTTGCCACCGGACCTTGCGTCTAACTCTGCTGCTCCTGCTCATCTGCACTGGAAGGGTTCTGTAAAAATAAAAATAAATATTTTGCCACATGTGTAATAGTGACAGTGAATACTTACCAATCAGCAGCAAATGAACTCACTTCAGTCTCCTGTCCACTGTGGGAGCTCTGATCTTCAGTGGAGGACATGATGAAGAATGATACAAGAGAGACAGAAATGATTACAGACTACAGGGAGAAAAACAGACAGGCAAACATATAGCTTGTATACTTACATTTTGATAGAGTCTTCCAAACTTGATGCTGCAATGCTTGTCTCGCTTCCAGTGTCTTGGGAGTAATGGACTTCCACTGCCCACACCTTCTTTTATAAGGTTTGTTTGGGGGGTGGCTTAAAACAAGTTCCTAGACATGTTTACTCATAAGAATGCATGCGTACGCAAACGCAAGCGAACGTAAGTCCTTGCATACGCATGCGTTCCCATAGACTGTTATTTGATGCACTCCTTCCACAAGCATGAGTATGGCGGCGGAAATTTGCTGCCACAAAAATTCTAACATGGTGCGTCAGCCGCGCCCAGCCGCACACCACGAAATACGCATGCGTAAGCAAATGCAGGCTAACACATGCAAACGCATGCACCTACAACACATTCAGAAATCTACATGCCATTAACCCTCATACACTTTCAGACTCCCTACACTCATTATTGTCCCCAATCTCTTCTTTTTCATGTCCTGATCTGCCTGCACATCACTACGACACTCTTAGAAGCACCCTTGACCAAGTTGCTCTCCTCACCCTCAGAACCTCCAAACACAGAGTGAAACAGCCCTGGCTCACATCGCAGACCTGATTTCTCCAGCGATGCTTTAGGAGTGCTGAACGCTTATGGAGGAAAACACGCACAGCAGAAGACTTCACACACTTCAAATTTATGTTAAGAACCTATAACTCTGCCCTTCACCTCGCCAAAAAGACCTACTACACCACCCTGATCTCCTCACTATCCAACAACCCCAAGAAACTTTTTAACACCTTTCACTCCCTCCTCAGGCCAAAAGCACAAGACCCTATCACAGACATTTGGGCTGATGACCTGGCCTCCCACTTTATAGAGAAAATAGACAATATCCGTCAGGAAATCCGCTCCCAGACACCAAGTGCAATGACTCCCATCCCTCCCTGCATCTCCCCTGGCTCACTCTCCACATTCGATCCCATCACAGAAGAAGTCTCCAAGCTCCTCTCCTCTTCTCATCCGACTACATGCACCACTGACCCCATTCCCTCACACCTCCTCCAGTCTCTCTCTCCAGTCGTCACAACTTACCTAATTACAATCTTTAATTTCTCTCTCTCCTCTGGCATTTTCCCCTCCTCCTTCAAACACTCTATCATTACTCCATTACTAAAAAAAAACACCCTCGACCCATCCTGCACAAACAACTACAGACCGGTCTCCAATCTCCCCTTCATCTTGAAACTCTTGGACCGCCTGATCTACTCCCGCCTTACCCATTACCTCCCCACTCATTCCCTCCTAGACCCTTCACAGTCCAGTTTCCGCCCATTACATTCAACAGAAACTGCACTCATCAAGGTGACCAATGACCTTCTGACACCAAAATGTAACAGTGACCACTCTCTGCTCATTCTTCTCGACCTTTCTGCAGCTTTCGACACTGTTGATCACCCTCTCCTACTCTCTAGGCTCCAGTCACTAGGCATTAAGGCCACTGCTCTCTCCTGGTTCTCCTCCTACCTTTCTGAACGCTCCTTCAGTGTTCTGTTGTCTGGTTCCACTTCATCTTCTCTTCCTCTCACTGTTGGGGTACCTCAGGGCTCAGTCCTTGGCCTCCTTCTCTTCTCCCTCTACACAGCCCCAATTGGACAGACCATCAGCAGATTTGGCTTTCAGTACCATCTTCATGCTGATGACACACAACTATACACGTCATCCCCTGACCTTACCCCCACTGTACTACAGAACGCCACTGCCTGTCTGTCTGCAGTCTCCAACATCATGTCCGCTCTCTATCTGAAACTCAACCTCTCCAAAACTGAACTTCTTCTGCTCCCACCTTCTACTAACCTCCCTAAATCTGACATTTCCCTCTCCATGGGTGGCACCATAATAACACCCCGGCAGCAGGCACGCTGTCTGGGTGTTTTGTTTGACTCCGATCTCTCCTTCACATCCCATATACAATCTCTTGCCCGCTCGTGCCGCTTACACCTAAAGAACATCTCTAGAATCTGCCCTATTCTCACCATGGAGACAAAAAAAACCCTCACTGTCGCCCTGATCCACTCCCGCCTTGACTACTGCAATGTTCTATTAATTGGCCTCCCCCTTACTCGACTTTCCCCTCTCCAGTCTATCCTTAATGCAGCAGCCAGGGTTGTCCATCTGGCTAATCGTTACTCAGATGCATCCGCTCTTCGCCAGTCATTACACTGGCTGCCCATTCATCACAGGATACAATTCAAAGTACTTGTTCTCACCCACAAAGCTCTCCACAGTGCAGCACCCCCATACATCTCCTCCCTCATTTTGGTCTATCGGCCTAGCCAACCGCTGCGCTCTGCAAATGACTTTCGACTAACCCCTGCACTAATCCATACCTCCCACTCCCGGCTCCAAGATTTCTCCCGTGCTGCGCCAATCCTCTGGAATGTTCTACCTCAAGATATTAGGACCATCCACAATTTGCATAGTTTTAGGCGCTCAGTCAAAACAAATTTGTTCAGAGCGGCCTACCATATTAACTAATCAAACTAATCAAAGTCATTTTATGTTTGTGTGTGTGTGTAACCCATTCACTATCTCCATCTATCCCCCACCCCCTGAAGATGGCTGGACCATCATTGTAAATACATCATTGTAAATACACACCTGTTCTTTGTATCTCCCCCACCTCATTGTAGATTGTAAGCTCTCACGAGCAGGGTCGTCTAATTTTGCTTTATTATTGTATTGTTAACATTGTTACCTATGACTGTTGTGTTTGAAACTGTTAAACTGTAAAGCGCTGCGGAATATGTTGGCGCTATATAAATAAAGATTATTATTATTATGCACCTACGTCTACAATGTAAAAGATAGGAAATCAAGACGCATGCGGATGTATGCATCCAAATCGCTGCGGACACAACCGCAAATGTGAAACCAGCCTTAGTTGATGAAATCCGTCTTGTGGTTGTTGTTTAATCTTAATTTTCAGTTTTGAGTTAATGATATGCTTGTGCTCCAGGGAGGCCTGTGGGAGGTCTTCATGTGATGCTCTGCTTAGGTATTCATAATGCAGACTGCTGACAGGTCACTGATCCCTCACTGACCTGCCCCCTAGTTTACATAAAGAATATTATATATACATACTTTAAAAAAACACCTTTCTACAGGCAGGCGTCAGCCGTGGCACCTGTGCTGCAGCATAATCCCATGTGTACTGTGTTTATAATTAATGTGGTTGAGATCATCCTGATGTTGAAAAAAAAATCCATCTGAAAATGGCGCCCACCACACTTGCGCTGTAGCAGCTATTGGTGTATATTGTATGTATAGGTGATCCAACAGCTGCTATTGAGGTGCCATCTTGCTAGAGAAAAAAATAATTCCTCCTCCAAGATGGCGCTGCCTGCACAGTAGCAGCTATCGGCGATCGCAAATTGCGCAGTGCCGGCTGCACCATCTTGGAAGAGGAAATTTTTTTTCTCTAGCAAGATGGCGCTGCCGGTGCCTGTGCAGTAGCAGCTATCGGATCACCTCTATATACACCAATAGCTGCTACAGGGCTTGCGCGGCGGGCACCATTTTCAGATGGATTTTTTTTAATATCAGGATAACCTCAACCACATTAATTATAAACACAGTACACATGTAACTATTCTGCAGCACAGGTGCCATGGCTGACGCCTGCCTGCAGGTTTTTTTTTTTCAGTATGTTCATATAATATTCAATATGTAAACTGAGGGCAGGTCACTGAGGGATCAGTGACCTGTCAGAAGCCATACAGATGAATACCTAATCCGAGCACCACATGAAGACCCCCTATCCCCACAGGCTGCTCCGGAGCACGAGCATATCATTAACTCAAAACTGAAAATAAAGATTACACAACAACCACAAGACAGATTGCATCAACCAAGGTATTATTTTAATCCTCTGAAGTTTCCTAAAGACTGCTAAGCTGCATATAATATTTACTCCAAGTGTTGTGGACTTGAGTTTCTCTCTGCACCTGTTTGAATCACCGTTTGATAATATAGACTTTACCACTTATAAAACTGTGTCCTGTAGTTGTCTTGTTCCACGCAAAGAGTCTCCTGAGTTATCCCCTATAATTATTACACTGTGTCAGCAGTGGGGTCCTCCTGGGTCTCCTGCCATAGCGTTTAATTTCATTCAAATGTCGATGGATAGTATGGATGCACCATGAGCCTGCAGGACAGCTTTAATTTCTTTGGAACTTGATTGTAGCTGCTTGCTTATCTATTATCTGGACTATCCAGCGTTGCAACTTTTCATCAATTTTTCTTTACTGTCCACGTGCAAGGAGATTAATTACAGTGCCATGGGTTGTAAACTTCTTGATTTTATTGCGCACCGTGGACAAAGGGACATCAAGATCTGTGGAGATGGATTTATAACCTGAGATTATTGATATTGTTCAACAATTTCGGTTCTCAAGCCCTCACAGTTCTCTTCTCCTCTTTCTGTTCTCCATGCTTAGTGTGTCATACACAGACACAAACTGCAAAGATTGAGTCAACTTCTCCCCTATTTATCTGGTTTCAGGTGTGATTTTCATATTGTCCATAGTTTGAATTAGCAGGACATGCTTGAAACCAAGTTGTTTACCCACAGTTTTGGAAAGGTGCCAATAATTTTGTCTTGCTCATTTTGGGGTTTTGTGTGAAATTATGTCCAATTTGCCTTTCTTTCTCTGTTTTTTTTGTGTTGTTCCAATACACGCAAAGGAAATAAACATGTATTACAACACGATAATAAAACTTCAATTAATTTAGCAAAAACCACAAGCCCTCTCTCAGGAGAAAAGTAAAAAGGTTACAACTCTCAAAATATGGAGAGGCAAACTAATGTTTGTAAAAAAAAAATGTTTAGTGTGTAAAAGTAACAAAACAAGTCTGGAATCACTATAATTGTATTGACCTGGGGAATTAACTTAGTGCAAAAAAGTATATGAACAGCGCTCCAACCAGGTGTATTGGTATCAAAAAATAGTTTATTCCGCCATAAAACAGCAATGTTTCGACCAAAATCTGGTCTTTATCAAGCTTGATAGTACTTTTTTGCACTATTTGGAGGATCCAGGATGGTTCCCTGGACATGGAACGTGCGCCCCTTTGAGTGAGTGCTGTCAGCCCCTTTCTTTTTTCTACTACTGTGGAATTAACTTGTCGTATCAGTTGTACTGTATAATGAATGGTGTAGAAAAATAAAATCAGTTCTTAGATTGCTGTTTGTTGATTCTGCTTCCCAAAATTCAGAATATGGTTAGGGTCACGTTTGTCCTGTGCTCTATGCTGACCACTTACATTGGAGTTTCAGTCTTAATCTGCAAATAACAGAATTCAGATGAAACTCTGACAGATCCATTCACTATAATGAGTAATTTTGGCTCCATATGGACTTCAGTCCGGTGGTGTTCCATTGTTTTTTCCACGCACAAAAGGACATCATGCTTTTGTGCAATTTTAACATGACTACAAGAGCAGAGACCGGACACAGCCAAAAGTGTAAAGCCACGAATAGCCAATAACCAGCTAAATCAAGAGAACCAAATATCAAATTAAAATTTAAAGTTTATTAATAATAAAAATCAAAAGGTCACAAGACATAAATACAGATATACCCAGGTGGGGAACCAATGAAAAAACCTACCAGAGATAAAGTGCAAATGCATATGAACAGCCCCTAATCAAGCAAAAAATTACTACCGCTATAAAAAAGAGCAAATGCTCTACTTATTTAGTAACATAGATGTTGTAATCAAATAAATAGCTTGAACATAGGTACAGATAATTAATACTGTGATTGAGTGCCTAAGGCATCTTCATATAAATATACCCAAATGGAAGCTCCAGACTACATAAAGGTAAACAGGACTCAAATGCCATGTTAGGAATGGTATAGAAGCATATTACCTGAATTGTGGAGCTGTAGCAGTAAGCACAGCTAAGTAACAATAATACTGGTGGTCAAAAGGTTCCCCTGCGCCCCTACGCGCGTTTCGCCAGTAGCTTCTTCCTGGAACGCATCAAAATAGGGTGGTAAAATATTTTTAAATAAAGTGGGGGCCAATGAGGTTGCTGAGATCCGCTGCAGTTCTACAAGTGACGATAATCCTCCTTAAGACAAAGCGTCGCATGCAGTTATCATTCCTCTCCATATGGAATAAGACTTCCGGAAAGGTGCTCGCTGGACTGCATGCTGGAATGCATGTGCAGCGCCCCAGGGTCCTGGTCATTGCAGTAATGTCATTTCTCTCTAGGGGGAGTGATGTTAAGTTTGGAGGCAATAAAGGAGATCTCTTTATCAGGTACCACAAACATACAACACTGTAATAATTATAGGGGATAACTCAGGAGACTCTTTGTGTGGAACAAGACAACTACAGGACACAGTTTTATAAGTGGTAAAGTCTATATTATCACACAGGTGCAGAGAGAAACTCAAGTCCACAACACTTGGTGCAAATATCAAATGCAGCTCAGCAGTCTATAGGAAACTTCAGAGGAAAATGCAATCACGCAGAAAGTTTATGAAGCACAATTATTCTTGAGGATACTTGACACGAATAAGTCCTTGCTTAGTCCACAACACAGATAGATATGCTTATAAGGCAGTTCAAATAATATCTTAGCTCAACCAGGGAGGCCTGGTTAATAGTCTCAGGTTCTTGCAGAGCAGAAACAGCTTACATGTCCAGCAAATACAGATGGAAGCAAACACGAGCAGCAGATGAAGGAGGATTACTGGAACTGGTGTATGCACCAGTTATGCACCCCTGACCTTACCCCCGCTGTACTACAGAACGCCACTGACTGTCTGTCCGCAGTCTCTGACATCATGTCCGGTCTCTATCTGAAACTCAACCTCTCCAAAACTGAACTTCTTCTGCTCCCGCCTTCTACTAACCTCCCTAAATCTGACATTTCTCTCTCCGTGGGTGGCACCATAATAACACCCCGGCAGCAGGCACGCTGTCTGGGTGTTATGTTTGACTCTGATCTCTCCTTCACCTCCCACATACAATCTCTTGCTTGCTCGTGCCGCTTACACCTAAAGAACATCTCTAGAATCCGCCCTTTTCTCACCATGGAGACAACAAAAACTCTCACTGTCGCCCTAATCCACTCCCGTCTGGACTACTGTAACGCTCTATTAATTGGCCTCCCCCTCACGCGACTTTCCCCTCTCCAGTCTATCCTTAATGCGGCAGCCAGGGTTGTCCATCTGGCTAATCGTTACTTGGACGTGTCCGCTCTTCGCCAGTCATTACACTGGCTGCCCATTCATTACAGGATACAATTCATAGTACTTGTTCTCACCCACAAAGCTATCCACAGTGCGGCACCCCCTTACATCTCCTCCCTCATTTCTGTCTATCGGCCTAGCCGAGCACTGCGCTCTGCAAACGACTTTTGACTAACCTCTGCACTAATCCGTACCTCCCACTCCCGACTCCAAGACATCTCCCGTGCTGCGCCAATCCTCTGGAATGCTCTACCCCAAGATATTAGAACCATCCACAACTTGCATAGTTTTAGGCGCTCGCTCAAAACTCATTTGTTCAGAGCGGCCTATCATGTTCCCTAATCAAACTCATTTTATGTTTGTGTGTGTGTAGCCCATTCACTATCTCCATCTACCCCCCACTCCCTGAAGATGGCTGGACCATTATTGTAAATACATCATTGTAAATACACACCTGTACTTTGTATCTCCCCACCTCATTGTAGATTGTAAGCTCTCACGAGCAGGGTCGTCTTATTTTGTCTTATTTTGCTTTATTACTGTATTGTTAACATTGTTACCCATGACTGTTGTGTTTGAAACTGTTAAACTGTAAAGCGCTGCGGAATATGTTGGTGCTATATAAATAAAGATTATTATTATTATTATTATTATTATGCAGCAGCAGGAACTCAGAGCAGAGTAGCAGGATAACCCCACAGGTTCACAGGAGCAGGTATATAGCCAGGGAGTCACCAGAGGTCAGGAGCTGGATGCAAGGCAGAATACTCTAGCACAGACTGAAGGCTTGGGTGGAGTTTTATAGCAGAAAGACACAGTGCACATGAGACCAAAGACGCCATCTTGGAAAAGGGGAGTAATGCACAAAAAGCTAATAAAAAATGTTCAGAGTCCTGACATTACTCCCTCCTTAGAAGCGGCCTCAGGACGATCCTGGACCTGGTTTCTCAGGGAATCTCTGATGAAAACGAGAAATCTTCTGTTGGGCATTGATGTTTTCCACAGGTTCCCAAGAGTCTTCCTCAGGGGGATATCCCTGCCATCTTATCAGATATTGGAGCCGATTCCTGCGAATCCTGGAATCAACAATTTCCTCCACCACAAATTGTTCTTGCCCATCAATCACCACAGGCTGTGGAGGTGGCACAACACGTCCCTGGAGGAAGGTATTAGGAGATACAGGCTTTAGCAAAGATACATGAAAAACTGGGTGTACCTTCATAGTCCTAGGCAGCTTCAGCCGGCAGGCCACAGAACTCACAATACTGTTGATCTTGAAAGGGCCAATGAATTTCTGTCCAAGTTTTTGTGAAGGAACGTTTAACTTCAGATTTTTAGTTAATAACCACACAGGATCTCCTACCTTGAACATGGGTGCAGGTTTACGGAATCTATCAGCCGATCTCTTATAAGGTTCTTGAGCTGTGGTCAGGGTTTCCTTCAGAACCTCCAGATTTTGCCTCATCACAGTCAGCCTTTCCTCCACTGCCGGAATCGGAGAATTAATTGGAGACCTAGGTAAGATACACGGATGATAACCCAGATTGGCAAAGAAAGGTGTTAATTTAGTGGAGGCGCTCTGAGAATTGTTATATGAAAATTCGGCTAACGGCAGCAACTCCAACCAATCATCCTGGAGATGGCTGACATAGCATCTTAGATATTGTTCCAACGTCTGGTTGGTACGCTCAGTCTGACCATTTGTCTGGGGATGGTAAGTGGAAGAGAGACAGACATTAATATTGAGTGCAGAGCAAAACCCCTTCCAGAATCTTGAAGTGAACTGCACTCCAAGGTCAGAGATGATCTCATCCGGCACCCCATGCAACCGAAAGACATTCTGTATAACCAAGTTCACTGTATCTTTAGCTGAGGGGAGGCCGGTGCACGGAACAAAAAGAGCAGCTTTAGTCAGGCGATCAACTACCACCATGATTGTATTCATGCCCCCCGATGTAGGCTGCTCCACAATAAAGTCCATTGATATAGACCCCCAAGGGCGGGACGGAACAGGTAATGGTTGTAGAAGACCCGTAGGTGCCACATGAGGAGTCTTGTAACGAGCACATACCTCGCAAGAGAGAACATAGTCCTTGGTATCCTTCAGGCAAGTTGGCCACCAGAAGAATTGTCTCAGGAACTCTTGTGTCTTCTGTACCCCCCTGTGACCAGCCAACTTGGAGTCATGTACCAACTTGAGGATCTGCAGACGGACGACCTCAGGGACATAGATACGTCGATCTCTGAACCACATGCCACCCTTAAAGACAAGATTAATATCCACACGTGGGTTGGCCAGAAATACATCACCGTCATAGGCCTCCCTGCACTCCTTCCACAAGTCATGATCGTGGATGACTCCGATGAAATTGTCATCTGATAGAATAATCTTGGACAGGGCTCCAGGTACGGAATCCGCAGCATGGATGGCTGGGACTGGTCCGTGGCAGTTCGATGAGGCACCGCTCCAGAGGACGATCCAGGTTCGAGGGTGCTGCTACAGGTTCTGTGAAAAGAAAAGAAAAGTAAAACATTACTACCAAAAAATAACAATTGTAAAAGCGCCAACTCGTGTGGAATTGAAAATTTCAGATTAGTGAATACAACACAATGGAATACAACACAAAAATACTTACATTCTCTGAGCAAGGACAGACCTCAGGAAAGCTAGCAGCCGGTGGTACTTGTATTTCCCTATCCTTGCTGCAGCACCACTGGGAACTTGGATCTCCTGTCTCAGGTCCTTGTTGAAGTGATCCTTCATCGAACGCCAACGGGTTTTGACTTTGATCACTGTGAATAGGGAAAAAAAAATAGCTAAACAATGCACTTTAGGCCGGGATCAAACAACCGTTTGTGATGCGAGAAACTCGCAGGAGTTTCTCGCATCACACACGGTTGTGTGATCCCAGCCTTCAGGTTTACTGTCGCATCAGACCACACTGCAATACTTACAAAAAGCCTTTCTGACTCATGACGTGGCGTTGTCCCAGTCATCCATCAGCGCTTGGGCCACCTCATTCCACAGCCGCCGAATCACCACAGCGTCAGAGTGCTTCTGCTGCCAAGTGTCCCACAACAGAACTTGCTCCTGCACCAGGGTGATGAGGTCATTGTCTACAAAATCCTCCTCCCGTTGTGGGACCTAGAAATGAAACAAAGACATTAATGTTGGAAAGATAAAACACTTAAAACAAAAACAGCTAAAAAGAAAAAAAAGGCAAGAGTCCCAAAAACAAGAATAAATAAAAACAGTCAAGAGTACCAACAACAGCCAAGAATAAATAAAAAACAGTCAAGAATACTTACACGCTGTCTTGCCACCGGACCTTGCGTCTGACTCTGCTGCTCCTGCTCATCTGCACTGGAAGGGTTCTGTAAAAATAAAAATAAATATTTTACCACATGTGTAATAGTGACAGTGAATACTTACCAATCAGCAGCAAATGAACTCACTTCAGTCTCCTGTCCACTGTGTGAGCTCTGATCTTCAGTGGAGGACATGATGAGGAATGATACAAGAGAGACAGAAATGATTACAGACTACAGGGAGAAAAACAGACAGGCAAACATATAGCTTGTATACTTACATTTTGATAGAGTCTTCCAAACTTGATGCTGCAATGCTTGTCTCGCTTCCAGTGTCTTGGGAGTAATGGACTTCCACTGCCCACACCTTCTTTTATAAGGTTTGTTTGGGGGGTGGCTTAAAACAAGTTCCTAGACATGTTTACTCATAAGAATGCATGCGTACGCAAACGCAAGCGAACGTAAGTCCTTGCATACGCATGCGTTCCCATAGACTGTTATTTGATGCACTCCTTCCACAAGCATGAGTATGGCGGCGGAAATTTGCTGCCACAAAAATTCTAACATGGTGTGTCAGCCGCGCCCAGCCGCACACCACGAAATACGCATGCGTAAGCAAATGCAGGCTAACACATGCAAACGCATGCACCTACAACACATTCAGAAATCTACATGCCATTAACCCTCATACACTTTCAGACTCCCTGCACTCATTATTGTCCCCAATCTCTACTTTTTCATGTCCTGATCTGGCTGCACATCACTACGACACTCTTAGAAGCACCCTTGACCAAGTTGCTCTCCTCACCCTCAGAACCTCCAAACACAGAGTGAAACAGCCCTGGCTCACATCCCAGACCTGATTTCTCCAGCGATGCTCTAGGAGTGCTGAACGCTTATGGAGGAAAACACGCACACCAGAAGACTTCACACACTTCAAATTTATGTTAAGAACCTATAACTCTGCCCTTCACCTCGCCAAACAGACCTACTACACCACCCTGATCTCCTCACTATCCAACAACCCCAAGAAACTTTTTAACACCTTTCACTCCCTCCTCAGGCCAAAAGCACAAGACCCTATCACAGACATTTGGGCTGATGACCTGGCCTCCCACTTTATAGAGAAAATAGACAATATCCGTCAGGAAATCCGCTCCCAGACACCAAGTGCAATGACTCCCATCCCTCCCTGCATCTCCCCTGGCTCACTCTCCACATTCGATCCCATCACAGAAGAAGATGTCTCCAAGCTCCTCTCCTCTTCTCATCCGACTACATGCACCACTGACCCCATTCCCTCACACCTCCTCCAGTCTCTCTCTCCAGTCGTCACAACTTACCTAATTACAATCTTTAATCTCTCTCTCTCCTCTGGCATTTTCCCCTCCTCCTTCAAACACTCTATCATTACTCCATTACTAAAAAAAACACCCTCGACCCATCCTGCACAAACAACTACAGACCGGTCTCCAATCTCCCCTTCATCTTGAAACTCTTGGACCGCCTGATCTACTCCCGCCTTACCCATTACCTCTCCACTCATTCCCTCCTAGACCCTTCACAGTCCAGTTTCCGCCCATTACATTCAACAGAAACTGCACTCATCAAGGTGACCAATGACCTTCTGACACCAAAATGTAACAGTGACCACTCTCTGCTCATTCTTCTCGACCTTTCTGCAGCTTTCGACACTGTTGATCACCCTCTCCAACTCTCTAGGCTCCAGTCACTAGGCATTAAGGCCATTGCTCTCTCCCGGTTCTCCTCCTACCTTTCTGAACGCTCCTTCAGTGTTCTGTTCTCTGGTTCCACTTCATCTTCTCTTCCTCTCACTGTTGGGGTACCTCAGGGCTCAGTCCTTGGCCCCCTTCTCTTCTCCCTCTACACAGCCCCAATTGGACAGACCATCAGCAGATTTGGCTTTCAGTACCATCTTCATGCTGATGACACACAACTATACACGTCATCCCCTGACCTTACCCCCATTGTACTACAGAACGCCACTGACTGTCTGTCTGCAGTCTCCAACATCATGTCCGCTCTCTATCTGAAACTCAACCTCTCCAAAACTGAACTTCTTCTGCTCCCGCCTTCTACTAACCTCCCTAAATCTGACATTTCCCTCTCCGTGGGTGGCACCATAATAACACCCCGGCAGCAGGCACGCTGTCTGGGTGTTTTGTTTGACTCCGATCTCTCCTTCACATCCCATATACAATCTCTTGCCCGCTCGTGCCGCTTACACCTAAAGAACATCTCTAGAATCTGCCCTTTTCTCACCATGGAGACAACAAAAACCCTCACTGTCGCCCTGATCCACTCCCGCCTTGACTACTGCAATGCTCTATTAATTGGCCTCCCCCTTACTCGACTTTCCCCTCTCCAGTCTATCCTTAATGCAGCAGCCAGGGTTGTCCATCTGGCTAATCGTTACTCAGATGCATCCGCTCTTCGCCAGTCATTACACTGGCTGCCCATTCATCACAGGATACAATTCAAAGTACTTGTTCTCACCCACAAAGCTCTCCACAGTGCAGCACCCCCATACATCTCCTCCCTCATTTTGGTCTATCGGCCTAGCCGACCGCTGCGCTCTGCAAATGACTTTCGACTTTCCCCTGCACTAATCCATACCTCTCACTCCCGGCTCCAAGACTTCTCCCGTGCTGCGCCAATCCTCTGGAATGTTCTACCTCAAGATATTAGGACCATCCGCAATTTGCATAGTTTTAGGCGCTCAGTCAAAACACATTTGTTCAGAGCGGCCTACCATATTAACTAATCAAACTAATCAAAGTCATTTTATGTTTGTGTGTGTGTAACCTATTCACTATCTCCATCTATCCCCCACCCCCTGAAGATGGCTGGACCATCATTGTAAATACATCATTGTAAATACACACCTGTTCTTTGTATCTCCCCCACCTCATTGTAGATTGTAAGCTCTCACGAGCAGGGTCGTCTAACTTTGCTTTATTATTGTATTGTTAACATTGTTACCTATGACTGTTGTGTTTGAAACTGTTAAACTGTAAAGTGCTGCGGAATATGTTGGCGCTATATAAATAAAGATTATTATTATTATGCACCTACGTCTACAATGTAAAAGATAGGAAATCAAGACGCATGCGGATGTATGCGTCCAAATTGCTGCGGACACAACCGCAAATGTGAAACCAGCCTTAGTTGATAAAATCCGTCTTGTGGTTGTTGTTTAATCTTAATTTTCAGTTTTGAGTTAATGATATGCTTGTGCTCCAGGGAGGCCTGTGGGAGGTCTTCATGTGATGCTCTGCTTAGGTATTCATAATGCAGACTGCTGACAGGTCACTGATCCCTCACTGACCTGCCCCCTAGTTTACATAAAGAATATTATATATACATACTTTAAAAAAACACCTTTCTACAGGCAGGCGTCAGCCGTGGCACCTGCGCTGCAGCATAATCCCATGTGTACTGTGTTTATAATTAATGTGGTTGAGATCATCCTGATGTTGAAAAAAAAATCCATCTGAAAATGGCGCCCACCACACTTGCGCTGTAGCAGCTATTGGTGTATATTGTATGTATAGGTGATCCAACAGCTGCTATTGAGGCGCCATCTTGCTAGAGAAAAAAATAATTCCTCCTCCAAGATGGCGCTGCCTGCACAGTAGCAGCCATCGGCGATCGCAAATTGCGCAGGTGCCGGCTGCACCATCTTGGAAGAGGAAATTTTTTTTCTCTAGCAAGATGGCGCTGCCGGTGCCTGTGCAGTAGCAGCTATCGGATCACCTCTATATACACCAATAGCTGCTACAGGGCTTGCGCGGCGGGCACCATTTTCAGATGGATTTTTTTTAATATCAGGATAACCTCAACCACATTAATTATAAACACAGTACACATGTAACTATTCTGCAGCACAGGTGCCATGGCTGACGCCTGCCTGCAGGTTTTTTTTTTTTCAGTATGTTCATATAATATTCAATATGTAAACTGAGGGCAGGTCACTGAGGGATCAGTGACCTGTCAGAAGCCATACAGATGAATACCTAATCCGAGCACCACATGAAGACCCCCTATCCCCACAGGCTGCTCCGGAGCACGAGCATATCATTAACTCAAAACTGAAAATAAAGATTACACAACAACCACAAGACAGATTGCATCAACCAAGGTATTATTTTAATCCTCTGAAGTTTCCTATAGACTGCTAAGCTGCATTTAATATTTACTCCAAGTGTTGTGGACTTGAGTTTCTCTCTGCACCTGTTTGAATCACCGTTTGATAATATAGACTTTACCACTTATAAAACTGTGTCCTGTAGTTGTCTTGTTCCACGCAAAGAGTCTCCTGAGTTATCCCCTATAATTATTACACTGTGTCAGCAGTGGGGTCCTCCTGGGTCTCCTGCCATAGCGTTTAATTTCATTCAAATGTCGATGGATAGTATGGATGCACCATGAGCCTGCAGGACAGCTTTAATTTCTTTGGAACTTGATTGTAGCTGCTTGCTTATCTATTATCTGGACTATCCAGCGTTGCAACTTTTCATCAATTTTTCTTTACTGTCCACGTGCAAGGAGATTAATTACAGTGCCATGGGTTGTAAACTTCTTGATTGTATTGCGCACCGTGGACAAAGGGACATCAAGATCTGTGGAGATGGATTTATAACCTGAGATTATTGATATTGTTCAACAATTTCGGTTCTCAAGCCCTCACAGTTCTCTTCTCCTCTTTCTGTTCTCCATGCTTAGTGTGTCATACACAGACACAAACTGCAAAGATTGAGTCAACTTCTCCCCTATTTATCTGGTTTCAGGTGTGATTTTCATATTGTCCATAGTTTGAATTAGCAGGACATGCTTGAAACCAAGTTGTTTACCCACAGTTTTGGAAAGGTGCCAATAATTTTGTCCTGCTCATTTTGGGGTTTTGTGTGAAATTATGTCCAATTTGCCTTTCTTTCTCTGTTTTTTTTTTGTGTTGTTCCAATACACGCAAAGGAAATAAACATGTATTACAAAACGATAATAAAACTTCAATTAATTTAGCAAAAACCACAAGCCCTCTCTCAGGAGAAAAGTAAAAAGGTTACAACTCTCAAAATATGGAGAGGCAAACTAATGTTTGTAAAAAAAAAATGTTTAGTGTGTAAAAGTAACAAAACAAGTCTGGAATCACTATAATTGTATTGACCTGGGGAATTAACTTAGTGCAAAAAAGTATATGAACAGCGCTCCAACCAGGTGTATTGGTATCAAAAAATAGTTTATTCCGCCATAAAACAGCAACGTTTCGACCAAAATCTGGTCTTTATCAAGCTTGATAGTACTTTTTTGCACTATTTGGAGGATCCAGGATGGTTCCCTGGACATGGAACGTGCGCCCCTTTGAGTGAGTGCTGTCAGCCCCTTTCTTTTTTCTACTACTGTGGAATTAACTTGTCGTATCAGTTGTACTGTATAATGAATGGTGTAGAAAAATAAAATCAGTTCTTAGATTGCTGTTTGTTGATTCTGCTTCCCAAAATTCAGAATATGGTTAGGGTCACGTTTGTCCTGTGCTCTATGCTGACCACTTACATTGGAGTTTCAGTCTTAATCTGCAAATAACAGAATTCAGATGAAACTCTGACAGATCCATTCACTATAATGAGTAATTTTGGCTCCATATGGACTTCAGTCCGGTGGTGTTCCATTGTTTTTTCCACGCACAAAAGGACATCATGCTTTTGTGCAATTTTAACATGACTACAAGAGCAGAGACCGGACACAGCCAAAAGTGTAAAGCCACGAATAGCCAATAACCAGCTAAATCAAGAGAACCAAATATCAAATTAAAATTTAAAGTTTATTAATAATAAAAATCAAAAGGTCACAAGACATAAATACAGATATACCCAGGTGGGGAACCAATGAAAAAACCTACCAGAGATAAAGTGCAAATGCATATGAACAGCCCCTAATCAAGCAAAAAATTACTACCGCTATAAAAAAGAGCAAATGCTCTACTTATTTAGTAACATAGATGTTGTAATCAAATAAATAGCTTGAACATAGGTACAGATAATTAATACTGTGATTGAGTGCCTAAGGCATCTTCATATAAATATACCCAAATGGAAGCTCCAGACTACATAAAGGTAAACAGGACTCAAATGCCATGTTAGGAATGGTATAGAAGCATATTACCTGAATTGTGGAGCTGTAGCAGTAAGCACAGCTAAGTAACAATAATACTGGTGGTCAAAAGGTTCCCCTGCGCCCCTACGCGCGTTTCGCCAGTAGCTTCTTCCTGGAACGCGTCAAAATAGGGTGGTAAAATATTTTTAAATAAAGTGGGGGCCAATGAGGTTGCTGAGATCCGCTGCAGTTCTACAAGTGACGATAATCCTCCTTAAGACAAAGCGGCGCATGCAGTTATCATTCCTCTCCATATGGAATAAGACTTCCGGAAAGGTGCTCGCTGGACTGCATGCTGGAATGCATGTGCAGCGCCCCAGGGTCCTGGTCGTTGCAGTAATGTCATTTCTCTCTAGGGGGAGTGATGTTAAGTTTGGAGGCAATAAAGGAGATCTCTTTATCAGGTACCACAAACATACAACACTGTAATAATTATAGGGGATAACTCAGGAGACTCTTTGTGTGGAACAAGACAACTACAGGACACAGTTTTATAAGTGGTAAAGTCTATATTATCACACAGGTGCAGAAAGAAACTCAAGTCCACAACACTTGGTGCAAATATCAAATGCAGCTCAGCAGTCTATAGGAAACTTCAGAGGAAAATGCAATCACGCAGAAAGTCTATGAAGCACAATTATTCTTGAGGATACTTGACACGAATAAGTCCTTGCTTAGTCCACAACACAGATAGATATGCTTATAAGGCAGTTCAAATAATATCTTAGCTCAACCAGGGAGGCCTGGTTAATAGTCTCAGGTTCTTGCAGAGCAGAAACAGCTTACATGTCCAGGAAATACAGATGGAAGCAAACACGAGCAGCAGATGAAGGAGGATTACTGGAACTGGTGTATGCACCAGATATGCACCCCTGACCTTACCCCCGCTGTACTACAGAACGCCACTGACTGTCTGTCCGCAGTCTCTGACATCATGTCCGGTCTCTATCTGAAACTCAACCTCTCCAAAACTGAACTTCTTCTGCTCCCGCCTTCTACTAACCTCCCTAAATCTGACATTTCTCTCTCCGTGGGTGGCACCATAATAACACCCCGGCAGCAGGCACGCTGTCTGGGTGTTATGTTTGACTCTGATCTCTCCTTCACCTCCCACATACAATCTCTTGCCTGCTCGTGCCGCTTACACCTGAAGAACATCTCTAGAATCCGCCCTTTTCTCACCATGGAGACAACAAAAACTCTCACTGTCGCCCTAATCCACTCCCGTCTGGACTACTGTAACACTCTATTAATTGGCCTCCCCCTCACGCGACTTTCCCCTCTCCAGTCTATCCTTAATGCGGCAGCCAGGGTTGTCCATCTGGCTAATCGTTACTCGGACGTGTCCGCTGTTCGCCAGTCATTACACTGGCTGCCCATTCATTACAGGATACAATTCAAAGTACTTGTTCTCACCCACAAAGCTATCCACAGTGCGGCACCCCCTTACATCTCCTCCCTCATTTCTGTCTATCGGCCTAGCCGACCACTGCGCTCTGCAAATGACTTTCGAATAACCTCTGCACTAATCCGTACCTCCCACTCCCGACTCCAAAACTTCTCCCGTGCTGCGCCAATCCTCTGGAATGCTCTACCCCAAGATATTAGAACCATCCACAACTTGCATAGTTTTAGGCGCTCGCTCAAAACTCATTTGTTCAGAGCGGCCTATCACGTTCCCTAATCAAACTCATTTTATGTTTGTGTGTGTGTAGCCCATTCACTATCTCCATCTACCCCCCACTCCCTGAAGATGGCTCGACCATCATTGTAAATACATCATTGTAAATACACACCTGTACTTTGTATCTCCCCACCTCATTGTAGATTGTAAGCTCTCACGAGCAGGGTCGTCTTATTTTGTCTTATTTTGCTTTATTACTGTATTGTTAACATTGTTACCCATGACTGTTGTGTTTGAAACTGTTAAACTGTAAAGCGCTGCGGAATATGTTGGCGCTATATAAATAAAGATTATTATTATTATTATTATTATTATTATGCAGCAGGAACTCAGAGCAGAGTAGCAGGATAACCCCACAGGTTCACAGGAGCAGGTATATAGCCAGGGAGTCACCAGAGGTCAGGAGCAGGATGCAAGGCAGAATACTCTAGCACAGACTGAAGGCTGGGGTGGAGTTTTATAGCAGAAAGACACAGTGCACATGAGACCAAAGACGCCATCTTGGAAAAGGGGAGTAATGCATAAAAAGGTAATAAAAAATGTTCAGAGTCCTGACATTACTCCCTCTGTTATGACCCCAATGGCGAGGGTCTCAGAGGAACAAGTAAGTCTGCGAAGTACAAAAATCCAGCTCATAGGGCAGTGGTAACTGGGTTGACCATATATCTACTCCTAACGCTAACACTAGAAGTAGCCGGGGAACATGCCTACGTTGGTCGCTAGATGTCTCGCACCAGCCGGAGGACTAACTACCCCTAGAAGAGGAAAACAAAGACCTCTCTTGCCTCCAGATAATAGACCCCAAAAGTTGGATACAAGCCCCCCACAAATAATAACGGTGAGGTAAGAGGAAATGACAAACACAGAGATGAACTAGGTTTAGCAAAGAGAGGCCCACTTACTAATAGCAGAATGTAGTAAGATAACTTATATGGTCAACAAAAACCCTATCAAAATTCCACACTGGAAATTCAAGAACCCCCGAACCGTCTAACGGCCCGGGGGGAGAACTCCAGCCTCCCTAGAGCTTCCAGCAAGGTTAGGATACAGATTATGTACAAGCTGGACAAAAATGCAAACAAAAACAAATAGCAAAAAGCAAGAAAGCAGACTTAGCTTAATCTAGCAGGAACCAGGATCAGTAGACAAGAGCACAACAGATTAGCTCTGATTACAACGTTGCCAGGCATTGAACTGAAGGTCCAGGGAGCTTATATAGCAACACCCTGAACTAACGGCCCAGGTGAGCATACAAGGGATGACTGACATACCCAGAGTCAAATCACTAGTAACCACTAGAGGGAGCCAAAAAGCAAATTCACAACAGTATCCCCCCCTTAGTGAGGGGTCACCGAACCCTCACCAAGACCACCAGGGCGATCAGGATGAGCGGCGTGAAAGGCACGAACCAAATCGGCCGCATGCACATCAGAGGCGACCACCCAGGAATTATCCTCCTGACCATAGCCCTTCCACTTGACCAGGTACTGAAGCCTCCGCCTGGAGAGACGAGAATCTAAGATCTTCTCCACCACGTACTCCAACTCGCCCTCAACCAACACCGGAGCAGGAGGCTCCGCAGAAGGGACCACAGGCACAACGTACCGCCGCAACAAGGACCTATGAAATACGTTGTGAATGGCAAATGACACCGGAAGATCCAGGCGAAAGGATACAGGATTAAGGATTTCCAATATCTTGTAAGGACCAATGAAGCGAGGCTTAAATTTGGGAGAGGAGACCTTCATAGGAACAAATCGAGAAGACAGCCATACCAAATCCCCAACGCGAAGTCGGGGACCCACACCGCGGCGGCGGTTGGCAAAACGCTGAGCCTTCTCCTGTGACAACTTCAAGTTGTCCACCACATGACTCCAGATCCGCTGCAACCTATCCACCACAGAATCCACCCCAGGACAGTCAGAAGGCTCCACATGTCCCGAGGAAAAACGAGGATGGAAACCAGAGTTGCAGAAAAATGGCGAAACCAAGGTGGCGGAACTAGCCCGATTATTAAGGGCAAATTCAGCCAACGGCAAGAAGGTCACCCAATCATCCTGATCAGAAGAGACAAAACACCTCAAATAAGCCTCCAGAGTCTGATTAGTTCGCTCCGTTTGTCCGTTAGTCTGGGGATGAAAAGCGGACGAAAACGACAAATCAATGCCCATCCTACCACAAAAGGATCGCCAGAACCTGGAAACAAACTGGGATCCTCTGTCCGACAAAATATTCTCAGGAATGCCGTGCAAACGAACCACGTTCTGGAAGAACACAGGAACCAGATCAGAAGAGGAGGGCAGCTTAGGTAAAGGAACCAAATGGACCATCTTGGAGAAACGATCACATATCACCCAGATGACAGACATGCCCTGAGACACCGGAAGATCAGAAATGAAATCCATAGAGATGTGTGTCCAAGGTCTCTTCGGGACAGGCAAGGGCAAGAGCAACCCGCTGGCACGAGAACAGCAAGGCTTAGCTCGAGCACAAGTTCCATAGGACTGCACAAATGACCGCACATCCCTTGACAAGGAAGGCCACCAAAAGGACCTGGCCACCAGATCTCTGGTGCCAAAAATTCCCGGGTGCCCTGCCAACACTGAGGAATGAACCTCGGAAATGACTCTGCTGGTCCATTTAGCAGGCACAAACAATCTGTCAGATGGACAAGAGTCAGGCCTACCAGCCTGAAATCTCTGCAACACACGCCGCAGATCAGGAGAAATAGCTGACAAGATAACTCCTTCCTTAAGAATACCCACAGGTTCAGCGACTCCAGGAGCATCAGGCACAAAGCTCCTAGACAGAGCATCGGCCTTCACATTCTTAGAACCAGGTAAATACGAGACCACAAAGTCAAAACGGGAGAAAAACAATGACCAGCGGGCCTGTCTAGGATTCAGGCGTTTAGCAGACTCGAGATACATCAAATTTTTGTGATCAGTCAAGACCACCACACGATGCTTAGCACCCTCGAGCCAATGACGCCACTCCTCAAATGCCCACTTCATGGCCAACAACTCCCGATTGCCCACATCATAATTTCGCTCTGCCGGCGAAAACTTCCTGGAGAAAAAGGCACAAGGTCTCATAGTAGAGCAACCAGGGCCTCTCTGCGACAAAACGGCCCCTGCCCCAATCTCCGAAGCATCCACCTCCACCTGAAAGGGAAGTGAGGTTTCAGGTTGGCACAAAACAGGCGCCGAAGTAAACCGGCGTTTCAACTCCTGGAAAGCCTCCACGGCAGCAGGAGCCCAGTTAGCTACATCAGAGCCTTTCTTGGTCATATCCGTCAATGGTTTAACAACGCTAGAAAAATTTGCGATAAAACGACGGTAGAAGTTAGCAAAACCCAAGAACTTCTGAAGACTCTTAACTGACGAGGGTTGAGTCCAATCATGAATAGCTCGGACCTTGACTGGGTCCATCTCCACAGCAGAAGGGGAAAAAATGAACCCCAAAAAGGGAACCCTCTGTACACCAAAGAGACACTTTGAGCCTTTAACAAACAAAGAATTTTCACGCAAAATCTTAAAAACCATCCTGACCTGCTCCACATGCGAGTCCCAATCATCAGAAAAAAACAGAATATCATCCAGATAAACAATCAAAAATTTATCCAGATACTTCCGGAAAATGTCATGCATGAAGGACTGAAAAACTGAGGGTGCATTAGAGAGCCCAAATGGCATCACCAAGTACTCAAAATGACCTTCGGGCGTATTGAATGCGGTTTTCCATTCATCGCCTTGCTTAATGCGCACAAGGTTGTACGCACCACGAAGGTCTATCTTGGTGAACCACTTGGCACCTTTAATCCGGGCAAACAAGTCTGACAACAGCGGCAAAGGATACTGAAATTTGACAGTGATCTTGTTTAAAAGCCGATAGTCAA
This sequence comes from Ranitomeya variabilis, assembly GCF_051348905.1. Taxonomy (NCBI): domain Eukaryota; kingdom Metazoa; phylum Chordata; class Amphibia; order Anura; family Dendrobatidae; genus Ranitomeya; species Ranitomeya variabilis. Next base: position 165,511,611 of record NC_135234.1, read on the forward strand.
TACAAGGCCTCAAAGATCCGTCCTTTTTGGCCACAAAAAAGAATCCCGCACCAAGAGGGGAAGAAGAAGGACGGATATGCCCCTTCTCAAGAGACTCCTTGATATATGAACGCATCGCGGTATGTTCAGGTACCGACAAATTAAACAGTCTCCCCTTAGGAAACTTACTGCCAGGAATCAAATCTATTGCACAGTCACATTCCCTATGAGGAGGCAGTGCACTGGACTTAGACTCGCTGAAGACATCCTGATAATCAGACAAATACGCCGGAACTTCCGAAGGCGTAGAAGAAGCAATAGACAAGGGCAGGGAATCTCCATGAATTCCATGGCAGCCCCAACTTGACACCGACATTGCCTTCCAGTCCAAGACTGGATTATGGGTCTGTAACCATGGCAAACCCAAAACAACCAAATCATGCATCTTATGCAGAACAAGAAAACGTATCACCTCCCGATGTTCGGGAGTCATGCACATGGTAACCTGTGTCCAAAACTGCGGTTTATTTTTTGCCAAAGGCGTAGCATCACTACCCCTAAGAGGGATAGGATTTTCTAATGGCTCCAGAACAAAACCGCAGCGCTTGGCAAATGACAGATCCATCAGACTCAGGGCAGCACCTGAGTCTACAAACGCCATGACAGGATACGATGACAGTGAGCAAATCAAAGTTACAGATAGAATAAATTTAGGTTGCAAATTACCAATGGCGACAGGACTAACAACCCTAGTAAGACGTTTAGAGCATGCTGAGATAACATGTGTAGAATCACCACAGTAGTAACACAAGCCATTCTGGCGTCTATGAATTTTCCGCTCATTTCTAGTCAGGATTCTATCACATTGCATTAAATCAGGTGCCTGTTCAGACAACACCATGAGGGAATTTGCGGTTTTGCGCTCTCGCAACCGCCGGTCGATTTGAATTGCCAGGGCCATGGAATCATTCAGACCTGTGGGAATGGGAAAACCCACCATCACATTCTTAATGGCTTCAGAAAGGCCATTTCTGAAATTTGCAGCCAATGCACACTCGTTCCACTGGGTCAGCACGGACCATTTCCGAAATCTTTGGCAATACACTTCAGCCTCGTCCTGGCCCTGAGACATAGCCAGCAAGGCTTTTTCTGCCTGAATCTCAAGATTGGGTTCCTCATAAAGCAAACCGAGCGCCAGAAAAAACGCATCAATATCAGCCAATGCCGGATCTCCTGGCGCCAGCGAGAAGGCCCAATCCTGGGGGTCGCCCCGTAAAAAAGAAATAACAATTTTCACTTGCTGAGCGGAGTCTCCAGATGAACAGGGTCTCAGGGACAAAAACAATTTACAATTATTCCTGAAATTTCTAAATTTAAATCGGTCTCCGGAAAATGGTTCAGGAATCGGTATCTTAGGTTCTGACATAGGATTTCTGATAACATAATCTTGTATGCCCTGCACACGAGCAGTAAGCTGGTCCACACCTGTAATCAAGGTCTGGACATTCATGTCTGCAGCAAACACAAGCCACTCAGAGGTAAAGGGGAAAAGAAAAAAAAATGAGAAAAAGAAAAAAAAAAAACTCAGAATTTTCTTTCTTATAATCCCGCTTCTGCAATGCATTTAACATTTAATACTGGCCTGGCAAACTGTTATGACCCCAATGGCGAGGGTCTCAGAGGAACAAGTAAGTCTGCGAAGTACAAAAATCCAGCTCATAGGGCAGTGGTAACTGGGTTGACCATATATCTACTCCTAACGCCAACACTAGAAGTAGCCGGGGAACATGCCTACGTTGGTCGCTAGATGTCTCGCGCCAGCCGGAGGACTAACTACCCCTAGAAGAGGAAAACAAAGACCTCTCTTGCCTCCAGATAATAGACCCCAAAAGTTGGATACAAGCCCCCCACAAATAATAACGGTGAGGTAAGAGGAAATGACAAACACAGAGATGAACTAGGTTTAGCAAAGAGAGGCCCACTTACTAATAGCAGAATGTAGTAAGATAACTTATATGGTCAACAAAAACCCTATCAAAATTCCACACTGGAAATTCAAGAACCCCCGAACCGTCTAACGGCCCGGGGGGAGAACTCCAGCCTCCCTAGAGCTTCCAGCAAGGTTAGGATACAGATTATGTACAAGCTGGACAAAAATGCAAACAAAAACAAATAGCAAAAAGCAAGAAAGCAGACTTAGCTTAATCTAGCAGGAACCAGGATCAGTAGACAAGAGCACAACAGATTAGCTCTGATTACAACGTTGCCAGGCATTGAACTGAAGGTCCAGGGAGCTTATATAGCAACACCCCGAACTAACGGCCCAGGTGAGCATACAAGGGATGACTGACATACCCAGAGTCAAATCACTAGTAACCACTAGAGGGAGCCAAAAAGCAAATTCACAACATCCCTCCTTAGAAGCGGCCTCAGGACGATCCTGGACCTGGTTTCTCAGGGAATCTCTGATGAAAACGAGAAATCTTCTGTTGGGCATTGATGTTTTCCCACAGGTTCCCAAGAGTCTTCCTCAGGGGGATATCCCTGCCATCTTATCAGATATTGGAGCCGATTCCTGCGAATCCTGGAATCAACAATTTCCTCTACCACAAATTGTTCTTGCCCATCAATCACCACAGGCTGTGGAGGTGGCACAACACGTCCCTGGAAGGTATTAGGAGATACAGGCTTTAGCAAAGATACATGAAAAACTGGGTGTACCTTCATAGTCCAAGGCAGCTTCAGCCGGCAGGCGACAGAGCTCACAATACTGTTGATCTTGAAAGGGCCAATGAATTTCTGTCCAAGTTTTTGTGAAGGAACGTTTAACTTCAGATTCTTAGTTAATAACCACACAGGATCTCCTACCTTGAACATGGGTGCAGGTTTACGGAATCTATCAGCCGATCTCTTATAACGTTCTTGAGCTGTGGTCAGGGTTTCCTTCAGAACCTCCAGATTTTGCCTCATCACAGTCAGCCTTTCCTCCACTGCCGGAATCGGAGAATTAATTGGAGACCTAGGTAAGATACACAGATGATAACCCAGATTGGCAAAGAAAGGTGTTAATTTAGTGGAGGCGCTCTGAGAATTGTTATATGAAAATTCGGCTAACGGCAGCAACTCTGTTGTGAATTCCGTTCTTGAACTCCCTCCTGTGGTCATGAATGATACTTTGGCGAGTTCTGTCCATGGACTCCCTCTGGTGGCTGTGAGTGGAACTGCTGGTTCTGAGGTTGCTTCCTCAGCTGCCCTCGTTTGCGGCTGGGTTGGCTTCTCTATTTAACTCCACTCAGATCGTTACTCCATGCCAGCTGTCAATGTATTAGCACTGGTTCAGATCTCTCTCTCGGATCTTTCTGATGACCTGTCTACTCCAGCAGAAGCTAAGTCCCTGCTAGTTCATTTGTTGTTCATTGTGTACTGAATATATTTCATAGTACTTGCTAAGTTCTAGTCCAGCTTGCTAACATGATATTGCCTTGCTAGCTGGAAGCTCTGGGTTGCAGAGTGGCACCTCCGCACCGTGAGTCGGTGCGGGGGTCTTTTTGCACACTCTGCGTGGCTTTTTGTAGTTTTTTGTGCTGACCGCATAGATCCCTTTTCTATCCTCAGTCTATCTAGTAAGTCTGGCCTCCTTTGCTGAAACCTGTTTCATCCCTGTGTTTGTGACTTTCCTCTTAACTCACAGTTACTATATGTGGGGGGCTGCCTTTACCTTTGGGGAATTTTCACTGAGGCAAGGTAAGGCTTATTTTTCTATCTTTAGGGGTAGTTAGCTCTTAGGCTGTGAAGAGGCGTCTAGGGAGAGTTAGGTACGCTCCACAGCTATTTCTAGTGTGTGTGTTATAGGATTAGGATTTGCGGTCAGCAGAGTTCCCACTTCCCAGAGCTCGTCCTGTCTTCTAGTTTAACCATCAGGTTATTCCAGGTGCACCTAACCACCAGGTCCATAACAGTACAGCTGGCCCGCAAAGTGTTAATGCATCTCAATAGAGGGATAAGAGAAGTTCTGAGACCATTTTTTTTTCTCTGCAGTGTGTTTTGTCTTTCTTTTCCCCTTAACCCCTGGGTGGTTCAGGACTCAGGTGTAGATATGGACATTCAAGGTCTGTCCTCTTGTGTTGATCACCTCACTGCGAGGGTACAAAGCATTCAAGATTATGTAGTTCAGAATCCTACAGTCATGGCCAAAAGTATTGACACCCCTGCAATTCTGTCAGATAATACTCAGTTTCTTCCTGAAAATGATTGCAAACACAAATTCTTTGGTATTATTATCTTCATTTAATTTGTCTTAAATGAAAAAACACAAAAAAGAATGAAGCAAAAAGCAAAACATTGATCATTTCACACAAAACTCCAAAAATGGGCCAGACAAAAGTATTGGCACCCTCAGCCTAATACTTGGTTGCACAACCTTTAGCCAAAATAACTGCGACCAACCGCTTCCGGTAACCATCAATGAGTTTCTTACAATGCTCTGCTGGAATTTTAGACCATACTTCTTTGGCAAACTGCTCCAGGTCCCTGATATTTGAAGGGTGCCTTCTCCAAACTGCCATTTTTAGATCTCTCCACAGGTGTTCTATGGGATTCAGGTCTGGACTCTTTGCTGGCCACCTTAGAAGTCTCCAGTGCTTTCTCTCAAACTATTTTCTAGTGATTTTGAAGTGTGTTTTGGGTCATTGTCCTGCTGGAAGACCCATGACCTCTGAGGGAGACCCAGCTTTCTCACACTGGGCCCTACATTATGCTGCAAAATTTGTTGGTAGTCTTCAGACTTCATAATGCCACGCACACGGTCAAGCAGTCCAGTGCCAGAGGCAGCAAAGCAACCCCAAAACATCAGGGAACCTCCGCCATGTTTGACTGTAGGGACCGTGTTCTTTTCTTTGAATGCCTCTTTTTTTCTCCTGTAAACTCTAAGTTGATGCCTTTGCCCAAAAAGCTCTACTTTTGTCTCATCTGACCAGAGAACATTCTTCCAAAACATTTTAGGCTTTTTCAGGTACGTTTTGGCAGAACTCCAGCATGGCTTTATTATGTCTCGGGGTAAGAAGTGGGGTCTTCCTGAGTCTCCTACCATACAGTCCCTTTTCATTCAGATGCCGACGGATAGTAAGGGCTGACACTGTTGTACCCTCGGACTGCAGGGCAGCTTGAACTTGTTTGGATGTTAGCCGAGGTTCTTTATCCAACATCCGGTACAATCTTGCATTGAAATCTCTTGTCAATTTTTCTTTTCCGTCCACATCTAGGGAGGATAGCCACAGTGCCATGGGCTTTAAACTTCTTGATGACACTGCGCACGGTAGACACAGGAACATTCAGGTCTTTGGAGATGGACTTGTAGCCTTGAGGTTGTTCATGCTTCCTCACAATTTGGTTTATCAAGTCCTCAGACAGTTCTTTGGTCTTCTTTCTTTTCTCCATGCTCAATGTGGTACACCAACTGAAAACAAAACCTACCCCTAAAATCATCAATCTTTATTAATAATTCCGTAAAATACCAAATATATACACTTTATAGATATCTTTGGTATTTTACGGAATTATTAATAAAGATTGATGATTTTAGGGGTAGGTTTTGTTTTCAGTTGGTCTAGTCATATACTCCCCGTTGATATTTGGGTTGTTGGTTGTGATATCAATGTGGTACACACAAGGACACAGGACAGAGGTTGAGTCAACATTAATCCATGTCAACTGGCTGCAGGTGTGATTTAGTTATTGCCAACACCTGTTAGGTGCCACAGGTAAGTTACAGGTGCTGTTAATTACACAAATTAGAGAAGCATCACATGATTTTTTGAACAGTGCCAATACTTTTGTCCACCCCCTTTTTTATGTTTGGTGTGGAATTATATCCAATTTGGCTTTAGAACAATTCTTTTTGTGTTTTTTCATTTAAGAAAAATTAAATGAAGATAATAATACCAAAGAATTTGTGTATGCAATCATTTTCAGGAAGAAACTGAGTATTATCTGACAGAATTGCAGGGGTGTGAATACTTTTGGCCATGACTGTATGTTAGAGCCTAGAATTCCAATTCCTGATTTGTTTTTTGGAGATAGATCTACATTTCTAAATTTCAAAAATAATTGTAAACTGTTTCTTGCTTTGAAACCCTGCTCCTCTGGTGACCCCATTCAGCAAGTAAAAATCATTATTTCTTTGTTACGTGGCGACCCACAAGACTGGGCATTCTCCCTTGCGCCAGGAGATCCAGCATTGCTTAATGTAGATGCGTTTTTTCTGGCGCTTGGATTGCTTTATGACGAACCTAACTCTGTGGATCAGGCAGAGAAAATCTTGCTAGCTTTGTGTCAAGGTCAGGATGAAGCGGAGGTATATTGCCAGAAGTTTAGAAAGTGGTCTGTGCTTACTCAATGGAATGAGTGTGCCCTTGCAGCAATTTTCAGAAAAGGTCTTTCTGAAGCCCTTAAGGATGTTATGGTGGGGTTTCCCACGCTTGCTGGTCTGAATGAATCAATGTCCTTGGCCATTCAGATCGATCGGCGCTTGCGTGAACGCAAGGTTGTGCGCCATTTGGCTGTGTCCTCTGAGCAGAGGCCTGAGCCTATGCAATGTGATAGGACTTTGACCAGAGCTGAACGGCAAGAACACAGACGTCAGAATGGGCTGTGTTTTTACTGTGGTGACCCCACTCATGCTATCTCTGATTGTCCTAAGCGCACTAAGCGGTTCGCTAGGTCCGTCACCATTGGTACTGTACAGCCTAAATTTCTTTTGTCCGTTACTCTGATTTGCTCTTTGTCGTCCTACTCTGTTATGGCATTTGTGGACTCAGGCGCTGCCCTGAATTTGATGGACTTAGAGTTTGCCAGGCGCTGTGGTTTTTTCTTGGAGCCCTTGCAGTATCCTATTCCATTAAGGGGAATTGATGCTATGCCTTTGGCCAAGAATAAGCCTCAGTACTGGACTCAGTTGACCATGTGCATGGCTCCTGCACATCAGGAAGATGTTCGCTTTTTGGTGTTGCATAATTTGCATGATGTGGTCGTGTTGGGTTTGCCATGGCTACAGGTCCATAATCCAGTATTGGATTGGAAATCAATGTCTGTGTCCAGTTGGGGTTGTCAAGGGGTACATGGTGACGTTCCGTTGTTGTCAATTTCTCCTTCTACTCCTTCTGAAGTCCCTGAGTTTTTGTCGGATTACCGAGATGTATTCGATGAGCCCAAATCCAGTGCCCTACCTCCTCATAGGGATTGTGATTGTGCTATTAATTTGATCCCTGGTAGTAAATTTCCTAAGGGACGACTTTTCAATTTATCTATGCCGGAACACGTCGCTATGCGGAGTTATATAAAGGAGTCCTTGGAGAAAGGGCATATTCACCTGTCGTCGTCACCGTTGGGAGCAGGGTTCTTTTTTGTGGCCAAGAAGGATGGTTCTCTGAAACCTTGTATAGATTACCGCCTTCTCAATAAAATCACGGTCAAATTTCAGTACCCTTTGCCTCTACTGTCTGATTTGTTTGCTCGGATTAAGGGGGCTAGTTGGTTCACCAAGATAGATCTTCGAGGGGCGTATAATCTGGTGCGTATTAAACAGGGCGATGAATGGAAACAGCATTTAATACGCCCGAGGGCCATTTTGAGTACCTGGTGATGCCATTCGGGCTTTCTAATGCTCCATCTGTGTTTCAGTCCTTTATGCATGACATCTTCCGAAAGTATTTGGATAGATTCATTATTGTATATTTGGATGATATTTTGGTCTTTTCGGATGATTGGGAGTCTCATGTGAAGCAGGTCAGAATGGTGTTCCAGGTTCTTCGTGCTAATTCTTTGTTTGTGAAGGGGTCTAAATGTCTCTTCGGAGTGCAGAAGGTTTCCTTTTTGGGTTTCATTTTTTTCCCCTTCTACTATCGAGATGGGTCCTGTTAAAGTTCAGGCCATTTATGATTGGACTCAGCCTACATCTGTGAAGAGCCTTCAGAAATTCTTGGGCTTTGCTAATTTTTACCGTCGCTTCATTGCTAATTTTTCTAGTGTTGTTAAACCGTTGACTGATTTGACCAAGAAAGGTGCTGATGTGGTGAATTGGTCCTCTGCGGCCGTTGAGGCTTTTCGGGAGTTGAAACGCCGTTTCTCTTCGGCCCCCGTGTTGTGTCAGCCAGATGTTTCGCTCCCTTTTCAGGTCGAGGTTGATGCTTCTGAGATTGGAGCAGGGGCTGTTTTGTCTCAAAGATCTTCTGATGGCTCTGTGATGAAGCCATGTGCTTTCTTTTCTAGAAAGTTTTCACCTGCTGAGCGTAATTATGATGTTGGCAATCGGGAGTTGTTGGCTATGAAGTGGGCGTTCGAGGAGTTGGCGACATTGGCTTGAGGGAGCCAAGCATCGCGTAGTGGTCTTAACAGATCACAAAAATCTGACTTATCTCGAGTCTGCTAAGCGGTTGAATCCTAGACAGGCTCGATGGTCGCTGTTTTTCTCCCGTTTCAATTTTGTGGTTTCATACCTTCCGGGTTCTAAGACTGTGAAGGCCGATGCCCTTTCAAGGAGTTTTGTGCCTGATTCCCCAGGAGTTCCTGAGCCGGCTGGTATTCTCCAAGAGGGGGTAATTCTGTCTGCCATCTCACCTGATTTGCGGCGGGCGCTGCAGGAGTTTCAGGCTGATAGACCTGACCGTTGTCCAGCGGAAAAACTGTTTGTCCCTGATAGATGGACTAGTAGAGTTATCTCTGAGGTTCATTGTTCGGTGTTGGCTGGTCATCCTGGGATTTTTGGTACCAGAGATTTGGTGGCTAGGTCCTTTTGGTGGCCTTCCTTGTCACGGGATGTGCGTTCTTTTGTGCAGTCTTGTGGGACTTGTGCTCCGGCCAAGCCCTGCTGTTCTCGTGCCAGTGGGTTACTTTTGCCCTTGCCAGTCCCGAAAAGGCCTTGGACGCATGTTTCCATGGATTTTATTTCAGATCTCCCTGTCTCTCAAAGGATGTCGGTCATCTGGGTGGTTTGTGATCGCTTCTCTAAGATGGTCCATTTGGTACCCTTGCCTAAATTACCTTCCTCCTCTGATTTGGTTCCACTATTTTTCCAGCATGTGGTTCGTTTGCATGGCTGTTGTGAATTTGGTTTCTGGGCTCCCCCGGTGGTCACTTGTGGTACTGAACTTGTGTGCTTCATCGCCTCTGTTCACCTGTTTCCATCAGGATGTGGGAGTTGTCTATTTAGCCTTGCTCCTCAGTCATTTCTATGCCGGCCAACAATGTTACCAGAAGCCTTTCTGTTGCATGTTCCTGCTCCTAGACTACTATCAGCTAAGTTGGACTTGTAGTCCTAAGTTTGTTTTGCATTTTTGTTCCAGTTCTCTGTGTTTGAATATTTCTGAGGCTGGAAGCTCTTGTGAGCTGAAATTGCCACTCTGGTGTCATGAGTTGATATTAGAGTCTTAAAGTAATTTCAGGATGGTGTTTTGAAAGGGTTTTCAGCTGACTGTGTAGTTCCCTTTTCTGTCTTCCTACTATCTAGTAAGCGGACCTCAATTTGCTAAACCTATCTTCATACTTCGTATGTCAATTTCCTCTAAAATCACCGACATTATATGTGGGGGCTACTGTCTGCCTTTTGGGGAAAATTTCTCTAGAGGTAAGCCAGGTCTGTATTTTCCTCTGCTAGGGTCAGTCAGTTCTCCGGCTGGCGCTGGGCGTCTAGGGATAAAACGTAGGCACGCTACCCGGCCACTGTTAGTTGTGCGGTTGGTTTAGCTCACAGTCAGCTCGAGTTCCCATCTTCCAAGAGCTAGTCCTTTTGTATGCTTTACTACGGTCTCTTGCCATTGAGAACCATGACAGTTTGGCCGGCCAAGGGTTAAAATAATTGGCAGAAGAAAGGAGAGAAAAGAAGTCTGCAGAGAAGTTTTTTTTTTTTTTTTTTTTTTCCTGAGTTTGCTCATTAGTTGATTCACTAGCATCTCTGCTTACTGCAGCCTTCGTCTCTCTCTCCTTCTAATCCTTGAATGGTTCTGATTTCACCTGATGAAAATGGATCCTCAGAGTTTAGCTACAGGTTTGAATAATCTCGCTATGAAGGTTCAAAGTTTACAGGATTTTGTAATTCATGCTCCTATATCTGAACCTAGAGTACCTTTGCCTGAATTTTTCTCCGGGGATAGATCTCGCTTCCAGAATTTCAAACATAATTGTAAATTATTTTTGTCTCTGAGATCTCGCTCCGCAGGAGATCCTGCACAGCAGGTCAGGATTGTAATTTCCTTGCTCCGGGGCGACCCTCAGGATTGGGCATTTGCTTTGGCACCAGGGGATCCTGCGTTGCTCAATGTGGATGCGTGTTTCCTGGCTTTGGGGTTGCTTTATGAGGAACCTCATTTAGAGATTCAGGCTGAAAAAGCCTTGATGGCCCTGTCTCAAGGGCAAGATGAGGCTGAAATATACTGCCAAAAATTTCGTAAGTGATCTGTGCTTACTCAGTGGAATGAGTGCGCCCTGGCGGCGAATTTCAGAGAGGGTCTCTCTGATGCCATTAAAAATGTTATGGTGGGGTTCCCTGTGCCTGCAGGTCTGAATGAGTCCATGACAATGGCTATTCAGATTGATCGGCGTTTGCGGGAGCGCAAACCTGTGCACCATTTGGTGGTGTCTACTGAGAAGGCGCCAGAGATTATGCAATGTGATAGAATTCTGTCCAGAAGCGAACGACAGAATTTTAGGCGAAAAAATGGGTTATGCTTCTATTGTGGCGATTCAACTCATGTTATATCAGCATGCTCTAAACGTACTAAGAAGGTTGATAAGTATGTTTCAATTGGTACTTTACAGTCCAAGTTTATTCTATCTGTGACCCTGATTTGCTCTTTATCGTCTATTACCGCGGACGCCTATGTCGACTCTGGCGCCGCTTTGAGTCTTATGGATTGGTCCTTTGCCAAACGCTGTGGGTTTAATTTAGAGCCTCTGGAAGTTCCTATACCTCTGAAGGGTATTGACTCCACGCCATTGGCTAGTAATAAACCACAATACTGGACACAAGTAACTATGCGTATTAATCCGGATCACCAGGAGATTATTCGCTTCCTTGTGTTGTATAATCTACATGATGTGTTGGTGCTTGGATTGCCATGGCTGCAATCTCATAACCCAGTCCTCGACTGGAAAGCAATGTCTGTGTTAAGCTGGGGATGTCAGGGGACTCATGGGGACGTACCTTTGGTTTCCATTTCGTCATCTATTCCCTCTGAGATTCCGGAATTTTTATCTGATTATCGTGACGTTTTTGAGGAGCCTAAACTTGGTTCACTACCTCCGCACAGAGATTGCGATTGTACAATAGATCTGATTCCGGGCAGTAAGTTTCCAAATGGTCGTTTATTTAATCTATCTGTGCCTGAACATGCTGCTATGCGGGAATATATTAAGGAGTCCTTGGAAAAGGGACATATTCGTCCTTCGTCATCTCCCTTAGGAGCCGTTTTTTTCTTTGTATCTAAAAAAGATGGCTCTTTGAGGCCGTGTATTGATTATCGGCTTTTCAATAAAATCACGGTTAAATATCAGTATCCTTTGCCACTGCTTACTGATTTGTTTGCTCGAATAAAGGGGGCCAAGTGGTTCTCTAAGATTGATCTTCGTGGGGCGTATAATTTAGTGCGAATTAAGCAGGGGGATGAGTGGAAAACCGCATTTAATACGCCTGAGGGCCATTTTGAGTATTTAGTAATGCCTTTTGGTCTTTCAAATGCCCCTTCAGTCTTTCAGTCTTTTATGCATGACATTTTCCGTGAATATTTGGATAAATTTATGATTGTGTATCTGGATGATATTTTGATTTTTTCGGACGACTGGGACTCTCATGTCCAACAGGTCAGGAGGGTTTTTCAGGTTTTGCGCTCTAACTCCTTGTGTGTAAAGGGTTCTAAGTGCGTTTTTGGGGTTCAAAAGATTTCGTTTTTGGGGTACATTTTTTCCCCCTCTTCCATTGAGATGGATCCTGTCAAGGTTCAGGCTATTTGTGATTGGACGCAACCCTCTTCTCTTAAGAGCCTTCAGAAGTTTTTGGGCTTTGCTAATTTTTATCGTCGATTTATAACTGGTTTTTCTGATGTTGCTAAACCGTTGACTGATTTGACTAAGAAGGGTGCTGATGTTGCTGATTGGTCCCCTGCTGCTGTGGAGGCCTTTCGGGAGCTTAAGCGCCGCTTTTCTTCCGCCCCTGTATTGCGTCAGCCTGATGTTACTCTTCCTTTTCAGGTTGAGGTCGACGCTTCAGAAATCGGAGCTGGGGCGGTTTTGTCGCAGAAAAGTTCCGACTGCTCCGTGATGAGACCTTGCGCGTTCTTTTCTCGTAAATTTTCGCCCGCTGAGCGAAATTATGATATTGGTAATCGGGAGCTCTTGGCTATGAAGTGGGCTTTTGAGGAGTGGCGTCATTGGCTTGAGGGGGCTAGACATCAGGTGGTGGTATTGACCGACCACAAGAATTTGATTTATCTTGAGTCTGCCAGGCGCCTGAATCCTAGACAGGGGCGCTGGTCGTTATTTTTCTCTCGGTTTAATTTTGTGGTTTCTTACCTACCGGGTTCTAAAAATGTGAAGGCGGATGCCCTTTCTAGGAGTTTTGAGCCTGATTCCCCTGGTAATTCTGAACCTACAGGTATCCTTAAGGATGGAGTGATATTATCTGCTGTTTCCCCAGACTTGCGACGGGTCTTGCAGGAGTTTCAGGCGGATAGACCTGATCGTTGCCCGCCTGGTAGAATGTTTGTTCCTGATGATTGGACCAGTAGAGTCATCTCGGAGGTCCATTCTTCTGCGTTAGCTGGTCATCCTGGAATCTTTGGTACCAGGGATTTGGTGGCTAGGTCCTTCTGGTGGCCTTCCCTGTCGCGAGATGTGCGAGGTTTTGTGCAGTCTTGTGATGTTTGTGCTCGGGCCAAGCCTTGTTGTTCTCGGGCTAGTGGATTGTTGTTATCTTTGCCTATTCCGAAGAGGCCTTGGACTCACATCTCCATGGATTTTATTTCTGATCTCCCTGTTTCTCAGAAGATGTCTGTCATCTGGGTGGTGTGTGACCGTTTCTCTAAGATGGTCCATTTGGTCCCCTTGCCTAAATTGCCTTCCTCATCCGAGCTGGTTCCTCTGTTTTTTCAAAATGTGGTTCGCTTGCATGGTATTCCGGATAATATCGTGTCTGACAGGGGAACCCAATTCGTGTCTAGATTTTGGCGAGCGTTCTGTGCTAGGATGGGCATTGATTTGTCTTTTTCGTCTGCTTTCCATCCTCAGACTAATGGCCAGACCGAGCGAACTAATCAGACCTTGGAGACTTATTTGAGGTGTTTTGTGTCTGCGGATCAGGATGATTGGGTTGCCTTTTTGCCCTTGGCGGAGTTTGCCCTCAATAATCGGGCTAGTTCTGCCACCTTGGTTTCTCCTTTCTTCTGTAATTCGGGGTTTCATCCTCGTTTCTCTTCCGGTCAGGTGGAGTCTTCGGATTGTCCTGGAGTGGATGCTGTGGTGGAGAGGTTGCATCAGATTTGGGGGCATGTGGTGGACAATTTGAAGTTGTCCCAGGAGAAGACTCAGCATTTTGCCAACCGCCGTCGTCGTGTTGGTCCTCGTCTTTGTGTTGGGGACTTGGTGTGGTTGTCTTCTCGTTTTGTCCCTATGAAGGTTTCTTCTCCTAAGTTTAAGCCTCGGTTCATCGGCCCGTACAAGATATTGGAGATTCTTAACCCTGTGTCCTTTCGTTTGGACCTCCCTGCATCTTTTTCTATTCATAATGTCTTCCATCGGTCATTGTTGCGCAGGTATGAGGTACCGGTTGTGCCTTCCGTTGAGCCTCCTGCTCCGGTGTTGGTTGAGGGTGAGTTGGAGTACGTTGTCGAGAAGATCTTGGACTCCCGTGTTTCCAGACGGAGACTTCAGTATCTGGTCAAGTGGAAGGGCTACGGTCAGGAGGATAATTCTTGGGTGACAGCCTCTGATGTTCATGCCTCCGATTTGGTCCGTGCCTTTCATAGGGCTCATCCTGATCGCCCTGGTGGTTCTGGTGAGGGTTCGGTGCCCCCTCCTTGAGGGGGGGGTACTGTTGTGAATTTGGTTTCTGGGCTCCCCCGGTGGTCACTTGTGGTACTGAACTTGTGTGCTTCATCGCCTCTGTTCACCTGTTTCCATCAGGATGTGGGAGTTGTTTATTTAGCCTTGCTCCTCAGTCATTTCTATGCTGGCCAACAATGTTACCAGAAGCCTTTCTGTTGCATGTTCCTGCTCCTAGACTACTATCAGCTAAGTTGGACTTGTAGTCCTAAGTTTGTTTTGCATTTTTGTTCCAGTTCTCTGTGATTGAATATTCTGAGGCTGGAAGCTCTTGTGAGCTGAAATTGCCACTCTGGTGTCATGAGTTGATATTAGAGTCTTAAAGTAATTCCAGGATGGTGTTTTGAAAGGGTTTTCAGCTGACTGTGAAGTTCCCTTTTCTGTCTTCCTACTATCTAGTAAGCGGACCTCAATTTGCTAAACCTATCTTCATACTTCGTATGTCAATTTCCTCTGAAATCACCGACAATATATGTGGGGGCTACTGTCTGCCTTTTGGGGAAAATTTTCTCTAGAGGTAAGCCAGGTCTATATTTTCCTCTGCTAGGGTCAGTCAGTTCTCCGGCTGGCGCTGGGCGTCTAGGGATAAAATGTAGGCACGCTACCCGGCCACTGTTATTTGTGCGGTAGGTTTAGCTCACAGTCAGCTCGAGTTCCCATCTTCCAAGAGCTAGTCCTTTTTGTATGCTTTCTATGTTCTCTTGCCATTGAGAACCATGACAGTAAGGTTTCTCCTTGTGGAGAGTGACAAGGAGAAACCTTACCCCTTAGTCCAGAGCCTCTCACCTAGCCAAATCAGTTCTCGTGCTTCGCACTGACGAGGGCCAACAGCCTGAAACACCGTGTCTGCGAATTGAGATACTGATTTGGCTTTTATCCTAAGTCATATTGCAATACTCGTTAAAGCAGTGTTTCTCAACTCCGATCCTCAACAGCCACCAACAGGTCATGTTTTCAGGATTTCCTTAGTATTGCACAGGTGATAATTTCATTACCTGCTCAAGCATTAATTCCATCACCTGGGCAATACTAAGGAAATGAAAACCACAAAAAGAGGAAAAATCCTCCAATATTCAAGAAAACAAACCAAAAACAGGCAGAGATGCTTACTTGTCTAAATGGGCCTCAATACAATTGCACTGACAGGGTGCAGCGGACCCAAGTAAAATGGCAGTTTTACTTGGGTCTGCTGCACCGTCAGTGCAATTGTATTGAGGCCCATTTAGACAGGTAAGCATCTCTGCCTGGTTTTGGCGTGTTTTCTTCAATACTAAGGAAATCCTGAAAACATGACCTGTTGGTGGGTCTTGAGGATAGGAGTTGAGAAACACTGCATTAAAGGGTTGATTGTGACTTGTAGGATCGCTACTTCCAACAGGCAAATTGCATACAGAGGGGTTGTTGTTTTTAAAATAAGCCAGGAGGCAGACTCCCAGGGAGATCTCTGTCACACCCAAAGATCTTATCAAATTATTTACATATCAAGAAAAACATGGATATCTCTGGAATAAGACATCAAGATATCATTTTATTCTGCTCCTGTGACCTACATACACAGACATTTAGGAGGGTCGATCCTACTGAGATGTCCTATTCTTATTAGTGATGAGCGAGCATGCTCGGGTGCTGAGCGAGTGACTCCAGGTTGCTCAAATACTATGTTCGAGTCCCCGCACCTGCACCCCGCACGGCTGTTCATCAGCTGCAACACATGTAGGGATTCTCTAACAAACTTTCCGTCCCTGTATGTATTGTGGCTGTCATACAGCCGTGCGGTAACTCAGACATAGTATCCAAGCACACAGAAGTCACTAATTCTTCTGCATTTTCTGGCAGATCAGTCGCCCATTCAAGCCTATTGGGATTTCTCAAGAACAGATGGAAAGGAGACTTTGCCGCTGCTGCAGTTTGTAACAGATCCTTACAGAATAGTCACACGGTCAGTATTCGGTCAGTATTTTACCTCAGAGTCTGTAAGCCAGAACCAGGAGTGGGTGATACATACAGAACTGGTGACGGGTTTCTATTATACTTTCCCTCTGATTGTGGCATGCAAATATTGGTGTAAAATACTAGATAGTGTGAACGTGGTCTTAGTGTAAAAAACGGCTGTCTAACATCAGGCGGACCAGGCCACAGAACCAGATGTAGTCACCACCGGATGTGTGGATGTTGCTTCCTCTCTGCTCCTTTGTTTCCCCCCCATGAATAACTGCTAATTACAGGGCAGCAGCCTGGCGGCCAGTAGCCATTTTAGAACCATAGGCAACTTCCTAGTCCTGCCCCCAGTATCACCAGCGCGGCTTTGACGCGCCGCTTCTCCCTCACTTTAGTCCAGCCTATGAGTGGCGCAGCGACCATTGACAGCAGGGATACCCTCCCACATGCTGTACACACCACAACCTAACCTGCTGCCTACGGCTGCTTTTCATTGGTATTTGTGGTGATTGACAGCAGGTTAAGCCAATAGAAATTAATGACGTCATAACCACGCCTTAAAGTAGAAAAAAAGCAGCAGGGTCCTAATTAGAGGGAAAAAAACGAAGAAGTTGCTTGAGTCCCGGGGACCTCAGCGGGAGAGAAGGAGGGGAGATGACGTAAGTCAACAATGGTCACGTGTCCCTAACGCCGGCACGCTAGTGGTTGCGTGAGGCGGGGCGAGGCGTGGCCTTTGGCAAGAGGAGAAAGTGGGCGGGGCGAGAGAAGAGCGGCGGTGGCGGCGGCGGGCAGCGAGTGTGCGTGCGCGCTGCTGAGCGAGAGAAGTGCGTGTGTGCTGCGGGCTGACACAAGTTTGTGCCATTAATTGCGGGGACTCCGCTCGTGTGTACGGCCAGTGTGGCTGGACGCACCATGTAAAACTACACAGAAAGCACAGTGTAAACAAGACATGACTGACGAGGTCTCTCCAGCATGAGGCGCCCCGCCAGCACTGGGGGATGTGGCGGTAGTCGGGGGGAGTGCGCCCCACAATAAGGCGGTGTGTTTACACACCCGCGGCGGTGACACGCACGGTGTGTGCTCTCCGCTGGTCGCCGTGTGACTGCCAGTGACGCTGCGTTTCCATGAAATCGTGCGGAGTGTCGCTCTCCGCCGCAGCTGTGCTCTCTGCTGCTGCTGCTGCCTCCCTCGGTGATGAGGAAAAGAAAATGGCGGCGGGAAAAGCGAGTGAGAGCGAGGAGGACTTCCCTAACCTGACAGCGGACGAGCGAGAAGCCCTGGCCGGGCTCGACAGGTTGGCGGCCTTGTTGTGTGCTTGTCCCCGCTCCCCTGGCCCGCGCTCCCCGGCGCCTGTCACAAGTTTCTGGCTGTTGATTGTTATTTCTGTTGTTTCCCCCCGCAGCCGACTCTACGGATTTCTCAGGCTTCACGAAGATGGCGCCAGAACGAAGGCCTTGCTGTCTAAGGTAAGCTGACAGCGGGCGGGCTGTGCTCCCGTGCCGGCCTTTGTCGCTCGGCAGCGCAGACAATGTGTCCCCGTCCGCGGCGTGTCGGGGTGCGGGCACCGGCTGGGGTGGGGGCTGGGCACGCGTCTCTCCGGCCGACGCTGGCGCTATTCTTATTATTGCACTCCAAGTAGTTTGCGGCTTTTCGCCCTGTTGTACATCCCCCACCCCCCTCTGTCATTTAGTTTTTAAGTAATGGCTGCTCCTCCCGGCCCAAGATGGCGGGACAGGGAAGAGAGGGGAGGGGAGAGAAAAGAGAGAAAGGAGTCACCAACAATCTAGTGTAGACTGTGGCTGTACGATGTGCACAGCGCTGTGTACAGGGGGCTGTGTCATGGCTGCAGAATGGGGGGCGACATCTGCCATCCTCTCCATCAACCTGTAGCTGCCCGGGAACAAAGCCTGGGCTCCTGCTGGAAAGTCCTGTGCGAGTTTGACACAGGGTAGATGTGAGGCCTGTCCTCCACCAGGGCAGCTGTCATGGCTGTGGGGTTACACTGGCATGGGGCGGCTATAGGGACTGGCTGAGTGTCAGGGCAGTGCCCGCAGTCCTGGGTTATAGGGCTCACAGCCTTGCTCAGCATCGGATAGGGTATTAATGCTTTCTATAGGGACTTCTTTAAAATGTACATTAAGGGTTAAATCACCCAGAGCACCAAGTGCCCACTGTGTGGCTTTTAGATCTGTAGTTTAGGGCAGAAGTACAGAAGATGTCCCTCCAGGGGACGCCTGCCAGTCAGCCGCTGTCCGTGCTGCCGTGGGATTGTGCTGTGGGTATAGTGTGTGATCCCAGCGGTCCTGGTGACTGGACCCAATATGATGTGTGCTGGACAGATTTAATGCTGATCATGAAAGGGAAAAAAATGTCGCTATATGTTCAGTAATGGATTCAGGTTGTAACTGGTCCTGTCGTAATGAAGGTTAGAGCACCGCCTGTCTGTCAGTGCCTTACAGCCCGAGCGCGGCAGGAGCGTGCATGCACTACTGCACTTATCAGTCATACTCGTAGCTGTGGTCTCCTGGTGACGCGGGGTCCCAACTTTCTGGCAGGAATAATGCTAACTTCTAGCTTACCACTGTGTGACTACTTCTCAGCTGTGTTCGCATGCTGCATATTTGGATTTTACTCAGATCTTCCACCGCATTCTAAATGTTACCGGCAAAGTGTGCTTTAATGAAACCCCATCCATATGTTGTGGTTTTTTTTTTTTTTTTTTTTTTTTATGGAATCGATTGTTGTGGGTTTTTTTTTTGTTTGTTTTTTTTTTTTATTTACATCGTGCCCATTTCTGGAGTGTATTGTACCCAATCATTGGATAAAGACTCTAAAGTTACAGGTTAAATTGCTGGCCTGCAATTGTTGTTTTTTTTATGTACTTTGGCAACAAAAATGTAGGAATACATGTGGGAAATGTTCCTGAATTGCATGGACTTGGTTTAAAAATCCGCACATGACTGCTGCACCAATTACACAACATTAGTATTTGGGTGTTTACGCGTCCTACGGTTGTCTTGTTTCCACTTATCTTCGTGCAACTGTGTTTTAGTCAGATATTGAATTTTTAGCAATCTGAAGCACATTGGTTTTCCACCTAGAGCTAGTCTAGTAATGGACATGGGGTATTTAAGTCATCAGGAGCCCTGTGGCCTGTCCATACATAATGGTCTGAACTGCGATCATATTTCACGGACATCTGAATGAGGATTTACAATGTGATTCTTTGGCCTTCACCTGAATGCATGGTGTCTAATAACATACTCTGAAAGTCTGAGGATTTGTATAACTTTCACAACATTTATAAATCTCTCCCTTTCAAGAACTGTGTATTAATAAACCTACAGGACTCAATTGGATCTTTCCCTGAGTACCGTATATAAACAGCCATAAATGACCTCTGTGCTATGCTATCTGCGCTGGGAGTGCAGTCTGAGTGGATTTTGCAGGACAATCTGATGGCTTTTGCATCTATGGTAAGGGATTCTGTTCTGGCATCCTGTAGTATAAGGAGCGTCACATAACACAACCCCTCCAGCATCCCCAAATGCAGTGGGGTATGTGAAATAGTCTGCAGGCTGGGTGCGCATTGGCATAGGTTTATGCACAGAATTCCTATAAAATTGCAATTGTGATAGCTACAGCTTTATCTACCATAGAGAAAATGTTGCTGCTGTACAGCCCAGCCTCGCTCAGTTGCCGTATGTGCCATTCATTGTGCCATTCATTGTGCCATCACATTGCACTATAAGCCTTCATTACACCCTCCTTCAGTTTACAATTGTAAAGGCTGCAATCAAAAATTCAAAACGGAGAAGTTGCGACACTGTGGATTTTATACTGGAAAGAGGCACTATAGACAAAAGTATTTAAGGCTACGTTCACATTAGCGTTGTGCGGCGCAGCGTCGGCAACGCAACGCACAACGCATGCAAAGCTCATGCACAACGCAGCGTTTTGTGACGCATGCGTTCATTTTTTGCATGATTTTTGGCGCAGAAAAAACTGCATCATGCAGCGTCCTCTGCGCCCTGACAGTTGCGCCAAAATGACGCATGCGTCACAAACCCAAGACAACGCATGTCCATGCGCCCCCCATGTTAAATATACGGGTGCATGACGCATGCGTCGCCGCGGCTGCGCCCGATGCTGCGCCGCACAACGCTAATGTGAACGTAGCCAAAGATAGAACGAAAGTTATGAGCCAGGTCCTCTTATCCAACAAGAATTCCTGGCCTCACAAATTCTCTTCTGGATGGACAAATATTCCCACACACTCGAAAATCTTGTAGAAAGTCTTTTCAAGGATGGCAGTTGTTATAGCTTCAATGTGGTGACCAGCTCCAAATTACTGCCTATGAGTTTAGAATGGGAGGTCTTAAAAGCTCTTGTGGGTGTAATGTGTGTATGTCCCAATACTACTGTCCATATAGTCTATACAGCTGCTTCTATAAGGTATAAGTGGCACCAATATATGGGAATTTGCAGTGATTGTGCAGCCACTATTCTGCTATTGGGGTGCAAGACCTGAGACTGATTAATAAAATATTTATGAAATATTTCTGGTGGGAAAACTACATTAGTTTGGTTGTTTGTGTAAATGCGGTACTTTTACTGTGTAGTTCATTGTTAGAAAGTACAGAATGCATTAAGTTGTTCAGGAGTCCTTAAAAACCCTGCAATTCCTCTGTTTTGCAGCATTCACTTTGCAGTAAAATTTAATAGTAACTTCTACAAATCAGTGAATATATATACCGTATCTATCTATATACAGTATATCAAGAATAACAATGAGATTGTTTCAGTTGCCATACTCTGGGAGTCATAACTTTATTTTTTTGGGGATGTATCCCTTATATATATTTTTTTTTCCAGGGTAAGCTTCAGTTTTGGAGTCCATGCAATTTTCTGATCTTTTGATTTCATTATTTAGGGCAGGGGTGGAGAGTTTGAAATGGCTAAAGTTATTGTGCCCTTAAGATTTTTATAAAAGAGATAGAAAATAGAAAAAAAGCTTTATTGAAGCGCTGCTGAATGGACTCTAGACACACACACACAAACAAGGAACAAAACTTAGTCTGAGTAGCAACTCTGCCACTGAAATCCAAGCAAACATTTTAGTCGGCCTGCTGCTATCATAAGCCAGTTGTCCTCACTCTGGACCGTGTGTGGTCAAACATACGACTTTTATTTCTGTGTTGTTGATCCGCATATGGGATAAATATTTTTATTAGCTCGATCAGTTATGCATTTAGTGATGCCAAATATATTAATTTTTTTTATCTCCTATGAAGCTACATTACCATTGGTGTAGTAACATGGCAAATACTCCATTGGCGATCCATGGTTATGTTGCACAGTGGCAATGGGTGGCTTTAGAAACTGCTCCTTAATCTCTTAAAAGTCACTTTCACTATTGACAGCGCCATGTAACAGATTAAGCAGTTGCGGTCTGATTACACCATTTACACTTGTGTCCTGGCAGTACATTACAGCTGGCACCCTCACTGTATAGAGCGAGTTCAGCCCATATTGTGAGTGCACACTTCCATAGCACATGTTCAGAGTAAAGGCCCCGTCTCACATAGCGATTTACCAACGATCACGACCAGCGATACGACCTGGCCGTGATCGTTGGTAAGTCGCTGTGTGGTCGCTGGGGAGCTGTCACACAGACAGCTCTCCCCAGCGACCAACGATCAGGGGAACGACTTCGGCATCGTTGAAACTGTCTTCAACGATGCCGAAGTCCCCCTGCAGCACCCGGGTAACCAGGGTAAACATCGGGTTACTAAGCGCAGGGCCGCGCTTAGTAACCCGATGTTTACCCTGGTTACCAAAAAAAACAAACAGTACATACTCGCCTTTCGGTGTCCAGGTCCCTTGCCGTCTGCTTCCTGCTCTGACTGAGATCCGGCCGTACAGTGAGAGCAGAGCGCAGCGGTGACGTCACTGCTGTGCTCTCACTTCTCACTGTACGGCCGGGAGTCAGTGAGAGCAGGAAGCAGACGGCAAGGGACCTGGACACCGAAAGGCGAGTATGTACTGTTTGTTTTTTTTGGTAACCAGGGTAAACATCGGGTTACTAAGCGCGGCCCTGCGCTTAGTAACCCGATGTTTACCCTGGTTACCAGTGAAGACATCGCTGGATCGGTGTCACACACACCGATTCAGCAATGTCAGCGGGGCCTCAACGACCAAAAAAAGGTCCAGGCCATTCCGACACGACCAGCGATCTCGCAGCAGGGGCCTGATCGCTGGTACGTGTCACACATAGCGAGATCGCTATGGAGGTCGCTGTTGCGTCACAAAACTTGTGACTCAGCAGCGATCTCGCTAGCGATCTCGCTATGTGAGACGGGGCCTTAAGTTTTGAAAGGGTTAAAGCAACAAGACAATTCTATAAGTGCGATTTCTCCATAGTCGCACTGACCCGCAGAATAAACCTAATGTAATTTGTACCACACACTGAGCCCTGTAAAGGAACAATGGCCCCCGGTCTGTTGCTTGATTGAAGAAATTAATGTGATCCAAGGTATAAGCATAACCAAGTGGACTACCAATAGCCCCTATATATAGTTTACGGTCTATAGAATATCTGCTTAACAGATCGTCTCTTAAGTCATGTAGTTGAGTAGGGTGACAGTGTATTTTCTCCATTTGGTGTATTCTTTTCTATTGCTTGTATGTAAAGTGGATCTCAGCAGATGTCGCTACGCATGTTATTACATAGATTTATCAGAATTGATGAAACTGTATATATAATATATATATATATATATATATATATATATATATATATGTGTGTGTGTAAATCCTTGACTTTATGGGCAAACAAACATGCCTAGTAATTGCAGCTTGACTGTTGTGCACGGCACCTGTCTTCACCGACACAAAGCAAAGCAGTCACAGACCTCTCCTACCGGGGATTCAGCTGCCACGACAGGGCGGGACTTTGGCCATCATTCTGATTGACAGCTGACTCCCCCAATTAACCAGATCCTTGCTGCCTATCAATCAAAATGACGAAGTCCTGCCTTGTCAGCATAGCGTAAAAAGAAGCCTCCGCTTTGTAGATATGACATCAGCAGAGACTTCCGAATCCCCGGCAGGAGCGGTCTGTGACTGCTCTGTGCTGGGGAAGAATGGCGTCGTGCGCAACAGGCAGGTAAGCTGCAGTTACCTGCCTGTCAGTGCTTAGGTACATTTTTTGTTTTTTATAAAGTCCACTATATACCCTTTGAGTTCACATGAGTATAAAAATCTCTCCGTTTCATTGAGAAAAGTGGAACAATTTTTTTTTATTTCTCATTTGTCATCCGTATACGTTTTTTTTTTTTTTTTTACATCAGCGATTAATCATTTACAGGATCATTTGCAGTTTCCTATGTTAAATAATTGCAATGTATCCATAAAAATTAGATGCTATGTGGTGGCTCAGTACTGCATCCTTTTTGGAGGGGGGGTTTACGCACCCATTGACTTAAGTAGTGTTTCTTATTTACAGAGGAAACTATTGCATACTGCTATTTTGTTTTTGTTTTTTTTCCCCTCCACACATGCAGATTCAGTCAGTGAGTAAAATTGCTCATCTGCACTGCCACATTGAATATTTGTCAGTGCTGTCCATTTTTTTTCACAGAAAGCATTCACACCAAAAGTACTGTCGTGAACAAGCCCTAAGAGTGGCTATATAATCCCTTTTGTAAGTTTCAATGTCTAATAATGTGCATTTTATGAGTTCAGCTCTAATTGGACTCCTAAAATACTAATTTTAATTTAAGACTTATATAATAATTCTGGCATGGATTAAATGAAAGTATGAACAATAGCCTCATCAGGTCTGAGATCTGTGTAGTTATGTATACAGTTTGTATAGGGGATGTCTGGTGAAAGATCATCCTTAACATTGACATATACGCAGATGTCAATCTTTCACATGTTAAACACGACTGTGCAGGGGTGCTTCTCTCTGCTGTCAGACTACTGGAATGAATAGTATAGGACATCATGTTTTCTGCTTCCCTCAGGTTTTTCTAGGGTTGTATTTGGATGCCACCCTAGTAACATTCACCCATGTTTACCACTGTGAAAATTACGCTGGCCAATAAAATGCTACTGCTATACTTGTAATTGAGGTCTCCTTATAGTGAACCTGACACCACGATAGTGACACATTTATTTAACCCATTGTCTTCTCACCGCAGAATTAGTGTTTTTGTACATAATTGACGTTTATAAAACAGGAATATTGAGCTTGTTTCAAAACGTAATGAAAATTGCAAGATTAAGTACGTCTTTTTTTGTTAAAAAAAAATATATATATATATTTTATATTTATTATGCAGCGATATGGAAAAATACAAAATCTTGAAGAAAAACATGTTAATGATCAATTTTTAATGACCCGTTCCCATTAAGCTCAGTCTGCAATATCGTTTTATACAGAATATGGTGAACTGGTATTGGCATGCTCCATTTGTGTTTGTGTTTCTCTCTTATGTATGAACTCTTTAGCACCAGGCTTGGAAAGGTGATATAATACTTTATCCTAGAGAACTTTTATTTTTCTGAAGCTTTTGAGGGTTCAAGTACTTTATATAATTTTTTTTGTTTATGCAAATATAGAAAAAACATTTTGAGCTTGTTTTTTTAAACATACGGACTACATTTCAACCTAAATAACCTGGTGAATTTGGTTATTACTCGTGTGGATCTCTAATATGTATAGTTTTGGGGGGGTTTTACTGTAACTGATGTCCTTATAGGAGCCTCAATTACAGAAAAAGCATCCCTTGATGTGTCATAAGTCACTTGATGAACTGATCTGCATTTGGTAAGACACAGCAACTGTGCTGAACCCAGCATACACCCACCGATCATGCGATCACTAGGAACAATAGAAATGCCGCTTCATTTATTCAATACATAGCGGTCACTGAGCGCTAATTGGCCACAAACAGTGGTAAGCTGCTTCTGTGGGCTCCTGGCCATCTGACAGAGACCCAACCTGCTTTTGCTAGTTTGCAGGAGCGTTAATGCTGCTAGGTCAAAGGCTTCGTCTATCATCCAGTTAAGATATTGTGTATTTCAATGAACACATTCACTCCTTGCAGTTGATACTCCTCATTCAAACCTAATGGCTGTGATAATACAGTAGATATTTCTATGTGATGGGAAGGATAATGATGAGTTGCTATAAGTTTTCTATTTGTAATGACTGGGTCCTCTCCATGGTTCCTAGTAAAGGGAATCTGTCAGCAGGTTTTTGCTGCCTAAGGCTACTTTCACACTAGCGTCGGGCTCGGCCCGTCGCTGTGCGTCGGGCCGACGTTCCCGACGCTAGCGTTGTCTCCGCCGCACAACGGGGGCAGCGGATGCATTTTTCCAGCGCATCCGCTGCCCCATTGTGAGGTGCGGGGAGGTGGGGGCGGGAGTTCCGGCCGCGCATGTGCGGTAGGGAAAAGCGGACCGTCGTGAGCAAAAAACGTTACATGTAGCGTTTTTTGCTCCCGACGGTCCGCCACTGCACGACGCATCCGTCGCACGACGGGTGCGACGTGTGGCAATCCGTCACAATGCGTCGCTTAATGTTAATCAATGGTGAAAAAACGCATCCTGCAAACACTTTTGCAGGATGCGTTTTTTCGGCAAAACTACGCATTGTGACGGAATGCAGTTAACGCTAGTGTGAAAGTAGCCTTATCTGAAAGCAACCCGATGCAGGTAAAGAGAAGCTGTATCCAACAATGTATCACATAGATTACTGGGTGCAGCCTCACACATAGTTTTTAGATTTAGCAATGAAGCAGAGCTGGAAAAGCTGCCCCTGCTCACACCAGTCTCTCCATGTACAATGTCCATACACAGCTGTTTATCACAGAAGGGGCAGTTGCTGGACCAGGAGGCACCACTGCTGGGTTACAGCAATGATAAGCTCCCGGTGCTAAAACAATTATTGTAAGCAAACAAAACCAGGGCTTGGTAAGAGGGGCATTGCTGAAATCTGTTTTAACCCCTACAGCATGCCAACTTTAGCTTACATAACAAAAACTTGCTGACAGATTCCCTTTAAGAGCTGATAAAGGTGATCTGTCAGAGTACCCCCTACATTGAAGTTATATTCATTTTTTTTTACACCCCAAATTTATATATATATATATATATATATATATATATATATATATATATATATATATATATATATATATATATATATATATATATATATATATATATATATATATGTATATATATATATGTATGTATATATATGTATATATGTATATATATATATGTATATATATATATGTATATATATATGTATATATATATATGTTACCTGTATATATTTTTCAATATACTTTCTATATTTAATTTCTTTTTACAATGTTTGCTTTGTCATTCAGTTGTGTCCATAATTATTAGAGCTGTTCTTCAGTGTCTATCAAATGACAAGGGTAGATTTATGTCCACTGAATAGAAACTCAAAGAGTTTCTGTAGAATGACAGCAAGCTTAGATCTTTAAAAATAATGAGCACAGTTTTTGAAGATACTTTCATTATACAGTTTTGTTTAATCCATTACTCACATGCGCCGTACATAAATTTGCCCCATATGCTGGCTCTGCAATAAAAAAAAAAAATGACATACTCGTCTCTTGTCCTGAGCAGGCCCCCGGCACTTGCGATATTCACCTGTCCGCGTTCCACCTCCGGGCGCCGTTCCGTCTTCCGCATCCTCTGCAGTGACCGTTTCTTCAATAAACACGTCATCTCACCCTCTGACATGAACATCACAGGCAGAGGACGCGGAAGACGGAGGGCGCGCAGCGGTGGAACGGGGACAGGTGAATATCGCACAATGCTCACCCTCCCCCCTGTTATACTCACCTGCTCCCGGCGCGGTCCCTGCTTCTCAGTGACAGATGGTCTCAGGGCGCTGCAGCTTCTTCCTATGTTCAGCGGTCACATCGTACCGCTCATTACAGTAATGAATATGCGGCTCCACCCCATTACTTTAATGAGCGGTACGATGTGACCGCTGAACATAGGAAGAAGCTGCTGCGCCTGAGAAGCAGAGACATGCAGAGACGTGCCGGGAGCAGGTGAGTATATGACCCCCCTGGTGGTACTGCGCAAGGGCCCGGTACCACTAGCGGGCGCCATATTGGAATACCCATCACTTGGGTATTCCAATATGGCGGTCTGCTACTTCCGGCGCGGTGGATTGTGGTAGCGACACAATCGCCGGAAGCTGTGACAGAGCCGATTGGCAATTATATATTAGATGGGATGATATTCATTATGCACACTAGGGGCAGGTCACTTAGGCTACTTTCACACATCAGGTTTTTGCCGTCAGGCACAATCCGGCAAATTAAAAAAAAAAAAAAGTTTTTTTTTTCCGCTGGATCAGTTTTTTTCTCGTAGAGTTGTATTAGCGCCGGATTGCGCCTGATGGCCTCACGTTTCATCAGTTTTGTTGCCGGTCTAAAGTTAGTTTTCCTGCGGCTGGAGAAAACGTTCATAGGAACGTTTTTTGTGTCCGTCGACAAAATGGACAGCGACTGATCTGGCGCCATCCGGGGTTTGCTAGAATGGAAGCCTGTGGAACTTCGCTGGAACCTGCCTGACGGCAAAAAACTGATGTGTGAAAGTAGCCTTAGGCTGCCGTCACACTAGCAGTATTTGGTCAGTATTTTACATCAGTATTTGTAAGCCAAAACCAGGAGTGGAACAATTAGAGGAAAAGTATAATAGAAACATATACACCACTTCTGCATTTATCAACCACTCCTGGTTTTGGCTTACAAATACTGATGTAAAATACCAAATACTGCTAGTGTGACGGCAGCCTTAGGGATCAGTGACCTGTCAGCAGTCTGTATTATGAATATCCAATTAGATCACCACATACACTAACCCCGCCTTAGGGCACGAGAATCTCATTAACAGAAAACTGAAAATACAGATTACACAACAACCACAAGACGGATTTCATCATCCAAGGTATCATTTTAATCAGTATAACGGTGCTGACCTGACAGTGTGTGTAGATAACCATGCAGAATCCTGCTGACAGGTTCCCTTTAAAGGGAATCTATCAGGAGGTTTTTGCTACCTTATCAGAGAGCAGCACGATCAAGCCAGAGAAGACCCTAAATCCAATAATGTATCACTTAGTTTACTGGGTGCAGTCGTTCTGATACTCAGTTTTTAGCATGAAGCAAAGCTGAGAAAGCTGCCTCCTCCCACACCAGGCTCCTTATGTAGGTATATAGTCTATTGACAGTGAGCTGCTTACACTGGAGGGGGTGGAATCAGGTCAGTGCTTACGCAGCCAGCTAGTCACCGCAGTGATAATGTCCTAGTGATAAATTCACTAAGTAAATAGTACACAGCCTAATAAGTGACACATCATTGAAATCTGTGTTTTAACCCCTACCTCATGCTGTCTTCAGATTACATGGCAAAAACTTGCTGACAGATTCCCTTTAAAACCTTTACTAGCTAGCCAAGCAGTGCAGTACTTTGATGCATGTGATGGAGCACACTGCTTGAAGTGTCTTCTAAAAACTCAGTCGCTTCACGTTCTCTATTCTTTGGCAGTTAATCTGCGTCTTTTTTTCGCAACAGTTTTGCGAACTTGCTGATTATTTGCAACACAACTTTTAATGGTTTTTGATCATCCCCAATGCCGTAGCAATTTCAAGAGTTATGCATCCCTCTAAGGGTATGTGCACACGTCAGGATTTCTTGCATAAATTTCCTGAAGAAAACCGGAAATTTCCTGCAAGAAATCCGCATTTTTTTGCGTTTTTTTCCTGTTTTTTTCCCGTTTTTTTTTTTTAGCATTTTGCAAGCGAAATTAGCTTGCAGAATGCTAAAGTTTTCCAAGCGATCTGTAGCATCGCTTGGAAAACTGACTGACAGGTTGGTCACACTTGTCAAACATACTGTTTGACAAGTGTGACCAACTTTTTACTATAGATGCTGCTTATGCAGCATCAATAGTAAAAAGATATCATGTTAAAAAAAATAAAAAAATGGTTATACTCACCCTCTGCAGACAGCCGATCTCTTCAGCGGCGCCCGTTCCAATAGATGGTGTGGTGCAGGACCTTAGATGACGTCGCGGTCACGTGACCGCGACGTCATCGCAGGTCCTTCAACACACCATCTATAGGAACGGAAGCGGCAGCATGCACCGCTGAGAGGCGGGAAGACTCCGGGGGCCATCGAAGGTGAGTATATGACTATTTTTTATTTTAATTCTTTTTTTTTTTTTTTTTTACCAATTATACGGTGCCCAATCCGTGGAGGAGAGTCTCCTCTCCTCCACCCTGGGTACCAACCGCACATGATCTGCTCACTTCCCGCATGGTGTGCACAGCCACATGCGGAAAGTAAGCAGATCAATGCATTCCTAGGTGTGCGGAATCCCCGCAATTCCGCAAATTTAATGAACATGTTGCATTTTTTTTCGCGATGCGATTTTTTCGCGGTCAAAAATGCAACATTTGCACAAGAAATGCGGAATACACTTAAAATAATGGGAGGCATATGTAAGCGTTTTTTTTTTCGCGTTTTTATAGCGAAAAAACGTGAAAAAAAGCGAAAAATACTGAACGTGTGCACATGGCCTAAGACTTCTAACAATTTTTGACTTAGGAGTCAGTTAAATCTTCTGCACAACTTGATAAGGAATATTGATACCCTTAGGCCTCACCCTCTGATTATATGGTCAAATACTCACTCGCCTGATAGATAGTTATGTACAGAGAAAGAGACCCTGATTCCAGCTGTGTCACTTGCTTGGCTAAACTCTATTATAACTCTGCCCCATCACTTGTACTTTTCTGCCTATGTACAGTGTACACAGAAAGCTGCCAATCAGTGGTGTTGGGGTTATTCAGAGCTCACCATTCAGGCAACTGGTAGAACCACAGCAAGCAGTCCAGTAAGTGATACATCGCTGGAATGGGCTTTTTCCCTTACTTGCTGATGTCAGGTGGGGTACAAAAAGCTGGTGATATATACCTGTTATAAGGGAACAAGCTGAGGGTTTGTTTTTTGCAGTCGTGTTTGTTCTACTTTAACCCCTTCACCTCCCAACCCTGTTTTCATTCTCATGATCAAGCCAAATTTTACAACTCTGACCAGTGTCATTGGTAATAACTCGGGAATCGTTTCATCGAATCCAAGTTGTTCTGAGATTGTTTTTTACATGACATTGAATTCATGATCGTGGTAAAATTTGTTTAATATGACTTGCATTTATTTGTGAAAATATCATAAATTTGATGAAAATTTAGCATTTTTCAAATTCTTATTCTTTTAAACAAGAGTTTTATCGCACAAAATGGTTAATAACATTTATTGCATGTATACTTGTACATCTGCATAATTTGAGACATACTTTTTTTTGTAGGTGTACACTTAATATTTTAATGAGGCCATCCAGTTGTTGCTTTCAAGGGTGTATAGATGACCCTGCTTATAGTTTTTGCCAGGCTTTGCACTGTGCAGAATTTTGAGTGTAGGAGTAGTACATCTATACTTTGCTCACAATATTTTAATTGGGCACTAAAGTTAGTGCCTTCAAGGGTGTATGGATGACCCTGCTTGTAATTTTTGGAATGCTTAGTGCATAGCCTTTGAGTGTGGAAGTACCACTACATGACAGAATGTGTATGAGACCCTCCTTTGTCTAATACAGGGTGTATCTGAGTCTTCTTCATGCATCACATTTTTGGCAGTTCTTGCTTCATTCATAAATTACACTGACATTTCCAACTTTGTAATAAAAATGTAAATTTTCGTTTACTTTTATTTCTTTTTAATTATTTTTAAATATTACCTTATATAAGTCATCATACATGAAAGAGTTTTAACCCGTTCATGACCTTGGGATTTTCCATTTTTCCGTGTTCGTTTTTCGCTCCCCTCCTTCCCAGAGCCCGTAACTTTTTTTTCCCGTCAATTTGGCCATGTGAGGGCTTTTTTTTTTTTTGCGGGACGAGTTGTACTTTTGAACTACATCATTGGTTTTACCATGTCGTGTACTAGAAAACGGGAAAAAAATTCCAAGTGCGGTGAAATTGCAAAAAAAGTGCAGTCCCACACTTGTTTTTTGTTTGGCTCTTTTGCTAGGTTCACTAAATGCTAAAACTGACCTGACAATATGATTCTCCAGGTCATTACAAGTTCATAGACTCCTAACATGACTAGGTTATTTTTTATCTAAATGGTGAAAAAAAAAATTCAAACTTTGCTAAAAAAACCACAAAAAACTGCGCCATTTTCCGATACCCGTAGCGTCTCCATTTTTCATGATCTGGGGTCAGTTGAGGGCTTATTTTTTGCATGCCGAGCTGACGTTTTTAATGATACCATTTCGGTGCAGATACGTTCTTTTGATCGCCTGTTATTGCATTTTAATGCAATGTCACGGCGACCAAAAAAACATTCTGGTGTTTCGAATTTTGTTTCTCGCTACGCCGTTTAGCGATCAGGTTAATGCTTTTTTTATTCATAGATCGGGCGATTCTGAGCGCGGCGATACCAAATATGTGTAGGTTTGATTTTTTTTTTTATTGATTTATTTTGATTGGGGCGAAAGGGGGGTGATTTAATTTTTTATATTTTTATTTTTTTTTACTTTTTTTTTTTTTTTTTACTTTTGCCATGCTTCAATAGCCTCCATGGGAGGCTAGAAGCTGGCACAACGCGATAGGCTCTGCTACATAGCAGCGATCATAAGATCGCTGCTATGCAGCAGAAATGCAGGTGTGCTGTGAGCGCCGACCACAGGGTGGCGCTCACAGCTACCGGCGATCAGTAACCATAGAGGTCTCAAGGACCTCTATGGTTACAATGCAGAAGCATCGCTGACCCCGATCATGTAACGGGGGTTGGCGATGCGCTCATTTCCGTCCGGAAGCGCCGGTTAAATGCCGCTGTCTGCGTTTGACAGCGGCATTTAACTAGTTAATAGCGGCGGGTGAATCGCGATTTCATCCGCCGCTATTGCGGGCACATGTCAGCTGTTCAAAACAGCTGACATGTCCCGGTTTTGATGCGGGCTCACCGCCGGAGCCCTGCGTCAAAGCAGGGGATCTGACCTCGGACGTACTATCCCGTCCGAGGTCAGAAAGGGGTTAATGTAAACTCCAATTTCTTGTCGATTTTGAATGTTTTATTGTGAGTCTTTAAAGTGGAGTAAAAGTGTGACACCATTGTTCTCAGCAGCGATCTGGGAGGCAGAGATGCTGAGAACAATGGCCCCCATGTCTGGAACAATATGGTGAATTAAAAAAAGACAAAAACTGAAGACCTGGGAGCAGCGGGAATAAAATAAATCCAAAAACTGGCCACTTGGGACCTAGTGACAGGGCCTCTAAACTTGTTTCCGACATTTGCAGTATATATATATGTCATGGCAATCTCTCACGCACAGGAGGCTTTGTGCGGGCGATCACCGCTGGGTGTCAGCTGATTCTGATAGCTCGCACCCGGCACCTTAACCCGCTAAATGCTGCGATCGATATCAATCACAGCATTTAGCGAGCAGGCAGAGGTAGAAAGCCTGTCGTTTCGGGAGTGCGATCATTGCCATGGTGACCTGATGTCGTCATGATCACATCCGGGTCACCAGAACTAGCAAAGTTGCAAGACCGTGCTCAGTGCATGATCCAACAAGCTTGTCAGTGCAGCGCTGACAGTTTACAGGTCCTTCTCAAAAAATTAGCATATAGTGTTAAATTTCATTATTTACCATAATGTAATGATTACAATTAAACTTTCATATACTATACAGGTCCTTCTCAAAAAATTAGCATATAGTGTTAAATTTCATTATTTACCATAATGTAATGATTACAATTAAACTTTCATATATTATAGATTCATTATCCACCAACTGAAATTTGTCAGGTCTTTTATTGTTTTAATACTGATGATTTTGGCCTACAACTCCTGATAACCCAAAAAACCTGTCTCAATAAATTAGCATATTTCACCCGTCCAATCAAATAAAAGTGTTTTTTAATAACAAACAAAAAAAACATCAAATAATAATGTTCAGTTATGCACTCAATACTTGGTCGGGAATCCTTTGGCAGAAATGACTGCTTCAATGCGGCGTGGCATGGAGGCAATCAGCCTGTGACACTGCTGAGATGTTATGGAGGCCCAGGATGCTTCAATAGCGGCCTTAAGCTCATCCAGAGTGTTGGGTCTTGCGTCTCTCAACTTTCTCTTCACAATATCCCACAGATTCTCTATGGGGTTCAGGTCAGGAGAGTTGGCAGGCCAATTGAGCACAGTAATACCATGGTCAGTAAACCATTTACCAGTGGTTTTGGCACTGTGAGCAGGTGCCAGGAAGCATGAAGTGCTCCAAAATCTCCTGATAGCTAGCTGCATTGACCCTGCCCTTGATGAAACACAGTGGACCAACACCAGCAGCTGACATGGCACCCCACACCATCACTGACTGGGTACTTGACACTGGACTTCAGGCATTTTGGCATTTCCTTCTCCCCAGTCTTCCTCCAGACTCTGGCACCTTGATTTCCGAATGACATGCAAAATTTGCTTTCATCAGAAAAAAGTACTTGGGACCACTTAGCAACAGTCCAGTGCTGCTTCTCTGTAGCCCAAGTCAGGTGCTTCTGCCGCTGTTTATGGTTCAAAAGTGGCTTTACCTGGGGAATGCGGCACCTGTAGCCCATTTCCTGCACACGCCTGTGCACGGTGGCTCTGGATGTTTCCACACCAGACTCAGTCCACTGCTTCCTCAGGTTCCCCAAGGTCTGGAATCGGTCCTTCTCCACAATCTTCCTCAGGGTCCGGTCACCTCTTCTCGTTGTACAGCGTTTTCTGCCACATTGTTTCCTTCCAACAGACTTACCATTGAGGTGCCTTGATACAGCACTCTGGGAACAGCCTATTTGTTGAGAAATTTCTTTCTGGGTCTTACCCTCTTGCTTGAGGGTGTCAATGATGGCCTTCTTGACATCTGTCAGGTCGCTAGTCTTACCCATGATGGGGGTTTTGAGTAATGAACCAGGCAGGGAGTTTTTAAAAGCCTCAGGTATCTTTTGCATGTGTTTAGAGTTAATTAGTTGATTCAGAAGATTAGGGTAATAGGTCGTTTAGAGAACCTTTTCTTGATATGCTAATTTATTGAGACAGGTTTTTTGGGTTATCAGGAGTTGTAGGCCAAAATCATCAGTATTAAAACAATAAAAGACCTGACAAATTTCAGTTGGTGGATAATGAATCTATAATATATGAAAGTTTAATTGTAATCATTACATTATGGTAAATAATGAAATTTAACACTATATGCTAATTTTTTGAGAAGGACCTGTAGATTCATTATCCACCAACTGAAATTTGCCAGGTCTTTTATTGTTTTAATACTGATGATTTTGGCATGCAACTCCTGATAACCCAAAAAACCTGTCTCAATAAATTAGCATATCAAGAAAAGGTTCTCTAAATGACCGATTACCCTAATCTTCTGAATCAACTAATTAACTCTAAACACATGCAAAAGATACCTGAGGCTTTTAAAAACTCCCTGCCTGGTTCATTACTCAAAACCCCCATCATGGGTAAGACTAGCGACCTGACATATGTCAAGAAGGCCATCATTGACACCCTCAAGCAAGAGGGTAAGACCCAGAAAGAAATTTCTCAACAAATAGGCTGTTCCCAGAGTGCTGTATCAAGGCACCTCAATGGTAAGTCTGTTGGAAGGAAACAATGTGGCAGAAAACACTGTACAACGAGAAGAGGTGACCGGAACCTGAGGAAGCAGTGGACTGAGTCTGGTGTGGAAACATCCAGAGCCACCGTGCACAGGCGTGTGCAGGAAATGGGCTACAGGTGCCGCATTCCCCAGGTAAAGCCACTTTTGAACCATAAACAGCGGCAGAAGCGCTTGACCTGGGCTACAGAGAAGCAGCACTGGACTGTTGCTAAGTGGTCCCAAGTACTTTTTTCTGATGAAAGCAAATTTTGCATGTCATTCGGAAATCAATGTGCCAGAGTCTGGAGGAAGACTGGGGAGAAGGAAATGCCAAAATGCCTGAAGTCCAGTGTCAAGTACCCACAGTCAGTGATGGTGTGGGGTGCCATGTCAGCTGCTGGTGGTGGTCCA
This sequence comes from Ranitomeya variabilis, assembly GCF_051348905.1. Taxonomy (NCBI): domain Eukaryota; kingdom Metazoa; phylum Chordata; class Amphibia; order Anura; family Dendrobatidae; genus Ranitomeya; species Ranitomeya variabilis. Next base: position 165,546,787 of record NC_135234.1, read on the forward strand.
CTGTGTTTCATCAAGGGCAGGGTCAATGCAGCTAGCTATCAGGAGATTTTGGAGCACTTCATGCTTCCATCGGCTGAAATGCTTTATGGAGATGAAGATTTCATTTTTCAGCACGACCTGGCACCTGCTCACAGTGCCAAAACCACTGGTAAATGGTTTACTGACCATGGTATTACTGTGCTCAATTGGCCTGCCAACTCTCCTGACCTGAACCCCATAGAGAATCTGTGGGATATTGTGAAGAGAAAGTTGAGAGACGCAAGACCCAACACTCTGGATGAGCTTAAGGCCGCTATTGAAGCATCCTGGGCCTCCATAACATCTCAGCAGTGTCACAGGCTGATTGCCTCCATGCCACGCCGCATTGAAGCAGTCATTTCTGCCAAAGGATTCCCGACCAAGTATTGCGTGCATAACTGAACATTATTATTTGATGGTTTTTTTGTTTGGTATTAAAAAACACTTTTATTTGATTGGACGGGTGAAATATGCTAATTTATTGAGACAGGTTTTTTGGGTTATCAGGAGTTGTATGCCAAAATCATCAGTATTAAAACAATAAAAGACCTGACAAATTTCAGTTGGTGGATAATGAATCTATAGTATATGAAAGTTTAATTGTAATCATTACATTATGGTAAATAATGAAATTTAACACTATATGCTAATTTTTTGAGAAGAACCTGTATAAGGCATAGGAAAGCTCCTCCAGTCCTATCCTTTATAAGTGATCAGGATGAAAAAAGTTAAAGTCCCATAGAGGGACAAAGTAGAAAAGTGAGCAAACAATTGTAGAAATTATATATAAAATTTAAAATCCCAAAACAATATAGTGTACCCATAAATAAACATTTTTATGAAAGAATATAAAATAAACAAAATACACATTTGATATCCTGTGTCTGGAACGACCCCATCTATCAAACTCTCACTAGTTAACCCTGTAAAAAATAAAAAAGGCAAAACACAATGCTTTATCATACCGCCGAACAAAAAGTAGAATAAAATGCAATAAAAAAGTCAAATGTAAATAAATATGGTATCTCTGAAAACGTCATCTTGTCCTGCAAAAACCAAGCCACCATACAGCTCAATTAGCAGAGAAATAAGTTATAGCTCTCAGAATAAAAAGATGCAAAAATAATTAGTTTTTCCATAAGTTTTTGTTTAAAAGCGCCAAAACACAAAAAACTATACTAATGTTGTATCGCTGTAATCGTACGGACCCGAAGAATTAAGCTTCCTTATCAATTTTACCACACACGGAATGTCATAACCTCCCCCCCCCAGAAAACCGCTCCTGAGTTGCTGCCTTTTGTTCATTCTGCTTCCCAAACATCGGAACAGAAAGTGATTAAAAAAAGTCATGTCCGAAAATGATACCTATAATAATGACAACTCGTACCGCTAAAAACAAGCAGTCACATGACTGTCTGCCGAAATATGGAAAAATTATAACTCTTAAAATTTGGCGATGCAAAAACTCGTTTTTGCAAAAAGTCTATGTGCCCACATTTGTGGATTCGTATGCGGATTTTTCCACACCGTTTTTTAAAAATACGCAGGTAAAACACACTGCGTTTTACCTGCGAATTGTGTTTTTTGTGCGGATTTCACCTGTTTTTACACCTGTGGATTCCTATTGAGGAGCAGATGTCAAATGCTGTGGAATCCGCACAAAGAATTGACATGCTGCGGAAAATAAACCGCAGCGTTTCCGCGCGGTATTTTCCGCAGCATGGGCACTGTGGATTTGGTTTTCCATAGATTTACATGGTACTGTAAACCACATGGAAAACTGCTGCGAATCCCTTAGTTTTTAGTGTGTGACAGCAGCTAAAACTAAAAACCCAATATAAGGCTTCTTATACACATACCATTACGGTTTACACTGCACGGCACTGTGATCCGGCGGTGCCAGTCTTTTTAGGCGTGCATAAAAGTACCGTCGACCACAGTATTGTGTACCTCTGAAAAAAGAGACACCACTGAACAGAGGCCTGACGCCTTTCATCTGAATTGTCACTCTGAGATTTAGATGAAAACTGATATAAGTGCTCAGAGCAGAGTGCCGGATAAAGGTAATCCCAAATGTTATGTACCGTATTTTTCGGACTTTAAGACACACCGGACTATAAGGCGCACCCAGGTTTTAGAGGTGGAAAATAGGGAAAAAAATATTTGAAGCAAAAAAATGGGGTAAAATATTTAACCCCTTCATGACCTTGCCGTTTTTTGCAATTCTGACCAGTGTCCCTTTATGAGGTAATAACTCAGGAACGCTTCAACGGATCCTAGCGATTCTGAGATTGTTTTTTCGTGACATATTGGGCTTCATGTTAGTGGTAAATTTAGGTCGATAATTTCTGAGTTTATTTGTGAAAAAAACGGAAATTTGGCAAAAATTTTGAAAATTTCGCAATTTTCACATTTTGAATTTTTATTCTGTTAAACCAGAGAGTTATGTGACACAAAATAGTTAATAAATAACATTTCCCACATGTCTACTTTACATCAGCACAATTTTGGAAACAAATTTTTTTTTTGCTAGGAAGTTATAAGGGTTAAAATTTGACCAGTGATTTCTCATTTTTACAACAAAATTTACAAAACCATTTTTTTTAGGGATCACCTCACATTTGAAGTCAGTTTGAGGGTTCTATATGGCTGAAAATACCCAAAAGTGACACCATTCTAAAAACTGCACCCCTCAAGGTGCTCAAAACCACATTCAAGAAGTTTATTAACCCTTCAGGTGTTTCACAGCAGCAGAAGCAACATGGAAGTAAAAAATGAACATTTAACTTTTTAGTCACAAAAATGATATTTTAGCGAAATTTTTTTTATTTTCCCAAGGGTAAAAGGAGAAACTGGACCACGGACGTTGTTGTCCAATTTGTCCTGAGTACGCTGATACCTCATATGTGGGGGTAAACCACTGTTTGGGCGCACGGCAGGGCTCGGAAGGGAAGGAGCGCCATTTGACTTTTTCAATGAAAAATTGGCTCCAATCTTTAGCGGACACCATGTCGCGTTTGGAAAGCCCCTGTGTGCCTAAACATTGGAGCTCCTCCACAAGTGACCCCATTTTGGAAAGTAGACCCCCCAAGGAACTCATCTAGAGGCATAGTGAGCACTTTAAACCCCCAGGTGCTTCACAAATTGATCCGCAAAAATGAAAAAGTACTTTTTTTTCACACAAAATTTCTTTTAGCCTCAATTCTTTCATTTTCACATGGGCAACAGGATAAAATGGATCCTAAAATTTGTTGGGCAATTTCTCCTGAGTATGCCGATACCTCATATGTGGGGGTAAACCACTGTTTGGGTGCACGGCAAGGCTCGGAAGGGGAGGCGTGCCATTTGACTTTTTGAATGGAAAATTAGCTCCAATCGTTAGCGGACACCATGTCGCGTTTGGAGAGCCCCTGTGTGCCTAAACATTGGAGCTCCCCTACAAGTGACCCCATTTTGGAAACTAGACCCCCCAAGGAACTTATCTAGATGCATAGTGAGCACTTATAACCCCCAGGTGCTTCACAGAAGTTTATAACGCAGAGCCGTGAAAATAAAAAAATAATTTTTCTTTCCTCAAAAATGATTTTTAGCCCAGAATTTTTTATTTTCCCAAGGGTAATAGGAGAAATTGGACCCCAAATGTTGTTGTCCAGTTTGTCCTGAGTACGATGATACCCCATATGTGGGGGTAAACCACTGTTTGGGCGCACGGCAGGGCTCGGAAGGGAAGGCACGCCATTTGGCTTTTTGAATGGAAAATTAGCTCCAATCATTAGCGGACACCATGTCGCGTTTGGAGAGCCCCTGTGTGCCTAAACATTGGAGCTCCCGCACAAGTGGCCCCATTTTGGAAACTAGACCTCCCAAGGAACTAATCTAGATGTGTGGTGAGCACTTTGAACCCCCAAGTGCTTCACAGAAGTTTATAACGCAGAGCCATGAAAATAAAAAATAATTTTTCTTTTCTCAAAAATGATTTTTTAGCCCACAATTTTTTATTTTCCCCAGGGTAATAGGAGAAATTGGACCCCAAAAGTTGTTTTCCAGTTTCTCCTGAGTACGATGATACCCCATATGTGGGGGTAAACCACTGTTTTGGCACACGTCGGGGTTCGGAAGGGAAGTAGTGACGTTTTGAAATGCAGACTTTGATGGAATGCTCTGCGGGCATCAGGTTGCGTTTGCAGAGCCCCTGATGTGCCTAAACAGTAGGAACTCCCCACAAGTGACTCCATTTTGGAAACTAGACCCCCAAGGGAACTTATCTAGATGTGTGGTGAGCACTTTGAACCCCCAAGTGCTTCACAGAAGTTTATAACGCAGAGCCGTGAAAATAAAAAATGTGTTTCCTTTCCTCAAAAATATTTTTTTAGCCCAGAATTTTTTTATTTTTGCAAGAGTAACAGGAGAAATTGGACCCCAAAAGTTGTTGTCCAGTTTCTCCTGAGTACGCTGATACCCCATATGTGGGGGTAAACCACTGTTTTGGCACACGTCGGGGTTCGGAAGGGAAGTAGTGACGTTTTGAAATGCAGACTTTGATGGAATGCTCTGCGGGCATCAGGTTGCGTTTGCAGAGCCCCTGATGTGCCTAAACAGTAGAAACACCCCACAAGTGACCCCATTTTGGAAACTAGACCCCCGAAGGAACTTATCTAGATGTGTGGTGAGCACTTTCAACCCCCAAGTGCTTCACAGAAGTTTATAACGCAGAGCCGTGAAAATAAAAAATAATTGTTCTTTCCTCAAAAATTATGTTTTAGCAAGTAATTTTTTATTTTTGCAAGGGTAACAGGAGAAATTGGACCCCAACAGTTGTTGCCCAGTTTGTCCTGAGTACGCTGGTACCCCAAATGTGGGGGTAAACCACTGTTTGGGCGCACGTCGGGGCTTGGAAGGGCGGGAGCACCATTTGACTTTTTGAACGCAAGATTGGCTGGAATCAATGGTGGCGCCATGTTGCGTTTGGAGACCCCTGATGTGCCTAAAACAGTGGAAACCCCTCAATTCTAACTTCAACACTAACCCCAACACACCCCTAATCCTAATCCCAACTGTAGCCATAACCCTAATCACAACCCTAACCCCAACACACCCCTAACCACAACCGTAACCCTAATTCCAACCCTAACCCTAAGGGTATGTGCCCACGTTGCGGATTCGTGTGAGATTTTTCCGCACGATTTTTGAAAAATCTGCAGGTAAAAGGCACTGCGTTTTGCCTGCGGATTTACAGCAGATTTCCAGTGTTTTTTTGTGCGGATTTCACCTGCGGATTCCTATTGAGGAACAGGTGTAAACCGCTGCGGAATCCGCACAAAGAATTGACATGCTGCGGAAAATACAATGCAGCGTTTCTGCACGGAATTTTCCGCACCATGGGCACAGCAGATTTCGTTTTCCTTAGGTGTACATGGTACTGTAAACCTGATGGAAAACTGCTTCGAATTCGCAGCGGCCAATCCACTGCAGATCCGCGGCCGATCCGCTGCGGATCCGCGGCCGATCCGCTGCGGATCCGCGGCCGATCCGCTGCGGATCCGCGGCCGATCCGCGGCCGATCCGCGGCCGATATTTTCTTTATTTTATTATTGTCCCTACCTATGGGGGTGATAAAGGGGGGGGGTTTATTTATTATTTTTTTTATTTTGATCGCTGTGGTAGAACCTACCACAGCGATCAAAATGTACCTGTAACGAATCTGCCAGCCTGCAGATTCGGCGGGCGTACTGAGCATGCGCCTGCCATTTTCCAAGATGGCGGCGCCCAGCGAGGACACGGCCGGACACCGGGAGGCTCGGTAAGTATGAGGGGGTGGTGGGGGGGTGGATCGGAGCACAGGGGGGGGGGGAGCGGACAGGAGCACGGGGGGAGCGGACAGGAGCACGGGGGAGCGGACAGGAGCACGGGGGAGCGAACAGGGGGACGGAGGGGGGTACCTGACAGAACGGACGACTGGGGAGGAAATCGGGGGCGGTGGGGGGGGCCAGTACATGATTTCCAGCCATGGCAGATGCTATTGCAGCATCGGCCATGGCTGGATTGCAATATTTCACCATTTTCATAGGTGAAATATTGCAAATTGCTCTGATTGGCTGTTGCACTTTCAACAGCCAATCAGAGCGATCGTAGCCACGTGGGGGCAAAGCCACCCCCCCTAGGCTGAAGTACAACTCCCCCTCTCCCTGCAGATCGGGTAAAATAGGAATTAACCCTTTCACCCGATCTGCAGGGATGCGATCATTCCATGACGCCGCATAGGCGTCATGGGTCGGGAAGGGGTTAATAACATACTATTATATATAATAACACCACATATAATACTATGTTATTACAGTGTGGTGGTGTCTGTGAAGTACTATATGAAGACGCTGGAGGGTGAGTATAAGAATGGGGGCACAGGGCTTATATTGAAAGCACCACTCCAGCACTGCAAAATAACACTGGAGTGCTGCTTTAAAATCCCATGGGAGAACTATAACTCCCAGCATGTCCTGCAGATCCTATGACATGCTGGGAGTTATAGTTCACTAAAGGAGTGGCAGAGTGCTTTATTGTGTTTTGGAAAGACTAACCTCTTAATTGTGGCAGCCAGCCAGCCACTGTGGTGAGGTAAAAGCATCCCATGACTGCACACCGAGCCCTCCCTCTTGTTGCCTTTCCACAGCACAGCACAGGTTATAAGAGGAATCCTGCAGATTCTAGTGGGGAGTCTGAAGGACCTGTGATGATGTCAAGAAGAGGGAGTGCTCTGTGCTGCCATGTGATGCTCCAGCCCGCCCACTTCTGACATCATCACAGGTCCTCCTTGTGCACACTGCACATCACTCAGCTCCAGCCCAGAAAGGTAGGCAGCGATCTCCTCTCCCCCGGACCCTGCTGCTGCTGCCTCCTCCTCCCCCGGACACACGGATCTCCCCAGCTGCTCCAGGACTCAGCGCTGGGGAAACCATGTGTGTTGCTGCTTAAGTGCAGTATTCATTTGCTGCTCCTGGCTCACCGCTAAGCTGATAGGTGGGCGGGGAGTAGCTAACGAATATTCACTGCACTTAATCATCGGGACCACATGGTTTCCCCAGCACTGATTCCCGGCAGTGGGGACATTTTTCTGCCTCCTGAAGTGGGATAACAGTGCGATCCCACTCTGCTGCTGCCCCCCTCCCCACATGCTACATCCCTACCATAAGACGCACCCACACTTTCCTCCCAAATTTGGAGGAAAAAAAGTGCGTCTTATGGTCAGAAAAATACGGTGTTCTTAATAGCTTCACATCAATCCCCCCCAAAAAACAAGTCCCCACTCAAGTCTGTTATAGGGTCGTCCACGTTCTGGGTAGCACAAAGACTCTGGAAAAGCGCTGTCGCTCATCGCCCTCCAAACCCCCCCTTCTCCCCCAAAAAAGCAAATTCTTTCTGACCTCCCAAATCCAAATGCCCCCCCTCCCTCCAGTGTGCGTAAACCACAGTTAGAGTCTACATGTTTGCAAATTGCCTCTGCTGAAAAAAAGAGGACTTAACTCTATAGCGCCACCTATTGGAAGTAGCGATCCTACAAGTCACAATCAACCCTTTAACGAGTCGTGCAATATGACTTAGGATAAAAGCCAAATCAGTATCTCAATTCGCAGACACGGTGTTTCGGGGTGTTGGCCCTCGTCAGTGCGAAGCATGAGAACTGGTTTGGCTAGGTGAGAGGCTCTGGAGTGGGGTCTAAGGGGTAACGTTTCTCCTTATGGAGAGTGACATACCAGCTGGCTTGTCTACATGTTTGGCATTCCTGTAGTGATGAGAAGGCCTAATTTATGGATGCATGTCTCCAGAAGCATGTACTTGTCTTGTCATTACAGCGTACTGGTCACTACAACGGTAGTTTGCAATTTTCTCTCAGCAACATTCATTGCTGCTTGTTTCTGGAAAACACCCATGGAGTCAATCGTCACTACACCTGTAGATAAATTCCCAGAGGGGTGTAATTTTCAAAATGGGGTCATTTGAGGGGGTATTCTGCTGTGTAACACTTGGGGGCTTTGTATATGGAATCTGCATACTATTATGGAAAAATCTGCGCTCCAGGAGGCAAATAGCGCTCTGTCCCTCCTGAGCCTCGCCGTGTGGCTAACCAGTACTGTACTGCCACATATGGGGTATTTCTACATTGAACAGAAATTGTGGGACAAATCATGGAGCTATTTTTACCCATTTCCCAGTGTGAAAATGTAAACTCTTGGGCTAAAAAAAAAATTTGGATGGGAAAAATGTATTTATATTTTTTTCACTGTCCGATGGTATAAAATTCTATGACCCGCCTGTGTCAATATAACTGCACGCCTAGATGAATACATTGAGAGGTGTAGTTTGGTTTAAATGTGTCTCTTATGGGGGGGTTCTGCTGCCCTCAATTCAGTCCAGTAAAATCTGAACTCCAATATGGTGCTTCTTCCCTTCTGGGCTTTGCATTGCACTGATTACACAGGAGAAACTGCAAAACAAATTGTGGGGCCAATGTTTTCCTGCTATCCTTGTGAAATTAAAAAAAAAATGTGACATACATAATTTTTGTGGGAAAAATATATATTTTTTATTTTCATTTTTACATATTCACGTTGTAAAATTTTGTGAGGCACCTCAAGGTTCAAGAGGCTCACCACACATCTAAATAAATTCCTTGAGGGCTCTAGTTTCCTAAATTGGGTTACTTGTGAGAGTTTTCCACTGTTTAGATACATCAGTGGCTCTCGAAATGCGACTTGACACCTGCAGACCATTTAATCAAAGTCAGCGTTGCAAAGCACGAGGTATCGGTGTACTCGGGAGAAATTGCACAACAAATTCCATTTTTTCCTGTTACTATTGTGAAAAGTGAAAAATTTGGGTCTCAATGAACTTTTTTTCACAAAAATTTTTAATGTTCAGCTTTTTCTTCCACATTGCAAAAATATCTGTGAACCACCTGAAGGGTTAATAAACTTATTGAATGTGGTTTTCAGCACCTTAAGGGGTGCAGTTTTTGTTTTTTTTGAATGGTGTCACCTTTAGGTATTTTCTGTTGTTTATACCCCTCAGTTACTTCAAATGTGATGTGATCCCTTAAAAAAAAAATAAATATATGGTTTTGTAAATTTTGTTGAAAAAATTTGAAATTGCTGGTCAACTTTTAACCTTGATAACTTCCAAACAAAAAAATTGGTTCAAAAATTGTGTTGATGTGAAGTAGATATGTGGGAAATGTTATTTATTAAAGGGGTTGTCCACTACTTTCAGTTAACCCCCCAATGTATCCCCCCCGGGGCCCTTAATGAATTGTGTAAATACCTTCTGTTGCCGTTTTCGCTGCGCTATGGCAGCGGCTGAGTCCGGGTCACGTGACCCCCAGGCTGCAGCCACCGCTAATTTCCGCCGACGTCACGTCAATTTCCAGGTAAGCAAGACATTATTGTTCAGACACTTTCTCACAAATCTGTTGTGCAACAAAAATCAATTGCATAAAACATACATATAAATTCACAGGAGATACTCTCACCCATAGTAGCCTGTGTGTGGTCACGCCTAACAATGGACGACAGCCCCAACGCGCGTTTCGCGTGGGCTTCCTCGGGGGGCCGTGACTCCATGTGTGCTCGATCGATGTTATATAGGAGCAAGTTCATTACCGTCAGATGTGGTGTTCCGGAGTGAGCAGGAGAGTCGACGCATGCACTATGTGAATCACCGCCACAGTGACGCCGCTTCTGACATTCACAGCTACGCTGCGGGTAGGGGAAATCCCCTAATGACGTCATTTCCCGCAAGCGTCACAATTGAGCGCCGTCGGCAGCATCAACCAGCGTGTGGCCACAGAGCCCATGCGTACAGCCTGTACTCAGTTAATAGGTAGGGGCGAAATCGAATAATAACATAGCAACAAAGGCAAATACAGAGTCGGCAAACTCCCGGCCATACAATACTAGAAAGCTGTATAAAATGAGCGCAATCAGAATAAAGTGACAGTGCAAATTAAGTTCATGTTGCCAAGGCAACCATGACAATAAAAAATATGAGCTGTAAACATATTATATAATGCATATAGTGACAATATACATAAAGTGACAGTGCACATAAAATAATGTAAATGAATAATATATATTGTCTATTATCAGGACATATAATAATAAAATATAAATAACAGCCAAATATACAGTGATGACTGGATAATCTTATAAGTGAAAAATGTAAATTGCTGGTGCACAGGACACAGAAGCGCACATATCTTCTCTTGTATGGCAATATAGAAGCAGCCGACTCGATACTCCTCCCACTGATGAATAAACGCTCCAAAAGAGTAAAGGTTAAAAAACAATAAAAAACAAAAAACACACCAATTAAAATAAGGTCCAGGAAAAGTGGAGCTCACAAGTGGCTCAGGCACAGAAATTATAGAAAGGGGGAGAAGCTAAGTTGTTCATTTAGTCCAGCTGGTGTCATCCTACCAAGTAACGTGATCCAGCGACATTCCAATTGCGCCAATCTTTTCTTCATGTCTCCCCCTCGGACCCCACCTCTAATCCTATCAATCCCCCTCACTTTCAAATCGGCAGAATTGCAATGGTGAAATAATTTGAAGTGACGTGGGATTGTTTTTAAAGATTTAATATCCAAAACATCCTTTGCTGCCACTATGTCTCTAACATGCTCACGGATTCGAATCCGTAACTCCCGTGATGTAAGACCTATATAAATCAGATCGCAAGTACATGTTGCATAGTATATAACGTAATCGGTACTGCATGAAGTGTACTGCGTAATCTTATACTCCGTATTATGGTCGGATGAAAAGAAATTAGTTGATCTTATTGTATTCCTACAGGCCAAACAGTCACCACAGGGAAAGAAAGCCCATCTTTGTTTGCCTGCTCCAAAGGGGTTTCTAGGTTTACTGACATAGTGGCTATGTACAAGGACGTAACGGAGGTTCTTACTTCTCCTGGAGGTCATAAGAGGTAATTGGGGCAAAGACCTAGATAAAGTGGGTTCTGTCATCAAGACAGGCCAATGTCGACTCCAAGATTTTACGCATTGTCTCCCACTGATGGTTGTAAGTGGAGACAAAGCGTATTACCAAATTTTCCTTCTTATTATGTTTAGAAACAGCCAATAGATCAACCCGTTTGTTCTCTTTAGCGCGTTGATAACCCTTATTGATACATCGTTTACTGTATCCTCTATCTGTAAATCTCCTCCCAATATCAGAAGCCTGCTGTTCAAATTTCAAATCCGATGAACAGATCCTCCTAGCTCGGAGGAACTGTCCAATAGGTATTGCTTTGATAGTAGAAATAGGGTGAGCTGAGGTGGCGTGCAATAAGGCATTAGAAGATGTCTCCTTGCGGTAAAGATTTGTCTCCAAAAGTCCATCGTCACGAACACTGAGATGAATATCTAAAAAAGAGATCTCTTTTTGATGAAAAGTATAGGTGAGTTTGATGTTGGACTTGTTGCGGTTCAGTGCCGACATAAATGTATGTAAATCTTGGGTTGAACCTTGCCAAATAAACAAAATATCGTCAATGTAGCGGTACCAACCAACAATCTGGGGAGCGGAATGTGCGTCCTTCTGGAAGATATCCCTCCCTTTCCCAGTAGCCCATAAAAAGGTTTGCATATGAGGGCGCACATGCCGCACCCCATGGTGGTACCGCGGCATTGTAAGAAAAAACGATCTTTAAATGTAAAAAAATTGTGAGTCAGCACGAACCGCAACAAGACCAACACCAAATCACGGATCTCAGTTCGAATGTTACTTGACCGCAAGTAAAATTTTGTGGCTTCAAGGCCAATATCATGATCGATGGACGTATACAAAGACTCCACGTCAGCAGTCTCCAAATACATATCTGATTCAAGATGTAAGCCATCCAAACACTTCAAGACGTCTGTAGTGTCTCTGACATAGGAGGGCAACGTCTCAACCTGTGACTTTAAGTAGTAATCTATATATTTACAAATAGGGTCATATTTATATAGCCCCCCCCCCCATGCCAAAGACAATCGGACACCCTGGAGGGTTGGAGGCATCTTTGTGTATCTTTGGGAGGAGATACAAGTTGAATTTCCGGTGGTCCCTACCTATGAGGCCTTTAAAAGTTTTTTTTATCAATAATCCCATCATCTAAAGCCTTCTCTAAAATACTTCTAAGTTCCACTGAATAAGTAGTTGTGGGGTTATATGATTAAAGGTGTATAAGCATCACAATTTTTCAATTGCCTAAAGGCCTCTTTTTCATAGTTCTCCACCGTCCAAATTACCACCTTCCCCCCTTGTCTGCAGGCTTAAGTACTACATCATCCAATGATTTAATTTCATTCAATGCTTTCCTTTGTAAAGGGGTCAGATTGTCAATCTTTCTCTTATTACTAATGGTCCGGAAGTCTTCCGAGACCAACTTAGTAAATATCTCAACCTGAGGGCACAGAGACAAGGAGGGGAAAGTGACACAGTGTGGAGAAATGTTTGGTGGGGGAATACTTGTGGAAGTTGTTTCTGACTCGTTGGCCAGTTCTTCAAGAATTCTGATCGCTTCTTGTTCAGCCGGACTCCATATGGGATCCGTCATATTAGATTTGTGGTGCAGTTTATTTAAGACCAGCTTGCGTGAGAACAAATGGAGATCTTTTATGGCTGTAAAATAATCAAAGTTGTTAGTGGGTGAAAAAGAAGACCCAGGCTTAAAACTTCATATTGTGACTGTGAAATTGTATGGGATGACAAATTGATTACCTACAGAACATTTTTACGGGGCTTTTTTTCTTTAATCGGAGATGGAGTAATTTTCCGTTTATTGCCACTACGAGTCCCCTTATATCATTGTTCTTTGTATTTCCCCTTCCTGTCATTGGTAATCTCCATTCTTTCATTATTCATGGATTTATCATCAACAGAAGATACCGAAGAGAAGGAGACCGATCTCGCTCTAGAGGTTGGATTAGTAGTCCCACGTTTCTGTCTCCACCGATACATCCTATTGTTTTGTAAATCAGCGCAATCTCTTTCATATTTTTTGTTTTTAATGGATATAATCTGTCTCCCATTTCTTAATTTCTGAATCAAGGTTTTTGGTGTGCTTCTGTGTCCTGTGCACCAGCAATTTACATTTTTCACTTATAAGATTATTATCCAGTCATCACTGTATATTTGATATTTATATTTTATATTTTATTATTATATGTCCTGATAATAGACAATATATTATTCATTTACATTATTTTATGTGCACTGTCACTTTATGTATATTGTCACTATATGCATTATATAATGTTTACAGCTCATATTTTTTATTGTCATGGTTGCCTTGGCAACATGAACTTAATTTGCACTGTCACTTTATTCTGATTGCGCTCATTTTATACAGCTTTCTAGTATTGTATGGCCGGGAGTTTGCCGACTCTGTATTTGCCTTTGTTGCTTTGTTATTTGATTTCGCCCCTACCTATTAACGGAGTACAGGCTGTACGCATGGGCTCTGTAGCCACACGCTGGTTGATGCTGCCGACGGCGCTCAATTGTGACGCTTGCGGGAAATGACGTCATTAGGGGATTTCCCCTACCCACAGCGTAGCTGTGAATGTCAGAAGCGGCGTCACTGTGGCGGTGATTCACATAGTGCATTCGTCGACTCTCCTGCTCACTCCGGAACACCACATCTGACGGTAATTAACTTGCTCCTATATAACATCGATCGAGCACACATGGAGTCACGGTCCCCCGAGGAAGCCCACGCGAAACGCGCGTTGGGGCTGTCGTCCATTCTTAGGCGTGACCACACACAGGCTACTATGGGTGAGATTATCTCCTGTGAATTTATATGTATGTTTCATGCAATTGATTTTTGCTGCACAACAGATTTGTGAGAAAGTGTCTGAACAATAATGTCTTGCTTACCTGTATGACTGATTGATTGGGCGTAACAACTCCTTTTATATTATATGTACATCTTAACTAGTGAATCTTTATACAAGGAGGCCCATTTTTAATTAATGTCACACTGATACTAATGTTGGCAAGATTCTTTGATCGATCCCGTGCCTGTTACTTATATGTGTGGAATCGCACAATGGTTTCTTTTTGACACTGTGCGCCACCTGTCTTATGCCTTTTATGTGACTTAATGTTTATTATTGTTACCTTAATTTGGTGTAATAAAAATTTGATATGTTTTATATTGGGACTTTTGTACTCTATTGCTCTTGTAGGTTGAATGTTTAACAGAGTGTCCATTTATTTGGTCCTATTACCATCAGTATGACATTTGGTGTCATATATGTTTTTTCTATTTGGTTGATATTGATTATGACATGTGACAACATGTATGTAGAGAAGCTGTGGGACACCATCACGTGTTTCTCAACGCAAACAATGAATAGCCAGGTCTTTCACCGGGAAGGAACAACCACGGGAAGGGCAGCATCCAGTAAAGGAAAACCACCTATGCCAAAACATGGTATCCATCCATAGACAGCTGTTTCGGGGTATTTGCCCCTCATCAGTGTGGAGTAGGAAACTGGCTATTAGGAGCAGTGCTATTCATTGCTTGCGTTGAGAAACACGTGATGGTGTCTCCGCAGCTTCTCTACATGCATTTGCATATTTCCCTTAAGGGATGGGGGCAGTGTTCTGGATCACTGTGTTGAGAAACACGTGATGGTGTCTCCGCGGTGTTGGATGTTTTGATCTCCCCGAGGTCATTCATCCTCATGTTTATAGTCTTTTCACTAGGCACTGCTCCTAATAGCCAGTTTCCAGTTTCCAAGGTCTGTGTCCGTGAGATCCGTTGAAGCATTCCAGAGTTATCTCATGAAGTGACAATGGTCAGAATTGTAAAATTTGGCTTCGACAGGAAAGTGAAAACAGGCACTTGGGTGAAGGGGTTAGACACTGCTGTCCGTGATTAAGAGTAGTATTTAATTTTTTTTGCCTACCAGCGACCGTTGTTCCACCTTTATTGCTCGATTGCAGGCTATTGATTTTTTGATGTTGAAGCCAGGGGCCAACTGAAGTCCACATTGCTGCCATTATGACCCTTTTACAAAACCCCGCCTGTGGTGAGTTCATTCTAGAAAAATGTTAAACTAATTAATCCAAAACTGTAAACTGTCCTAAGTTAAAAAAACAAAAAACCTCACCATTCAAACAAGCCTTCTGTTGGCGGAAAACAAAGTTAGGGGTATTGAAGATCTTTACACTCTTGAGGAAACCATGCTGCCAGGTGAGTTTTACTTAATACATGCCATAAAAATTTTTAAAAAATAAATGGTGGAATTGTCCACCTCCCCCAATCACCACCAATTAAAGAGAACCTGTCACCCCCAAAATCGAAGATGAGCTAAGCCCACCGTCATCAGGGGCTTATCTACAGCATTCTGTAATGCTGTAGATAAACCCACCGATGTATCCTGAAAGATGAGAAAAACAGGTTATATTATACTCACCCAGGGGCGGTCCTGCTGCGGTCCGGTCCGATGGGTGTCGTGGTCTGGTCCGATGGGTGTCGTGGTCTGGTCCGATGGGTGTCGTGGTCTGGTCCGATGGGTGTCGTGGTCTGGTCCGATGGGTGTCGTGGTCTGGTCCGGGGCCTCCCATCTTCATAGGATGACGTCCTCTTCTTGTCTTCACGCTGCGGCACAGGCGTACTTTGTCTGCCCTGTTGAGGGCAGAGCACAGTACTGCAGTGCGCAGGCGCCGGGAAAGGTCAGAGAGGCCCAGTGACTGCGCACTGCGGTACTTTGCTCTGCCCTCAACAGGGCAGACAAAGTACGCCTGTGCCGGAGCGTGAAGACAAGAAGAGGTCATTCTATGAAGATAGGAGGCGCTGGACCGGATCGCGACGCCCATCGGACCAAACCAAACCGCAGCGGGAACGCCCCTTGGTGAGTGTAATATAACCTGTTTTTCTCATCTTTCAGGTTACATCGGGGACTTATCTACAGTATTACAGAATTCTGTAGATAAGACCCTGATGCTGGTGGGCTTAGCTCATCTTCGATTTTGGGGGTGACAGGTTCCCTTTAACCCCTTCCCGACCTTTGACGCCACGTAGGCGTCATGAAAACCCGTGCCAATCCGACCCATGACGCCTATGTGGCGTCATGGAATGATCGCGTCCCTGCAGAGCGGGTGAAAGGGTTAACTCCGATTTCACCTGATCTGCAGGGAGAGGGGGAGTGGTACTTCAGCCCAGGGGGGGTGGCTTCACCCCCCCGTGGCTACGATCGCTCTGATTGGCTGTTGAAAATGAAACTGCCAATCAGAGCGATTTGTAATATTTCACCTAAAAAACTGGTGAAATATTACAATCCAGCCATGGCCGATGCTGCAATATCATCGGCCATGGCTGGAAATACTGAAGTGACCCGACCCCCCCCCCCACCCCACCGATCGCCCCCCCAAGCCACCGATCTGTCCCGTAGTCCCCTCCGTCCTGTGCTCCGCTCCCCCGTCCTCCTGTCCGCTCCCCCCGTGCTCCTATTTCACCCCCCCGTGCTCCGACGCCCCCCCGTGCCCCGATCTCCCCCCCCCCCCTTATACTTACCGAGGCTCCCGGTGCCCATCCGCCTCCTCCATGGGCGCCGCCATCTTCCATATTGGCCTGCGGATCCGCAGCGGATTGGCCGCTGCGAATTCGTAGCAGTTTTCCATCAGGTTTACAGTACCATTTACACCTATGGAAAACCAAATCCGCTGTGCCCATGGTGCGGAAAATTCCGTGCAGAAACGCTGCATTGTATTTTCCGCAGCATGTCAATTCTTTGTGCGGATTCCGCAGCGGTTTACACCTGTTCCTCAATAGAAATCCGCAGGTGAAATCCGCACAAAAAAACACTGGAAATCTGCTGTAAATCCGCAGGTAAAACGCAGTGCCTTTTACCTGCAGATTTTTCAAAAATCGTGCGGAAAAATCTCACACGAATCCGCAACGTGGGCACATAGCCTTAGGGTTAGGGTTGGAATTAGAGTTAGGGTTGGAATTAGGGCTAAGATTAGGCTTGTGGTTAGGGTTACGGATAGGGTTAGGGGTGCGTTGGGGTTACAGTTGTGGTTAGGGTTGGGATTAGGGTTAGGGTTGGGATTAGGATTAGGGTTGGAATTAGGGTTACGGGTGTGCTGCGGTTAGGGTTGTGGTTAGGGGTGTGTTGGGGTTAGGGTTGTGATTAGGGTTATGGCTACAGTTGGGATTAGGATTAGGGGTGTGTTGGGGTTAGTGTTGAAGTTAGAATTGAGGGGTTTCCACTGTTTAGGCACATCAGGGGTCTCCAAACGCAACATGGCGCCACCATTGATTCCAGCCAATCTTGCGTTCAAAAAGTCAAATGGTGCTCCCTCCCTTCCAAGCCCCGACGTGCGCCCAAACAGTGGTTTACCCCCACATTTGGGGTACCAGCGTACTCAGGACAAACTGGGCAACAACTGTTGGGGTCCAATTTCTCCTGTTACCCTTGCAAAAATAAAAAATTACTTGCTAAAACATAATTTTTGAGGAAAGAACAATTATTTTTTATTTTCACGGCTCTGCGTTATAAACTTCTGTGAAGCACTTGGGGGTTGAAAGTGCTCACCACACATCTAGATAAGTTCCTTGGGGGGTCTAGTTTCCAAAATGGGGTCACTTGTGGGGGGTTTCTACTGTTTAGGCATATCAGGGGCTCTGCAAACGTAACATGATGTCCGCAGACCATTCCATCAAAGTCTGCATTTCAAAACGTCACTACTTCCCTTCCGAACCCCGACGTGTGCCAAAACAGTGGTTTACTCCCACATATGGGGTATCAGCGTACTCAGGAGAAACTGGACAACAACTGTTGGGGTCCAATTTCTCCTGTTACCCTTGGGAGAATAAAAAATTGTGGGCTAAAAAATCATTTTTGAGAAAAGAAAAATTATTTTTTATTTTCATGGCTCTGCGTTATAAACTTCTGTGAAGCACTTGGGGGTTCAAAGTGCTCACCACACATCTAGATTAGTTCCTTGGGAGGTCTAGTTTCCAAAATGGGGTCACTTGTGCGGGAGCTCCAATGGTTAGGCACACAGGGGCTCTCCAAACGCGACATGGTGTCTGCTAATGATTGGAGCTAATTTTCCATTCAAAAAGCCAAATGGCGTGCCTTCCCTTCCGAGCCCTGCCGTGCGCCCAAACAGTGGTTTACCCCCACATATGGGGTATCATCGTACTCAGGACAAACTGGACAACAACATTTGGGGTCCAATTTCTCCTATTACCCTTGGGAAAATAAAAAATTTTTGGCTAAAAATCATTTTTGAGGAAAGAAAAATTATTTTTTATTTTCACGGCTCTGCGTTATAAACTTCTGTGAAGCACCTGGGGGTTATAAGTGCTCACTATGCATCTAGATAAGTTCCTTGGGGGGTCTAGTTTCCAAAATGGGGTCACTTGTGGAGGAGCTCCAATGTTTAGGCACACAGGGGCATTCCAAACGCGACATGGTGTCCGCTAAAGATTGGAGCCAATTTTTCATTCAAAAAGTCAAATGGCGCTCCTTCCCTTCCGAGCCCTGCCGTGTGCCCAAACAGTGGTTTACCCCCACATATGAGGTATTGGCTTACTAAGGACAAATTGGACAACAACGTCCGTGGTCCAGTTTCTCCTTTTTGCCCTTGGGAAAATAAAAAAATTGTTGCTAAAAGATTATTTTTGTGACTAACAAGTTAAATGTTCATTTTTTACTTCCATGTTGCTTCTGCTGCTGTGAAACACCTGAAGGGTTAATAAACTTCTTGAATGTGGTTTTGAGCACCTTGAGGGGTGCAGTTTTTAGAATGGTGTCACTTTTGGGTATTTTCAGCCATATAGAACCCTCAAAATGACTTCAAATGTGAGGTGGTCCCTAGAAAAAAATGGTTTTGTAAATTTTGTTGTAAAAATGAGAAATCACTGGTCAAATTTTAACCCGTATAACTTCCTAGCAAAAAAAAAAATTGTTTCCAAAATTGTGCTGATGTAAAGTAGACATGTGGGAAACGTTATTTATTAACTATTTTGTGTCACATAACTCTCTGGTTTAACAGAATAAAAATTCAAAATGTGAAAATTGCGAAATTTTCAAAATTTTTGCCAAATTTCCGTTTTTTTCACAAATAAACTCAGAAATTATCGACCTAAATTTACCACTAACATGAAGCCCAATATGTCACGAAAAAACAATCTCAGAATCGCTAGGATCCGTTGAAGCGTTCCTGAGTTATTACCTCATAAAGGGACACTGGTCAGAATTGCAAAAAACGGCAAGGTCATTAAGGCCAAAATAGGCTGGGTCATGAAGGGGTTAAATTCTGCATAATATTAATTTTATCACTTTTTAAAAAGCAGTTGCTTATGTGATGAAGTTTACATGAGCATATAAAAAAAATCATGATTTTAGTCCAGAAAAAGACGATTTTCCATCTGTGTTGTCATCTGTATGGCATCCATTTTTATAGAGCAAAAGTGAATACAATTTAAAAGAAGAAATACAGTGTCCTGTGTTAGTAATGGAAATGTATTCGTAAAAATCGGATGCTACATGGATGACTCATATGGGATACAATTTTTTTATTTTTGCACACCCATAGACTTCAACAGGGTGAACAGTCTACTATGGAGTGGATGTGATATGCCACAGATCACAGGGGGGAGCACTATGGGGGACTTAACCCTTACCTCTCCTGCACAGGACATACCACAGTACAAGCTGGGAGCAAAGAGGGAGGCAAGGGTTAACCCCTCAAGGTGCTCAAAACCACATTCAAGTAGTTTATTAACCCTTCAGGTGTTTCACAGCAGCAGAAGCAACATGGAAGTAAAAAATGAACATTTAACTTTTTAGTTACAAAAATGATCTTTGAGCAACAATTTTTTTATTTTCCCAAGGGTAAAAGGAGAAACTGGACCACGAATAAAAATTCTTTTTTTTCTTCAGAAAAATGATTTTTTAGCCCCCAGTTTTATATTTTCACAAGGGTAACAGGATAAATAGGACTCCAAAAGTTGTTGTCCAATTTGTCCTGAGTACGCTGATACCTCATATGTGGGGGTAAACCACTGTTTGGGTGCACGGCAGGGCTCGGAAGGGAAGGAGCGCCATTTGGCTTTTTGAATGGAAAATTAGCTCCAATCATTAGCGGACACCATGTCGCGTTTGGAGAGCCCCTGTGTGCCTAAACATTGGAGCTCCCGCACAAGTGACCCCATTTTGGAAACTAGACCTCCCAAGGAACTAATCTAGATGTGTGGTGAGCACTTTGAACCCCCAAGTGCTTCACAGAAGTTTATAACGCAGAGCCATGAAAATAAAAAATAATTTTTCTTTTCTCAAAAATGATTTTTTAGCCCACAATTTTTTATTTTCCCAAGGGTAACAGGAGAAATTGGACCCCAAAAGTTGTTGTCCAGTTTCTCCTGAGTACGCTGATACCCCATATGTGGGGGTAAACAACTGTTTTGGCACACGTCGGGGTTCGGAAGGGAAGTAGTGACGTTTTGAAATGCAGACTTTGGAATGCTCTGCGGGCGTCACATTGCATTTGCAGAGCCCCTGATGTGCCTAAACAGTAGAAACACCCCACAAGTGACCCCATTTTGGAAACTAGACCCCCGAAGGAACTTATCTAGATGTGTGGTGAGCACTTTCAACCCCCAAGTGCTTCACAGAAGTTTATAACGCAGAGCCGTGAAAATAAAAAATAATTGTTCTTTCCTCAAAAATTATGTTTTAGCAAGTAATTTTTTATTTTTGCAAGGGTAACAGGAGAAATTGGACCCCAACAGTTGTTGCCCAGTTTGTCCTGAGTACGCTGGTACCCCAAATGTGGGGGTAAACCACTGTTTGGGCGCACGTTGGGGCTTGGAAGGGAGGGAGCACCATTTGACTTTTTGAACGCAAGATTGGCTGGAATCAATGGTGGCGCCATGTTGCGTTTGGAGATCCCTGATGTGCCTAAACAGTGGAAACCCCTCAATTCTAACTTCAACACTAACCCCAACACACCCCTAATCCTAATCCCAACTGTAGCCATAACCCTAATCACAACCCTAACCCCAACACACCCCTAACCGCAACACACCCGTAACCCTAATTCCAACCCTAACCCTAATCCCAACCGTAACCCTAATCCCAACCCTAACCACAACTGTAACCCCAACACACCCCTAACCCTATCCGTAACCCTAACCACAAGCCTAATAACCCTATTTCAAACCCTAGCCCTAATTCCAACCCTAACCCTAAGGCTATGTGCCCACGTTGCGGATTCGTGTGAGATTTTTCCGCACGATTTTTGAAAAATCTGCAGGTAAAAGGCACTGCGTTTTACCTGCGGATGTACAGCAGATTTCCAGTGTTTTTTTGTGCGGATTTCACCAGCGGATTCCTATTGAGGAACAGGTGTAAAAGGCTGCGAAATCCGCACAAAGAATTGACATGCTGCGGAAAATACAACGCAGTGTTTCTGCACGGAATTTTCCGCACCATGGGCACAGCGGATTTGGTTTTCCATAGGTGTACATGGTACTGTAAACCTGATGGAAAACTGCTTCGAATTCGCAGCGGCCAATCCGCTGCGGATCCGCGGCCGATCCGCGGCTGATCCGCTGCCGAATCCGCACTGTGTGCACATGCCCTAACCCTACCCCTAACCCTACCCCTACCCCTAACCCTACCCCTAGTTCTAACCCTAACCCTAGTTCTAACCCTAACCCTAGTGGAAAAAGAAAAAAAAAAAATTCTTTATTTTATTATTGTCCCTACCTATGGGGGTGATAAAGGGGGGGGTTTATTATTTTTTTATTTTGATCGCTGCGATAGAACCTACCACAGCGATCAAAATGTACTTGTATTGAATCTGCCGGCTTCCAAGATGGCGGCGCCCATGGAGAAGACGGCCGGACACCGGGAGGGACATCGAAGCTAGGTAAGTATGGGGGGGTGGGATCGGAACACGGGGGGGGGGGGGGGGAGATCGGAGGACCGGGGGAGCGGACAGGAGGGAGGAGGGGAGCGGACAGGAGATCGGGGCAGAAAGGACGACTGGGGGGCGATCGGTGGGGGGGGGCAGATCGGGGTCTCCAGCCATGGCAGATGCTATTGCAGCATCGGCCATGGCTGGATTGTAATATTTCACCATTTTCATAGGTGAAATATTACAAATCGCTCTGATTGGCTGTTTCACTTTCAACAGCCAATCAGAGCGATCATAGCCACGGGGGGGGGTGAAGTACCACTCCCTCTGTCTCTGCAGATCGGGTGAAAATGGAGTTAACCCTTTCACCCGATCTGCAGGGACGCGATCTTTCCATGACGCCACATAGGCGTCACAGGTCGGATTGGCACCGACTTTCATGACGCCTACGTGGCGTCAAAGGTCGGGAAGGGGTTAAGGGTGATCCGAAACCAAAGGTGCCTTTCATACTAAATTTAATTCTATAATCTAATCACTTTTCTAATATATTTCAAAATTCTACCTTTCCCTTTCTAATGTAACTTCCTGTCTGCTTGTGGTTTTTTTCTTACTTCCAATGACTTTTTTTTAGAATCCCAGTGCACTTTGGGATACTCACATAGGACATCATTAGGGGGCAGAGGCTGCGGTCACTGCCCCAGCTGCTTTCCCCACCATGAAAATAGCGTCATCTGTTTCAGGCACTGGACTGGCCTCTGCCGGGTCATCTCTTCTCCTTAGAGCCAGCAAGGGAGCACACAGACACTGTGCATTCAAAGGAATATAGCACAGAAAACTCATACCGAGTATGCATCAGATTTTGCAACCGAAGCATTATCAGGTGAGGACTAGCCGAGCCTCCAAAACAGACATCACTGATGGCGCCTAAATTCAGAGAGGGTGCAGAGTTTGCGCCAGTGACTGCAGCTTCTGCCCCCTGATGACGGCTAATTTGAGTATTCCAGAATACACTGGTGAATCTCAAACAAAATGTCATGGGACATTAAAAATATAAAAAAAAAAGACAGGAAGTCAGAATGTAAAGGGTACGTCAGGGAATTTTTCATTGAAGTATATTAGAAAACAAGATTAGATTATTACACTGAATAGATAATACATTTAATATGAAATTCACCTTTGGTTTCGGACTGCCCCTTTAAGTTCAGCCGATTGGTTTGGCCCTCCACAGCAGTGCCAGTTTCTGATGTGGCCCCTTGGGAAAATTAATTGTTCACCCCTGGATTAAAGGATTTGTCCCACAAATATTTTCTAGTTTTTTGTATTAACCGTTACTTAAAAAAAAAAAAAAAAAGGTTTAGCTCCAACCATTCAAGAGATAATGTTAGATTGGTGACCCCTGCTGTTGGTATTAGGCCTCTTTCACTCATCAGTTTTTTGCCATCAGTCACAAGTCGAATTTTGAAAAAACTGATCCGTCGCAGATTGTGAAAAACCGATGCGCTGGATCCGACTAGCTGATCCGGCTAATTGGATCCTAAAAAAATCAGAGCATGCTCAGTTAAAAAAAAAAAAACGGAGTCCGTCACCGGATTCCATCATTTGACGGACCAGGCACCATAGGGTTCCATTCTATAGCAAGTGACGGACAGCGACAAACGACACAGGACAGTTTCATCTGTGTTTTTCCGGATCCGTCGCTGTCCGTTTTTTTCGACGGACACAAAAAACGTTACTATGTCCGTTTTCTCCGGCCGCCGGAAAAACTATTTAAGACGGATCCGGCAAAAACGGATCAAACTTGAGGCAATCCGTCGCTAGTACAAGTCTAAAAGAAAAAAAAAAAACGGATTCGGTGGCAACCTTTGCCTGATCCGTTTTTTTCCAAATTCGCAGGATTGTGACTGACGGCAAAAAACTGATGCGTGAAAGCAGCCTTAGTCTGTGTCCACACTGCTCAGATCATGCACATGCTCGGTCTTTTTCTTCTGCCTCAGGCTGGCGTCACACTCAGCGTAAGACAATACGGTCCGTTTTTTACGGCCGTAATCCGGCCATAATACGGAGAAATGTCCCCAAATTAGTGGTCCGTATGTCATCCGTAGGCAGGGTGTGTCAGCGTATTTTGCGCATGGCATCCTCCGTATGTAATCCGTATGGCATCCGTACTGCGATATTTTCTCGCAGGCTTGCAAAACCGACATCTAATGGATTTATGTGCTCAAATGTCCGTTAAAACATATATACAGTGTGTATGTGTGTGTGTATATATATATATATATATATATATATATTCTGTATTTATATTTAATTCAGCGCGATATATGTGAAAAGCCGGTAATTCAATTGCTTCTCATCTCCTTCCCAAAGCCGACAGGATATGAGACTTGGTTTACATACAGTAAACCATCTCATATCCTTTTTTTTTTGCATATTCCACACTACTAATGTTAGTAGTGTGTATGTGCAAAATTTGGTTGCTGTAGCTGCTAAAATAAAGGGTTAAATGGCGGAAAAAATTGGCGTGGGCTCCCGCGCAATTTTCTCCGCCAGAATGGTAAAGCCAGTGACTGAGGGCAGATATTAATAGCCAGGAGAGGGTCCATGGTTATTGCCCCCCCCCCCCGGCTACAAACATCTGCCCCCAGCCACCCCAGAAAAGGCACATCTGGAAGATGCGCCTATTCTGGCACTTGGCCACTCTCTTCCCACTCCCGTGTAGCGGTGGGATATGGGATAATGAAGGGTTAATGCCACCTTGCTATTATAAGGTGACATTAAGCCAGGTTAATAATGGAGAGGCGTCAATTATGACACCTATCCATTATTAATCCAATTGTATGAAAGGGTTAAAGAACACACACACACATTATTAAAAATTATTTTAATGAAATAAACACACCGGTTGTTTTAGTATTTTATTGCTCTCTAAATCCACCTGAAGACCCTCGCTTGGCAAAATAATAAACCCACAATATACATACCATCCGAGGATCTGTCAGGTCCCACGATGTAAATCCTTCTGAAGGGGTTAAATCAATTTACAGGCAGGAGCTGCGCTAAAGCACTCGCTCGTGCCTGTAATCCCCGGGTGCTGAAAGGAAAGCGGGGTGATCTGTACTTACATTGAGTTGTGGTGAGGCGCCCTCTGGTGGATGAACTCATATGCAGCTGGCAACACTGAGATCCATAGACAATATGGAGAGGAGTCTTCTGCTCACTGAGCAGACGCTCAATGGGATAGATGAGGGGGGGATGGTAGGATGGAGCTGCAGGACAGTGAGGCAGTTAGCTGGGTGACAGATAGAAGGCGGGGTAGAGGGAAGAGTGCCAGGGAGGCTAGTCCTGATCTGGCACACCCCAATAAGTTGGCAGATGAGGGGGGTGCCAGTACAGGGGTAGCACTGCTGCAGCCAGGCATGCCCTCTGAATGCCGGAGGAGTGACTGCTCCAGTAAGGAGGGAAATAGGAGAGCAGGGCAGGCCAGACAGGTGCTGGTAGTTGGGGACTCAATTATTAGGGGAACAGATAGGGCAATCTGTCACAGAGACGGGGATAGTCGAACGGTGTGCTGCCTACCTGGCGCTCGAGTCCGACACATCGCTGATCGGGTGGACAGATTACTGGGAGGGGCTGGTGAGGACCCAGCGGTCATTGTGCACATTGGCACAAATGACAAAGTTAGAGGTAGGTGGAAGGTCCTTAAAGATGATTTCAGGGAATTAGGCTGCAAGCTGAAAGCAAGGACCTCCAACGTGGTATTTTCCGAAATACTGCCTGTATTGCGTGCCACGCCAGAGAGGCAACGGGAGATTAGGGAGGTTAATAAGTGGTTCAAGAATTGGTGTAGGAAGGAGGGGTTTGGGTTCCTGCAGAACTGGGCCGACTTCTCAGTGGGCTACAGGCTCTACGCTAGGGACGGGCTGCACTTCAATGGGGAAGGTGCAGCTGTGCTGGGGGAGAAAATGGCTAGAAGGTTGGAGGAGTGTTTAAACTAGGGATTGGGGGGAGGGTATTCAATTTATAGGAGGGGAAGATAGTGCAGATAGAGACCTGGGCACAAATAAGGAAGTTGGGGGTGGCGGTGGCATGGGGGGTGGGGTTAGAACAGTTAGTAATTTAAGAAAGAATAGAGGTACAGAGAGGAACATCAAGTGCATGTATACTAATGCCAGAAGCCTCGCCAACAAAATGGACGAATTAGAATTAATGTTGTTGGAGCATAATTATGACATGGTGGGGATATCTGAAACATGGCTGGATGAGAGCCATGACTGGGCTGTTAACTTGCAGGGCTATAGCCTTTTCAGAAATGACCGTACAGATAAGCGAGGGGGTGGGGTATGTCTGTATGTAAAAATCTACCTTAAAACCCATCCTGCGTGATAATATAGGTGAATCTAATGAAAATGTAGAGTCCCTGTGGGTGGAGATAAGGGGAGGGGGAAAAAATAACAAATTACTGATAGGGGTTTGTTATAAATCTCCAAAAATAATGGAAGCAATGGAGAATATCCTCGTAAAGCAAATAGATGAAGCTGCGACTCAAGGAGAAGTCATTATTATGGGGGACTTCAACTACCCTGAAATAGATTGGGGAACAGAAACCTGCAGTTCCAGTAAAGGTAATCGGTTTTTGACAACTATGAGAGACAACTACCTTTCACAACTGGTTCAGGACCCAACAAGGAGGGGAGCACTGCTAGACCTAATATTAACCAACAGGCCAGACCGCATATCAAATATAAGGGTTGGGGGTCACTTGGGGAATAGTGATCACAAAATAATAAGTTTTCAGGTCTCCTTTAATAAGATGAGTAGTAGAGGGGTGACAAGGACACTAAACTTCAGGAGGGCAAATTTCCAACGGATGAGAGAGGATCTTGGTGCAATTAACTGGGACGATATCCTGAGACATAAAAGTACTCAAAGAAAATGGGAGACATTTATTAGCATCCTGGATAGGACCTGTGCACAGTATATACCGTATGGGAATAAACATACTAGAAATAGGAGGAAACCAATATGGCTAAATAGAGCTGTAAGGGGCGCAATAAGTGACAAAAAGAAAGCATTTAGAGAATTAAAGGAAGTAGGTAGTGAGGAGGCATTAAATAAATACAAAAAATTAAATAAATTCTGTAAAAAGCAAATCAAGGCAGCAAAGAGTGACACAGAGAGACTCATTGCCAGAGAGAGTAAAAATAATCCCAAAATATTCTTTAACTACATAAATAGTAAGAAATTAAAAAATGACAGTGTTGGCCCCCTTAAAAATAGTCTGGGTGAAATGGTGGATGAGGATGAGGAAAAAGCCAATATGCTAAATGACTTTTTTTCATCAGTATTTACAAAAGAAAATCCCATGGCAGCCAATATGACTAGTGATAAAAATTCCCAATTAAAGGTTACCTGCTTAACCCAGCAGGAAGTACGGCGGCGTCTAAAAATCACTAAAATTGACAAATCTCTGGGCCCGGATGGGATACACCCCCGAGTACTGCAGGAATTAAGTACAGTCATTGATAGACCATTATTTTTAATCTTTAAAGAGTCCATAATAACAGGGTCTGTACCACAGGACTGGCGTATAGCAAATGTGGTGCCAATATTCAAAAAGGGGACATAAACTGAACTCGGAAATTATAGGCCAGTAAGTTTAACCTCTACTGTGGGTAAAATCCTGGAGGGCATTCTAAGGGATGCTATACTGGAGTATCTGAAGAGGAATAACCTCATGACCCAGTATCAGCACGGGTTTACTAGGGACCGTTCATGTCAGACTAATTTGATCAGCTTCTATGAAGAGGTAAGTTCCGGACTGGACCAAGGGAGCCCAGTGGATGTAGTGTATATGGACTTTTCAAAAGCTGTTGTTACATAAAATGAGAATAATGGGGATAGGGGAAAATATGTGCAAGTGGGTTGAGAGTTGGCTCAGGGATAGGAAACAAAGGGTGGTTATTAATGGAGCACACTCGGACTGGGTCACGGTTAGCAGTGGGGTACCACAGGGGTCAGTATTGGGCCCTCTTCTTTTTAACATATTTATTAATGACCTTGTAGGGGGCATTCAGAGTAGAATTTCAATATTTGCAGATGACACTAAACTCTGCAGGGTAATCAATACAGAGGAGGACAATTTTATATTACAGGATGATTTATGTAAACTAGAAGCTTGGGCTGATAAATGGCAAATGAGCTTTAATGGGGATAAATGTAAGGTCATGCACTTGGGTAGAAGTAATAAGATGTATAACTATGTGCTTAATTCTAAAACTCTGGGCAAAACCGTCAATGAAAAAGACCTGGGTGTATGGGTGGATGACAAACTCATATTCAGTGGCCAGTGTCAGGCAGCTGCTACAAAGGCAAATAAAATAATGGGATGCATTAAAAGAGGCATAGATGCTCATGAGGAGAACATAATTTTACCTCTATACAAGTCACTAGTTCGACCACACTTAAAATACTGTGCACAGTTCTGGTCTCCGGTGTATAAGAAAGACGTTGCTGAACTGGAGCGGGTGCAGAGAAGAGCGACCAAGGTTATTAGAGGACTGGGGGGTCTGCAATACCAAGATAGGTTATTACACTTGGGGCTATTTAGTTTGGAAAAACGAAGGCTAAGGGGTGATCTTATGTTAATGTATAAATATATGAGGGGACAGTACAAAGACCTTTCTGATGATCTTTTTAATCATAGACCGGTGACAGGGACAAGGGGGCATCCTCTACGTCTGGAGGAAAAAAGGTTTAAGCATAATAACAGACGCGGATTCTTTACTGTAAGAGCAGTGAGACTATGGAACTCTCTGCCGTATGATGTTGTAATGAGTGAGTCATTACTTAAATTTAAGAGGGGACTGGATACCTTTCTGGAAAAGTATAATGTTACAGGGTATATATATTAGATTCTTTGATAGGGCGTTGATCCAAGGAACTAGTCTGATTGCCGTATGTGGGGTCGGGAAGGAATCTTTTTCCCCATGGTGGAGCTTACTCTTACCACATGGGTTTTTTTTGCCTTCCTCTGGATCAACATGTTAGGGCATGTTAGGCTATGGGTTGAACTAGATGGACTTAAAGTCTTCCTTCAACCTTAATAACTATGTAACTATGAACTCGAGCGTGGGAACTTTTCCAAGGCTCCAGTTCATGAGGACATCCAGCAGAGGGCGCCTCACCGCAACTCAATGTAAGTACAGATCACTCAGCTTTCTTTTCAGCACCCGGGGATTACAGGCACGAGCGAGTGCTTTAGCGCAGCTCCTGCCTGTAAATTGATTTAACCCCTTCAGAAGGATTTACATCGTGGGACCTGACAGATCCTCGGATGGTATGTATATTGTGGGTTTATTATTTTGCCTAGCGAGGGTCTTCAGGTGGATTGAGAGATCAATAAAATATTAAAACAACCGGTGTGTTTATTTCATTAAAATAATTTTTAATAATGTGTGTGTTTTTTAACCCTTTCATACAATTGGATTAATAATGGATAGGTGTCATAATTGACGCCTCTCCATTATTAACCTGGCTTAATGTCGCTTTACAATAGCAAGGTGGCATTAACCCTTCATTACCCCATATCCCACCGCTACACGGGAGTGGGAAGAGTGGCCAAGTGCCAGAATAGGCGCATCTTCCAGATGTGCCTTTTCTGGGGTGGCTGAGGGCAGATGTTTGTAGCCAGGGGGGGCCAATAACCATGGACCCTCTCTAGGCTATTAATATCTGCCCTCAGTCACTGGCTTTACCATTCTGGCAGAGAAAATTGCGCGGGAGCCCACGCCAATTTTTTCCGCCATTTAACCCTTTATTTTAGCAGCTACAGCAACCAAATTTTGCACATACACACTACTAACATTAGTAGTGTGGAATATGCAAAATAAAGGGGATATGAGATGGTTTTCTGTATGTAAACCATGTCTCATATCCTGTCGGGTTTGGGAAGGAGAAATGAAAAGCCGGCAATTGAATTACCGGCTTTTCACTAACACCGCTGCGTATTTCTCGCAAGTCACACTGCTGGTCCGTGTGGAATCCGTATTTTTCTCGCCCCCATAGACTTTCATTGGCGTATTATTTGCGCAATACGCATGCTGCGATTTTGTACGGCCGTAGAAAGCCGTATAATACGGATCCGTAATATACGGCTGATAGGACCAGACCCATTGAGAATAATTGTGCCGTTTGTTTGGCAAGTTTTACGGACGTATTTTCTGCGCTCTTACGTCCGTAAAACTTGCTAGTGTGACTCCAGCCTCATTGGTTGTACTGAGGGATCCCTGGTGTGGCGAGCCAACTTGTCAGAGGAAATGCTGTATAAGTGCAGTTTTAGGCTACTTTCACACATCAGTTTTTTTTGTTTCAGGCAGAATCCGGCAAATGTTTAAAAAAAACGGATCCATCGCAAATAGTGAAACTGATGCGCCGGATCAGTTTTTCTGCTGGATCCGGTTTTGTTTTTTTATCCCGAGAGAGGACACTCCAAGGTGGACACCGTAAACGATGATTAACAGAAACTCGCTTGAGTGCTGTTCTATCGTTATTCCTGGGATTTATGGTGCTAGTGACCATTCATTAGCAAATCAAAAGTTACATTCATTTCCATTGTCCTTTCTTGCAGTAAATGTTACTGAATCCTCTGTGGACAGATATAGAATGAGGTGGCAGAAATGTCTCAAATTAAACCAAATGTTTATTAAACTGAAGGTTGTAATTTACTCTGACAGTGGTCTTCCCTAATGTACCATATAACTGACTGGCTTGTTATGTAAAGAAAATAGGTGTACAATTATTTTTTGGCCCAACTTTTAGCCGGTCTCAGTTTATACCATTTACTGAAACTTTGGTAGCGATTCCAGGATGATCTAAAAAAACAGATATATTTTTTGCCTGCTGCACCAGTTTTG
Organism: Ranitomeya variabilis; assembly: GCF_051348905.1. Classification (NCBI taxonomy): domain Eukaryota; kingdom Metazoa; phylum Chordata; class Amphibia; order Anura; family Dendrobatidae; genus Ranitomeya; species Ranitomeya variabilis. The sequence continues at coordinate 165,577,639 of NC_135234.1, forward strand.
GTGCTTTTTTTTTTTTAATAGAAGTGTGACTGAATATGTATTAAATATACTTCCAGCTCAATTTTTATTCTGCAAATACAAATAAAATATACCTTATTTCTCTATAAAATGGTGACAATCGGTCTGTACTGGTTTAAATTACAAAACAAATTGAACAGAAATTACTGCAAGTCTACAGTGCATATGTAACATCTCGGCGGATATTTTCATGCAGCTATAGAATTGCTGCATTGTATGACCTAAATTTAGAACATATGTCATCCCTGCCTGAAAAGGCAAGATAAAAGGATAACTAGTGTTTAAAAATATTATATTAAGTTAAAGAACGATATATTATGTTCACTTGTGACTGCAGCTCATGGCTCATCCAGCTGGATTGTCCAGGAGAGTTGGGCAATGTTTACACTCTGTATTTTTGCAGCATCTTTCCTCCAGGCAAAACCTTACAAAAATCAGATTTTGCTGAGTTTGTGCTGCTTTTTCTGTTGCAGATGGTGTGACATTTGTCTACAGTGCATGTTTAATAAAGTTTAATTCACCAAAAATCAGGGTGGATTGATTTAAATCACGCCGATTTAAATCATGATTTAAATCACGATTTAAATCAAAAGATTTTTTTCTATTTAAATCGGATCGATTTAAATCATGATTTTAATCATGATTTAAATCACTGATTTAAATCAAAAGGTTTTTTTTAATATAAATCACGATTAAAATGAGAAGTGAGAGCAGTGCGCATGTGCGCCCATAGTTACACGGACGAAATTAGGGGCAACGATCTAACGCCAGGGTGAGAGGGGGACCCCAAAGTAAGTAAAAATCTTTTTTGTTTTACTATATGGCAATAGGTAGGTGTTTAAAAGCAGCATGTCTTAATTGTATAAACTATTAATAGCCTCCACATTTTGTTCATACTGCTCCTTTAATTCCACACTTCTAGCTTGGTTTCACTTTTGGTTTAGTTTCTTTTTCCATTCAGTTGACATGCCCAAACTTGTTGGATAGTCAGCATCCTACAGAAACCTCTGGAAGAGCATGGCATTGTGAATGTTACACATATACAGCCGTTATTCTACTGAGTTAAACAACTCAGCTTTATCTCATGATGGAAGAACCTTTGGATGGTAAAATATTTTCCTCAAAAAGCAGTTTATTGAAAAAAATCCGATTTAAATCAAAAAAATCCGATTTAAATCAAAAAAATCCGATTTTTTTGATTTTTTAAAAAAAACATTGATTTTTATCCACCCTGCCAAAAATGCATCAAAAATGTGTGGTTGCATTTTTTTTGTAGTCTTTTTAGCACTTATTCATTGTGCTCTATGGTTAAAAAAAACCCGCTGACTTGCTGCAGATTTTTTTTTCTTAAGGCTGTGTGCACATGTTCAGGATTGCTTGCAGAAATTTCCTGAGCAAAACAGGACATTTTTTGCAAGAAATCCGCATGCATTTTTTGCGCGTTTTTCTCGCGTTTTTGGTGCGTGTTTTTTTGCGGATTTTCCGGAGGTTCCCAATTCAATAATATAGTGGGAAATCTGCAAAAAAATCCACAAAATTAATTAACATGCTGCGTTTTTTACCGCTATGCGTTTTTTTTTGCAGAAAAAAGCGCATCGTGCACAAAAATTGCAGAATGCATTCTAAATGATGGGATGCATAATGTATGCCTTTTTTCGCGTTTTTATAGCGAAAAAACATGAAAAATCTGCAACGTGTGCACACAGCCTTAAAAAGCAGCCGTTTTCCTGTTCTGTCAGGGAAAATAAAGCAATAATGTGCATGAGATTTCTGAAATCTCAAAGCTTTTGCTGGTGCTGTGAAACGCAGCTTTTAAATTGCATAAAGGAGCAGCAAAAATGCAAAATGTGAACATTGCCCTATGGCCAGAGCCTAACTTTCTTTTGTATAATAGCATATGAAGAAATGGTCACCTCATACCTTAGTTAGCTGCATGAGTTCTGATGCAAGTAGAAGATTGTGATTATGGCTGGCTTATAATAGTAAAAAGCAGAATGGCACTAGAGCTGTGTAAATTCCAATAGACCGGACTGGAAATGGACAGCTGATAATCAGGCGTCACGAATGCTTAAGGGTTGTATGGTGCTCAGCATGAAACAATGAAGCAAATGTCCAAATACATGAAGAAAAGAATATGCGGCACTCACCCCAGAGTAGCAGTGAAGATCGTTGACTTTATTGGAAAAGAAAGTGGAATATATCCATCAGGACATCAAAAATACAGGTATGAAGGAGGGTGCGGTATTGCAGTGCGGACGACGGCCGTTTCGCACACAAATGTGCTTCAACGGGTCCAGAAGGTAGATTACACCATGTCATTTCCTTTTAAAGGATCTGTGACTAGTATACATAATTAAACAGCGTGAACATTTCAAATTGTGATTACTTTGTGACTGTGACATATTAATTATAAATAATCTACATACCATACAATATAAATGCAGAACTTCTATTTGTGTATTCTATTTGGACATCATGTAATATGATATTATTTATCAATACCACTTAGTAACTACTCAAATTGCGACTATATTATAACATACTAAATAGTTCTATAAAAATAGTTCTATAAAAATACAGACATGTCTAACTTGTCATTAAGGCCAATTGGCCCCTGAGCTGAATTAAATGCTGACCATATTTCTTTATTATCCAAGGGATTAAATTATTGTCTTCCAGAATCTTTTGATTTAACTAACTTTAAGATAGACTTATTTAAAAGTGTGAGAAAGCTTCATCTCCATAAACATTTCCAAAAAGACAAAAAACAACTTCAAAAGATTAGCAGCTCTCAAACGATATCAAGCACCCCGGGTTCATTGGAGAATAAGATAGGCACTTTGGGTTTTATGATATACCCTCCCGAAACAGATGTAGATGAGAATGAAGCATCGTTACTACTTAGCCTAAATGATCCTTCAATATTACAGCAAACAAAAACTGCTCATATATTTACACAAGAACATAAACCTTTTCTAGGTGGTATTAAATCTCGCTTTATGCCCCCCGTCTCTCCTGGTAACGCCATCGATCTCTTCCAAGATCTCGTCATAAAGGATATAGAAGCAATCATTTACCAAAATCCAAAAAATAATTTAAATAATAGAGAATTCTCGGCTATGAAAGAGTTGCAGAGATGGGACGATGTCGTTATCAGGAGGGCGGATAAAGGTGGCAATATCGTTGTGCTAGATAAGGAGTATTACGTAAAGGAAGCTTTGACACAGTTAAATGATCGGTCTACTTATTGCGTGCTTCCCAACAATCCCACCCACAAATATGTAACTAAATTAAGATCGCTATTGAGAAAATATGTGGAGAAAGGAGTGTTGCCTAAAAAACGTGCTGAAAGTTTATTAATTGAACATCCACAATTTCCAAACTGGTACAGTATACCAAAAATTCATAAAGACATAAGAGAACCACCAGGGCGCCCTATAATCCCAGGGATCAATTCGGTTACTGAAGCACTTTCTCAGTACATCGATTGGTTATTAAAACCACTATTACAAAGTATTCCTTCATATATCAAAGACTCTGGAGATTTAATGTTGGCTCTTAAGGAAATAGACTGGCAGCCTACCTTTGCTTTAACATCTATAGATGTAGTAAATCTATACACCCGCATCCCAAAAGAAAAAGGTATACAGGCAATTCAAAGTATACTACAAAAAAGAGGCGTAGATCAGGACATAATTTCCTTTATTTCAGAAAGCTTGGACTTTATATTGTCTAATAATTCATTTAAATTTATGAATAAATGGTACACACAATTAGTTGGAACTGCAATGGGTACGCCCACTTCTTGCACATATGCAAACCTTTTCTTAGCAGTTTTCGAGGATACATATGTGAATAACATCAATAACCCTTTCCTAAAGCATATTCGCTTTTATACTAGATTTGTGGATGATGTCATGATTATTTGGGACGGTAGTGAAGTGGAATTTGACGAATTTGTGAAATATTTGAATACCTCGAATAATGAAAATATGGCATTTACTTCTTGTTATGGTTATAATCTAGAATTTTTGGATGTTAAAATAGAAATTATAGAAGGTGACATAGAGACAAAGGTCTTTAGGAAACAAACCGCAACGAATAATATACTTCATTTCGATAGCGCTCACCCATTCCATACAAAAAGAAGCCTGCCATATAGCCAGATGGTGAGATTACGAAAAATCAATAACTGTAATAGAATATTCCATGAACAAATTGGCGAGTTAAAATCCCGTTTTCTAAAAAGGTTATCCCCCACAAATATTGAAAGAGGCTGAAACCCGTATAGAAAAATTTTCACAGCATGACTTCTTAAAAATAAAAATAAAAAGAACAAATAAATCTCATCTAGAAAAAACAGAGAATTTTTCATTCTGCTTCAAGCACAGTAATTTAGATAAAGTTATTCATACCTCTATCCGCAAAAACTGGCATGTGTTACAAAATGATAAAGACTTGTCATCGATGTATAAGAATGCCCCAAAATTCGCATATAAACGTGCTCATAATCTATCAGATTTATTGGTATACAATAGATTATCTGTACCCAATAGTAACTGGCTCACCAGTAATACATCAACCGGCAATTATAAATGTGGTAATTGTAGGTTTTGTAGCCATCATGTAACAAGAAATCCTTTACAAATAGGCCCTATAACCCATGCTGTCAAAGATTTTATTTCCTGTAAGACTAAGTTCGTTGTTTGTTTTATTCTGCCCTTGCCGATATTTTTATATCGGAAAAACAATAAGACCTCTGATTGAGAGGTTCAGAGAACATTATAACTCAATTACAACAGGTAAAGGTTGCCTAAGATTAATTCAACATATGAAAGATAGACATAATGCCAATCCCAACTTGCTTAGTTTTGCTGGTATAGAAATTGTAACATATCCCCTACAGGGAGGTGATCAGAAAAGATTTCTTTTACAAAAAGAAGCCAAATGGATCCTAAATGCAAACGCTCAGGGGCCAATTGGCCTTAATGACAAGTTAGACATGTCTGTATTTTTATAGAACTATTTTTATAGAACTATTTAGTATGTTATAATATAGTCGCAATTTGAGTAGTTACTAAGTGGTATTGATAAATAATATCATATTACATGATGTCCAAATAGAATAGACAAATAGAAGTTCTGCATTTATATTGTATGTCTGTATGTAGATTATTTATAATTAATATGTCACAGTCACAAAGTAATCACAATTTGAAATGTTCACGCTGTTTAATTATGTATACTAGTCACAGATCCTTTAAAAGGAAATGACGTGGTGTAATCTACCTTCTGGACCCGTTGAAGCACATTTGTGTGCGAAACGGCCGTCGTCCGCACTCCAATACCGCACCCTCCTTCATACCTGTATTTTTGATGTCCTGATGGATATATTCCACTTTCTTTTCCAATAAAGTCAACGATCTTCACTGCTACTCTGGGGTGAGTGCCGCATATTCTTTCTTCATGTATTATGGCTGGCTTACATTAGCCACTTAATGCAAATTAATGTAACTGTGTGTCAGCTCAGTTGAGCCCGCTCAACACTGACAGATGCCGGCTGCATTACATAGCTGCCATGTGCCTTTAACCCGTTAAGCCCCGAGGGTGGTTTGCACGTTAATGACCGGGCCAATTTTTACAATTCTGACCACTGTCCCTTTATGAGGTTATAACTCTGGATCACTTCAACGGATCCCGGTGATTCTGACATTGTTTTCTCGAGACATATTGTACTTCTTGATAGTGGTAACATTTCTTTGATATTACCTGCATTTATTTGTGAAAAAAAAAACAGAAATTTGGCGAAAATTTCGCAATTTTCCATCTTTGAATTTTTATGCCCTTAAATCACAGAGATGTCACACAAAATACTTAATAACTTTTTTTTAGGGACCACATCTCATTTGAAGTCATTTTGAGGGGTCTATATGATAGAAAATAACCAAGTGTGACACCATTCTACTGCACCCCTCAAGGTGCTCAAAACCACATTCAAGAAGTTTATTAACCTTTCAGGTGTTTCACAGGAATTTTTGGAATGTTTAAAAAAAAATGAACATTTAATTTTTTTTCACAAATTTACTTCAGCTCCAATTTTTTTTATATTTTACCAAGGGTAAAGGAGAAATTGGTCCCCTTAAGTTGTTGTCCAATTTGTCCTGAGTATTCTAATACCCCATATGTGGGGGGAACCGCCGTTTGGGCGCATGGCAGAGCTCGGAAGGGAGGGAGCGCCATTTGGAATGTAGACTTAGGCTGCCGTCACACTAGCAGTATTTGGTCAGTATTTTACATCAGTATTTCTCAGCCAAAACCAGGAGTGGGTGATAAATACAGAAGTGGTGCATATGTTTCTATTATACTTTTCCTCTATTTGTTCCACTCCTGGTTTTGGCTTACACATACTGATGTAAAATACTGACCAAATACTGCTAGTGTGACGGCAGCCTTAGATGGATTGGTCTGCAGGCGTCACGTTGCATTTGCAGAGCCCCTGATGTACCTAAACAGTATTAACCCCCCACAAGTGATCCCATATTGGAAACTAGACCCCCCAGGGAACTTATCTAGATGTGTTGTGAGAACTTTGAACCCCCAAGTATTTCATTACTGTTTATAACGCAGAGCCGTGAAAATAAAAGATAATTTTTGTCCCACATAAATGTTTTTTTAGCCCCCCAAATTTTTATTTTCTCAAGGGTAACAAGAGAAATTGGACCCCAGAAGTTGTTGTCCAATTTGTCCTGAGTACGCTGATACCCCATATGTTGGGGTTAACCCCTGTTTGGGTGCACGGGAGAGCTCGGAAGGGAAGGAGCACTGTTTTACTTTATCAACGCAGAATTGGCTGGAATTGAGATCTGACGCCTTGTCTCGTTTGGAGAACCCAGATGTGCCTAAACAGTGGAAACCCCCCAATTCTAACTGAAACCCTAACCCAAACACCCCTAATCCCAACCACACCCCTAATCCCAACCGTAAATGTAATGCAAACCCTAACCCTAGCCCCAACCCTAGCAGGAAAATGGAAATAAATACATTTTTTTTTATTTTTCCATAACTAAGGGGTTGATGAAGGGGGGTTTGATTTACTTTTATAGCGGTTTTTTTATATCGGATTTTTGTGATTGGCAGCTGTCACACACTAAGACGCTTTTTATAGCAAAAAAGTTTTTGCGTCTCCACATTTTGAGACCTATAATTTTTCCGTATTTTGGTCCACAGAGTCATGTGAGGTCTTGTTTTTTGCGGGACGAGTTGACGTTTTTATTGGTAACATTTTCGGACATGTGACAGTTTTTGATCACTTTTTATTCCGATTTTTGTGAGGCAGAATGACCAAAAACCAACTATTCATGAATTTCTTTTGGGGGGGGGGGCATTTATACCGTTCCACGTTTGGTAAAATTGATAAAGCAGTTTTATTCGTCGGGTCAGTACGATTACAGCGATATCTCATTTATATCATTTTTTTATGTTTTGGCGCTTTTATACGATAAAAGCTATTTTGTAGAAAGATTTACTTTTATAGCTGTTTTTTTTAGCGGATTTTTAAGATTGGCAGCTGTCACACACTAAAAGACGCTTTTTATTGCAAAAAATAGTTTTTCGCATTACCACATTTTGAGAGCTATAATTTTTCCATATTTTGGTCCACAGTCATGTGAGGTCTTGTTTTTTGCGGGACGAATTGGCGTTTTTATTGGTAACATTTTCGGGCACGTGACAGTTTTTGATCGCTTTTTATTTTGATTTTTGTGAGGCAGTATGACCAAAAACCAGCTATTCATGAATTTATTATAATGTCAGATCGCTGATCTGACACTTTGCAATGCACTGTTAGATCAGCGATCTGACGTGCACTGCTCCTGGCTTACCAAAGCCTGCTCTGAGCAGGCGCTTGTAAGCCACCTCCCTGCAGGACCCGGATGCAGCCCTGCGGCCATTTTGGATCCGGGACCTGCAGGGAGGAGACGCTCGGTACAAAATGAGCACATCGCCTTGTACCGAGGGTCTCAGGGAAGCCCGCAGGGAGCCCCCTCCCTGCGCAATGCTTCTCTATGCCCCCGGAACGCTGCGATCATGATTGATCATAGTGTTCCGGGGGTTAATGTGCCCGGGGGCGGTCCGTGACCTCTCCTGGCACATAGTGCCGGGTGTCAGCTTCGATAGTCAGCTGACACCCGGCCGCTATTGGCCGTGCTCCCCCCGTGAGTGCGGCCGATCGCTATGACGTACTAACCCGTCCCTGAGAATTAAGTCCCAGGTCACCTTGACGGGATAGTACGTCATATGGGATTAAGGGGTTAATAAAGCTAGTGTAGGATGCTGAGATCATTGCTGTTTTAACCATTTAGGTCAATCTTTGACAGCAGCATTTAAAAGGAGCCTGCCACCTGTTTTGGCCTCTATAAGATGCGACCACTGCCTTTCAGGGCTTATCTACAGCATTCTATAATGGGTACCTCTGACCTTCCGTGAAAGTGACTGGAGATGTGTGGCATTCATCATCTGTTTCTGAAGTGCATCAGTGTGGAATGTGGCCAAAGGACATCCACTTTTCGGCCTTTTGGTGACTCTACCAGTCTCTCTGTTGCAACCTGTTGATGACACTCTAATAAGCTCATTGGCCAAATCCCTATGAGAACATCATGCTCGAAGCCTCACAATGGCATGGTACTGTTGTGCAATTGTTAGGTTGTCTTATGGTGTCCAAATGTGAACAGCATGATGACTGTTTAACCCCTTTCTGACATTAGACGTACTATCCCGTCGAGGTGGTATTGGCCCGTGTGACCACCGATGGGATAGTACGTCTAACGCGATCAGCCGCGCTCACAGGGGGAGCGCGGCCAGGTATCAGCTGTCTATCACATGGACCGCTCCTGGCACATTAACCCCCGAAACACTGCGATCAAACATAAGGAAGCATCGCACAGGGAGGGGGCTCCCTGCGTGCTTTCCTGAGACCTTCGGAGCAAAGCAATGTGATTACGTTGCTCCGGGCATCTTCTCCCTGCAGGCCCTGGATCCAAGATGGCCGCAGGGCTCCTTCTGGGTCCTGCAGTGAGGTGGCTTGTAAGTGCCTGCTCGGAGCAGGCGTCAGCAAGCCTCCTGCAGTGCCTGTCAGATCGCTGATCTGACACAGTGCATTGCAAAAATATATTTATGTGTGATATATATATATATATATATATATATATATATATATATATATATATATATATATATATATATATATTGAAAAAATTAGAACAGCATCATATTACCACACTTGCAGTGCAAAGCTTTCCAGACCAATGTTCAAGTGGTTCCAATAATATGAGAAAAAAAGGAAAACAGCACAAAGAAAGTAACAAAAAAGTGGGTCTTTAATGCCTGGACGGCGTGGCAACGTTTCGGATTTTCCAATCCTTTTTCAAGCAGTGAACATACAAATAGAGTGAGTATATATAGGTATTACACATGTTGCTCATTAATTAATCACTAAAACATTATTTGCACATATATCTTCAATATCCATCCAATATCATATTACAATAAAGTGCATACGTGCATATTCTATTAAAAATAGATAAACATCAAACCTGATATTTTATAAATAAAGTGCAATGTGATTGTGAACCAAATCTATTAATAATCAATTAAAATCCCACAGATGTCCCAATCTATTTAGAAATTAAATCAGAGACGTACTTACAGCACAACACCACATGTTTTTTGTTCTCAGCGTCCCCATAGGGTTACTGCGCATGTCTGTTGCGTCAGAACAAGCAAGCAAAGGATTGTGGTAGGCGCCTGCGCACTAGCGTTCTAGGAACGTCGGCGCCATTTTGGAAAAGGGAAAAAGGACCTAATTCCCAAAGGAAAAAGAACGGGACCGAAATAAAGAAAATGTTTGATTTTTTTGTAGTTCTTTTAGCGCTAACTTATCAATCAGCTCATAGTGCCATGACTCAAAAAATGTCGTATCCAAAAATATTTATCTCTTTTTATATATATCTGCATGGCTGATAGGAATGCTATATATGTATATATGAAGGCACTCACTACCTCTTAGCATCTCAAGTACCTTGATTATATCTTAGTGGCCTAGACAGTCTAGGACATAAGTCCAAAAAGACACAGGACAGCCCTCCCCAATTAAGTGGGACCTCCTGTATCCCAACAAGGACACAGAGAGAACAGGGGGTGGACAGTCCCCCTCAGCTCACTCTCGTCACCTGTACAATCAAGACCATGTCTTTTTAGCCACAATAATACTCCAGAGAAGCAATTGAGTGCCAATCAAATTTTTCATTTATTGTAGTAACATTTTCCTTTTATATATACTCCACTTTTGCCGCTTGTCATATATTCATTTTCTAATTATTTTAATTTATTTAAAAAAATATTCCAAAAATTCTTTGCGTAGAATACGTCTCTATTTTCATAGATTGGAAATCTGGAAGATAAATTAAAAACATCCATTTAAACATATATAGATCTAGGGGAACAAATTAATACATCTTACAAGACCTGACTAGTTTTAAAGTCCACATTTAACCCATATGGTTTCAATGTGTTGAGTTTCATAATCCACTCTAATTCCCTCTTTTTGAGTAGTTTAACTCGATCACCACCTCTTCTTTGAACGGGAATCATGTCAATGATGCGAAATTTTAATTGTTTCTCTGTATGTGATTTTTCCACAAAGTGCTTTGATACAGGCAAATCCATACGTTTCTTCCTTATGGTATGTCGGTGCTGATTAATACGAGTTTTGAAATCACATGTTGTCTCACCGACATACCACAAGGAACAAGGACATTGCAGCAGATACACCACGAACTCAGAGTCACAGGTTAAAAACTGCTGTATTCTGTATTCTTCGTGGGTAAACGGGTGAACAAAACTTGACCCTTTAAGCATCATACTGCAATTAATACATGATAAACATGGAAAACATCCTTTTCTATTCTGACCCGATATTGTAGTTTGGATAGACTTTTTAAACGATCCAATATCAGATTTAACTAAAGTGGAACCTACCGTTCGACTACGTTTATAGGAAAAAACTGGTAAGTTAGAAAATTCTGTTACATTTGGAAGACATTTGGATAGCATTCCCCAATGTTTACACACAATATTTGAAATTTTTTTACTTTCTTCACAGAAAGATGTTACAAAAGGGATCCGATTTAAGTCTTTCTTGTAAAGTTTCTTCTGCAACAGGACTTCTCTACTTATCAAATCAACCTTATTTTTCTGTTTACACAAAAGATTGGTGGGGTAGCCCCTATTTGAGAATTTTTGTAAGACACCTTCCATTGATTTTTGCAAGGACTCCTCTTCACTTTCAATTCGTTTAACCCTAATCAACTGGCTAAACGGAATTGATTCAATTGTTTTTTTGGGGTGCTGACTATTATATAAAAGAAGGTCATTTCTATCTGTCAATTTCGAATACAGCTGAGTCACAAGTCTGTTATCATTGATTTTCACATTGACATCCAGAAATTGGATGTTTGTTTTTGAATGAACCAAAGTAAATTTGATTGTGTCATCAACTGTATTCAAAAAATTGTGGAAATCAATTAATGAATTCTCTGAGTCTGTCCAAATGAGGAAGATGTCATCTATGTATCTCCACCACGCAGCCACATAGCTGAAGTGGGGAGATACATAGATAAGATCCTCCTCTAGGACACTCATGACAATGTTCGCATAAGCGGGCGCCATATTTGCGCCCATGGCGACTCCTCTTGTTTGTAAATAAAATATATCTCCAAACAAAAAATAATTCTTGGTCAATATTAGTTCAAGTAGTTCTATAATAAATTTTTTACTTCCCTCAGTGTATTCAGTGTTTTGTAATTTTTTACTAACTGCTGCTAAGCCCTTGTTGTTCTCAATGGACGTATATAAGGAAGTTACGTCAAAAGACGCTAGTATCACTTCACCTGTTATTTCAATCCCTCCAATTTTCTCCAAAAAATCTGTTGTATCCCTTACAAACGATTCTGCCTGATTGGCAATGGGGTTCAAAATTTTATCTAAAAAGATTCCAATATGGGAAAGGATGGAATCGCAGCCTGACACAATAGGCCTACCCGGAGGATGTATGAGAGACTTGTGTATTTTCGGTAAAGTATACATCACAGGAGTTATAGGAAACTCCACTATCAAAAAATCAAGAACATCCTGATCAATAATTCCTTTGTCCAAGGCATCATTCAAAATAAATTTTATATTTTTTGCAATATCAAACTTTGGATCATAACTAAGTCTCTCATACACCTCCGGGTCGGCAAGCTGACCAAGAATTTCATCAATATAGTCTTCTCTATTCATAATAACGACTGCGCCACCCTTATCCGCACTTTTAATAATTATATTATCATCCCGTGCCAGTTCATACAGAGCTTCCATTTCACCCGCTGTCATATTAGGACACATAAACTGGTTTGTACATTCTTTTTTCAAAAACTCAATATCCTGATTGACAGCAAGAATAAAAGCCTCAATTACAGATGGATTACTTGGTGGGGTGAAATTACTCTTTTTTCTCAAATTCAATTGGTGTAAACTCAAATTACAGTTAGCAGTTTTTTCTAATTTTGGTTTATTAGAGAACCATTCTTTTAATTTAATGGATCTGTAAAAACGCTGAAGGTCCAAATTGAGTTCAAGCCAGTTCACATGTGTACTTAAACTAAACGACAACCCTTTATTCAAGACCGATATTTGAGTATCACTAAGGGTCTTACTTGAGATATTTATGATCAAGTCTGTTCTTTGCTCCTTGTCGCCATCTGTTTTTCTGATGATTTGCTTTTCCCTCTTTTCTCTCTTTTGTTGTCTGCGGTGTTTTTTTCCCCCTCTTTTCCTGTTTTCATTTTTTCGTTCATAGGGTCTGGTCCTAAAAAAATCAATGTTAGACAATAATTTTCCATCATTACAATAAGAGGATCCATTTTTTTCCATCCAATAACCTCTTTTTTTCCAACCGCCTGAAATGTCCCTTTGCCAGTTGTAAATGTTCCCATCTTTGTAGTCATCCATATCTCGGTTCCACTTTCTACGTTTAACATCCTCTAATTCAAGACGTAGTTTATCTATTTTGATCTTTATACTTTCTTTAAAGGTATTCCATTCCTCCTCACTCAAGAGACTTTTTATGTCCATTTCCACCGATGATATATCACATTTTAATTTTTTAGTCTCTTGTTGTAGATATTCAATGTTGAGGAGGATGATATCTAGGCCATACTTGTTAGAAATCATACTAAACTTTAAACAAAAAGACGCATCATTTGACATCAAATTGGGACGTATGTTAGAACGAAGTCCTCTAGGAATTTTTTTAACCCTGTAGTATTCACTCAGGGTTATCAGGTGTAGTTCAGCTGTAGTGAATTTTCTTGTCACATTTTCATATTTAAGTTTCAAATCATATAAGGATGGTGTACTTAAAAAGGTGGCATTACTTTTCACCCCTTCAAGTATACGTTCCCCATCTTCATTTGTATATGTGAAAACGCCTGAATCAGGCCCCATGACCCACACTGGAAAATAGATTAAGCCAAAAATGTGCAAAAATTGAACTAAAAAAATAAAAAATAAAAAACAAAAAAAGAAAAAATAACAAAATCTCAAATAAGTCCGATGCAAATTTCCACAGAACATGATATATTGAAAAAATTAGAACAGCATCATATTACCACACTTGCAGTGCAAAGCTTTCCAGACCAATGTTCAAGTGGTTCCAATAATATGAGAAAAAAAGGAAAACAGCACAAAGAAAGTAACAAAAAAGTGGGTCTTTAATGCCTGGACGGCGTGGCAACGTTTCGGATTTTCCAATCCTTTTTCAAGCAGTGAACATACAAATAGAGTGAGTATATATAGGTATTACACATGTTGCTCATTAATTAATCACTAAAACATTATTTGCACATATATCTTCAATATCCATCCAATATCATATTACAATAAAGTGCATACGTGCATATTCTATTAAAAATAGATAAACATCAAACCTGATATTTTATAAATAAAGTGCAATGTGATTGTGAACCAAATCTATTAATAATCAATTAAAATCCCACAGATGTCCCAATCTATTTAGAAATTAAATCAGAGACGTACTTACAGCACAACACCACATGTTTTTTGTTCTCAGCGTCCCCATAGGGTTACTGCGCATGTCTGTTGCGTCAGAACAAGCAAGCAAAGGATCGTGGTAGGCGCCTGCGCACTAGCGTTCTAGGAACGTCGGCGCCATTTTGGAAAAGGGAAAAAGGACCTAATTCCCAAAGGAAAAAGAACGGGACCGAAATAAAGAAAATATGTTTGATTTTTTTGTAGTTCTTTTAGCGCTAACTTATCAATCAGCTCATAGTGCCATGACTCAAAAAATGTCGTATCCAAAAATATTTATCTCTTTTTATATATATCTGCATGGCTGATAGGAATGCTATATATGTATATATGAGCCCCTAGATCTATATATGTTTAAATGGATGTTTTTAATTTATCTTCCAGATTTCCAATCTATGAAAATAGAGACGTATTCTACGCAAAGAATTTTTGGAATATTTTTTGAAATAAATTAAAATAATTAGAAAATGAATATATGACAAGCGGCAAAAGTGGAGTATATATAAAAGGAAAATGTTACTACAATAAATGAAAAATTTGATTGGCACTCAATTGCTTCTCTGGAGTATTATTGTGGCTAAAAAGACATGGTCTTGATTGTACAGGTGACGAGAGTGAGCTGAGGGGGACTGTCCACCCCCTGTTCTCTCTGTGTCCTTGTTGGGATACAGGAGGTCCCACTTAATTGGGGAGGGCTGTCCTGTGTCTTTTTGGACTTATGTCCTAGACTGTCTATGCCACTAAGATATAATCAAGGTACTTGAGATGCTAAGAGGTAGTGAGTGCCTTCATATATACATATATAGCATTCCTATCAGCCATGCAGATATATATAAAAAGAGATAAATATTTTTGGATACGACATTTTTTGAGTCATGGCACTATGAGCTGATTGATAAGTTAGCGCTAAAAGAACTACAAAAAAATCAAACATATTTTCTTTATTTCGGTCCCGTTCTTTTTCCTTTGGGAATTAGGTCCTTTTTCCCTTTTCCAAAATGGCGCCGACGTTCCTAGAACGCTAGTGCGCAGGCGCCTACCACAATCCTTTGCTTGCTTGTTCTGACGCAACAGACATGCGCAGTAACCCTATGGGGACGCTGAGAACAAAAAACATGTGGTGTTGTGCTGTAAGTACGTCTCTGATTTAATTTCTAAATAGATTGGGACATCTGTGGGATTTTAATTGATTATTAATAGATTTGGTTCACAATCACATTGCACTTTATTTATAAAATATCAGGTTTGATGTTTATCTATTTTTAATAGAATATGCACGTATGCACTTTATTGTAATATGATATTGGATGGATATTGAAGATATATGTGCAAATAATGTTTTAGTGATTAATTAATGAGCAACATGTGTAATACCTATATATACTCACTCTATTTGTATGTTCACTGCTTGAAAAAGGATTGGAAAATCCGAAACGTTGCCACGCCGTCCAGGCATTAAAGACCCACTTTTTTGTTACTTTCTTTGTGCTGTTTTCCTTTTTTTCTCATATATATATATATATATATATATATATATATATATATATATATATATATATATATATATATATATATATATATATATATATATATTCCCATAAATACATTTCTTTATGTAAAATAATAATAAAAAAAAGCTATGTGCACACGTTCTGGATTTTTCGCTGTTTTGCGTGTTTTTTCGGCGGTTTTCCGCGGCAACAACGCTTAAAAACCGCATACATTAAGCATCTCATAATTTTTCATGCATTCCGCAATTTTTGTGCATATGTTGCGTTTTTTTTTTTTTAGATAAAACACATTGCGGAAAAATACGCACATGTTAATTAATTTTGCGGATTTCCTGCTATTTATTGCATTTTGAAGTTCCGGAAAAAAACGCGAAAAATCTGCACAAAAACTGCGAGAAACCGGAAAAAAAAACGCGTGAAAAAAGCATGCAGATTTCCTGTTGAAAAAGTACGGTTTTGTTCAGGAAATTTCTGCATAAAATCCTGACGTGTGCACATAGCCTAAAAGTACACATATTTAGTATTGCCGTGTCTGTAACGACCCGACCTATAAAACTGTCCCACTAGTTAACCCCTTCAGTGAACACCGTAAAAAAGAAACTAGGCAAAAAGCAATGCTTTATCATATCACCGAACAAAAAGTGGAATGACGCCATCAAAAAGACGGATATAAATAAACATTGTACCTCCGAAAAGTCATCTTGTCCCTCAAAAAAACGAGCCGCCCATACAGCGTCATCAGCGAAAAAATAAAAGCTATAGCCCTCAGAATAAAGCAATGCAAAAATAATTATTTTTTCTATAAAAGTTTTTATCGTATAAAAGCGCCAAAACATAAAAAAATGATATAAATGAGGTATCGCTGTAATCGTACTGACCCGAAGATTAAAACTACTTTATCAAGTTTACCAAACGCGGAACGGTATAAACGCACCCCCCCCAAAAGGAATTTGAGTTGCTGTTTTTTGTTCATTCTGCCTAACAAAAATCGGAATAAAAAGCGATCAAAAAATGTCATGTGCCTGAAAATGATACCAATAAAAACATCAACTCGTCCCGCAAAAAACAAGACCTCACATGACTTTGTGGACCAAAATATGGAAAAATTGTAGCTCTCAGAATGTGGTAATGCAAAACATTTTTGCAATAAAAAGCGTCTTTTAGTGTGACAGCTGGCAAACACAAAAATCCGCTATAAATAGTAAATCAAACCCCCCATTATCACCGTCTTAGGGAAGGATAATAAAATAAAAAATGTATTTATTTCCATTTTCCCATTAGGGTTCGGGTTGGGGCTAAAGTTAGGGTTGGGGTTAGGGTTTGGATTACATTTACAGTTGGGTTAGGGGTGTGTCGGTTAGGGGTATGGTTGGGATTAGTGGTATGGTTGGGATTAGTGGTATGGTTGGGGTTAGGGGTGTGTTGGGGTTAGGGTTGGGATTAGGCTTAAGGGTGTGTTGGGGTTAGGGTTGGAGTTAAGGTACCGTTACACTAAGCGACGCTCCAGCGATATAGACAACGATCCGACCTAAACTAGATCGCTGGAGCGTCGCAGTTAGGTCGCTGTAGAGACGTCAAACACAGCAGCTCCAGAACGATGCAGGAGCGATCCAGTGACGTAACGGCGACTCGCTTATCGTTCACGCTCCATGTAAAAACATTGCTGACATCGTTGCTTTTGCTGTCAAACATGACGATACAAGCCGATCTAGCGACCAAATAAAGTTCCAGACTTCTAACTCCGACCAGCGATTTAACAGCAGGATCCAGATCGCTGCTGCGTGTCAAACTCAGCGAGATCGCTATCCAGGACTCTGCAACGTCACGGATCGTTGTCGTTCTCGTTGGAAAGTTGTTTAATGTGAAGGTACCTTTAGAATTGGGAGGTTTCCACTGTTTAGGCACACCAGGGGCTCTGCAAACGCAATATGACGTCCCATCTCAATCCATACAATTCTGCGTTGAAAAAGTAAAACGGTGCTCCTTCCCTTCCGAGCTCTGCCGTGCGCCCAAACAGTGGTTTATCCCCACATATGGAGTATCCGCGTACTCAGGACAAATTGGACAATTTGGCATAGGTGGGGAATCAGGGGACAAAAAATACACTATTGTAAAGCACAGCTCAGGCCCTATTTAACGGTATTTTTATCTCATACTGAAAAAACGGGGTGACAGGTTCCCTTTAAGTGTAAGAATCACCCGGGATCCGTTGAAGCGTTCCTCATAAAGGGACAGTGGTCAGAATTGTAAAAATTGGCCCTGTCATTAACCTGCAAACCACCCGTAGGGGTAAAGGGGTTAAATATCAATTTTGATTGCACCCCAAAATTTATTGGCTGATTCATGGATCCAACACTTGTTATGAATTTTGCCATTAAGCTCCTTGTTAGGCTAGTTTAACATTTGCGGTTAGCGCATGCTAACACAGCGGTTTTTATTCGCATCAGCTTACACGTGATGAAAAAAACCCGCTGCATTTGCATGCGTTTGCGTTTTTGCGCCTGCGTTTGTGCTTTTTATGCGCATGCGTTCAATATTTCCAGGAGGGCGTGTCTCAGTGGGCATTGCCATCTCTGTGTGCGGTTCCACCATTACTCCAAAGCAACATGCCCGCTGCCTTGGAGTCATCCTTGATTCCGAGCTTTCATTCACCCCCCACATCCGATCACTGGCTCGCTCTTCTTATCTGCATCTCAAAAACATTTCCAGAATTCGCCCTTTTCTTACTTTCGACTCTGCAAAAACTCTTACTGTCTCACTTATTCATTCTCGTCTGGACTATTGTAACTCTCTACTAATTGGCCTACCTTTTACCAGACTCTCCCCGCTCCAATCTGTCCTGAATGCTGCTGCCAGGATCATATTCCTCCTCGCCAACCGTTACACCGATGCCTCTACCTTGTGCCAGTCATTACACTGGCTACCCATCCAATCCAGAATCCAGTACAAAACTACTACCCTCATCCACAAAGCACTCCATGGCTCAGCACCACCCTACATCTCCTCTCTGGTCTCAGTCTACCAACCTACCCGTGCCCTCCGCTCTGCTAATGACCTCAGGTTAGCATCCTCAATAATCAGAACCTCCCACTCCCGTCTCCAAGACTTTACACGTGCGGCGCCGATTCTTTGGAATGCACTACCTAGGTTAATACAATTAATCCCCAATCCCCACAGTTTTAAGCGTGCACTAAAAACTCATTTGTTCAGATTGGCCTACCGCCTCAACGCATTAACCTAATTATCCCTGTGTGGCCTATTAATAAAAAACAACAACATAATCACGTTCCTCCATCATGTTCTCATACACTTTATGCAGTTAATAGCCTCTGTGTCTGTACTGTTACATACTTAGGCAGTTAACTGGTTCATGCAGCTTTATATGAACACCCGAGCCTTACACTATGGCTGGTCCAAATAACTAAAGCAATTGTTACCATCCACCTCTTGTGTCTCCCCTTTTCCTCATAGATTGTAAGCTTGCGAGCAGCAGGGCCCTCTTTCCTCCTGGTATCTGTTTTGAACTGTGATTTCTGTTATGCTGTAATGTCTGTTGTCTGTATAAGTCCCCTCTATAAGTTGTAAAGCGCTGCGGAATATGTTGGCGCTATATAAATAAAATTATTATTATTATTATTATTATGTTTAAATCAGTTCCTGGACATGCGCAGTCCAAAGTACGGAAGTGCAGCGAACGCATACGTACACAAATACATGCGTACTCATGTGTTCCCATAGGCAGTAATGTGTTTTTTAACGCACTTATCCACATGCCTGCGCATATTTGATGGAATTTTGCCGCCTCAAAATTGCAACATGGTATGTTAACCGCGCCCCACCTCACACTGCGAAAAGACGCATGCGTCGCATGAACCTGCATCCACAATGTAAAAGATATGAAATCAAAATACATGCGGATGTATGCGTCAGAAACGCTGGAGACACAACCGCAAATGTGAAACTGGCCTAAGGCTACGTGCCTGTGATCGGGTATGCTTTTTGGACGCTGAGTGCTATATTACAAGCACAGTGGATGTAATTTATAGAATCCCATGTCCACTGTTCTATTTAACGTTGTGTAAAGTCACCCGCGGTGCGGGTTTGCAAGCTGCAGCATGTCAATTTCTGTAGCGGAAACAGTCTCTGCTGCTTATTTTGACCAATAAAATCTCTTTACATGCGGTAAATCTGCGTCTACTATAAAACGAGTGCGGTAATTAAAAAGCATTTTAGTCACAGCTAAAATAGGCTGCTTCCAAAAGTTACTATTCCTGATTGTAGGCATGTAGCCTTAGAGAATTGCAAGTTGTGCAAAAAGTACTGAAACATTGAACAGTTGGACATGCCCATCACTGCATTCAAAGTTTAGAGTCGATCACATTAAAGGGAATCTCACCTCATTTTGGCCCTATAAAATGCTGCCACCACCTTCAGGGGCTTATCTACAGCATTCTGTAATGCTGTAGATAAGCCCCCAATGTATCCTGAAAAGATAAGAAAAACAAGTTAATTATACCCACCCAGGGGCGGTCCCGGTTCGGGTCCCATGGGTGTTGTGGTCCGGGTCCAGCTCCTCCCATCTTCATACGATGTCATTCTCCTTGCTTCTGTCGCGGCTCCGGTGCAGGCGTACTGATTTACCTTGTTGAGGGCAGCATAAAGTACTGCTGTAGCAATGCTGTAGATAAGCCCCTGATGGCGGTGGCCACGGCTTATAGGGCCAAAATGAGGTGACAGATTCCCTTTAAATTGAAAAAGATAGCGTGCATTTTAGGTTCATCCTGAAATTCTGCATTAAAGCCAAATATCCCTAACCTTTTGTGAGTTACTATGGTAACTTTGGAGTTCATTTTAACACCTTTTCATTGTTTATTTTTAAGTTTGATATTTATCACTTTTACCATACAATGCACAATGCCCCCCAAGGTGGTTTTGCACTTTAATGACCAGGACCATTTTTATAATTCTGACCACTGTCCCTTTATTATATAACTCTAGAATACTTCAAATGGATCCCACTGAAATTGTTTTTTTTTTTTTCGTGACATATTATACTTCAAGATAGTGGTGTAATTTCGATATGACTTGCATTTATTTGTGAAAAAATGTAAATCTGGTGAAAATTTACATTTTTTTTTTTTTTTAAATTTTCAAACTTTTAACCCCTTAATCCCATATGACGTACTATCCCGTCAAGGTGACCTGGGACTGAATTCCCAGTGACAGGATAGTACGTCATAGCCGATCGGCCGCGCTCACGGGGGGAGCGCGGCCGATCGCGGCCGGGTGTCAGCTGCCTATCGCAGCTGACATCCGGCACTATGTGCCAGGAGCGGTCACGGACCGCCCCCGGCACATTAACCCCCGGCACCCCCGGAGGTACAGGGAAGCATCGCGCAGGGAGGGGGCTCCCTGCGGGCTTCCCTGAGACGATCGGTACAAGGGAATGTACTCACCTTGTACCGAGCGTCTCCTCCCTGCAGGCCCCGGATCCAAAATGGCCGCGGGGCTGCATCCGGGTCCTGCAGGGAGTACTTCTGGGTCCGGAGCAGGCTGCAGATGAAAGCTGCAGCGATGTGAGTGAGATCGCCGATCTGATAGAGTGCTATGCAAACTATCAGATCGGCGATCTGTGATGTCCCCCCCCCTGGGACAAAGTAAAAAAGTAAAAAAAAAAATTTCCACGTGTAAAAAATAATA
The DNA here is from genome assembly GCF_051348905.1 of Ranitomeya variabilis. Taxonomy (NCBI): domain Eukaryota; kingdom Metazoa; phylum Chordata; class Amphibia; order Anura; family Dendrobatidae; genus Ranitomeya; species Ranitomeya variabilis. The sequence continues at coordinate 165,599,013 of NC_135234.1, forward strand.
ATAATAATAATAATAAAAAAAAATAATTCCTAAATAAAGAAGAAAAAAAAAATATTATTCCCATAAATACATTTCTTTATCTAAAAAAAAACAAAACAAAAAAACAATAAAAGTACACATATTTAGTATTGCCGCGTCCGTAACGACCCGACCTATAAAATTATCCCACTAGTTAACCCCTTCAGTGAACACCGTAAGGATAAAAAAAAAAAAACGAGCCAAAAAAACAACGCTTTATTATCATAACGCCGAACAAAAAGTGAAATAACACGCGATCAAAAAGACGGATATAAATAACCATGGTACCGCTGAAAACGTCATCTTGTCCCGCAAAAAACGAGCCGCCATATAGCATCATAACCAAAAAATAAAAAAGTTATAGTCCTCAGAATAAAGCGATGCCAAAATAATTATTTTTTCTACAAAATAGCTTTTATCGTATAAAAGCGCCAAAACCTAAAAAAATGATATAAATGAGATATCGCTGTAATCGTACTGACCCGACGAATAAAACTGCTTTATCAATTTTACCAAACGTGGAACGGTATAAACGCCTCCCCCAAAAGAAATTCATGAATAGCTGGTTTTTGGTCATTCTGCCTCACAAAAATCGGAATAAAAAGTGATCAAAAACTGTCACATGTCCGAAAATGTTAACAATAAAAATGTCAACTCGTCCCGCAAAAAACAAGACCTCACATGACTCTGTGGACCAAAATACGGAAAAATTATAGGTCTCAAAATGTGGAGACGCAAAAACTTTTTTGCTATTTAAAAGCGTCTTTTAATGTGTGACAGCTGCCAATCATAAAAATCCGATATAAAAAACGCTATAAAAGTAAATCAAACCCCCCTTCATCACCCCCTTAGTTAGGGAAAAATAATAAAATTTAAAAAATGTATTTATTTCCATTTTCCCGTTAGGGTTAGGGCTAGGGTTAGGGTCGGGGCTAGGGTTGGAGCTAAAGTTAGGGTTGGGGCTAAAGTTAGGGTTAGGGTTTGGATTACATTTACGGTTGGGATTAGGGTTGGGATTAGAATTAGGAGCTCGGAAGGGAAGGAGCGCCATTTGACGTTTCAATGCAAAATTGACTGGAATTGAGATGGGACGCCATGTTGCGTTTGGAGAGCCCATGATGTGCCTAAACATTGAAACCCCCCACAAGTGACACCATTTTGGAAAGTAGACCCCCTAAGGAACTTATCTAGATGTGTTTTGAGAGCTTTGAACCCCCAAGTGTTTCACTACAGTTTATAACGCAGAGCCGTGAAAATAAAAATTCCTCTTTTTTTTCACAGAAATGATTTTTTAGCCCCCAGCTTTGTATTTTTACAAGGGTAACATAATAAATTGGACCCCAAAAGTTGTTGTTCAATTTGTCCTGAGTATGCTGATACCCCATATGTGGGGGGGAACCACTGTTTGGGCGCATGACAGAGCTCGGAAGGGAAGGAGCGCCATTTGGAATGCAGACCTAAATGGAATGGTCTGCAGGCGTCACATTGCGTTTGCAGAGCCCCTGATGTACCTAAACAGTAGAAACCCACCACAAGTGACCCCATATTGGAAATTAGACCCCCCAAGGAACTTATCTAGATGTGTTGTGAAAACTTTGAACCCCCAAGTGTTTCACTACAGTTTACAACGCAGAGCCGTGAAAATAAAAAATCCTTTTTTTTCCCACAAAACTAATTTTTTAGCCCCCAGTTTTGTATTTTCCCAAGGGTAACAGGAGAAATTGGACCCCAAAAGATGTTGTCCAATTTGTCCTGAGTACGCCGATACCCCATATGTTGGGGTAAACCCCTGTTTGGGCACACGGGAGAGCTCTGAAGGGAAGGAGCACTGTTTTACTTTTTCAACGCATAATTGTCTGGAATTGAGATCGGATGCCATGTCCCGTTTGGAGAGCCCCTGATGTGCCTAAACAGTGGAAACCCCCCAATTATAACTGAAACCCTAATCCAAACAAACCCCTTACCCTAATCCCAACGGTAACCCTAACCACACCCCTTACCCTGACACACCCCTAACCCTAATCCCAACCCTATTCCCAACCGTAAATGTAATCCAAACCCTAACTCTAACTTTAGCCCCAACCCTAACTGTAGCCTTAACCCTAGCCCCAACCCTAACCCTAGCAATAACCCTAACCCTAGCAATAACCCCAGCCCTAACCCCAGCCCTAACCCCAGCCCTAACCCCAGCCCTAGCCCCAGCCCTAACCCCAGCCCTAGCCCCAGCCCTAACCCCAGCCCTAGCCCTAACCCTAATGGGAAAATGGAAATAAATACATTTTTTTTATTTTTCCCTAACTAAGGGGGTGATGAAGGGGGGTTTGATTTACTTTTATAGCGGGTTATTTAGCGGATTTTTATGATTGGCAGCCATCACACACTGAAAAACGCTTTTTATTGCAAAAAATATTTTTTGCGTTACCACATTTTGAGAGCTATAATTTTTCCATATTTGAGTCCACAGAGTCATGTGAGGTCTTGTTTTTTGCGGGACAAGTTGACGTTTTTATTGGTAACATGTTTGGGCACGGGAGAATTTTTGATCGCTTTTTATTCCGATTTTTGTGAGGCAGAATGATCAAAACCCAGCTATTCATGAATTTCTTTTGGGAGAGGCGTTTATACCGTTCCGCATTTGGTAAAATTGATAAAGCAGTTTCATTCTTCGGGTCAGTACGATTACAGCGATATCTCATTTCTATCATTTTTTTTATGTTTTGGCGCTTTTATACGATAAAAGCTATTTTATAGAAAAAATAATTATTTTGGTATCGCTTTATTCTCAGGACTATAACTTTATTTTTTTGCTGATGATGCTGTATGGCGGCTCGTTTTTTGCGGGACAAGATGACGTTTTCAGCGGTACCATGGTTATTTATATCTGTCTTTTTGATCGCGTGTTATTCCACTTTTTGTTCGGCGGTATGGTAATAAAGCGTTTTTTTGCCTCGTTTTTTTTTTTTTCTTACGGTGTTTTCTGAAGGGGTTAACTAGTGGGGCAGTTTTATAGGTTGGGTCGTTTTTTTCTTTATTTAGGAATTTATTTATTTTTTTTTTTTTACACATGTGGAAACATTTTTTTTTACTTTGTCCCACGAGGGGACATTACAGATCGGTGATCTGACAGTGTGCACAGCACTCTGTCAGATCGGCGATCTGCTGTGCAGGGCTGCAGGCTTACCAGTGCCTGCTCTGAGCAGGCACTCGGTAAGCCACCTCCCTCCCTGCAGGACCCGGATGCCGCGGCCATCTTGGATCCGGGACCTGCGGCGAGGAGGGAGGTAGGAGACCCTCGGAGCAACGCGATCACATCGCGTTGCTGCGGGGGTCTCAGGGAAGCCTGCAGGGAGCCCCCTCCCTGCGCGATGCTTCCCTATACCGCCGGTACACCGCGATCATGTTTGATCGCGGTGTGCCGGGGGGTTAATGTGCCGGGGGCGGTCCGTGACCGCTCCTGGCACATAGTGCCGGATGTCAGCTGCGATATGCAGCTGACACCCGGCCGCGATCGGCCGCGCTCCCCCCGTGAGCGCGGCCGATCGCGTATGACGTACTATCCCGTTGGTGGTCATACGGGCCCACCCCACCTCGACGGGATAGTACGTCAGATGTCAGAAAGGGGTTAAACATTCCAAAAATTCCTGTGAAACACCTGAAGGGTTAATAAACTTCTTGAATGTGGTTTTGAGCACCTTGAGGGGTGCAGTTTTTAGAATGGTGTCACACTTGGTTATTTTCTATCATATAGACCCCTCAAAATGACTTCAAATGAGATGTGGTCCCTAAAAAAAATGGTGTTGTAAAAATGAGAAATTGCTGGTCAACTTTTAACCCTTATAACTCCCTAACAAAAAAAAAATTTGGTTCCAAAATTGTGCTGATGTAAAGTAGACATGTGGGAAATGTTACTTATTAAGTATTTTGCGTGACGTATCTCTGTGATTTAAGGGCATAAAAATTCAAAGTTGGAAAATTGCAAAATTTTCAAAATTTTCGCCAAATTTCCATTTTTTTCACAAACGCAAGTCTTATTGAAGAAATTTTACCACTGTCATGACGTACAATATGTCATGAGAAAACAATGTCAGAATCATCAGGATACGTTGAAGCGTTCCAGAGTTATAACCTCATAAAGGGACAGTGGTCAGAATTGTAAAAATTGGCCCGGTCATTAACGTGCAAACCACCCTCAGGGCTTAAGGGGTTAATTCTTATGCCCTAAATCCGAGAGATGTCATACAAAATAGTTAACACAAAACATTTTCCACATGTCTACATCAGCACAATTTTTGAAACATATTTTTTTTTTTTATTAGGAAGTTATAAGAGTTAAAAGTTGACCAGCAATTTCTCATTTTCCAACAAAATTTACAAAACCTTTTTTTAAGGACCACCTCACATTTGAAGTGATTTTGAGGGGTCTGTTTGATAGAAAATGCCCAACAGCAACACCATTCTAAAAAAAAAAAAGTGTACCCCACAAGATGCTCAAAACCACATTCAAGAAATGTATTAACCCTTCAGGTGCTTCACAGGAATTTTTGGAATGTGAATTTTTCACAAAAAATTTACTTTAGGCCCATTTTTTTTTTTTTCAGAAGGGAAACCAGAGAAAATGGACACCAAAATTTGTTGTGCAATTTCTCCTGAGCATCTGCGTGGGAATTCACTGTTTGGATGCACGGCAGAGCTTGAAGGGAAGGAGCGCCATTTGACTTTTTGAATGCAAAATTTGCTGGAATCATTAGCGGATGCCATTTTCCATTTGGAGAGCCCCTGATGTGCCTAAACCATAAAAATCCCCCACAAGTGGCACCATTTTGGAAACTAAACCCCTCGGGGAACATCTAGATGTATAGTGAGCACATTAAACCCCCAGCTGCTTCACAGAAGTTTATCACGTTGAAAAAAAATAAATAAATAAATCATATTTTCTCCACAAACAGAGGGTAACAAGGAGAAATTGCACCATACAATTTGTTGTGCAGTTTCTCTTGAGTACGCCGATGCTCCATATATGGGGGAATACTACTTTTGAGGCACAGTGCAAAGCTCAGAAGGCAAGAAGCGCCATATTGGAGTTCAGATTTTGCTGAAATGGTTTGAGGGTGCCATATCACTTTGGCAGAGCCCCTGAGGTGCCAAAACAGAAACCCACCACATGTCAACTCATTTTTCAAACTACACTACCCGATGAATTCATCTAGGGGTACAGTGATCATATTGACACCACTTGTGCCTCACAGAATTTTATACAGTTGAGCAGTGAAGAAAGAATAAATTACATGTTTACCACTAAAATGTTTCTAGTCCCAAGTTTATAATTTTTCTAAGGGCTAATAAAATGTTTTTTGTTTTTTTTTCTTTTTTACAAAAAAAAGAATGACATTGACACCACTGGTGTGTCACAGAATTTTATACCACTGGGCATCGAAAAAAATAATTTAAATTTTTACCTCCAAAATTATATTTTAGCCCAAGATTTTACATTTTCACAGTGGGTTAAAATGACACCATAATGTTTCCCACAATTTCTACTGAACGTGGCAATACCCCATATGTGGCTGTACAGTACTGCTTAGCCATACAGAGATATTCAAGAAGGATGGAGCGCTGTTTGCCTCCTGAGGAGCTTACCTAAAAAATCTCCATAAAAAGCTTACCGCCGGTCACAGATTATCTGTTTTATTTCAAATAATGTGTGTTTTTATTTCTTTTTTTTTATTGGTTTAGTAATGAGGGTGTCTGGTTGACACCGTTTCATTGCTAAACATAGGGCTTGGTGTCTGCTGACACCAACCCCTAATCCTATTACCTCGTCTGCCATTTCTGGGGCAGATGAGTGCTGGTATTTGTTAGCCTGGGATGGGGAAAACCAGCATGAAAAAGGGGCTGAACAAGGAAATGACATCAGGAAACTTTTTTTTCTTTTTTCAAATATCTTCAGCTCCAAAAACATTCATTGCTGTACAAAAGCGCATGCAAAAATGCACCAAAAACGTGCATTTTTTTTCTTTGCATTTTGCTTTTCTTTTGCTGCCAACAAATTCCTAGAGATGGAGAAACATTGTAGAAATTTCTGCAATCAACATGTGAACATAGCCTTAAGGGCCCTGTCAATTTTCTGGTATCAAACTGCTAGAAAGGTCACAACATTTTTGTGCCGCTTGTAAGTTGCCAGGGAGGCTTATGACGCGCATGTATTGGAGCTAGAGAAGGTTAAAAGATTACGTATTCCAAAACCAATTTTATTTCAATGAAGGTGAAAAATTGGGGAATCTTTTAGCGTTGGTAGCAAACTCACACCGAGGATCCGCATATATTGCTGCGCTAAAGAATGGGGATGGGCAGGTGATATGTGAAACTCCACAAATTCTAAAGCAATTTAACCCCTTAGTGACTGGCCAAATTTTTTTTAAATCTGACCATTGTCACTTTATGTGGTAATAACTCTGGAACGGTTCAACAAATCCCAGTGTTTTTTCGTGGCACATTATAATTTAGGATAATGGTAAATTTAGGTCAATATGTTTTGTGTTTATTAGTAAAAAAAAAAAATCAGAAATTACACAAAAATGTTAACGAATTAGTAATTTTCAAACTTTGAAAGATTATCCTTTAATCAAGATAGTCATACCACACAAAAACATTAATAAATTACATTTCCCTCATGCCTACTTTACAACAGCACCATTCGTAAAATGTTATTTTATTTTGTTAGCATTTTAGGGAGTTTAAAAATGTAGCCGTATTTTTTCATTTTTTCAAGGAAATTTACAACATTTATCTTTTTAAGGACCTATCCAGGTTTGAAATGACTTTGAGTGTCCTATATATTGGAAAACCCCCAAAAGTTATACCATTTTAAAAACCGCACCCCCTGACATATTGAAAATTGCTGTCCGGTAATTTATTATCTCTTCAGGTGATTTTCAGGAATTGATGCAAAGTGACATGACAAGAATGAAAAAGTGTATTTTTACCACCTAAATGTCTGTAACTTCTGAACAGGTCACTGTAGCCGGGTCAGCGGTACCCGATTCTTGGGTATGTTTCTTGGGTATGTTTCTTGGCTGCTCAGGCTCAGCACTTTAGGGGATATCAGGGAGTTGGCGAAAGTCCCTTAAGCGCTCTCCCGCATTGGTTGGTAAATAGTCATTGTATGAGAGTAACAAATTCAAATCCTCTTTGAAAAAACCTCCCACATTATTAATGTGTAAACTATAGTTGAAGATACAGGAATTGCAGGAAATAGAGAGATGTTCGCAATTTATTTCAATGTAGGAATTTCCATGACTAGTAACATAGTTTTTAAGGTTGAAGGAAGACTTTAAAGGTACCTTCACACTAAGCGACTTTGCAGCGAGAACGACGACATCCGTGACGTTGCAGCGTCCTGGATAGCGATCTCGTTGTGTTTGACACGCAGCAGCTATCTGGATCCCGCTGTGATATCGCTGGTCGGAGCTAGAAGTCCAGAACTTTATTTCGTCACTGATCACCCGCTGTCATCGCTGGATCGGCGTGTGTGACGCCGATCCAGCGATGTGTTCACTTGTAACCAGGGTAAATATCGGGTTACTAAGCGCACGGCCGCGCTTAGTAACCCGATATTTACCCCGGTTACCATTGTAAAAGTAGCGCAGCGCGTAACCCTGTGGACGCCGGGGGACGTGACAGACATCAGAATGTGAGTATGTACTGTTTTTTTTTTTTTACTTTTACAATGGTAACCAGGGTAAATATCGGGTTACTAAGCGTGGCCCTGCACTTAGTAACCCGATGTTTACCCTGGTTACCCGGGTGCTGCAGGGGGACTTCGGCATCGTTGAAGACAGTTTCAACGATGCCGAAGTCGTTCCCCTGATCGTTGGTCACTGAAGAGAGCTGTCTGTGTGACAGCTCCCCAGCGACCACACAACGACTTACCAACGATCACGGCCAGGTCGTATCGCTTGTCGTGATCGTTGGTAAGTCGTTTAGTGTAACGGTACCTTAACATGTTGATCCAGAGAAAGGCAAACAAAACCCATGTGTCAAAGAGTTAAGCTCCACATTGGGGAAAAAAAAATTCCTTCCGGACTCCACATACGGCAATCAGACTAGTTCCCTGGATCGACGCCCTATGAATCTGAAAATTCTGGCTGATCCAATTGGAAACAAAAACATGTTCCTTTTAATAATCTATTTTATAGACAGATTATTGTTAAATAATGTGTTTGAATATACGCTGCTCAAAAAAAATAAAGGGAACACTAAAATACCACATCTTAGATATCACTGAATGAAATATTCTAGTTGCAGATCTTTAGTCATTACATAGTGGAATGTGTTAAGAACAATAAAACATAAAAATTATTAATGTAAGTCAAGATTAAAATCCCATGAAGGTCTGGATTTGGAATGATATTCAATATCACAGTGGAAAATCAATTTACAGGCTGATCCAACTTCAGTGGAAATGCCTCAAAACAAGGAAATGATGCTCAATAGTGTGTGGCCTCCATGTGCCTGTATGATTTCCCTTCAACACCTGGGCATGGTCTTGTTGAGATGGTGGATATTCTCCAGAGGGATCTCCTCCCAGATCTGGATTAAAGCATTAGTCAAGTCCTAGACAGTCTGGTGCAACAGACCTGGCTGGTGGATTGAACGAGATATGATGTCCAAGATGTACTCAATTGGATTCTGGGGATCAATCAAGCATCGATGCCTTCATCATGCAGAAATTACTGACACACTTCAGCCACATGAGGCCTAGCATTGTTATGCATCAGAAGGAATCCATGGCCCAGAGCACCTGCATATGGTCTCACAATCGGTCTGAGGATCTCATTCTGGTACCTCTGGCTAGCACGTAGAGAGCTTTGCAGCCCTCCAAAGAAATGCTTCAGCACATCATTACTGACCCAAACCGGTCATAGTGCAGGATGTTGCAGCTAGCAGATCATTCCCCACATTTCTTCATACTGTCACATTATTATTATTTATTTATATAGCATCATTAATTCCATGGTGCTGTACATGAGAAGGGGTTACATCAAAATACAAATATCACTTACTGTACAATAAACAAAACTAACAATGACAGACTGGTACAGAGGGAAGAGGACCCTGCCCTTGCGGGCTTACATTCTACAGGAATGTAATGTGCTGTTCCCGCAGTGTCGGCACTCGCTCTGCTGGGGCTCCCGTGCTGGCGCCGTTCCTGCAGTGTCGGCATTTGCTCTGCCGGGGCTCCCGTGCTGGCGCCTTTCCCGCAGTGTCGGCACTTGCTCTGCCAGGGCTCCCGTGCTGCCGCCGTTCCCTGTGTCGGCACTCGCTCTCCCGAGGCTCCCGTTCTGGCGCCGTTCCCTGTGTCGGCACTCGCTCTCCCGGGGCTCCTGTTCTGGTGCCGATCCGCAGTGTCGGCACTCGCTCTCCCAGGGCCCCCGTGCTGGCGCCATCCCCGCAGTGTGGGCACTCGCTCTCCCAGGGCTCCCGTGCTCGTGCCGCTCCCGCAGTGTCGGCACTCGCTCTTCCGGGGCTCCCATGCTGGCGCCGTTCCCGCAGTCTCGGCACTCGGGCTCACGTGCTGGTGCGGTTCCCGCAGTGTCGGCACTTGCTCTCCCGGTGCTCCCGTGCTGGCACCGTTCCCACAGTGTCGGCACTCGCTCTCCCGGGGCTCCTGTGCTGGCGCCGTTCCCGCAGTGTCGGCACTCGCTCTCCCGGGGCTCCCGCTCTGGCGCCGCTCCCGCAGTGTCGGCTCTCGCTTTCCCGGGGTTCCTGTGCTGGCGCCGCTCCCGCAGTGTCTGCACTCGCTCTTCCGGGGCTCCTGCGCTGACGCCGCTCCCGCAGTGTCGGCACTCGCTCTCCCGGGGCTCCCTGTACTGGCGCCGCTCCCGCAGTGTCGGCACTCGCTTTCCCAGCGTCCCGTGCTGGCGCCGTTCCCGCAGTGTCGGCACTCGCTCTCCCGAGGCTCCCGTTCTGACGCCGTTCCCGCAGTGTCGGCACTCGCTCTCCCGGGGCTCCCGTGCTGGCGCCGTACCGCAGTGTCGGCACTCGCTCTCCCGGGGCTCCCGTGCTGGTGCTGTTCCCGCAGTGTCGGCACTCGCTCTCCCGGGTCTCCCGTGCTGGCGCCGTTCCCGCAGTGTCGGCACTTGCTCTCCCGGGGCTCCTGTGCTGGCGCCGTTCCCACAGTGTCGGCACTTGCTCTTCCGGGTCTCCCGTGCTGGCGCCGTTCCCGCAGTGTCGGCACTCGCTCTCCCGGGGCTCCCGTTCTGACGCTGTTCCCGCAGTGTCGGCACTCGCTGTCCCGGGGCTCCCGTGCTGGCGCAGTTTCCGCAGTGTCCGTAGTGTCGGCACTTGCTCTCCCGGGTCTCCCGTGCTGGCGCCGTTCCCGCAGTGTCAGCACTTGCTCTCCCGGGGCTCCCGTGCTGGCGCCGTTCCCGCAGTGTCGGCACTCGCTCTCCCGGGGCTCCCGTGCTGGCGCCGTTCCCGCAGTGTTGGCACTCGCTCTCCCGGGGCTACCGTGATGCTGTTGTGACATGTGACCCAGGCACACAAACAGCACCAGGGTCACTGTCCCCGCCTTCTCGGCTTCCAGGCGCATGTGCTCAGTATGAACCTGCTCTCATCCTTGAAGAGCACAGGGTGCCAGTGTCAATTCTGTCAATCTTGGTGTTCTCTGGCAAATGCCAATTGCCCTGCATGGTGTTGGGCTACCCATTTGTGGATGTCAGGCCCTCATCGCACCCTCATGGAGTCTGTTTCTGACACATGAGTGTTAGTGGCGTGCTGAATAATAATAATCTTTATTTTTATATAGCGCTAACATATTCCGCAGCGCTTTACAGTTTGCACACATTATCATCACTGTCCCCGATGGGGCTCACAATCTAAATTCCCTATCAGTATGTGTTTGGAAGGTCATTTTGCAGGACTCTGGCACTATTCGCACAATGGAGGGAGGTAGCAGGCCTGCTGCTGGGTTGATATCCCTTCCCTAAAAAGGGAGATGGGTTTCTCAACTAGTTGTGGATAATGTCTGTCTTTCACACAATTGCAGGAGGAATTTGATCTAAGGCCAGGTTCACATTGCGTTAGCAGCCCGTTCAACACATGCGTTAACGGCTACTGTTAACGCAAGTGTCGATGTGTCATCGCGCTAGCGCAGATAGAGCTAGCAGATGCTCTATCTGCGCTAGCGGTGACGGACCCGGAAATGCTGCAGCCCGCGTCCCAGGGTCCATCACTCAATGACTGCACATCGCTATCGCATGCCCATTGTGGGCGATGCGTCCGACATTGGACTCAATGGTGGCGTTAACAGACTGCGTTACACCGCGTTATGCCGCGATGTAGCGTAGTTTTAACGGACGCCAGTAACGTAATGTGAACCCAGCCTTAGTCCAAAGGACTTTTACAAATATCTTCAGTTATGCCACACGTCTAACTGGAACAAAATACTGTTATGCAGTTAAGAAGTAAGTTAAGTGACTCAAATGGAGTATTTTCGTTGCTGTAGATCTTTATCATTAGTGCTAAGAAAATTAATTCATTGGAAAGGAACCCCCCAGCTGTCTTAGGGTATGTGTCCACGGGCCGGATTAGCTGCCACTTGAACGCTGTGTACAGCCTGGTGGTCGGTGCTCATAGCAAGTCGGCAATTCTGCTACATACAGACGATCTGATCATCGCCTGTATGTAGCAGAGCCGATCGTGTTATGGCAGCATCTAGTTTCCCATAAAGACTATTGAAGCATGCCAGAAGTTAAAAAAATAAATAAATAAAATGTTTTTAACCCCCGGGGCTTTTTTTGGCTTTTCGTTTTCCACTTCCCTCCTTCACAGAGCCATAACTTTTTTTATTTTTCCGTCAATATGGCCATGTGAGGGCTTATTTTTTGTGGGACGAGTTGTACTTTTGAACGACACCATTGGTTTTCTTATATACATCTTGTAGATATGGCCCCATCCTGGTCCTCATCTGGTAGTAACGTCCCCATCCTGGTCCCATTCTTGTCGTTATGTGCCCCATCCAGGTCCCCCCATATTGCAGGCAGGTCCCCCATCCAGGTCCCCCCCATATATTGCATAGAGGTCCCCCCCCCCATTTTCACATAGACATAACAGAGAAGAAAAAAAAGATTCTTCTCCCCTGTCCTCCGTTCCCTCGGCGTCCTTTCTGATCCTGTGGTCCGCAGGCACATAGACCCCTTGATGATCGCAGCCCGGTCCAGGAGCCGCCGACATCCGTGCTGTAGTGCAGTGTATTGCCGCGCAGAGACCGGCTCTCGGCACAGCAATACTAGTGTCAGCCGCCAGCCTATCAGAGGCAAGCAGCTGACATCTGCGTCCCGGCGCAGTGGCATATGATGTCACTGCAATCGTTATGGGGTCTATGTGCCTGCGGGCCGCATGAAGGAGCCGGAGAGGCCGCGTGTTTGAGACCCCTGGTCTATTCAGTAGGACTATCAGCTGTGTATCCACCAGACTTCTGCACAACACAACTGATTGTTCCCAACACCATTTATAAGGCAAGAAATCCCACTTATTAAACCTGACAGGGCACACATGTAATGTGAAAACCATTCCCGGTGACTACCTCTTGAAGCTCATCAAGAGAATGCCAAGAGTGTGCAAAGCAGTCATCAAAGCAAAAGGTGGCTAATTTGAAGAACCTAGAATATAAGACATAATTTCAGTTGTTTCACACTTTTTTGTTAAGTATATAATTCCACTTGTGTTAATTCATAGTTTTGATGCCTTCAGTGTGAATGTACAATTTTCATAGTCATGAAAATACAGAAAAATCTTTAAATGAGAAGGTGTGTCCAAGATTTTGGTCTGTACTTTATATCTATCCACATATCTATCTATAGATATATCTATGGATAGATGTAGATAGATATATGGATAGTTAGATATATGGATAGATATAGATATATCTATCCATATATACTGTATATCTACATCTATCCATAGATATATCTATAGATATATGGATATATCTATCTATCTATCTATCTATCTATATCTATCTATCTATCTATCTATCTATCTATCTATCTATCTATCTCTTCCATCTATCTGTCGATAGATAGAAGGAATGAGATAGATTATAGAATAGATAGAAGGAATGAGATAGATAGATGATAGATCTATACATAGATCAAAAGATATTATCTATCTATAGATCTATCTGTCATCTATCTAGCTATTTCCCTCTATCTATTATCTATCTATCTGTGTACTGGAGTGTGGGTTGGACAAGAAATGACATTACAAATCTTTTTCTTTTGTTCAGTAATACATCTTTATTTCGCTTTCAAAAACACATACAAAAACGCATAAAAATGCATGAAAAACACACCTGCGTTTTCTGCCAAGAAATGCAGAGTCAGTGCAGAAAAATCCGCAGGCAATTCTGCAACATGTGCACATACCCTTACCAGTGCACGCTCGCTCATCACTAGGGTGGATCAGTAAAACTCTTTGGGTCCATGTGCTGTCTGAGAAAAAAACACCCACCATGTTTCTCCGAAAATAAGTCGGGGTCTCATAGTTTTATTTGCTTCACAAGAGCAAGTGCGCTAGGGCTTATTTTCAGGAGATGTTGTTTTTTTTCGTGTTTTTTTTCCCATGAGCAACAATTCACTTTTATTCTTGAACAAAAATTTTTTATTCACATATAATCATGTCACTACATTCTGGAACATCAACAATCACCAGAAACACTGAATTCCATCACAAAGTTCTTCAAATCTTATTTTCCATCTACAACAATAGACTCTTTACAAAGGCTAATGAAGAATGATGGGGTTAGAACAGAAAGATATATCTTTGTACTGTTAGCAAGTGGATAGAAAAATAATTAAGATTTGAGAGTCCTTGGTTGTTGATGCCTTTTAATGGCTAACTGAAAAGATGGTAACAAATTGCAAGCTTTGAAGACTACTCAGGACTCTTCATCAGGCATAGATTAATACAAAATCTGAACAATCACATTTATACGCAATGGGACACAGAAATAATGCAAAAGATAAAACGAGTGACATGAAGCAGAACTATCATTATGGGTGTGGGATAAACAGTTGTAGCCGTAAATATTGGAACAGTTCATATAGATAATTATTATATTATTATTATAAGGAGTGTGAAAGTTTTATTGTCCTGTGATTGAGGTCTGGTTGGGCTGTGAAGCCCCCACAAGGTATGAGGAGAGCACATTCCTTATTTGATATAGAAAAATGCAAATTATCTCTTCAGAGAGGAAGAGGACTTGAACTCTAGCACCGTGTATAGGAAGTAGCAATTTACTTTTAGGATTGCTACTTCCTATAGGTGGCACTAGAGTTCTAGTCTTCTTCCTCTCTGAAGTGACAATTTGCATATTTCCCAGAGGAACATTGCGGATTTAAGTCTCATCTCGGCATGCTTAACATGTCACTCTCCGCAAGGAGAAACGTTACCCCTTGGATTTTGATGTAGAGAGACATAAATCCATGTGACACATTGATTCCTGAACTAAGTGTGTCAAAGGTTATCGTAAGTTTATACTCAGACTCTTCTCTTGCTGAGACTTGAAGTTACCTGCTAATACTAGTATTTTTTTGTCCAAGGGGCTGTTATCAGGGATACAAAAATATTTGGCTGCAGGTAGATCTATTATTTTTTTTCTTTTAATTGTGTGACAATGAGAATTTATCCTTGCCCTGTCTCCCCTACTTACAGACCCCCATCTGGTCATTTTGTACATATAATTAAGTACACTACATTAGATGTGATGCATTTGAAAGTACCTGAGATCTTGTAGTCTTGATATGAGTTTGGGATCTTTTAGCTTGTCCGTGGTCGTCATAAATGGACTGGTTTTACATTGTAAAACTTGTAGCTGTTTGAGAGGACAGGGAGCTTCTGACAATGGTAAGTCTTAAATTTTGGGGTTGCCTAAAACATAGAAGTGGGGTCTTGAAATGTGAATAGTAATCCGGCATCTTTTTGTAGTAAAGGTTATTTCCGTGCAGCTCTCCTTGGCACCTATAAATTTGGATTGTAGGTGACTACTAGCGGCACCCAGTTGCTTTGTTCTATAGTTTTGTAATGTAGAAGATAATTCCTTGCTATTCTGGTGGCTCTTGTAATCTGGCTTTTGAATTATTCTTGGATGGTAGCTCTGATTCAAAAGGTTCTTTCTGAGGCGACCAAGGTGTTTGCCGCTATCCATGGGGTTGGAACATATCAAATTGTACCTGATGACTTGACTGTAGACATTAGAGTTTGTATTTTGTATGAAAACTGTCCCATTTAAGGTACCGTATATACTGGAGTATAAGCCGAGATTTTCAGCCCATTTTTTTGGGCTGAAAGTCCCCCTCTCGGCTTATACTCGAGTCATACCCAGGGGTCGGCAGGGGAGGGGGAGCTGGGGCTGTCTAATTATACTCACCTGCTCCTGGCGCGGTCCCTGCAGGTCCCTGGCTCCCCGGCTTCTTCCTGTACTGAGCGGTCACATGGTACAGCTCATTACAGTAATGAATATGCGGCTCCACCTCCCATAGAGGTGGAGCCGCATATTCATTACTGTAATGAGCGGTAACGGTGACCGCTCAGTACAGGAAGAAGCTGCGGCGCCTGGGAAGCAGGGACTGAACAGCGCCAGGAGCAGGTGAGTATAATGGGGAAGGGAGAGCGCTGCGCGATATTAACCTGCTCCACATTCCGGGCGCTGCTCCGTCTTCCGCGTCTTCTGCAGTGACGCTCAGGTCAGAGGGCGCGGTGACGTGGTTAGTGCGCGTCCTCTGCCTGAACGTCAGTGCAGAAGACGCTGAAGATGGAGCGGCGCCGGAACGAAGTCAGGTGAATATTGAAAGTTCCGGGGGCCTGAGCGACGGAGAGGTGAGTATGTGATTTTTTTTTTTTTTTTTATAGTAGCAACAGCAAATGGGGCAAGTGTCTTTATGGAGCATCTTATGGGGCCATAACGTTTGTGCAGCACTATATGTGGCAAGTGTCTGTATGGGGCCATAATAAACGTTTGTGCAGCACTATATGGGGCAAGTGTCTGTATGGAGCATTTTATTGGGCCATAATCATTTGTGCAGCATTATATTGGGCAAATGTGTCTATGGAGCATCTTATTGGGCCATAATCATTTGTGCAGCATTATATTGGGCAAATGTGTCTATGGAGCATCTTATTGGGCCATTATTAACCTTTATGCAGGATAATATGGTGCATATTTCAATATGGGGCATATTTTAATATGGAGCATCTTATGGGGCCATCATGAACTGTATGGGGCTCCTAATTCAATATGGATATTCAAAAACACAACCTACTGATGTCTCAAATAATTTTACTTTTCTTGGTACCGTATTTTCTGGTGTATAAGACGACTGGGCGTATAAGACGACCCCCAACTTTTCCATATAAAATATGGAATTTGGGATATGCCCGCTGTATAAGACGGGGGTCATCTTATACGCCCAGTCTTCTTATACGGCGTGTGGCTCCCAGGGTCTGAAGGAGAGGAGAGGGGTGAGTATATACATATTTTTTATTTTTATTCTTTATTTTTTACATGAATATGGATCCCAGGGCCTGAAGGAGAGTTTCCTCTCCTTCAGACCCTGGGAACATCCAGGATTGCTCCCTGCACATGCCGTACCTGGCGTATAAGACGACCCCCGACTTTTGGGACAATTTTTAGGGGTTAAAAAGTCGTCTTATACGCCGGAAAATACGGTATCTATTTTTACTTTTGACATTTACCGGCAGCTGCTGCATTTCCCACACTAGGCTTATAGTCGTTTTCCCAGTTTTTTGTGGCAAAATTAGGGGGGGTCGGCTTATACTCGGGTCGGCTTATTCTCGAGTATATACGGTATGTTGGGCGGTCGATTGTTTCCTGATGAAGGGATGTCAACATTTCATTGGTCTGTAGCTTAATGATGGTGTCCTACGTTGATGGTGGGATGAAATTGATTAAACTGTTCATGGAACGTCTTTAGGCTATGTGCACACGTTCAGGATTTCTTGCAGAAATTTCCTGAGAAAAAACAGAAATTTTCTGCAAAAAATCTGCAAGAAATCTGCATTTGTTGTTTACGCGGTTTTTGCGCGTTTTTGGTGCGTTTTTTTTTGTGGATTTTTCCGGACATTTCCCAATGCATTATATAGTGGGAAATCCGCAAAATGAATGAACATGCTGCGTTATTTACCGCAATGCGTTTTTTTCGTGGAAAAAAACGCATCATGTGCACAAAAATTGCGAAATTCTTTCTAAATGATGGGATGCATAATGTATGCTCTATTTTTTTTTGCGCTTTTATAGCGTTTTTATAGTGAAAAAAAAGCGAAAAAACCGCGAAAAATCATCAACGTGTGCACACAGCCTTAGGTGTTGCTCAGACTCCGTCTAGATGATTAAAATATCGTCAGTGTAACAGTAGTAGGCCAGAGGCCTGATGGGACATAAGGACAAAGTCGCTTTCAAGCTTGGCCATGCAAACTGGGGAGCCATTTTACTTCCCATTGCTGTACCAGTCTCCTGTAGATAGCAGATACATCTTATTATTAAATTCAAAGTAATTGTGGAAGAGGATGAAACTTCTGTAAGTTTCACCACAGAATCGGCATCAGTCCCTGTATTTTCCATGAAGACTTTGCAATCATTTAATCCATCCTTGTGTAGGATATTGGAATACAAAGATTGCACATCCATGGTGGCCAGGATGGTTCCTTCTGGTAAAGGACTTATTGCTGATAGTTTATTCAATAGGTCAGTTGTGTCCTGAAGGCAGCTGGGTGTATCCTCTACCCATCCAGAATCCTGCTCTGTATGGGTGCCCACACATGAAATAATTGGTCTTCCTGAATTTCCAGATTTGTGCATCGTCATCGCCTCTTATGGATTTGTCAGGAAGAAAACATGAACTTGATTAGTTCCTTGTAATAAACCTGTGTAGGGTCAAACTCCAATTTTTTTTTAAATTAGTGTCTGTCCTCAGTGGTCAGTTTGCTTCTTTAATGTAGTCTGATGTGTTCATCATGACTATTGCACCTCCTTTGTCAGTAGGTTTAATGATCATTTCTTTGTTGGTGTTAAAAGACTGTGTGGCCTTTCTCTTCTGTGCACTGATGTTGGAATGTTGGAATGTTCATGGAATAACGGCGACCGCAAAGAAAAAAAGGACAATTTCCTATTTATTCCTCTCCTCTGATATGATCTAGCACATCAGAGGAGAGAGAAATGGGGTCCCCCGAGCTCCCACGGTACCTCCAGCACCTCCTGTATCCCCCCTGGTGATGTCCCCCGGCGTTTTCCCTCCCGGAAGAAAATGGCAGGGGCGTGCACAGTGCGCCCGCCAAGATCTGCCGTCCGGCACCCGGCAACAATAGGAGATTTTTCCTATTGGTTCATTTTGATAGGGTCTCTCACAGTGAACAAAATAAAAAAAATAGTAAATCAAACCCCCCTTCACCACCCCCTTAGGTAAAAATAATAAAATAAAAAAGTATTTCCATTTTCCCATTAGGGTTGGGGCTAAAGTTGGGGGGTGGGGGTTGGGATTAGGGCTGTTAGAGATGGAAATTGGGGGGGGGTTCCACTGCTTAGGTACATCAGGGGGTCTCCAAGCGCGACATGGCGCCCGCCATTAATTCCAGCCAATTTTGCGTTCAAAAAGTCAAATGGTGCTCCCTCCTTTCTGAGCCCTGCCATGCGCCCAAATAGTGGCTTTCCCCCCACATTCGAGGTATCGGCGTACTCAGGAGAAATTGCACAACAAATTTTGTGGTTCATTTTCTCCAAATTCCCTTGTGAAAATTAAAAAAGTTTGGTTCAAAAGTAAATTTTTTGTGAAAGTAAAATGTTCATTTTTACCTTACAGTACATATTGCCTTAGTTTTCCTGAAACACCTGAAGGGTTAATAAACTTCTTGAATGTGGTTTTGCCACAAAAAGAGAAAACACAGTAGTTTAACTATAAATGGCTTCACCCAACCACTAATCATGAGTGGAGGAAAAATGTAGGTGTTATCATTAGAGATGAGCGAGCATACTCGTTGCTCGGGTGGTCTCCGAGTATTTGGATGTGCTCGGAGATTTAGTTTTCCTTGCCGCAGCTGAATGATTTTGTGGCTACTAGACAGCTTGATTACATGTGGGGATTCCCTAGCAACTAGGCAACCCCCACATGTACTCGGGCTGGCTAGTAGCTGTAAATCATGCAGCTGTCTCAACAAAAACTAAATCTCCGAGCAGTCTCAAATACTCGGAGATCACCCGAGCAACGAGTATATTCGCTCATCACTAGTTATCATTCATATTCTCTGAAAGAAGGCCAAGAAAGCAAACATTCTGCTGTGGTATGTAAACTTTTGAGAACTGTATATTCATATGTGATAATGTTATTACACATTATTGGTCAATATTGTTTGCACTTTACCTATTAGCATATATATCACTTGCACTTTATTTGGTTATATCATTTTTTTGTGGGTTTATATACACTATGATATACTTTTCTGCATCTGATTTGTGGATTCATATTGAAATGTATTGTATACATAATTACCATATATACTCGAGTATAAGCCGAGACTTTCAGCCCAAAAAAATGGGCTGAAAGTGCCCCTCTCGGCTTATACTCGAGTCATGGAAGGTGGGGGGTCGACGGGTGAGGGGGAGAGACGCCTGTCATATACTCACCTGTTCCCAGCGCTCCTGGCGCGGTCCCCGCATGTCCCCCGCGTCTCCGGGAGCGGCAGCTTCTTCCCCTGTTCAGCGGTCACTGGTACCGCTCATTAAAGTTATGAATATGGACTACACTCCCATAGGGGTGTAGCCGCATATTCATTACTGTAATGAGCGGTGCCACATGACCGCTCACTACAGGAAGAAGCTGCCGCTCCTGGAGACGTGGGACATGCTGGGACCGCGTCAGGAGCGCTGGGAGCAGGTGAGTATGTCATATTCACCTTTCCGCGTTCCACCGCCGCCTCGTCTTCCGCGTCCTCTGCAGTGACTGCTCAGGTCAGAGGGTGCGAAGACGTATAAGTGTGCGCACCGCCCTCTGCCTGAACAGTCAGTGTGGAGAGACGGGACGCTGAGGAGTCTTTTTTTTTTTTTTTTTTTACTGCAGCAGCGGCAGCATTACATGTGGCACAATGCTATATGGATAGTCTATGGGTCCATAAAGAACTGCATGATGCATTATATCGGGCATCTATGGGGCCATAACTGCATGGAGCATTATATGGGGCATCTATGGGGCCATAAAGAACTGCATGGAGCATTATATGGGGCCTATTTTGTATGGATCATCTTATGAGGCCATAATGAACAGTATGGAGCATTATATGGGGCTCCTGATTCAATATGGATATTCAAAAACACTTAACCTACTGATGTCTCAATTAATTTTACTTTTATTGGTATCTATTTTTATTTTTGACATTTACCGGTAGCTGCTGCATTTTCCACCCTAGGCTTATACTCGAGTCAATAAGTTTTCCCAGTTTTTTGTTGCAAAAGTAGGGGGGTCGGCTTATACTCGAGTATATACGGTATATTTCCTTGATTTATTGGATATCAATATTGTGTATATTTTGGCTTTAATTTGTGTTAATTATGATATAAAATTGTATACATATACACACACACACTCATTGTTACACTCTGGGGGAAAAAAAGCGCACAACAAATGTAACGCGGATGTGTGAATGCACTGTTATGCTGAAAGTGGCTTTATAAACCCCTATATAGAAATAAATGAGCACGGCTGAGGAATCTGATCTGTTACATGTTTATGGGAAAGTTAGGAGATAACTATTTTGCAAATAATCAGTATTATTGAGTGCTATCATTTGGTGGCCCCATGCACTATTATTTATAACATCAGTAGCACAGCTAACGTGAAACTGCGGAGATGCAGTATTGTGTATGACAGGTTATTTAAAAACACCCTTTTTTTTCTTCAACTTTAGGCTGTCCGATGCTATGAAGCTCTAATCCTAAAATCTGAGGGTAAAGTAGAGTCCGATTTCTTCTGTCAGTTAGGCCATTTCAACCTATTGTTGGAAGACTATCCAAAAGGTAAGAATATAAGCAAGTATTTTTGTGATAGCCTTTTCCATATTCCTTTTATATGTGATGGGGTATATAACTATATTGCAGGCTGAATTGAACACATTCATCCTTTTCTTTGAAGGCTTGTACCAAATTGATGCTCGGATCACAATCGCAGCAGAGCGGGAGCCGAGGGTCATTCGCATATCTCATCCAATGCTCTCGCATTAGATGTGATACGCTAGTGGGACCCTGGCCTAATAGGATGACTGGAAGATTCCAATTTGAGTATATTCCTCGAATATATACCCAAGATGTTGTTGTTTGTTTTGTTTTTTTTTTTAAATAAATTGCCTTTTTTTTTTTTCTTTACAGCCTAAGTAGACTTTAAGACCGTATTCACACATCTGTGTTGTTTTCAGATTATGGATGCAAACTCGACAGTCACATAATTATACACAAGGCTGTTGAAGGGAACCTGTTAGCAGGTTTTTAGACCCTGAAGTAACCTTATCACAGTAAAGTACCTGTAATGATAAATAGTTCCATACATTTTAATTTCAGATCTGTGTCTCTGATGTCTTGTAATCCATCAGAAAATGTTTATGCAAATTAACTTGAAAGTGCTGGTATTTGGTCTTCACTTACAGCTCTTTTGATTCTTCAACCTCTTTTTTCTCCCCCTGGCTCGGCCTCCTGCCAGTGATTGATAGGTCACTCTTCTGTCACCTGCATTCCACATTTCACGCAAGCACCATCATTTTGGAGCGTATCATATGCTCACTAACATCCTGATGACGTTGCGAGAGCCAGAATATCCATCTGCGTGTGGACTGCCCTCCGAGAATAACGGCGAGTGCACTGGATGTCTATTTCTATGATCTGCTAACCCACCAACATTCCCAGCATGACCAAAGGATGTGCTGTCTTTCATAACATCATTAAAAAATTACGTAAGATGTTGGCTAGGAGAGCAGGTCTCTGAGAAGAGTGACCCGTCAATCACTGGCAGGAGGCCATACTAATTAGTCATAACATTGTAGTTGTTGGCAAACTCCTTTAACACCTTCCCAACATGTGGCGTAGTATGGTGATAGTGTATGGAGCAGACTCAAAAGCTGAGCCCATATCATACCTGGGAAATCCCAGTTCAGCCAGTATCTTTAATGGCAGCGAGCAAAGCTTACTTAACCACTGCTATATAACAATGTAAGTAGTGCAATTGATGGTGTACACCTGCCCCAATGAGTGTGCAGCCCATGTGGCTGCCATATTAGTCCTTCTGTGAATCTCAGCATGTGGCTGTGTTTCATAGCAGAGCATCAATTTAACTGTGTACTGAAATCCACTAATACATTAGTTTGATCACAGGTTCATGTAAAAGTAAAGTGAAAAAAATATATAAAACAAGTTATCTTTATTTCATGTTTAATAATTAACCCCTTAATCCCATTGGACGTACTATCCCGTCAAGGTGACCTGGGACTTAATTCCCAGTGACGGGATAGTACGTCCAGTGCTATCAGCCATGCTCACGGGGGAAGCGCGGCAGATCGCTGCCGGGTGTCAGCTGCCTATCGCAGCTGACATCCGGCACTATGTGCCAGGAGCGGCCACGGACCACCCCCGGCACATTAACCCCCGGCACACTGCGATCAAACATGATCGCAGTGTTCTGGCGGTATAGGGAAGCATCGTGCAGGGAGGGGGCTCCCTGCGTGCTTCCCTGAGACCCTCGGAGTGTGATCGCGTTGCTCCAAGAGTCTCTTACCTCCTCCTCCCTGCAGGCCCGAATCCAAAATGGCCACGGGGCTGAATCCAGGTCCTGCAGGGAGGTGGCTTACCAGCGCCCGCTCAGAGCAGGCGCCGGGAAGCCTCCCTGCTGTGCTGTGTGATCGCTGTAAATTTTTCTTTTTTAAGAAATATAATGATATAATGTGATGCTAAAAATCCGCTAATAGACCCGCTATAAAAGTAAATCAAACCCCCCTTCATCACCCCCTTAGTAAAGGTACCTTCACACTGAACAACTTTCCAACGAGAACGACAACGATCCGTGACGTTGCAGCGTCCTGGATAGCGATATCGTTGTGTTTGACACGCAGCAGCGATCTGGATCCCGCTGTGATATCGTTGGCCAGCACCTTATTTCGCCGTTGGATCACCTGCTGTCATCGCTGGATCGGTGTGTGTGACACCGATCCAGCGATGTGTTCGCTTGTAACCAGGGTAAACATCGGGTTACTAAGTGCAGGGCCGCGCTTAGTAACCCGATGTTTACCCTGGTTACCATTGTAAATGTAAAAAAAAACCCAGTACATACTCACATTCCGGTGTCTGTCACTTCTCTCGCCGTCAGCTTCCCGCACTGACTGTGAGCGCCGGCCGTAAAGTAAAAGCAGAGCACAGCGGTAACGTCACTGCTGTGCTGTGCTTTACGGCCGGCACTGACACAGTCAGTGCGGGAAGCTGACGGCGAGGGACGTGACAGACACCGGAATGTAAGTATGTACTGTTTTTTTTTTTTTTACATTTACAGTGGTAACCAGGGTAAACATCGGGTTACTAAGCGCGGCCCTGCGCTTAGTAACCCGATGTTTACCCTGGTTACCCGGGGACTTCGGCATCGTTGGTCGCTGGAGAGCTGTCTGTGTGACAGCTCTCCAGCGACCACACAACAACTTACCAACGATCACGGCCAGGTCGTATCGCTGGTCGTGATCGTTGGTAAATCGTTTAGTGTAACGGTACCTTTAGGGAAAAATAAAAAAAATTTAAAAATTTATTTCCATTTTCCCGTTAGGGTTAGGGTTGGGGCTAGGGTTTGGATTACATTTATGGTTGGGATTAGGGTTAGAGGTGTGTCAGGGTTAGGGGTGTGTTGGAGTTAGGGGTGTAGTTAGGGTTGGGGTTAGGGGTGTGGTTGGGATTAGGGGTGTGTTTGGGTTAGGGTTTCAGTTAGAATTGTGGATTTCCATTGTTTAGGCACATCAGGGGCTTTCCAAATGCGACATAGCGTCCGATCTCAATTCCAGCCAATTCTGCGTTAAAAAAGTAAAACAGTTCTCCTTCCCTTCCGAGCTCTCCCGTGCGCCCAAACAGGGGTTTACCCCAACATATGGGGTATCAGCGTATTCAGGATAAATTGGAAAACAACTTCTGGGGTCCAATTTCTCTTGTTACCCTTCGGAAAATAAAAATTTGGGGGCTAAAAAACATTTATGTGGGACAAAAATGATTTTTTATTTTCACGGCTCTGCGTTATAAACTGTAGTGAACTACTTGGGGGTTCAAAGTTCTCACAACACATCTAGATCTCTAGTTTCCAATATGGGGTCACTTGTGGGGGGTTTCTACTGTTTAGGTACATTAAGGGCTGTGCAAACGCAGTGTGATGCCTTCTGACCATTCCATTTAAGTCTGCATTCCAAATGGCGCGCCTTCCCTTCCGAGCTCTGCCATGCGCCCAAACGATGGTTACCCCCCACATATGGGGTATCAGTGTACTCAAAACAAATTGCACAACAACTTTTGGGGTCCAATTTCTCCTGTTACCCTTGGGAAAATACAAAACTGGGGGCTAAAAAATAATTTTTGTGGGAAAAAAAAGTAATTTTTATTTTTACGGCTCGGCGTCATAAACTGTAGTGAAACACTTGGGGGTTCATAGCTCTCACAACACATCTAGATAAGATCCTTAGGGGGTCTACTTTCCAAAATGGTGTCACTTGTGGGGGGTTTCAATGTTTAGGCACATCAGGGGCTCTCCAAATGCAACATGGCATGCCATCTTAATTCCAGCCAATTTTGCATTGAAAAGTCAATTGGCGCTCCTTCCCTTCCAAGCTCTGCCATGCACCCAAACAGTGGTTTACCTCCACATATGGGGTATCAGCGTACTCAGGACAAATTGCACAACAACTTTTGGTGTACAATTTCTTCTGGTACCCTTGGGAAAATAAAAAAATTGGGGGCAAAAATTTCATTTTTGTGAAAAAATATATTTTATTTTTACGGCTCTACATTATAAACTTCTGTGAAGCACTTGGTGGGTCAAAGTGCTCACCACACATCTAGATAAGTTCCTTAGGGAGTCTACTTTTCAAAATGGTGTCACTTGTAGGGGGTTTCAATGTTTAGGCACATTAGTGGCTCTCCATTGAAAAGTCAAATTGTGCTCCTTCCCTTCCGAGCTCTGCCATGCGCCCAAACAGTGGTTTACCCCCACATATGGGGTGTCGGGGTACTCAGGACTAATTGTACAACAACTTTTGGGGTCCATTTTCTCCTGTTACCCTTTGTAAAATAAAACAAATTAAAGCCGAAGTAAATTTTTTGTGAAAAAAAAAAAAAATTAAATGTTCATTTTTTTTTTTAAACATTCCAAAAATTCCTGTGTAGCACCATAAGGGTTAATAAACTTCTTGAATGTGGTTTTGAGCACCTTGAGGGGTGCAGTTTTTAGAATGGTGTCACACTTGGTTATTTTCTATCATGTAGACCCCTCAAAATGACTTCAAATGTGATGTGGTCCCTAAAAAAAAAATAAAAAAAAAAGAGAAATTCCTGGTCAAATTTTAACCCTTATAATTCCCTAACAAAAAAATGTTGTTTCCAAAATTGTGCTTATGTAAAGTAGACATGTGGGAAATGGTACTTATTTAAGTATTTTGTGTGACATATCTCTGTGATTTGAGGGCATAAAAATTCAAAGTTGGAAAATTGCGAAATTTTCACCAAATTTCCATTTTTTTTCACAAACGTAGGTAATATCAAAGAAACTTTACCACTATCATGAAGTACAATATGTCTCGAGAAAACAATGTCAGAATCACCGGGATGCGTTGAAGCGTTCGAGTTATAACCTCATAAAGGACCAGTTGTCAGAATTGTAAAAATTGGCCCTGTCATTAACGTGCAAACCACCCTCGAGGCTTAAGGGGTTAAAAATAAGCTTATTTGGCATTAATATACTCTGAGCTATAAATTAACCCATACCATAAAACACTGTAAAGAAGGAAAAAAGGGAAAATGCCTATAAAAGCAATACAAAGTAATCAGGATGTCGTATGTACTCAAGAATAGCATCAATAGAAAAAAAGGTCTATTTGCATGCAAAAAATTCCCAAGCACGAACATCAACCCATCGATAAAAAAAAATTAGGCAAGAATCTCAGAAAATGGCAACACAAATTAAATTTCTTGCCACTGAAGTTCTAATACGAATTAAAAATTCTTGTTTGGTATCGCCTTACTCATACTGACCTTGGAAATCATGAACACCAGAAAAAATATGCAATCACATTTTTTCCATAATTTCACATTTCTTGGCTTTTTTTCAGTACACTAATAAAATGGATGTCATTCAAAACTACAACTCATCCCGCAGAAATAGTGCTGATGACTATGTGGACTATAAAAATAACCCTGTGGATTTGATTCGTCGCACATTTTACTCCAGGATTCTTGTGTATACAGCTTTAAAAAAGTCATAATTGTGGTGCAATTCAAGGCTGCTTTAAAATTTTGCGACTGCTGGCATTCTCACACCATTTCTGCACAGTACTGACAAATTGGGGCAGCTGGGGCAGGATGAGGATATATTTCCTGAAATAGAGGAAAGATGAAATCACAAAATTTGGTTTTCGTAAAATTTGCTGCTTTGTGTTTTTTTTTTTTTTTGTCCAGATGTTTAAGTTACTGCAGTAAAATTGTAAGTATTTCATAAGTTTTTAAAACTTTTATTGTCAAAATTATGCAAGATTTTGAAAAGACTGCAGTGTCGACCGTTTTCTGATATTTTTTGCAATTCACCCCAGCATGCTAGATATAATCTCCTTTGCAAATTTGTAACTGATTACATCGCATTCTTGTGTAATCAGTGCCTGGAGATTATCACAATTTCAGTGTATTTATTTGTCCACTTTTTGAGAATTAACCACAGGTTTTCAATGGGATTGAAAATGTCGACTTTTTGTTCACGAAGCTGCTTGGTTATCACTTGTCACGTTCTCCATCACCCTGGCAAAAGTATGGCTCATCCCAAATTTCTTCTGGCTGCTTGGGAGAATCTTGGAGGATGTTTAGATCACATCCTTTCGTCATGGCGGTGAAGTAAAAATTGTGAGTGTGCGTAGTTGTGTGTTTATTGTGACCACAATCAGTTTTGTAATTTTGTATCCTAGTATTAATTTATTTCAGATATTGTAATTCTGCAGATACCCTTTATGGTTATATAATTGTAGCTGTATTATTTCTGCCTATAAAAATGAAATATAAATGCCCATAACCAAAGGTTTCCTTTCCGTTTTTATTCCAAGTCGAAGGTATAAGTAATTTTTCTCCTTGTGAAGAGTGACATATCAAATGTCATGACAACTGGTTGCGCTGTACAGTTCAAGTCCTCTTCCTTTCTAAAGAGGCAATTTGCATATTAAATTCCAAGTCTCGGAATTCCTTGGTGAGGTAATGTCAGCAGCAGCATCATTCTTTCTCCAGAGTTAAAGGGATTGTCCACTACTGAGACAATCCCTTCTTACATACTGTTCCCCAGTGAAAATAAAAAAATATCAAATACACTCCCCTCTTTCACCCCCGCTGCCGTTCCTCCGATGTCTGCTCGGGGTCTCGCTCGCATGATCATATGGCTCGTGAGCACTGTCAGGGTGGATTTAATTTAAATCTAACTGATTTAAATCACGATTTAAATCACTAGTCAGTAAGGCTTGATTTAAATCAGTGATTTAAATCAAAGTTTCTACCTAAACTAGTTCTTGCTACTTTAACATGCAAGTAGATGAAGATTTTTAGAATCACTTTTTATATTACTTTTTTCTCCCCAGTTTAATGGGTTAATCATTCATATTTGGACACCACTGTTCTGTTGTACTTAGGAAGGAGAAAAATAATCCTGACCTTAATAACTATTTAAATAGATTTATTCAACTGAAACAATAACAACATTACAGCATAAGTTATTTGCTTAAACAAACATCCATGTTTGTTAACTAATTTGGCTAAACAAAATATATATATATGTTTTAAGAAACTTAGACTGTCAGCCCAGCCGACACATGAAAAACTTAAATACTACTGTCCCTGCTGTCCTCTGTAGCTCACTTGTCGTCATCTTCATCATCATCTTCTTCTTTGTTCCTATTCATAATCTGGAAAAGAAAAACAAGCTTTCCTGCTTTATTGGGTCCCAACCGATTTCTCAATTTAGAATGAATGAGTCCAAAGGAAGAGAATATTCTTTCAACGCCTGCAGAAGAAGCTACTGCTGTTAAAAGTGAAATCATTACTTGAACAGTCTCTAAATCCAAGCGCTTAAGTGACTTCCACCAGTTTACTGGTGTGACCTTCCTTAAAATATCTTCAGCAAACATATATTTCTTGAATGGTTCCCCCTTAGCTCTGAAGTTTATTATAGTTGGCATTAAAGATGGATGATTGCTGGATACCCATGTCATAGCTAACTCCTCTTCCTCAGCACTTTTGGTTTTGACCCTGATATTGGATATTGACAATATTTGCCAAAAAATGAGCTGGAGTCAGTGCATGTCCCATTCGTTTGTTTACTGCTTGTAATTTAATTCTGTCCATGTGTAGTTCTGTTTTTAAGTGTTCACTCAGTTCCTTCCAAATTTCAACAGCATCCGCAATAAAACAGATATTTTTCTGTATTTTGTTTAAAGCTTGAGAGATGGGTTTCAGGAAGCTCAGCATATGTTCAACATTTCTCTTAAGCCCAGTGTTGAGGATTTTGGCCGTGACAGTGCCATCTATTTTATCTCGATTTTCTTCACAAAGTGTCATCAGAATAGGCCAGTTTTTGATATACTGCTCAAAACAGTCCACCACAGAGTTCCATCTAACATCTTGTGGGAGCGTTAGCTTGGTTCCACCCATCCTTTTCAGAGCTGCTGCAGCAAAATGATTATTACGGAAGAATTTAGCAATTTCAACAACATTAGCCTTTATTTCTGGAACACTTAAGTCTTTGGCTAAGAGGTGCAGCAAATGAGCACTGCAACCATATGTTATTAGCAGCTTTGTATTCCCTCCCTGCTCTTCTAAATCTCTTCTCATCTTGGATACGTTTGCAGCATTGTCAGTGACCAAACTGCGTACTAGACATTTGAATTTTTGTTCACATGTCGTTCTAGCTTTTACTGCCACTTCTTGTAAGTATTCTGCTGTGTGTGCATTTCCTGACGTATCAGTTGTTTGTGCAAGGAAGACTTTACCTTCTTCTGTTGTTATACAAGCACATACAATAGGATCATTGTGGACATTACTCCACCCATCAATACTTAGGTTAACAATTTTACCCTCCAGAGCTGTTGCACATTGCTCCATTTCTCTGTCATACACTTGATCCAGCAGTTTCCCTGCAACATCAGCTCTGCTGGGTGGACTGTATCCTGGTCTCAGTAACTGAACCATATTAATGAAATGTGGGTTCTCAGTCAGACGGAAAGAAGAGTTCGTTGCATAAATAAACTGGGCAATTTTTTCATCAATCAACTCTTTTTCTAATCTGCTAGTTCTTATCACAAACCTATCTATGGTGTTTCCAGGAGGTAAAGGTTTTTTGTGGCTGTGGGTGTCTGATGATGATGCTGCTGCTAATGAAGCACTATCCTGGATGGATAACTCTGAAACTGTAGAACAGGATGATGGTGATCTTGGAGGTGGATAGTGTCCAGAATCCATGAATTCCCCTAAACAAAAAAGTCAATGCTGTTATTTTATTGTTTATACAATTTCTGCTTATTGTACACAACACATCACTGCCCCTGCCCCAAAAGGAATATTTGTTTTTCTTCATAACTGTACCAAATGACAGTAACATGCAGTAATAATAAGAAATATAATTTTTCTCACACATGACAGTTCAGTCTTTAGAAATAGGATTCAATAAAAATGTTTACCAACCTGAAGATCCTGCCTGTTCAGAAGTGTTTCTTTGGTCATCTTCATCACCGCACTTCTCATGATGTTGCCTCATTCGCGCCACCAGGCCTTGCATCTCTTTGTTGCATCGTTTGCATTTTGCACGCATGCCTGCCTTACCGATAGGCGAAGGAGCTTCATTAAAATATTCCCAAACTGGGTCTCTTTTACGGCCTGCTGCCATTATAAGGAAAGAATGTAATAAACCTCAGATCGTATCGTACACACAAACAGATCCAGACTTGTCTGTCTGTGGCTATGCTGCAGTATTGTGCTCAAAGTTTCACTTTCATTTTCTTGTCTGCTTGCCCTTCCTCCTCCTCACACTTAGATTCACATTCTTCTTGTGTTGTGCAGATCTATTCCACTCCAAACAATCAGAAACATATTGTCTAACTTCTTGGACTTGGCACTGAAGGGGTTGATTCTGTATTCATAGGTTTGTAGAACAATAGGATTAAGGTCTTTTTTTCAACTCTGTTCATGTTGTAACATTTTTGCCGTGAAGAAGAGGCTGGGACCTCTGCGGAGTCAAATTCAGTTTTGAGAACTGCGTAAGTAAAGCGAGCGTCTGTGATAATATAGGAGAGAAACTGCCCACTAATCCTACAGAAACCTCTGGAAGAGCATGGCATTGTGAATGTTACACATATACAGCCTTTATTCTACTGAGTTAAACAACTCAACTTTATCTCATGATGGAAGAACCTTTGGATGGTAAAATATTTTCCTCAAAAAGCAGTTTATTGAAAAAAATCCGATTTAAATAAAAAAAAATCCGATTTTTTTTTTGTTTGTTTTTTTAAAAAAAACATTGATTTTTATCCACCCTGAGCACTGTAGATAATCAGTGGCCACTATTGGGCTGCAGGTCCCAATTTCCTTTTGATGAAACCATTTTCAAATGTGACCATTTTTTTCACATTTTCCAGTACAATTGGCAAAATAGCGTCATTCAAAACTAAAAGTCCTATAGGGGAAAAAAAACCCCACATATGGCTGTGCAGACAGAAAAGTGAAAAAATTATGGCTCTTGGTACAAAAAATGAAAAATTCTCAGGTCATTAAATTATAAGGCATTTTAGGATTTCATGTTCACTTAGTTTTCTGGTGGTGCTGTTAAGATTGGGTTGACAAGTAGCAAACAACGCCTTTAACTCTTTAGGTATCACTATTGAAATCTAGGGCAGAAATCTTTTTACAGAAGTGTGTGGTCTGTTGCCTATAGTACCCCTGTGATGTGACCACACTCTGTCTAGGGTCACCTTAGGGTTATCAATTTATACCAAATTGCCAAAGACAAAGATGGACTCCAAAGAAAACTTAACTTTTAAGAGTGTGATAACTAACAGAAGCAAAAGGTCTTTAACCCCTTGCTGACCTCGGACGGGATAGTACGTCCGAGGTTAGATACCCCGCTTTGATGCAGGGCTCCGGTGGTGAGCCCGCATCAAAGCCGGGACATGTCAGCTGTTTTGAACAGCTGACTTGTGCCCGCAATAGCGGCGGGTGAAATCGCGATTCACCCGCAGCTATTAACTAGTTAAATGCCGCTGTCAAATGCAGAAAGCGGCATTTAACCGGTGCTTCCAGCCGGGCGGCCGGAAATGAGCGCATCGCTGACCCCCGTCACATGATTGGGGGTCAGCGATGCTTCTGCAGAGTAACCATAGAGGTCCTTGAGACCTCTGTGGTTACTGATCCCCGGTAGCTGTGAGCGCCACCCTGTGATCAGCGCTCACAGCACACCTGCATTTCTGCTACATAGCAGTGATCTGATGATCGCTGCTATGTAGCAGAGCCGATCGCGTTGTGCCAGCTTCTAGCCTCCCATGGAGGCTATTGAAGCATGGCAAAAGTAAAAAAAAAAAAATGTTAAAAAAATATAAAAGTTTAAATCACCCCCCTTTCGCCCCATTCAAAATAAATCAATAAAAAAAAATCAAACCTACACATATTTGGTATCGCCGCGTTCAGAATTGCCCAATCTATCAATAAAAAAAGCGATAACCTGATCGCTAAACAGCGTAGCAAGAAAAAAAATCGAAACACCAGAATTACGTTTTTTTTGGTCGCCGCGACATTGCATTAAAATGCAATAACGGGCGATCAAAAGAACATATCTGCACCAAAATGCTATCATTAAAAACGCCAGCTCAGCACGCAAAAAATAAGCCCTCAACCGACCCCAGATCATAAAAAATGGAGACGCAACTGGTATCGGAAAATGGCGCAATTGTTTTTTTTTTTTTTTTTAGCAAAGTTTGGAATTTTTTTTCACCACTTAGATAAAAAATAACCTAGACATTTTAGGTGTCTATGAACTCGTAATGACCTGGAGAATCATAATGGCAGGTCAGTTGTAGCATTTAGTGAACCTAGCAAAAAAGCCAAACAAAAAACAAGTGTGGGATTGCATTTTTTTGCAATTTCACCGCACTAGGAATTTTTTTTCCCGTTTTCTAGTACAAGACATGCTAAAACCAATAATAACAAAGCAGGGCATTATTAGAGCGGGGCAATCAGAGTACTAAATAGTGCTCAGAAGACCCACAACCAAGAAAGCAGACTCGCTCCAAATAAAGGGACGCCGGTGCTGACGTGGGATGGGGCGCCGCGGGTGCGCATGCGCCGCATCGATGGCGGCTATTGGTCCGGGTATCCCATGTGACCCTATCACATGGGCCTGACTCCGCACTATTAGAAGGGTCCTGATCTGCCTTTGGGCACCTCCCCTTGAGAAAGCCAAACATTCGCGTTGCGAAACGCGCGTTGGGGTCTTCTACGGATCGGTTCCTGCCTGGTCTACACCGCCCCCCTGCATCCTAGTGGTAAGCAGTGCCCTGTTACCCTTATTTATTACTCTGGTGTGTGCATTTGTCTCCCACAGCGGTGATTCGGCAAATACACTTGTGTGCTTCCCTAGCAGCATTCTATGTGTGGGAGGTTGCGGTGTGGATTTTCGGCAGAGACTCACTCTATTTTAAACCATCCCTTTTCTAATTGTATTTTATGTATCTATGCACTTTATGCTTGTGAATTAATAAATATTTATATTTTGCACTTTCTTTTTGCTCCGCTGGTACTCCTTTTCTTCAATGCTAAAACCAATGTTGTCGTTCAAAAGTACAACTTGTTTCGCAAAAAATAAGCCCTCACATGGCCATATTGACGGAAAATTAAAAAAGTTATGGCTCTGGGAAGGAGGGGAGCAAAAAACGAACACGGAAAATTCCAAGGTCATGTAGGGGTTAAAAATGCATGACACTTGATTAGAACAGTCAGTCATAGGTTTAGTAAAGTGCTCATGCTGGTATATTAACTCTTAGCAGCAAAGTGCCGTATCAGAGAGACTGATTACTCTACTCATACATATAGCTTTCTATTGCCTTCGCTACTATATTGCTGGTAGGCAACGGTTGATTACTAATGTGTCTGCAATCATTCATAGTCAGTTATATCAACTCTATATGGTCGTGGCTCTGTCAATACTTCCTAAAGTAGTTAAATGAGCATACCAAGCATGCTGCTTGTTTCTTGTTAGTTATAACCGAATCCGCAGGCTCATTGTCAACGGCTCTGACAAAACAGCATTAACCCCTTAACATCCACCAATACACCTTTCAATGGGGGCAATTAACGGTACTTATTCCTCAGACCCCAGAGATTCGGGTCGGTTTTTACTGACCCCAGTGTTGCGATCGCCGTTATTAATAACAGCGACCACGGGAAAAAAAAGTAAATTTTCCATTTAATTTCTCTCTCCTATGATATGATTGCACGTCAGAGGAGAGAGAAATGGGTGCCCACTGGAAAATTGCCCACACAGAAAATTGCCAATTGCAGCATCACAAAGTTTCAGATCTGTGATATTTGAGGTGCAAGGTGAGGATGTTCGCATGATATGTGATCAACTTGTGATTTACAGTTGACTTAGTGCAAAACTGCAAAAATGAAGATCTCTGGTTTGTGGCAGTCTGTCATTATCAGCAATAGATGGATATATTCTGCTCTCATCTCTCACCGACTCTGCCTTACTTCTCCCACCAGCCCAAACCAGCAGCACATGCAGAACCATCAGCAGTGTGATCCAGAGGAGCCATCACTGCTATCAGTACTCACAAAAGTATCGCTGTATTAACTGTGGGGTTATTTGGGACTGCAGGTCCCATTATCATCTCAGTCCAACCAAAAGCAGGGTGCTGCTGGCTGAGATAGTTGGTCCTGGAAGCACAGAAGGCACAGCAGAAAACACACGCACACACATGCACACACACACATTTTTCTCTTCATTAGATGTATGGGCCCCTGTAGCCTTTAAAATTCTATAAAGACTTATGAATTTCCCCCCTCCCCCTTCATTATGTAGTAATGTCCCCCATCCTGGTATATATGCCCATCATCCTGGTGACTGTGTCCACATCCTGGTATATATGTCCCAATGCTGGTATATATGGTTCCCATCCTGGTATGTATGGTCCACATGGTCTCCATCCTGGTATACATGCCCCCTTCCTGGTATATATGTCCCCAATCCTAGTGTATGTGTCCCCGTTCTGCCCTTAATGCATAATTAAAAACAAAAACATTCTACTCACCTTTCCTCTGCTCCCACGTCTCCCAGTGTCTTTTGTAGCCACCGCACAGCTTGGCAGCTAACATCGGAGTGTGCGCCATTGTCATGCGCTGCTCCCCTGTGGCTGCACCTCCGACATCAACTCACAGCCACTGCGCCGGCAGCATGTATCGCAATGCAGGGACCCGACAGGTCTCAGCAACACAATGCATGTCATACTTAAGGGTCATTCCATGTCAAGTGAACCAATGATTTTTACCACTATATTTTTAATTCTTTTGAGATTTTGTTATTTGGTAATAGTGTGTCAGAGAATGCAAAATGTGAAGAAAAAAAAAAATCTAGATTTTTTTTTTATTGATTTTCAAAGTTCGGAAAAAGTGCGAATTTCGGTGTTGCCTGCCTTTACATTTCTCCCCATAACTCAGGCTAGAAAAGAGATAGAGAAACAAAATAAACACCATTCTACTCAGAACAGTACAGGCTTTCACCAGAAAGGTCACAAGAGTATCTTTGATAATAATTTACCTATGCGAACGCAAGCGCAATACTTTAAAACGCATTTCCGAAAAAAACGTTTAATTTAAAAATTTCAAAAACTGAACAAGTGCCTGCTATGCTACTATTCACATCTGTACCAAAATACAAGATGGGATCATGATGGGATCATATTTTAAAAAATAAAACTATTAGTGTCAGTTCAAAAATCTTGATTTCAGATCTGCTCAGCTTGTGGTCTAACAGTGTGGGGTCTAGATTTACCAAATAATCCATGATTGTTAGATATTACTGTATTATTTTATTATGTTACCACATAGAAGCAGGAGAGGGCAGAGGAGAAGCTTTGTTAGGGCTGAGGATGAACAGGGGTAGACGGTGACTGCAGAGCAGATGACCGGCCGGCAGCTCGGGCCTCCACAGACCGTATTCACACCAAATCTTATCACCCAGGCAACTCCTCAAATGGAGGGAGAAAAATACTCTTACCATCCAGTCCATGTATTGTACAAACCACTACGGAGAGTTTGTTATATCGGTTACAGGAAGCAGAACCCATCACAGGGACTCAGCAATACCGGACTGTCATCCCATGTAGTGGAAATAAAGACAGTGACGTCCATGACGTGGTAGAAGGCAGCACAAGATCAGCAATGGATGACACAACTGGTGATGTGACCTGTGAATATGATCGGCGCTGACGGCTACTGGACTCTCCAAAGATTGTGAAAATGAAGACGTAGAAGTGACTCTTCTGCACCTTCTGGTCCAGCGCCGTCCTTTGTGTATCCAAGAAAATCAGACATTGTAAAAGTGAACAAAAATCAGATATAACTGAGGTGGAGCCGAACACCATGACAGGTGGACATACTCTGACACAGAAGGAAACGGCCATTGCTAGTGAGCGCTTATGGACAAGATGACATTTCACCCACTAGAAGGGACACATTGATGATAACAGGCCAGTGTAAAAACCTACTTCTAATTGTTTGATTAGTTCATATTTTTTAGAACGAGGATTTAACTACTGGACTATTCTTCGTAAACACTTCAGAAATGACATGTTTAGTGATATAGTAGGAAAAAAATTGTTCCATGTATAAATAGGTGGTAGAAATATTGGTTCTTTTAATCTTGTTTGTAACATATAATTAGGACGATACCGTATTTAGAAAATCACACTTGAGGATGTGATCACCTTTTATCTTTTGGCTTGTTCAATGAATTCAGGTTGAAAATGCTGAGCAAGTTGTTATGATGATTAAGATGCATTTATTCTGGCACTTCGGTATTTGTTTTTTGTGTTTCTTTATTGTTACATATAAATGTTGAATTCAGTAAGTTGTAATTTGAAAAGAAAAAAGGAAGAAACTCACACAAACATAAAATCAGATGATTCAAGGCTTAAAAAAAAAAATACAAATGTGATAGATCCCAAGTTGAATCCCTGTACAAATATAAACAAGGACACAAGTAACACACATGCATGTTTTCACAATTTTAAAACATACGTTTTTTTCAGAATTGCGCATCAAAATTTTTAATTTGATTTTTCCAAAACAAAATATAACGAAACATAGTCTTGTGACATATCAAATGAAAGCCAGTACCGTTCTGAGAAAAATGATGCCTCTGCCACCTCTATATCTTAATTCTAGCCCGAGATATGATAAAAAATGTAAAGCCATACCAGGCCAAAATCCATGCTTTTTCAAAACTTTAAAAATCTGTAAAAAATTAACTGATGAAGAAAAAAATTCTAAACTTTTAATTTGTAGTTAACTAAAGTTGTACTTCATAAAAACAAAAAATAAAAAAAATCTAAAGACGTAAGGTAAAAAAAATATTCATATTTGGATCACTTGATATGGAATGACCCTTAAGGAGAATGGCTAATTTGCAGTAAAATGGCTAATTTTCAGGTATGCAATAATTGTTTACTAAACTGGAGTTATTATTAGACCTCCTTAATAAACTGTTCTTAACCCCTTCATGACCCAGCCTATTTTGGCCTTAATGACCTTGCCGTTTTTTGCAATTCTGACCAGTGTCCCTTTATGAGGTAATAACTCAGGAACGCTTCAACGGATCCTAGCGATTCTGAGATTGTTTTTTCATGACATATTGGGCTTCATGTTAGTGGTAAATTTAGGTCGATAATTTCTGAGTTTATTTGTGAAAAAAACGGAAATTTGGCGAAAATTTTGAAAATTTCGCAATTTTCACATTTTGAATTTTTATTCTGTTAAACCAGAGAGTTATGTGACACAAAATAGTTAATAAATAACGTTTCCCACATGTCTACTTTACATCAGCACAATTTTGGAAACAATTTTTTTTTTTTGCTAGGAAGTTATAAGGGTTAAAATTTGACCAGTGATTTCTCATTTTTACAACAAAATTTACAAAACCATTTTTTTTAGGGACCACCTCACATTTGAAGTCATTTTGAGGGTTCTATATGGCTGAAAATACCCAAAAGTGACACCATTCTAAAAACTGCACCCCTCAAGGTGCTCAAAACCACATTCAAGAAGTTTATTAACCCTTCAGGTGTTTCACAGCAGCAGAAGCAACATGGAAGTAAAAAATGAACATTTAACTTTTTAGTCACAAAAATGATCTTTTAGCAACAATTTTTTTTATTTTCCCAAGGGTAAAAGGAGAAACTGGACCACGGACGTTGTTGTCCAATTTGTCCTGAGCACACCAATACCTCACATGTGGGGGTAAACCACTGTTTAAGCACATGGTAAGGCACGGAAGGGAAGGAGCGCCATTTGACTTTTTGAATTAAAAATTATCTCCATCGTTAGCGGACACCATGTCGCGTTTGGAAAGCCCCTGTGTGCCTAAACATTGGAGCTCCTCCACAAGTGACCCCATTTTGGAAACTAGACCCCCCAAGGAACTCATCTAGAGGCATAGTGAGCACTTTAAACCCCCAGGTGCTTCACAGAAGTTTATAACGCAGAGCCATGAAAATAAAAAATATTTTTTCTTTTCTCAAAAATGATTTTTTTAGCCCACAATTTTTTATTTTCCCAAGGGTAACAGGAGAAATTGGACCCCAAAAGTTGTTGTCCAGTTTCTCCTGAGTACGCTGATACCCCATATGTGGGGGTAAACCACTGTTTTGGCACACGTCGGGGTTCGGAAGGGAAGTAGTGACGTTTTGAAATGCAGACTTTGATGGAATGCTCTGCGGGCGTCAGGTTGCGTTTGCAGAGCCCCTGATGTGCCTAAACAGTAGGAACTCCCCACAAGTGACTCCATTTTGGAAACTAGACCCCCAAGGGAACTTATCTAGACGTGTAGTGAGCACTTTGAACCCCCAAGTGCTTCACAGAAGTTTATAACGCAGAGCCGTGAAAATAAAAAATGTTTCCTTTCCTCAAAAATATTTTTTTAGCCCAGAATTTTTTATTTTTGCAAGAGTAACAGGAGAAATTGGACCCCA
The DNA here is from genome assembly GCF_051348905.1 of Ranitomeya variabilis. Taxonomy (NCBI): domain Eukaryota; kingdom Metazoa; phylum Chordata; class Amphibia; order Anura; family Dendrobatidae; genus Ranitomeya; species Ranitomeya variabilis. Next base: position 165,637,578 of record NC_135234.1, read on the forward strand.
AAAGTTGTTGTCCAGTTTCTCCTGAGTACGCTGATACCCCATATGTGGGGGTAAACCACTGTTTTGGCACACGTCGGGGTTCGGAAGGGAAGTAGTGACGTTTTGAAATGCAGACTTTGATGGAATGCTCTGCGGGCATCAGGTTGCGTTTGCAGAGCCCCTGATGTGCCTAAACAGTAGGAACTCCCCACAAGTGACTCCATTTTGGAAACTAGACCCCCAAGGGAACTTATCTAGATGTGTGGTGAGCACTTTGAACCCCCAAGTGCTTCACAGAAGTTTATAACGCAGAGCCGTGAAAATAATAAATGTGTTTCCTTTCCTCAAAAAAGATGTTTTAGCAAGCAAATTTTTATTTTCACAAGGGTAACAGGAGAATTTGGACCCCAATATTTGTTGCCCAGTTTCTCCTGAGTACGCTGATACCCCATATGTGGGGGTAAACCACTGTTTGGGCACACGTCAGGGCTCGGAAGGGAAGTAGTGACTTTTGAAATGCAGACTTTGATGGAATGGTCTGCGGGGGTCACATTGCATTTGCAGAGCCCCTGATGTGCCTAAACAGTAGAAACACCCCACAAGTGACCCCATTTTGGAAACTAGACCCCCGAAGGAACTTATCTAGATGTGTGGTGAGCACTTTCAACCCCCAAGTGCTTCACAGAAGTTTATAACGCAGAGCCGTGAAAATAAAAAATAATTGTTCTTTCCTCAAAAATTATGTTTTAGCAAGTAATTTTTTATTTTTGCAAGGGTAACAGGAGAAATTGGACCCCAACAGTTGTTGCCCAGTTTGTCCTGAGTACGCTGGTACCACAAATGTGGGGGTAAACCACTGTTTGGGCGCACGTCGGGGCTTGGAAGGGCGGGAGCACCGTTTGACTTTTTGAACGCAAGATTGGCTGGAATCAATGGTGGCGCCATGTTGCGTTTGGAGACCCCTGATGTGCCTAAACAGTGGAAACCCCTCAATTCTAACTTCAACACTAACCCCAACACACCCCTAATCCTAATCCCAACTGTAGCCATAACCCTAATCACAACCCTAACCCCAACACACCCCTAACCACAACCCTAACCGCAACACACCCGTAACCCTAATTCCAACCCTAACCCTAATCCCAACCGTAACCCTAATCCCAACCCTAACCACAACTGTAACCCCAACACACCCCTAACCCTATCCGTAACCCTAACCACAAGCCTAATAACGCTATTTCAAACCCTAGCCCTAATTCCAACCCTAACTCTAATTCCAACCCTAACCCTAAGGCTATGTGCCCACGTTGCGGATTCGTGTGAGATTTTTCCGCACGATTTTTGAAAAATCTGCAGGTAAAAGGCACTGCGTTTTACCTGCGGATGTACAGCAGATTTCCAGTGTTTTTTTGTGCGGATTTCACCTGCGGATTCCTATTGAGGAACAGGTGTAAAACGCTGCGAAATCCGCACAAAGAATTGACATGCTGCGGAAAATACAACGCAGCGTTTCTGCACGGAATCCGCTGCGGATCCGCGGCCGATCCGCTGCCGATCCGCGGCCGAATCCGCACTGTGTGCACATGCCATAACCCTACCCCTAACCCTACCCGTAACCCTACCCCTACCCCTAACCCTACCCCTAGTTCTAACCCTAGTTCTAACCCTAACCCTAGTGGAAAAAGAAAAAAAAATTTTTCTTTATTTTATTATTGTCCCTACCTATGGGGGTGATAAAGGGGGGGGGGTTTATTTATTATTTTTTTATTTTGATCGCTGCGATAGAACCTACCACAGCGATCAAAATGTACTTGTAATGAATCTGCCGGCTTCCAAGATGGCGGCGCCCATGGAGAAGACGGCCGGACACCGGGAGGGACATCGAAGCTAGGTAAGTATGGGGGGGTGGGATCGGAACACGGGGGGGGGGGGATCGGAGGACCGGGGGAGCGGACAAGAGGACCGGGGGAGCGGACAGGAGGGAGGAGCGGAGCAGACAGGAGATTGGGGCAGAAAGGACGACTGGGGGGGCGATCGGTGGGGGGGGGGCAGATCGGGGTCTCCAGCCATGGCAGATGCTATTGCAGCATCGGCCATGGCTGGATTGTAATATTTCACCATTTTCATAGGTGAAATATTACAAATCGCTCTGATTGGCTGTTTCACTTTCAACAGCCAATCAGAGCGATCGTAGCCACGGGTGGGTGAAGCCACCCCCCCTGGGCTGAAGTACCACTCCCCCTGTCTCTGCAGATCGGGTGAAAATGGAGTTAACCCTTTCACCCGATCTGCAGGGATGCGATCTTTCCATGACGCCACATAGGCGTCATGGGTCGGATTGGCACGGGTTTTCATGACGCCTACGTGGCGTCAAAGGTCGGGAAGGGGTTAATAAACTTGTGGGTAATTTTCGCTGACATTCTTCTGTGCTCCAGAGCATCTCACCTATAACTCCATACTATTCTCCTGCCCGGCAGAGCATCTCACCTATAACTCTATATTATCCTCCTGCCGGCAGAGCATCTCACCTATCACACCACTATTCTCCTGCCCTGCAGAGCATCTCACCTATAACATTATACTATTCTCCTTCCCTGCAGAGCTTCACACCTATAGGGTAGAGGCACACTAATGCGTTATCGGAGCGATTTTGATGCATGACAGAATGCGTTATCGGAGCGATTTTGATGCATGACAGACGTGCGAGTGCTTTCCGTATGGTCACACGAGTGTGGTGAGATTTTGCATTTTTTTTCTCAGCTAACATCAGTGTGACATCCGTGTGCAATGCGTTTTTAACATGGTCTTTCCCATGCTGTATTAAGTTCGAAAAGAGAAGACAGACAGATAGAATAGATGGATTGAATAGAATAGACCGATAAATGCTAAAAAAGGTAGATCGGGTTTACCAGTCTCCTGCCCATTAAGCCTTATGCATAGTCACTGCATTTACTGGCATATTCTGTCCTGCAGAGCATCTCTCCTATACCTGTATACAATCCCCCTGCCCTGCAAAGCATCTCACCTATAATTCTAGATTTTTCTCCTGCCCTGCAGAGCATCTCACCTATACCTGTATACTATTCCCCTGTCCTGCAGAGATCTCACTTATACCTGTATACTATCCCCCTGTCCTGCAGAACATTTAACCTATAATTCTATACTATTCTCTGTCCTGCAGAGCATCTTACCTATAATTCTCTATTTTTCTGCCCTGCAGAGCATCTCACTTATACCTGCATACTATCCCCCTATCCTGCAGAGCATTTAACCTATAGATATATGCTATTCTGTCCTGCAGAGCATCTCACCTATACCTGTCTACTATCCCCCTTGTCTGCAGAGCATTTCACCTATAATTCTATTATTCTCCTGCCCTGCAGAAAATCTCATGTGTACCTGTATACTATCCCCCTGTCCTGCAAAGCATTTAACCTATAATTCTATACTATTCTGTCCTGCAGAGCATCTCGCCTAGAATTCCATATTTTCTACCCTGCAGAGCATCTCACCTATACCTACATACTATCCCCCTGTCCTGAAGAGCATTTAACCTATAATTCTATGCTATTCTGTCCTGCAGAGCATCTCCGCTATACCTGTATACTATCCCCCTGTCTTGCAGAGCATCTCACCTATAATTCTATATTATTCCCTGTCCTGCAGAAAATCTCATGTATACCTGTATTCTATCCTTGTCCTGCAGAGCATCTCCCCTATAACTCTCTGTTTTCCTGTGTGTATACATGCCTGTGGGCATTTTTCACATATCATGTGAACATCCTCACCTTGCACCTCAAATATCATAGATCTGAAACTTTGTGATGCTGCAATCGGCAATTTTCCGTGTGGGCATTTTTCTCTTTACCAGAGAAATGGGGTCCCCATCCCCCCGTGAAGTCCAGCTGCCAGCGACGTCTTCTTCCGGGAAGAAAATGGCGGGCGCATGCGCAAGTGCGCCTGTTGAGATCTGCTGGCCGACTCCCATCGACAATATGAAAATTTTCCTATTGGTTCATTTTGATCACTGTGATAGGAAATAAAAAAAAATAGTAAATTAACCACCCTTTATTACCCCCTTAGTTAGGTAAAAATAATAGAATAAAGGAAAGTATTTATTTCCATTTTTCCGTTAGGGTTGGAGCTAGGGTTAGGCTAAAGTTAGTGTTTTGGTTATGGTTAGGGATGTGTTAGGGTTATGGTTAGGGTTATGGTTAGGGTTGAAGTTAGAATTGGGGAGTTCCACTGTTTATGTACATCAGGGGGTCTCCAAACGAAACATGGCACCACCATTGATTCCAGCCAATTTTGCGTTCAAAAAGCTGTGCGCCCAAACAGTGGCTTTCCCCCCACACACGGGGTATTGGTGTACTCAGCAGAAATTTCTCAACAAATTTTGTGGCACATTTTCTCCTGATAAAATTGGTTCCAAAGTTAAATTTTTTGTGAAATATGTAAAATGTTCATTTTTTCCTTCCACATTGCTTTAGTTCTTGTGAAGCACCTGAAGGAAGAGTGAATAAACTTCTTGAATGTGGTTTTGCGCACCTTGAGAGGTGCACTTTTTAGAATGGTGTCGCTTTTGGGTATTTTCTGTTATATTGACCCCCCAACGCGCTTCAAATGTGAGGTGGTCCATTAAAAAATGGTTTTGTGAATTTTGTTGGAAAAATGAGAAAACGCTGTTAAACTTTTAACCCTTATAAAGTCCTAACAAAAAAAAAAATTGTTTCCAAAAATGTGCTGATGTAAAGTTGCCATGTGGGATATGTTATTGATTGATTAACTGCTTTGTGACTCAACTCTGGTTTAAGGTTACAAAAATTAAGTTTGAAAATTGCAACATTAAATTTTTGCCAAATTTCCATTTTTCATAAATACAAGTTATATTGAAGAAATTCTACCTCTAACATGAAGTACAAAATGTCACGAAAAAAGTCTCAGAATCAGTGGGATACGTTGAAGCGTTTTAGAGCTATAACTTGCATAGTCTGCACCTTGGGTCTTGTGTGGTTGATTCCTGCTTCTATGGATCTGGTACTTAGTGCTTGCTCTTGTGCCGCTATAAGTGCCTCTGTGCTGTCTCGGAGTCCAGCTTTCTCTAGCCATGTCAGTCACCTCTGTCGATGGTACATCCCATGTAGTGGCTTGTCTTGCCATGACGCTTCATGTTCCTGTTCTTCCTTCCAGATCTGTTGTTGCTGCCTTAGGCTTTCTCTCAGCATCTCATCTTTTCATGCCATTTTTCTGAATTATTCTTGGATAATCCTGGTTTCATCTGTGATGGTGCCTTCGATGCTTATCATGCCTCGACTTTTGGGTGTAAGACTTCGGGTATGTGCACACTTTGCTGATTTACCTGTGGAATTTTCTGCGCAGATTCTTCCTCTCTTGGCAGAAAACGCTTTTGAAAATCCGCACGGATTTGATTAGTTTTTGATGCGTGTTTTTTTTCATGCGAATTTGTATGCGTTTTTGTAAGCTAAATAAAGATATATTAACAAAAAAAATTGTGATGTCATTTCCTTGTCCAACCTCCTCTTCTACATACTCCATTGAAGATTAATGTTTACACATTCATAGATATAGATCTATAAATAAATAGAAAGATCGGTAGATAGATAGATCTATAGATAGGTAATACCAAGCCCAATGTTTAGTAATAAACATAATAAAATGGTACATAAAGAGTTTAATAAAGACAAACACACACACACAATCTGTTAGGCCGGGGTCACACTTACGAGAAACTCGCACGAGTCTCACACCTCAGTACCCCGCCGGTACTCGGACCGGAGCGTTCAGCTGCATATAAATTCATGCAGCCGCACACTCGGGTCCCGAGTGCCAGCGGCTGTGTCTGGTATTGAGGTGCAACTATCTCGCAAGTGTGACCCCGGCCTTAAATGCAATATCTGTTTAATTTTAAAAAAATTTTTGAAAAAAATGGCGTGGTTTCCTGCGCAATTTTCTGCGTCTGAGAGGGAAAGCCAGTGACTGTGGGTCAATGTTTATAGCCTGGGAAGGGGGTAATACCCATGGATCTTCCCAGGCTATGAATATCAGTCCGTAGCTGTGTATTTAGCCTTTACTTGCTATTAAAATAGGGTAGCCCCCCAAAAAAACGATGTGGGGTCTCCCTACAATTAATAGGAAGTGGCCATGGATATTGCCCCCACCCCCGGCTACGAACGCCAGCTCACAGCCTTCCCAGAAATGGCGCATTGTAAGGTGACATCCAGCCCGCCTTACTAATGGAGAGCTGTCAATAAGACACCTAGCTATTACTAATCCTATAGTTAAGGGGTTAAATACGCCAGAATAAACACACCAGAATAAAGTATTTTAATGAAATAAAACACTAAAATAGTTTGCCATCTTTATTGTTACTACTAATCCATGTGACGCCCTCGATCTCCTTTAAAAAATAAAAAAATAAAAATAAACCAACAATGTACTCCCTTTTCCGACCTAATCCATTTAATAATGAGTGTCCCACGCAATCTCCCCTATAGAGCAGTCACATCATGAGATGTGACCACTCTACAGGGCCTCCAGTGACACACTGACAGGAGATAATGGCTCCTGCAGTGTTATCACTGAGGGTTCACTGGAGTTCATGCTCTCACTTTACGGCAGTGCTGCGTGAGAATTTCCCCACGCAGCAGTGCCACAAGTGATAGCTTGAACTCCAGTGACCTCTGACGGCAGAGTCATCTGTGGGAGGATACCTGCCGTTGTTGTATCACCGTAGGCCCCTGGTGAGCGGTCACATCTGTCGATGTGACAGCTCTGCACGGGAGATCGTCGTGGGGCACTCATTATTAAATGGATTACATCGGAACAGGGAGTATACTGTTGGCTTATTTTTATTTTTTTTTTACAGGTGATTGATGCATCGGAGATTAGCTGTATGGCGAGTATGTACTGCATATATGTATTTTTTTATTTATTTATTTTTTTACACTAGCCGGATGATTGGATGGCTAGCTGTCCCATCATCGGCTAGCTGTCCCTGTAGCAGGCATAGCCGGATGGGACTAGTAGTCCCATCGGATGGTTCCTGCCTACATACAGACACACACGCGCGCACACACACACACACAGAGCTTCTCCGCTTAGTCTCCATCCACAGACATAGTCTCCACCCACACACTCTTCCTCCTCCCGATCTGCAGCGTTTCTCGCAGGCAACTCTGCAGCAAAACCGCAGATCTTTTTAAACCTGCGGATTTGCCTGACTCCATGGTAGTCAATGGGTGCAGAAACGCTGCAGATCTGAAAAAACAATTGACATGCTGTGAAAAATAAAACCCTGCAAATCCGCTTGTTTTTTTCCACAGCATGTGCACACCAGTTCTCAATTTCCCATTGACTAACATTGGTGGTGCACTACACTGCGGATGCAATTTCGCGCGTCCAAAATCTCTGCAGAATGCATCAAAATCCGCAACGTGTGCACATAGTCTTAAGGTGGAGTCCTCCATGCATTTTGAGGAGCTTTTGTCTTCACATACGCAGCTTCCATATCTTCTTTTGGCCAGCACACTATTCCAGCAGGGTATCTGATAACTGGCAGGGCATATGTATGGATGGCACAGATTTTATTCTTCCCATTGAGCTGGCTCTTCACGATCTGTCTTACCCTTTGATGGTATTGGATGTTGCTGCTTTCCTTACCTCCTCATCATGGTTACCATATCTCTGTGGGATGCCAAGGTACTTGTAGCTTGTCTATATATCTCCTACGTGCTCTGCTGGTAATTCCACTCCATCAGTCTTGACTACCTTGCCTTTCTTTATTACCAACTGGCCACAGTTCTCCAGTCCGAAGGACATCCTGATGTCTTTGCTGTAGATTCTTGTCAGGCGGATCAGTGAATTGATGTCTCATTTGTTTTTTTGTATACAGCTTGATGCGCGTTTCGAGAGTCTCTTCCTCAGAAATGCGCGTCAAGGGGTACACTGGAGCTGCCTGGACCCTGGGTAATTATTCGCACCCTCTAGCTTGCATATCTGATTGTGTTATTATGCACCTGCTATTAGCTCCATTATCCTGATCTATGGTGTGCAAAGAAATCCTTATTTGTTTTTTGGATTCTCCGATTAACTGAAATTCTTTTTCACTTATTCTTTCTATACCTTTTGTGTATGTTCTTTAACCCCTTTATGACATTGGACGTACTATCCCGTCGAGGTGGGGTGGGCCCGTATGATCACGGGGGGAGCGCGGCCGGATGTCAGCTGACTATCGCAGCTGACATCCGGCACTGTGTGCCAGGAGCGGTCACGGACCGCCCCCAGCACATTAACCCCCGACACACTGCGATCAAACATGATCGCAGTGTTCCGGCGGTATAGGGAAGCATCGCGCAGGGAGGGGGCTCCCTGCGTGCTTCCCGGAGCAACGCGATGTGATCGCGTTGCTCCAAGGGTCTCTTACCTCCTCCTCCCTGCAGCAGGCCCGGATCCAAGATGGCCGCGGCATCCGGGTCCTGCAGGGAGGTGGCTTCACTGCCCCTGCTCAGAGCAGGCGCCGGGAAGCCTGGATCTGTGCACTTCAGATCGCCGATCTGACACAGTGCACAGCAAAGTGTCAGATCGACGATCTTACACTATAACATGATGCCCCCCCCCCCCCCCCCCCGGGGCAATGTTATAGTGTAAAAAAATAAATATTCACATGTGTAAAAAAAACAAATAAAAAAAATTAAAAAAAAATTGTTCCTATAAATACATTTCTTTATCTAAATAAAAACAAAACAAAAGTACACATATTTAGTATCGCCGCGTCCGTAACGACCCGACCTATAAAACTGTCCCACTAGTTAACCCCTTCAGTGAACGCCGCAAAAAAAGAGGCAAAAAACAACGCTTTATCATATTGCCAAACAAAAAGTAGAAAAACACGCGATCAAAAAGACGGATATAAATAACCATGGTACCGCTGAAAACGTCATCTTGTCCCGCAAAAAATGAGCCGCCATGCAGCATCATCAAAGAAAAAATAAAAAAGTTAGTCCTCAGAATAAAGCGATGCAAAAATAATTATTTTTTCTATAAAATAGTTTTTATCGTATAAAAGCGCCAAAACATAAAAAAAAATGATATAAATGAGGTATCGCTGTAATCGTACTGACCCGAAGAGTAAAACGGCTTTATCCATTTTACCAAATGCGGAACGGTTCCCCCAAAAGAAATTCATGAATAGCTGGTTTTTGGTCATTCTGCCTCACAAAAATCGGAATAAAAAGCGATCAAAAAATGTCACGTGCCCGAAAATGTTACCAATAAAAAAAGTCAACTCGTCCCGCAAAAAACAAGACCCCACTTGACTCTCTGGACCAAAATATGGAAAAATTATAGCTCTCAAAATGTGGTAACGCAAAAAATATTTTTTGCAATAAAAAGCGTCTTTCAGTGTGTGACGGCTGCCAATCATAAAAATCCGCTAAAAACCCCCGCTATAAATAGTAAATCAAACCCCCCTTCATCACCCCCTTAGTTAGCGAAAAATAAAAAAAAATTTATTTATTTCTATTTTCCCATTAGGGCTAGGGTTAGGGCTAGGGTTGGGGCAAGGGTTAGGGTTGGGGCTAGGGTTAAGGCTACAGTTAGGTTTGGGGCTAAAGTTAGGGTTAGGGTTTGGATTACATTTACGGTTGGGAATAGGATTGGGATTAGGGTTAGGGGTGTGTCAGGGTTAGGGGTGTGGTTAGGGTTACCTTTGGGATTAGGGTTAGGGATGTGTTTGGATTAGGGTTTCAGTTATAATTGGGGGGTTTCCACTGTTTAGGCACATCAGGGGCTCTCCAAACGCGACATGGCGTCCGATCTCAATTCCAGCCAATTCTGCGTTGAAAAAGTAAAACACTGTCCCTTCCATTCCGAGCTATCCCGTGCGCCCAAACAGGTATCAGCGTACTCAGGACAAATTGGACAACAACTTTTGGGGTCCAATTTCAACTGTTACCCTTGGAAAAAATACAAAATTGGGGGCTAAAAAATAATTTTTGTGGAAAAAAAAAAAAGAATTTTTATTTTCACGGCTCTGCGTTATAAACTGTAGTGAAACACTTGGGGGTTCAAAGCTCTCACAACACATCTAGATGAGTTCCTTAGGGGGTCTACTTTCCAAAATGGTGTCACTTGTGGGGATTTCAATGTTTAGGCACATCAGGGGCTCTCCCAACGCAACATGGCGTCCTATCTCAATTCCAGTCAATTTTGCATTGAAAAGTCAAATGGTGCTCCTTCGCTTCCGAGCTCTGCCATGCGCCCAAACAGAGGTCCCTAAAAAAAAAAAATGGTGTTGTAAAAATGAGAAATTGCTGGTCAACTTTTAACCCTTATAACTCCCTAACAAAACAAAATTTTGGTTCCAAAATTGTGCTGATGTAAAGTAGACATGTGGGAAATGTTACCTATTAAGTATTTTGTGTGATATATCTCTGTGATTTAAGGGCATAAAAATTCAAATTTGGAAAATTGTGAAATTTTCAACATTTTTGCCAAATTTCCATTTTTTTCACAGATAAGCGCAGGTAATATCAAAGAAATTTTACCACTATCATGAAGTACAATATGTCACGAGAAAACAATGTCAGAATCACCAGGATCCGTTGAGGCGTTCCAGAGTTATAACCTCATAAAGGGACAGTGGTCAGAATTGTAAAAATTGGCCTGGTTATTAACGTGCAAACCACCCTTGGGGGTAAAGGGGTTAAGGAGTTTCCTAAAACAAAAACCCAGCAAAGTCCAGTCTATTTATTTGTGTCCTTGCTTATATCCAGCGATTTGCACCTTGTACTTTATCCCTCCTTATTTAAGCATATTCTCTTTTATATACTATCTCAGAATTTATCTTTGTAAGCTGTTGTATTTTTCATACATAATTTTGGACATAATTTACCTATGTGCTCAGTGTTGGCTTGTTTTCCATTTTTTTGTTCTGTTTGCGTCTCCTCTTTAACAATTATCTTTTAATCCTGTGTTTCAATAACATTTACTTTTTATATACAATTTTATTGGAGGACACATTTTTGTATAGGTTCTTTTTGCATATTAGGGCATCTGAAAATATATAAAGCATTGAAGATTGCAGCCTAGTGTTTACAGACCACATGCATACATCCGTCTCCCAGTCCATGGTTCACTGATCGGCCACTGGTCTCCTGTCTCAAACTGAACAGCCTCACATACAGTAGGACGCTTTCAGTCCATACTCTGACTGACACACGGATGTGTGAATTCAGCTTAACATTGAGATAAAGTTGCACCAATGTGTAGAAGTGTGTGTGTGTATGTATGTATACATGTACACACACACACACACACACACACACACACACACACACACACACACACACTCACACATTCATTCATTCATTCATTCATTCATTCATTCATATTCTATGCCGAAAGGTGTCGCAGGCCTTTTCTGTTAGCAAGGTGAAGTTGTTTTGCACATGGTATATTTTCTTGTTAGTCATGCCTGTCACTCTTGTTTTGTCTTTCTAGCATTATCTGCATACCAGAGGTACTACAGTTTACAATCAGACTACTGGAAGGTGAGTGGGACTTTATCAAGCATTGCTTCCAAATGTTTGCAGGCATCAGAATATGCATCAAATTATGTCCGTTCCAGAAGACCAGTGTTATAAATATACCATATTTTTCGAACTATAAGACAAACTTTTTTCCTCTAAAGATGTGGAGAAAAATGGGGGGTGCGTCTTATAGTTCGGATGTACCGGCACTGGCTGTGGTGGGGTTGTGGGGGAGTGGCATCGGCGAGCAGTGGGTCACATGAGGCAGGAGCTGGCGGCTGTGGCTAACTCCTGTGCCTATAAGAAACAGGCAAAGAAGAAACAGCATGCCCTTATAATTGAGAAACACCCAGGCTCATTAAACTTGAATATTTATTTCAATAAAAAAAATCATCAAAACACACAGGACACAGTGACAATAAAAACATTTAAAAACAAATTTGAAACATTCAATATTCATTCCTAATAATACAGAACATGACCTACCGCAACTGCCAACTCGAACTCACAATTGGTCAATATGGCCTCCAAAGCATGTGTATAGAAAACACTTGATAGCAGCAAAACTATGTGTAGCAGCAGGCCTGTTATATAATATTATTATACAAGTTATAAACACATGTGAAAAGGTAAAAAGGCCTAACTATTCACAGCGCCATATAGAAATCAGGTAAAAAAGATAGACATGACGAGTCCTGAATACCTAGAATGGGACTTAACCCAATATGCCCACATCTATATGAGTTCACTAGTATGGAACAAGTCTAATAGCCATATCACCTAGTAAACTCGGGCTGAATGACTCTACATGCAATGTACTAATATACGAAACCTGTTTTCAGCGGAGGCAGGGAAAAGAAGGCCAAAGCCCACAATCGGAGCATGAAGAAAAACGGTATAGAGCCATGAGAGCAGAAGCGGGTGAGCACCCCACGCGTATCGCCACCACAGTTGTGGCTTCTTCAGGGGAAGAACATGAATGTAACTCCTGTGGCTGCTACTAAAGAGAAATGGATATTCAGTGCATTCCACGCCCATGAAGGGCAATGAATATTCATTTCTTTTTAATAGCGTCTTGGTATGACTGGCCCCCACCCCCATCCTGGTATGTATGGCCCCATCAAAAATCATTAAAAAAAAGAAAATCTTACACATCCCGGCGCTCCCTCACAGCATCTTGTTCCGACACCAGCAGCTGCTTTATGCTTGTATGCAGCGCATGGCAGGGGCTTCATGTGTTGCTTGCAGCTGCTGGAATACTCACTGACTGTTGGGCTCTCCATGCTTGTGTATTGACTGTCACAGAGCCGTGACACATACAGCTGCGGTGCTGATCAGCCGGAGCAATCCAGGTATCCGGGTTCCCTCTGCAGCTTATTATGTAAGCGCTATAGCTTGCCGAATAAACCCTGACCCGATCACATTCACTCATCTCTACTCAACACACCGTTTGTGCACTGTGAGGTGCCCAAACTTTATCTTGATCTCCAAGTTTTAAGTCTGAGGTATGCAAAGTATAATTTGTGTAAAAAAAAGTCTGCAATATTCCGCTGTTGATTCAACAGAAATGGTCAGGCGAATTAATACACTTCCGCAAAGCCATAACGATAATTTGGGGAAACACGGTTGATGAGTGAAATTCCAATACGTTTCTTGAAAGCATAAGGACCTTTCATTATGTCACTTACCAGCTGACTGCCAACAGCCAATCACGCAGTTCCTATTGATGTTAATGGGGAAAGAAAATAAGCTGCCTGCCGATGAGTCACACCAGAGTTTGCAGAAGAACCTGTAGGGTTGTGGCAAGTCCTGACGTTTAGGATTTTTTTCAATATATTTTTTTTAATCAAAACTCCAAAATACATGGAAATTATATGAAAATAATCAAACAACTTTTTAGTCGCAGACCTGTGTAAGTAATTAGGACAGGTAGCAAAGCCTCAACAGCTTGGAATTTTTGTCCTCCTACACCATCTCCTCATTTTCAACAGACTTGCCCTCCCATCCTGAACAGCAACATTGTTGCATCCATCCACCTTCCTCATTCTTTTCATTCTTGATAGGTAAAGCTCTGTCAGGCCGTTTTATAGCTTGAGACCCAGGGTGACAAAATTCATACATTTTGCTGTGCATCAAGCCGCAAAGATCGCACGCTGAATGGCTCCCTGTAAACTGCAACCATTCCATTTCAACTGAACCAATGCAATTTTCCTTTGTTTTGTCTTCTGTTTTTACATTTTGTTCTCTGGTAATAGTGTGTTAGAGAATGCAAAATGTGACGAAAAAAAAATTCTATATGCTTTCGTTTATTTAAATTAATTTTCAAAGTTTTGAAAAAAATGATTTTCTGTGTTGCGTGTCTTAACGTTTTTCTTCAGAAGCTCAGGCCAGCACCAAGATAAACAGGAAAAAAACACCATTCCACTCAACTGTACAGGCTTCCACCTGATACATCACAAGAGTATCTCTTAATATTTTACCCATGCGGACCAAAACACATTTTGAAAGGCATTTCCAAAAAGTTACATTATATAAAATTTTCAAAAAATTCACATGCGCCTCCTATGCTCCTAGCCACATCTGTACCAAAATTCATGTTGGGATGTCAAAGGGATCATACTTGAAAAAAGTAACTATATGAACAGTGTCAATTTGAAAATCTCGAGTTCAGATCTGTTCAGCCTGTGATCCAAGAGTGTAGGATCTGTTTTTCAAATAAAAAAAAGTTTAATGACTTGTCCTGATCCTAAACCAGGCAAATCTACTATATAATTGTCTTAAGGGTCACTTCAGTCTTTCTGTCCTTCTGTCTGTCTGTCACGGATATTCATTGGTCGCGGCCTCTTGTCTGTCATGGAAATCCAAGTCGCTGATTGGTCGCGGCAAAACAGCCACGACCAATCAGCGACGGGCACAGCGGCAAAATGGCCGCTCCTTCCTCCCCGCAGTCAGTGCCCGCTCCATAATCCCACACAGGGTTAATGGCAACGCTAACGGACCGCGTTATGCCGCGGTGTAACGCACTCCGTTAACGCTGCTATTAACCCCGTGTGACCAACTTTATACTATTGATGCTGCCTCTGCAGCATCAATAGTAAACAGATCTAATGTTAAAAATAATAATAAAAAAAAAAATCGTTATATACTCACCGTCTGTCGGCTCCCGCATCCAAAACATGCCTTTCCCGCTCCTCGCGACGCTCCGGTGACCGCTCCATGCATTGTGATCTCGCGAGATGATGACGTAGCGGTCTCGCGAGATCGTTACGTCATCATCTCGCGAGACCGCAATGCACTCTTGAGACCGGAGTGCGCGAGGAGCGTCGGTAACCGCTTCGCCTGGATCCGGGGGCCAACGGAAGGTGAGTATATAACTATTTTTTATTTTAATTCTTTTTTTTTTTTTTTTTTTTTTAACAGGGATATGATGCCCACATTGCAATATACTACATGGGCTGTGCAATATACTACATGGCTGTGCAACATACTACGTTGGCTGTGCAATATACTGCGTGGGCTGTGCAATATACTGCGTGGGCTGTGCAATATACTGCGTGGGCTGTGCAATATACTGCGTGGGCTGTGCAATATACTGCGTGGGCTGTGCGTTATTCATGCGTGGGCTGTGCGATATTCTGCGTGGGCTGTGCGATATTCTGCGTGGGCTGTGCGATATACTACGTGGGCTGTGCGATATACTACGTGGGCTGTGCAATGTACTACGTGGGCTGTGCAATGTACTGCGTGGGCTGTGCAATATACTGCGTGGGCTGTGCAATATACTGCGTGGGCTGTGCAATATACTGCGTGGGCTGTGCAATATACTGCGTGGGCTGTGCGTTATTCATGCGTGGGCTGTGCGATATTCTGCGTGGGCTGTGCGATATTCTGCGTGGGCTGTGCGATATACTACGTGGGCTGTGCGATATACTACGTGGGCTGTGCAATGTACTACGTGGGCTGTGCAATGTACTGCGTGGGCTGTGCGATGTACTGCGTGGCCTGTGCGATGCACTGCGTGGCCTGTGCGATGCACTGCGTGGCCTGTGCTATATACTGCGTGGCCTGTGCTATATACTGCGTGTGTGGGCTGTTATATACAACGTGGCTGTGTTGTATGCTATGTGGGCTGTGCTATATACTCCGTGGGCTGTGCTATATACTCCGTGGGCTGTGCTATATACTCCGTGGGCTGTGCTATATACTCCGTGGGCTGTGCTATATACTCCGTGGGCTGTGCTATATACTCCGTGGGCTGTGCTATATACTCCGTGGGCTGTGCTATATACTCCGTGGGCTGTGCTATATACTCCGTGGGCTGTGCTATATACTCCGTGGGCTGTGCTATATACTCCGTGGGCTGTGCTATATACTCCGTGGGCTGTGCTATATACTCCGTGGGCTGTGCTATATACTCCGTGGGCTGTGCTATATACTCCGTGGGCTGTGCTATATACTCCGTGGGCTGTGCTATATACTCCGTGGGCTGTGCTATATACTCCGTGGGCTGTGCTATATACTCCGTGGGCTGTGCTATATACTCCGTGGGCTGTGCTATATACTCCGTGGGCTGTGCTATATACTCCGTGGGCTGTGCTATATACTCCGTGGGCTGTGCTATATACTCCGTGGGCTGTGCTATATACTCCGTGGGCTGTGCTATATACTCCGTGGGCTGTGCTATATACTCCGTGGGCTGTGCTATATACTCCGTGGGCTGTGCTATATACTCCGTGGGCTGTGCTATATACTCCGTGGGCTGTGCTATATACTCCGTGGGCTGTGCTATATACTCCGTGGGCTGTGCTATATACTCCGTGGGCTGTGCTATATACTCCGTGGGCTGTGCTATATACTCCGTGGGCTGTGCTATATACTCCGTGGGCTGTGCTATATACTCCGTGGGCTGTGCTATATACTCCGTGGGCTGTGCTATATACTCCGTGGGCTGTGCTATATACTCCGTGGGCTGTGCTATATACTCCGTGGGCTGTGCTATATACTCCGTGGGCTGTGCTATATACTCCGTGGGCTGTGCTATATACTCCGTGGGCTGTGCTATATACTCCGTGGGCTGTGCTATATACTCCGTGGGCTGTGCTATATACTCCGTGGGCTGTGCTATATACTCCGTGGGCTGTGCTATATACTCCGTGGGCTGTGCTATATACTCTGTGGGCTGTGCTATATACTCTGTGGGCTGTGCTATATACTCCGTGGGCTGTGCTATATACTCCGTGGGCTGTGCTATATACTCCGTGGGCTGTGCTATATACTCCGTGGGCTGTGCTATATACTCCGTGGGCTGTGCTATATACTCCGTGGGCTGTGCTATATACTCTGTGGGCTGTGCTATATACTCTGTGGGCTGTGCTATATACTCCGTGGGCTGTGCTATACACTATGTGGGCTGTTATATACTACGTGGCCGGCCGCGAACAATCAGCGAACTTTTCAGAATATTTTCCTAGGCTCGAGTTCATATGAGTAAATCCAGCAGAGGGCGCATCACCGCGACTCGAGGTAACTACAGTACGTTCCCCTGCATTCCATTCATTCACCAAGTTTTACAGTCAGGAGCACAGCTGCATTAGCAGAGCTCCTGGGTGTAAAATGATTTAACCCCTTCAGATGGATTTACAGCGTGGGACAAGACTAACGACGGAAGGTATGGAATATTGTTGGTTGTTTTTTTTAACTTTATTTCAGGTGACAAGGGTCTTCAGGTGGATTAAGAGTATAATAAAATATTAAAACACCATGTGTCTTTATTTCATTAAAATACTTTTTAATAATGTGTGTGTTTTATTAACCATTTCGTACTATTGGATTAACAATGGATAGGTGTCATAATTGATGCCTCTCCATTATTAACCTGGCTTAATGTCACCTTACAATAGCAATGTGACATTAACCCTTCATTACCCCATATCCCACTGCTACAGGGGAGTGGGAAGAGAGGCTAAGTGCCAGAATAGGCGCATCTTACAGACAGGGGTTGCGATCGCCGTTATTAACCGTATAACGGCGACTGCAAAAAAAAAAATACGATTTGCCATTTAATTTCTCTCTCCTCTGATGTGATCACACATCAGAGGATAGAGAGAAATGGGGTCCCCCATCTCCTCCCCTCCCCCCTCGAGTACCTCCCGGTGTTCCTGGGTCCTCCTGTCCCCCCCCCCCCCCCCCCCCACAGCCATCAGCACCTTCGTTCGGTAAGAAAACGGCAGGCGCATGCGCAGTGTGCCCGGCGAGATCTCCCGACCGGCACCTGGTAGCAATAGGAGATTTTTCCTATTGGTTCATAGACCCGATCACAGTGATCAAAATAAAAAAAATAGTAAATAAACCCCCCCTTTACAACCCCCTTAGTTCGGGAACAATAATGAAATTTAAAAAAAATATTTATTTCTCTTTTTCCATTAGGGTTAGAGTTGGGCAAAAGTGAGTTGGGCTAAAGTCAGGGTTAGGTTTGAGAGCTAAAGATAGGGTTGGGGCTAGAGTTATTGTTAGGGCTAAAGTTAGGGTTGGGGCTAAAGTTAGGGTTGGGGCTAAAGTTAGGGTTGGGGTTAGGGGTATGTCAGGGTTAGGTTTGTGGTTAGGGGTGTGTTGGGGTTAAGGGTGTATTGGGGTTAGGGTTGGAGTTTGAATTGGGGGGGTGTCCACTGGTAAGGCACATCCGGGGCTCTGCGACCTCAACATGACGTCCACAGACCATTCCAACAAAGTCTGCATTCCAAAATGGTACTCCTTCTCTTCCGAGCTCTGCCATGCCTCTAAACTGTGGTTCCCACTCCCCCCCGCCCAACAACTTTTGGGGTCCAATTTCTCCGGATACCCTTGGGAAAATACAATATTGCGGGCTAAAAGATAATTTTTGTGGGAAAAAAAATGATTTTTTTGTTTTCATGGCTCCACATTATAAACTTATAAACATCTGTGAAGCACTTGGGGTTTCAAAATGCTCAGCACACATCTAGATAAGTTCCTTGGGTGGTCTAGTTTCCAAAATGGGGTCACTTGTGGGGGGTTTCTCCTGTTTAGGCACATCAGGGGCTCTCCAAATGTGACATGTCGTCCGATCTCAATTCCAGACAATTTTGCATTGTAAAAGTCAAACAGCGCTCCTTCCCTTCCGAGCTCTGCTGTGTGCCCAAACACTGGTTTACCCCCACATATGGGGTATCAGCGTACTTAGGACAAATTGCACAACAACTTTTGGGGTCCAATTTCTCTTTCTACATTTGTGAAAATAAAATAACTGGTTCTGATATAAAATGTTTGTGAAAAAAGTTAAATGTTCATTTTTTCCTTCCACATTGCATCAGTTCATGTGAAGCACGTAAAGGGTTAATAAACTTATTGAATGTGGTTTTGAGCACTTAGAGGGGTGTAGTTTTTAGAATGGTGTCACTTTTTTGAGTATTTTCTATCATGTACACCCCTCAAACTGACTTCAAATGTGAGGTGGTCCCTAAAAAAATGGTTTTGTAAATTTTGTTGCAAAAATGAGAAATCGCTGGTCAACTTTTAACCCTTATAACTTCCTAACAAAAAAATTTTTTTCTAAAATTTTGCTGATGTAAAGTAGACATTTGGGAAATGTTATCTATTAGCTATTTTGTGTGACATCTCTCTGAATTAAGGGCATAAAAATTCAAAGTTTGAAAATTGCAAAATTTTCCAAATTTTCGCCTTATTTCTGTTTTTCTCATAAATTGAAGTCTTATCGAAGAAATTTTGAAACTAAAATGAAGTACAATATGTCATGAAAAGAGTGTCAGAATCAGCAGAATCCGTTGACGCGTGCCAGAGCGATAACCTCATAAAGTGACAGCGGTCAGAATTGTAAAAATTGGATTGGTCATTAACCCCCTTCACGACCTTGCCCTTTTCCGTTTTTTGCGTTCTTGTTTTTCACTCCCCTCCTTCCCAAAGCCATAACTTTTTTATTTTTCCGTCTATATGGCCATGTGAGGGCTTGCTTTTTGTGGGACAAGTTGCACTTTTGAACGACACCATTGGTTTTACCATGTTGTGTACTAGAAAACGGGAAAAAAATTCCAAGTGCGGTGAAATTGCAAAAAAAAGTGCAATCCCACACTTGTTTTTTGTTTGGCTTTTTTGCTAGGTTCACTAAATACTAAAACTGACCTGCCATTATGATTCTCCAGGTCATTACGAGTTCATAGACACCAAACATGTCTAGGTTACGTTTTATCTAAGTGGTAAAAAAAAAAATTCCAAACTTTGCTAAAAAAAAAATAAATAAAAAAATTGCGCCATTTTCCGATAACTGTAGCGTCTCCATTTTTCGTGATCTGGGGTAGGTGAGGGCTTATTTTTTGCTTGCCGAGCTGTCGTTTTTAATGATACCATTTTGGCGCAGATACGTTCTTTTGATCGCCCCTTATTACATTTTAATGCAGTGTCGCAGTGACCACAAAAAACGTATTTCTGACGTTTCGAATTTTTTTCTCGCTACGCTGTTCAGCGATCAGGTTAATCCTTTTTTTTATTGATAGATCGGGCAATTCTGAACCTAGCGATACCAAATTTGTGTAGGTTTGATTTTTATTTTTTTTTTTATTTTGAATGGGGCGAAAGGGGGGTGATTTAAACTTTAATATATTTTTTTTATTTTTTTTACATTTTATTTTTTACTTTTACCTTGCTTCAATAGCCTTCATGGGAGTCTAGAAGCTGGCACATCTCGATCGGCTCAGCTACATGGGAGCTCCTATGTAGCTGAATTCCTGCATTGCTGAGAGCGCCGACCACATGGTGGCGCCCATAGCAATCCAGCATCAGCAACCATAGAGGTCTCAAGGACCTCTGGTTACTATGCAGACGCATCGCTGACCCCCGATCATGTGACGGGGGTCGGCGATGCGCTCATTTCTGGCCCGATGGCCGGAAGAGGCGGTTAAATGCTGCTGTCAGCATTTGACCGAGGTATTTAACTAGTTAATAGCGACGGGTGAATCGCGATTTCACCCGCCTCTATTGCGGGCACATGTCAGCTGTTCAGAACAACTGACATGCCCCGGCTTTGAGGTATGCTCAGCGCCGGAGCCCTGCATCAAAGCAGGGGATCCGACCTCCGCAGTAATAGTACGTGGCTAGGAAATGGTCTAGTCACTTTCACCGTTCTATTTTTACAAAGCTCGTAGGGTGCATTAGACTGTATGATCGATAGGTCTGCCCGAGTGCAACCTGATTTGCAATGTAGTAAACTACTTGAATTTGCATGTGTTTGAGCATGTATATGAGCAGCATAAAGTGGTGAAGAATTGTATTTTGCAGTAGTCAAACTGGAGCTTAAAGGGCTGTCCACTATTGGGACAACCCATTCTTGATCAAAATGTTTGGCCCAATAAAATATGTCCTATACTCTCCTGCAGTGCCGTTCCTGCAGTGTCTGCACTCGCGGTATCGGGGCTCCAGTGCTGTTTTTGGGATGCAGATGCCCAATTACCGCTGATATCGCTGTCCCCCCGCCTTCGAACAAATCGAACATGAAGAGGTAGTCCAGGCTGCAGCTGATCTTGGACTTCCTCTTCCTGCTCAATTCGACAGAAGGCGGGGACAGTGACGCCAGAATTTCAGGACAACTAACAAATGGTATATTTATGGGATGGAAATCGCTTAAATTCTCTCCTGAAAGACTGATTTATTTTTAGAATGAGGATTAAACGCCTTGTCTAAGAGACTTAACAGTTGTCATGAAGATAACTTCTCTAATAAAAATTAAATTCTGAACTTCGCAGCCATGATTTGTGACCTTTTTTAAAAGCTGTTTTTTTTTTTTTTTTATACGTCTTTTAGTAGTAGTCAATTAAGTCTACAGAGTCCTGGGCTCTAAAATGTTCTTTATGGGGAACGCGTTGGTCTGCATTGCTGGTCTTTAATGGGTTACAGTAATCATTTTAATTATATGCTTTAATGAATTCAGCAGTGCAGTGTTTGTAAATGTACCTAATATCCCAGGAATTTACTGATTAGAGATGAATTCAGTCTGATTTACCATTGTTAACTGGAGTACTTGCACTTGAAAACACAATACTAGAAAATCAGATTTCTCAGTCTGTAAAATGGCAGAACAGTGAATGTCACACGAGCGTTTCTACTGAAAAGGCAGTCATCTCTTATTTACAGTATGAATTGCGTACCAATTACTCGCGCGCACCCTTCTGCTCTCACCTTGCTAGCAGATGGCACTCTATGGATAAACTGGAGGGTTCACTTTTTACTTTTTTTTTTTTTTTCTTTTTTTTTTATAGGAATTGCCAGTATTGTTCCTAAATAGTTTTTTTTTCCCAGACTACCTTTAAAGCTGCTTTTACACATCAGTTTTTTGCAATCAGTCACAATCCGTCTAATGTTGAAGAAAACTGATCCATCGCAGATTGTGAAAAATTGATGCGACGGATCCAATTTTTCAACGGATCTGACTAGCTGATGCAGCTAATTGGATCCTAAAAAAATCGGAGCATGATCAGTTAAAAAAAAAACAAAAAAAAAAACCTGAATCCGTAGCCGGAATCCGTCATTTGACGGAACTGGCGCCATAGGGTTCCATTCTTGCAAATGACGGACTGCGACCGATCCGTCGCTGTCCGTTTCTTCGACAGGCACAAAAAACTTTACTATGTCGTTTTCTCTGGCCGCCGGAAAAACAATTTTCGACGGGTCCGGCGAAAAATGGATGAAACATGAGGCCATCCGTCGCGAATACAAGTTTATGAGAGAAAAACGGATCCGGTGGCAACTTTTGCCGGAACCGTTTTTTTCAAAATTCGATAGATTGTGACTGATGGCCAAAAACTGGTGTAAAAGCAGCCTTAAAGGTAGTCTGGGGAAAATAAAACTATTTAGGAACAATACTGGCAACTCCTATAAAAAAAGAAAAAAAAAAAGGCGAAAACTGGTGTGTGAAAGCAGCCTAAGCCAGGGCCATATGGCAATATCACATCTAAAGATTTTTCAAATACGTTTGGGTTGTGATACAATTGTTGCAAAAAAAAAAAAAAGCTGATTGAACATTTGGCCACAAAAACGCCCCCAGTTTTGCCAGCAAAGTTGTGTGATGTGTCCGTTTACAGCTAAATAGCAATTTTACAATAGTCACACAATAGCAAGTCTGATCGCAGGCAAACGTCATACAGTGGGGAGATTTGGTAGGCCGAATGAAGCAGAATTCTAGCATGCTGTAATGTGGGCCCAAAAATGGTTTTCATGACCTGCACCGTATGTTAGATACTTTCTGTGCCCTGTCTGACAAGGGGGCATGAGTTAGCTAAAGTGCGCGTGGCATATTGGAAACTGGAGGCGATCTACAATTCGACCATGGTGGCGCACATTTCTGAAGCAGAGTAAACCACCTAAAAAGTGGATTAAACAGACAACAGTATTAAAAAAAAAAAAAAATTATCAACTGCATATGAACCATTTTTTAATACTATCTAGTCTAAGATTCCAAATTTTTAAAAAACAGAAATGGAAAATTGTAATGCAAGAATTAGTCAGAATTGATAAATTGGTCCCAGTGTCTGTTTTTGAAGAGATGTATATAGCCAGACCCTCTCCCCTTTTTTTCCCCCCATCCAACCATCCAGGTTTACATGTTTTACTTGCATCCCCTTTTTTGCACAAACCCTTTTAAGTGTTAGGATCCAGGGTTTTGGTGCTGTACGCATAATTTAATGGCTTCCGAAATGAAAAGTGGCATAGGTGATTTGAATGGCAGGAATCAGGTCACTGCTTTAATTTTTTTTTATAAAAATAATTTTTTTATTGATTGTTTTGAACATTGGATAGGATAACGTAATCTAGGATAGGATATAGCATCAGCAACGAAACTGTAAATTACCAAAAGTACGGTACATATACAAATCTTACTTGTCAGACAACAGGTCCGCATAACTTTTTTAAAATAGTATACAGATACATAGATCTCAGTCAATGCCTTGTAATTAATTTTTTTTAACCTTTGCCATCTCTATTGTTTCCATTGTAAGATCTCCACTTTTTGTCAACATTGTTTCACCTTTTCACAAAAACTGTCACTGCAGTAATATTTTGCCAAAGCAGTGAGTACCTATGACTTGGGCAACAATTTTCCATGTGCATCTTTAGCTCTTCTACCAGCAATGTCTCCTCCATCCTTTCAATGGGAGTATGATCCTAGAGCGAAATAGGTGTCCTGCCAGTTATTGAACACATAAGGAAGTAGGATTGTCAGCAAGAAATGAACTATGAAGTCAAGTTTTTATTTTTATTTTTTGAATGTTGTTATAAAAATAATCCTGGAGTATTTCAAAGTTAATTTCTATGAGCTGATGAACTATTTTTGTGCATAAATCACCCCTGCTTCCTGAGCCATGCACATGTGACAAGTGTTTTGAGTGATTGGTGGGGAGATGTGGGTCCTGCTACCGCCTTCCACTGTATCTTATGGTTGATCATATGTTAATAAAACAAAAAAGTGTAGCTGCCCTATCGGCTCACTGGCTTGTGAGCCCAAAATATAGCAGTCTTTAGCAGTCATCTCATTATCAAAACAGACAGGATTACAGTGTAAAATATACTGTATGTATTTATTATATTTAGAATTTAATTACAGGAAAAAAAACTAAACAAAATATCTGGATTGCTTTATTCACTGTTGCGTAGACTGGTAATATTTATTTCCACTTAAAATAAATCTGCTTTTTTTTTAGAATGCTGCCTTTCTTTATGGCCTTGGATTGGTCTACTTCCATTACAATGCATTTCACTGGTAGGTATTCTAACTTTAATGTTTTAGAATTTACTGATGTTGTGGGCCCTAAAATGCTTGGGTGTTTCTAGTGGTAATCTATCATAGTCTCTCTGAACTTAACTCTGAATTGCAGATACCTAGGTAAACTGCACCCTTTGAAGGGACTCTCCAGTCGAAATCAACATTTTTAACTATAGGATCGGTGTAGAGTTCTGGTCTCCTGTCTGCCCACAGCCTTAGTCTGACACAAGCCTACACTGCCCTCTATAAGGAACAGCACAAACTATGCCGATCGGGTCAAACGGGGCCGTTTCTCAGGCTTTTCTGGACACTCCACGAGACTTCTGTAATCTTTTTGGGAAGAAGCAGATGAAGGACAAGAGCCCAGCAACTTTGTCAAGCACTTTCTAGCAAAATGAAATAATAATAAATACGTGTACTGTGCATGTTGTGGTGACTGTATTGCTATAGAAAACAAACAAATACAACCACACTCTGTGTTTAACTACTAGTGATAAGCGAGTATGCTCGTTACTCGGGTGGCCTCCGAGTATTTGGATGTGCTCGGAGATAGTTTTCGTCCCTGCAGCTGTATGATTTGCGATTGCTAGACAGCTTGAATACGTGCAGGGATTTCCTGTTTGTTAGGGATTTCTCACATGTGTTCAGCATGTCTAGCAGTCGCAAATCATGCAGCTGCAGGGACGAAAACTAAATCTCCGAGCACATCCAAATACTCGGAGGCCACCGAGCATGCTCGGGAAAACCAGAGTATTGAGCATACTCGCTCATCACTAGTAACTACTAATAAACTGAACATTAATTTTACGAATTTTACTCTGCATTACTACTACAATGCCGTGCGAAAGTATTCGGCTTCCTGGAACTTTTCTATTTTTTCCCACATATCATTCTTCAAACATAAAGATGCCAAATGTAAATTTTTGGTGAAGAATCAACAACAAGTGGAACACAATTGTGAAGTTGAACGAAATTTATTAGTTATTTTAAATTTTTGTGGAAATTCAAAAACTGAAAAGTGGGGCGTGCAATATTATTCGGCCCCTTTAACTGAATACTTTGTTGCGCCACCTTTTGCGGCAATTACAGCTGCAAGTTGCTTGGGGTATGTCTCTATCAGTTTTGTACATGGTGAGACTGAAATTCTTGCCCATTCTTCCTTGACAAACAGCTCGAGCTCAGTGAGGTTTGATGGAGATCGTTTGTGAACAGCAGTTTTCAGCTCTTTCCACAGATTCTCGATTGGATTGAGGTCTCGACTTTGACTTGGCCATTCTAACACCTGGATACGTTTATTTGTGAACCATTCCATTGTAGATTTTGCTTTATTTTTGGGATCATTGTCTTGTTGGAAGACAAATCTCCATCCCAGTCTCAGGTCTTTTGCAGACTCCAACAGGTTTTCTTCAAGAATGGTCCTGTATTTGGCTCCATCCATCTTCCCATCAATTTTAACGATCTTCCCTGTCCCTGCTGAAGAAAAGCAGGCCCAAACCATGATGCTGCCACCACCATTTTTGACAGTGGCGATGATGTGGTCAGGGTGATGAGCTGTGTTGCCTTTACGCCAAACATATAATTTGGCATTGTTGCCAAAAAGTTCGATTTTGGTTTCATCTGACCAGAGCACCTTCTTCCACATGTTTGGTGTGTCTCCCAGGTGGCTTCTTGCAAACTTTAAACAGCACTTTTTATGGATATCTTTGAGAAATGGCTTTCTTCTTGCCACTCTTCCATAAAGGCCAGATTTGTGCAGTGTACGACCGATTGTTGTCCTATGGACAGACTGTCCCACCTCAGCTGTAGATCTCTGCAGTTAATCCAGCGTGATCATGGGCCTCTTGGCTGCATCTCTGATCAGTCTTCTCCTAGTTTGAGATGAAAGTTTAGAGGGACGGCCGGATCTTGGTAGATTTGCAGTGGTATGATACTCCTTCCATTTCAATATGATCGCTTGCACAGTGCTCCTTGGGATGTTTAAAGTTTTGGAAATCATTTTGTATCCAAATCTGGCTTTAAACTTCACCACAGTATCATGGACCTGCCTATTGTGTTCCTTGGTCTTAATGATGCTCTCTGTGCTTCAAACAGAACCCTGAGACTATCACAGAGCAGGTGCATTTATACGGAGACGTGATTACACTCAGGTGGATTATATTTATCATCATTAGGCATTTAGGACAACATTGGATCATTCAGAGATCCACAATGAACTTCTGGAGTGAGTTTGCTTCACTGAAAGTAAAGGGGCCGAATAATATTGCACGCCCCACTTTTCAGTTTTTGAAAATCCACAACAATTTAAAATATATTATTGAATAAAAAAATATTTTTTAAAAGTTATCGACAGACTTGTACCCTTATAATCGCCTTTTCGGTTTTCCACTGGCTACTCGGGATTCAATTTTTCTTTGTCTACTGGCTAACACTGTAAAATATACAGTACAGACCAAAAGTTTGGACACACCTTCTCATGTAGAGATTTTTCTGTATTTTCATGACTATGAAAATTGTACATTCACATTAAAGGCATCAAAACTATGAATTAACACATGTGGAATTATATACTTAACAAAAAAGTGTGAAACAACTGAAAATGTCTTATTTTCTATGTTCTTCAAAGTAGCCACCTTTTGCTTTGATGACTGCTTTGCACACTCTTGGCATTCTCTTGATGAGCTTCAAGAGGTAGTCACCGGGAATGGTCTTCCAACAAGCTTGCAGGCGTTCCCAGAGATGCTTAGCACTTGTTGGCCATTTTGCCTTCACTCTGCGGTCCAGCTCACCCCAAACCATCTCGATTGGGTTCAGGTCTGGTGACTGTGGAGGCCAGGTCATCTGGCGTAGCACCCCATCACTCTCCTTCTTGGTCAAATAGCCCTTACACAGCCTGGAGGTGTGTTTGGGGTCATTTTTCTGTTGAAAAATAAATGATGGTCCAACTAAACGCAAACCGGATGGAATAGCATGCCGCTGCAAGATACTGTGGTAGCCATGCTGGTTCATTATGCCTTCAATTATGAATAAATCCCCAACAGTGTCACCAGCAAAGCACCCCCATACCATCACACCTGCTCCTCCATGCTTCACGGTGGGAACCAGGCATGTAGAGTCCATCCGTTCACGTTTTCTGCGTCGCACAAAGACACTGTGGTTGGAACCAAAGATCTCAAATTTGGAGTCATCAGACCAAAGCACAGATTGGTGACTGTTGGTCTTCCTTTCCTGGGGCGGTCCTCATGTGAGCCAGTTTCTTTGTAGCGCTTGATGGTTTTTGCCACTGCACTTGGGGACACTTTCAAAGTTTGCCCAATTTTTCAGACTTAGTGACCTTCATTTCTTAATGATGGCCACTCGTTTTTCTTTACTTAGGTGCCTTTTTTTTTGCCATAATACAAATTCTAACAGTCAATTCAGTAGGGACTATCAGCTGTTGTATTCAGCAGACTTCTGCACAACACAACTGATGGTTCCATCCCCATTTATAAGGCAACAAATCCCACTTATTAAACCTGACAGGGCACACCTGTGAAGTGAAAACCATTCCCAGTGAATACCTATTAAAGCTCATCTAGAGAATGCCAAGAGTGTGCAAAGCAGTCATCAAAACAAAAGGTGGCTACTTTGAAGAACCTAGAATATAAGACATAATTTCAGTTGTTTCACACTTTTTTGTTAATTATATAATTCTAATTCCACATGTGTTAATTCATAGTTTTGATGCCTTCAGTGTGAATGTACAATTTTCAAAGTCATGAAAATCAGAAAAATCATTAAATGAGGTGTCCAAACTGTGTCTGTACTGTATATAAATATTTCTTCACCTCTGTGTAATTCTTATATATTTCAATTATCACTGTCAATAAAATATTGTCAATTTTCATTGTTATTTTAGGGCAATTAGAGCATTTCAGGAAGTGCTTTATGTCGATCCCGGCTTTTGTCGCGCCAAGGAAATCCATTTACGACTTGGACTTATGTTCAAAGTGAATACGGACTATGAGTCAAGTTTAAAGGTAATCATTATTTTGGGGAGCTGTTCACTGTTCATGAACCCCCTGCAGTTGGGGCTTTGTATGTTTAAATGTTGCTTGTATTAGACAGTGTGTGTGTTCTCTACATGCACAGATTGCAGATTTGGTCAGTATTTTAAAGGAACCAGTCATGTTCCCAAATGTTATTAACCTGTATGTATAAGGTTGATCTGCAGATTACAATGCTGTCTGGCCGCTTTACTTCAATTGCAAATACTGGTAGAAAATTATCTTTATTCCATCCAGGACTGTTCGCCTTTCAGTCACTGAGGTGTGCAAGGAGCAGCTACACCCGTTGCTCTTAGCATTGACTGCAGCAGCTTTGGGCACACCTATGACACAATGCCTCTGTCTTTCGGGGAGAAATGACGTTAATTTTCTCCCGGTAGTCACGCTTTCAGTAAGGTGCCGGACAAAGTTGGAATGCTATTTATCTGCAGATTAATAGTGTTTGGCGACATGACAGGTTCCATTTAAAGCCAGTGTCAAGCCTCGATGCCAAAAGTAAAAATCTTTTCAATGTTTTTCCCCTTTGTCTAGAATCAACTCCTCGTTTTGGCTTACTAAAACTGATGGAAAAATAGGAAAAATACTGACTAAGTCTGCACTGTGTGAAATGAGCCCTCAGAGCGTTTGATATATGCTCCTAGATTAAGACTTGTTTCCTGGTGATTCTTCTTGTGGGCCAAAATTGGTTGATTGTTAAAAATGGACCAATAAGTAACCTTTACAAATTCTCAGAATGCTGATTGCTGTACCAACACATTCTGCATGGGAAAGCCCAGGAGAATTACAGGGGCTCGTTCTCCTGTGGATCGACTGGCAAATCCATTGAAAATGTGCATCCAATTTGACTATAGCAAATCCTGAAGGTGTTGCCATCAACTTAGAGGAAATATTTATTTTTTCTATCATTGTCCACAACGTTCTACTGGATAAGGTGATCAGGAATTATCAAGGTTGCTGATCAGCTTACTGATATTCCTCGTGTTCTTATTAATGAAGAATGGAGAAAACAGGAGGAAGTTTTTCAGTTGACGACAAATGCTTTATAGTAAACTACCATAAACCTTCCATAGGATCCTATTACTTGTAAACATATAGTGCCAAAAAAAAGAAAGAGTTCCTCAATATAATTCTAAGCTGGCAATATTACTGGAGGAATATACGGTACCCTGCTCTGACTTTTGTATACCCATTTAAGTGTTCTGCTAGGCTTATATGATATGATTGGTAGCTTCTCTCTAGTGAGTCTCACAAACTTACACTAGTAAAACACATATGTGGCACTGAAAACTGGAGAAGATGGCTATTGGTGAGCACATTAAAGGGGTTGTCCGGTCTAAAGCTACATAGTGACTGCAAACTTGTGAAGCCTCACGGCGCCCTCATTACAAGGATTCTCCAGTGTCGGGAGTGACTATCGTGTGACTGCGAGTATGTGATTTGCATACAAGTTCAGACTAGATGGCTGTAACACGTGTATGGAGTGAGCCTGCGCCTATCTAGTTGGATTGTAGTCGGGAATATGCACATCACATACTCACAGTCACATAATTGCCCTTCACAGTGCCAGCACCGAAGTCACATAGTGACTCAGACTTTTAGCTTTAGACGGGACAACCCCTTTTTTAATAGCTCAGCAGCATGGAAACATGTCATCCTTGGCATCCATCTGTGCCCTCGCAACATGATTATGGGTTGCCTTCATAGCCGGGAGTCTTATGGCCAGGAGTCTGTGGAAGACCTCCATGACGTCCATCCTGGACCCCCATTGTATATAGTAATACAAAAGTCCTACAGCATATAGTACAAACAATTGAACGATCGCAGGCTCGAATCCTCTAAGAGGATTAATAAATACACTGAAAAATAAAATTAAAAATTTTACGCTATTAGGGTATGTGCACACGTAGGCCGTCTGCTGATTTTTCCACACCTGTTTTTGTAAATCCGCAGGTAAACCACACTGCGGATTTACCGCGGTTTTTGTGCAGATTCCACCTGCGGTTTTACACCTGCGGATTACTATTATGGAGCAGGTGTAAACCAAAGCGGAATCCGCACAAAGAATTTACATGCTGTCAAATTCTTCCAATAGCCATAACTTTTTTTTTTTTTTTTTTCCAGCCATTTAATTGTAGGAGGGCTTGCTTTTTGTGGGAGACGAGTTGTATTTTTGAATGACGCCATTCGTTTTACCGTATAGTTTACCGGAATATGGAAAAAAATTGAATTTGCAAAAAAGTGCAGTTTCACAATAATTTTTTGGGGTTTTTAATTTACATTGTTCACCATCTGGTAAAACTGACCTGGCAATAGGATTACCCATGTCAGTAAGCTGACCATTTAAGTGGTGAAAAAAAAATCATAAATTTGTAAGAAAAAAAACATTTTTTGCTTTTGTCCCTATTTTCCGAAACCTGTAACATTTTCATTCTTCAGTTCTTTAGGATCTGGGGCTGGGTGATGTTTTTGCTGCCTGAGCTGACGTTTTTATTGATACCATTTTGTGGTATAAACAATGTTTTGATCGCCTCTTATTGCATTTTACTGCCTTTCTCAACCCAGCAATACCAAATGTGTATTTTATTTTTTTCAATTGTTTTCTTTTTTAATGGGGCAAATAGAGGGGTGATTTGACGTTATTATTTCTGATTTTTAAAAACTTATTGAGGCGCTCCCAATAAGGGGGATATACATCACCAGTCCAGGCTGGGGGTGGGTGTGTGTGTGTGTGTCTATATATGTATATATGTATATATATATATATATATATATATATATATATATATATATATATATATATATATATATATATATATATATATATATATATATATATATATATAATGGAAACAGCACAAGCTCACCAATGGGTGCCAAGCCTCCTGGGCAGGACGGCCCACTCATCCACCCAAATATCATACCAAGTGAAAAAAGGAAGGCAGCACTCCAATTCTTGAAAAAGGTGAAAAAGCTGTGACGTTTATTTCAGACCCACATCTCTATACGACGTTTCGGCTCACACTGAGCCTTTCTCAAGGCTTGAGAAAGGCTCAGTGTGAGCCGAAACGTCGTATAGAGATGTGGGTCTGAAATAAACGTCACAGCTTTTTCACCTTTTTCAAGAATTGGAGTGCTGCCTTCCTTTTTTCACTTGGTAGGTATATATATATATATATATATATATATATATATATATATATATATACATATATATACACACACACCTCCCGGCTGTCACTGTCAGGGCTCCTCACTAACACAGTACGGTATGCTGCTACCAGCTCCTCGTTCGATATAAGTCCCGTCCGACAGCAGGCTTATATCGGGTCAGAAACCAACCCCGGGTATTGTATAATAACCAACTGAGCGTGCGGACATGGAGATTCGTGAATAGAGATAAGAGCAGCCCAAGGTTAATTTAACAGATATGCGTGTATACAGTCAGGAGTGTAGTACAAGGGTAGGGTATAGATAGGTTGCCATTACCATGTTATGTAGCATGTGACCACAGGGAGGCGCTAATAGATCTTTGTTACGTGATTCCCTGGCCGGGTCAGCTAACGGGCCTCCTGCCAGTAGAAAGACTGAGTCCAAAATGAGGAGCTGCCTATAATCCCCTAGACTGCCCCCTCCCACACGCTGTGCCCACCCCTGGGCTTGTGCAGTCTCTATCCTCCCATATCTGAAAGTATGGTTTTCTGTCTGTGGGGAAAGCTGTGGGTTTGATGTGTGCCCGCAGCAAGAGGGATGGACAGATGATATCTCGCTCACTTTTCTGACTCCTGTGCTGTCTTTTCTTCACTGCCTTCTTATCACCTCTTTTCTCTTGCTGTTTGATCTTCCCTTGCTGGCAGTGCAGTCTCTGGAGATTTGTGAGAGAGGTGTGGACTGGGCCACGTCTGACACTGCAGCTGTGGGAGAATACAATGGGGGGTAGCATGTGAAGAGGACTGGGTATTCGTCCTGTGACAGTGGTAGGTGCAAAAGACCGAGGAGTAGAGCTGTGACAGCTGCACTTCCTGCTTTCTGGTCTCTCCTTTCAAATGAAACTTTACTCAGAGGAGGGAGGCGCTCACTGGACATTGTCTTTTGCACCCAGTTTGTCACCGGTAACAGATGATTGGACAGCTTGATCCAATCAACTATGCCGCTGCTTCGCACCACGCTATTATGCAGATGTAAGAAGAGTGCCTGCACAGATGAATGTGGGGTGGGGTTGAGACAGGACGTGGTCTCTGTTGTGATGTTACGTCCAGTCTCTGACGGGCAGGAAAACTCTAGATGGTGTGTGACCAGTTCCTCCAGAAGCGGGAGTGAGCTGGTCACATGCCGAAGTGAGGTATCTGTGCAACCATGCAGGATGCAGGAAGTATATTGCACATTGTCAGCATACCGCAACCTAGGTACACACATACAATATTGAAAAGCCCGGACAACCCCTTTTTAGTATTAATCTTATATGATGTACACCCTGCCCACCAACAGATAAGCATGGCTGATGTGACAGTTCCACATCCGTCCCTGACCAGGCCAGTTTTTCTTTTTGTCTCCCAAGAGCCTCAGTTGTTTGCATCTGTATAGATGTATGAGGACCTCTTTTTTTTTTTTTTTGCAGAACAAATTGAGGTTTTGAGTGATGACATTTACTTTAGTTCAATACCATACATATCAATTCAGCATTCATTATGCAATAAATTTAAGGCTTCTTTCACACTAGCGTCGGCCCGACGTGCCGACGCGCGTTGATGCCCGACGTGGGCAGCGGAAGCAGTCTTACGACTTGCCCCATTGTAAGGTCCAGGAAGGAGGGGGCGAAGTTTCGGCCGCGCATGCGCGGTCGAAAATGGCGGACACGATGCACTAAAAAAGTTACATGTAACTTTTTTTGTGCCGACGGTCCGCCAAAACACGACGCAACCGTCGCACAACGGTTGCGACGTGTGGCCATACGTTGCAATGCGTCGCTAAGGTAAATCTATGGGGAAAAAAACGCATCCTGCAGACAACTTTGCAGGATGCGTTTTTTCTCCTAAACGACGCATTGTGACGTACAGCAAACAACGCTAGTGTGAAAGTAGCCTAAGCTGCTAATTATATTCTCCAGATCAGTAGAATTAAGATAATACAAATGTATATAATTTTAACTAATTAAAATATTTTAAAAAATCTGAATTTTGTAAATAAAATTTACATTTTTTTCCCTGTTTTCTAAAATCCATGTTTTGTATGAGGTTTTTTTTTTTTTTTTTTTTTTTGTACAATGAGAAGTAATTTTAGTTTTTGTCGTTTTTGTAAGGTGTGGCGACTCCTCCGATAAAAATACCTGTTGATACCAAGTATACTTTATTTGTTTTCGTTTCTTTAAGTTTGGGAAAGGGTGTTTATTTTTTTTAATTTTTGTAATTTTTTTTGTCTTACATTCTTTTAGCCCCTTATAGTATACCTGAACTTGCGATCTTTTGTGCAATACCCTAGGGTAATTTAGTACTGCAGTATATTGTATATTTTCTAATCTCCTATGAAGCTAGCCTATGGACTTAGGAATATCAATAATGGCACGTCCTCTGCCATGTTAACCCATCATGGTGAACGGGCGGGTAATGACACTTCCTCCTATCCCCACATGTGCCATCTCCTGTCAGCAGGTGCCAGTTATATTATATCTAAGTCGGTACATTTATATGGAACATGCTCATCTCCTGATGTAGTTTATTTACTTGATACAGTGAATGGGGTTAATAAAAGTGTAATAGCATGGTCTCCATCTGCTCTTCATAACAGACTTTTATCTAGCGCTGAATAGCCCCGTCATAGAAGAGTCACTATGATTTGTGAGTCTATAACGAGGTGGAGCTGGATTACCTGTGTAAAGGTACCTTCACACGAAACGACTTTACAACGAGAACGACAACGATCCGTGACGTTGCAGCGTCCTGGATAGCGATATCGTTGTGTTTGACACGCAGCAGCGATCAGGATCCTGCTGTGATATTGCTGGTCGTTGAATAAAGTTCAGAACTTTATTTGGTCGTCAGACCGGCGTGTATCGTCCGGTTTGACACCAAAAGCAACGATACCAGCGATGTTTTACGCTGGTAACCAGGGTAAATATCGGGTTACTAAGCGCAGGGCCGCGCTTAGTAACCCGATGTTTACCCTGGTTACCAGCGTAAAAGTAAAAAAAACAAACAGTACATACTCACCTGCGCGTCCCCTGCCTTCCGCTTCCTGCTCTGACTGAGCGCCGGCCCTAAAGTGAAAGTAAAAGCACAGCGGTGACGTCACCGCTCTGCTGTTGGGGCCGGCGCTCACACAGTACAGGAAGCGGACGCCGGGGGACGCGCAGGTGAGCATGTACTGTTTGTTATTTTTACTTTTACGCTGGTAACCAGGGTAAACATCGGGTTACTAAGCGCGGCCCTGCGCTTAGCAACCCAATGTTTACCCTGGTTACCCGGGGACCTCGGCATCGTTGGTCGCTGGAGAGCGGTCTGTGTGACAGCTCTCCAGCGACCAAACAGCGACGCTGCAGCGTCGCTTCGTGTGAAGGTACCTTAAGGCTGTGTGCACAGAGTGCGTTTTTGATGTGTTTTCTCTGCTTAAATGGGCCAAAATACGCTATGGAATCCTCATGCAAGCTAATTCATTGACAATCCTGAAATATTGTGCACATGATCAGTAATTTTCCTTCAGTATTTGCAGTGCGATTTTTCCTACAGCATGTCAATTCTTTGTGCGTTTCTGCAGCGTTTTTCACCCATTGCCTTCAATTAAGTTTGTCAAATCCGCAGCAAAAACGCAGGTATAAAAAGATTTGTGGATTTGCTGAGTTTTTGTTTGCATTTTACCAGCTTCCTATGGGGTTTCCCACGCTGTTATCTGTGTGACAGCGTGGGAAACACCGGTGCAGTGGTTCTTACCGGCGGTAACAGTCGGTCAGAGCGCTGCGGGATCATGCTGTCTGATGTCCGCATTACCCCGCAGCTGTGACTGTGACCTGCAGCGGTGACCTGTGGTAAAAAGCTTACCGCAGTTTAGCAGGCGTGGGCTGATGAGACTACTGCTCCCATCGGCCTACGTCTGCTACAGCAGGTGCTCGCCTAACACCAAATCCCCAACGCCCTTGTCTCCTAGAAATAATGTAAAATAAACCAACATATAATACTCCCTGTCTGTCGGAGTCCACGTAATCCCGAGTGTCCCACGGCGATCTCATTTGTAGAACAGTACCGCCCTACTCGGCCACCGACGATACACTGACAGGAGGTAAGTGCTCCCGCAGTGTATCACTGAGCTGTCGAGAGAGAATGCAGCGGAGTTCATCACCTGATCAGCTTCGGTGCTGTCTTATGGTACCGCTGTAACATGTAAATCCTCACATTACGTTCTATGTCCTGAGAGCTGAAGCATTCTGCTACTGGATTCTGCAGGTTGTCATGGAAACTTCTGTACCCAGTAATGATGCCATGGTATACCCTGCAGCAGAGATGGCTAGAAGGCATGCAGGAGGGGGCTGGCTTCTCTGCTTCTCCTTGTATACAGATCTTTATATTATGTCACTGTACACACTTACATGCAGAAACTGAAACTGAGGGACAGATTTATGAAAACTGTCTGTATTACCCATAGGAACCCATTATAGACTGTGAAATGAGCTGTTCTGTTTGTAACTGTTTCATATGGCTCACACACTGATTAAATAAATAATGAAGGTTTATTGCAAAATGGCAAAATATGTGGAGAATACACAGTGACGTGTATTTTCAATTTTACCTTACTATCTGGCAGTCACTAAATAGCGATTTGTCTGGTCACTGATTTTTGGTTATTGAAAAAAATTACTTGTCAAGACAAATACAACTTTTTGCAGTTTCCAGAAGGATTTAACAGCCTTCCCACTTTTAAATATTGTTGTACAAGTCTAGTGGTGAAAGTTTCTCCTCCACTTTACAGTCTGGAGTCACTCTATGTAACCGCAGACTTGTGAATCCTTACATTGCATGTACTGCACACTGTGACGATTCTCCGGTGTCTGCAACAGGCAGTCATGTGACCGACAAGTATACTCTCGGCCACATTCCGACTAGACTGTTTTTTGCCTACAGTGTGCATATCGCGTACTTGCGATTACATGACCGCTGCTCTCAGAATGGCCATATGAGGGCTTGTTTTTTTTGTTTTTGTTAAAAAAAAAAAAAAAATGGAGCCATTTTCTGAGACCCGTAGTGTCTCCATTTTTTGTGCCGATCTGACGTTTTTATTACTACAATATTGGTGTAGATACAATGTTTTGATCGCCCGTTATTGCATTTTATTGGAATGTAGCGACGACCAAACAAATTCTGGCCTGTTTAATTTTTTTCTCTTTACGCTGTTTATCGATTGGATTCATTCTTTTTTATATCGATAGACTGGAGGATTCTGAATGTGGCGATACCAAATAGGTCTATATTAGATTTTTTTTTTTAATTGTTTTATTTTGAATGGGGCAAAAGGGGGATGATTTGAACTTTCAGATTTTTAACATTTTTAAAAACTTTTTTTCTTACTTTTTCATGCTTCAGTAGCCTCTATGGGAGACTAGAAGCTACAGTACTTTAATTGCCTCTTCTACACACAGGCGATGATCAGATCGCCTGTGTGTGGCAGAAATGCTCACTTGCTATGACTGCCGACCACGGGGCAGCGTTCATGCAATCTGGCAATAGCAACCACAGAGGTCTGCTGCAGAACTCTGGTTGTCATGCTGACCCATCGGTGACCCACGATCACGTGTCTGGGTCATCGATGGGCGGGATTAGTGATGCGATTTCTGTAAGCGCGAGTTAAATGCTGCTGTCAGAGATTGAAAAATATTTACATTTGAGTCCTCAGTGGTTGATACCTTTTAATGGCTAACTGAAAAGATGGTAACAAATTGCAAGCTTTCGAGACTACTCAGGTCCCTTCATCAGTCTATGCCTGTGATGACCGCTACGTCATCACAGGTCATTGCTCGCAAGGATTACTGGGAACGGGAGCTTCCGGCAGCATCGGGAAGGCCACGGGGGACACAGGAAGGTAAGAATATCACGATTTTTTATTATTTTTAACATGGGTTGTGTTGTGTATGCGTTTTTGCAGCGGAAAAATGCGGCGAAGACGCATACACGACGTGTGCACATAGCCTCGAAAGATTCGTCAAAAAAACGGACCTAGTGCGCCAGTTTTTTACAATCTGCTCAGGATTTGTCTTTTCAACATTTTGACGGATTGTGACTGATTGTAAAAAACGGAAGTGTGAAAAGAGGCCTAACACTGTACAAAGATATATATCTTTCCTGCTGTCAGAGATTGACAGCGGCATTTAACTAGATCCACCCGCAGCTGTTGCGGACACATGTCAGCTGTATAGATTAGCTGTCATGTGCCCGTAATGGTGCGGGCTCAGGGGGAGTCCGATATGTGTGCACTATTACGCCACATGTTGGAAAGGGGTTTAAAAAAAGGTTTGATCTTTACCAGACTTCGAAGAGTTAAAAAGGAACAACTGAAGTCCTCTTTCGCTTTAGATAATGTTCATGACGAGTCCACCCTTCAGGAGTACACTGATGCTTAATGGTGTGTCTCTGCAGTTTGCTATAGATCAACTGGACAAGCTAGAAGGCTGTGGTTTCAGTGTTTTGTGGACAGATTAGATTAAAGTTGAGCTTTTTGGTTTAAATGAGAAGGGTTCTGTTTGGAGAAAGAAAACCCCCCATTTTCTGTGAAACATGGTGGTGGTAGTATCATGTCTTGGGTCTGTTTTGCTGCATCTCTGCCAGCATAGCTTGTCATCATTAAAGGGAACCTGTCACCTCCTTAAACTTATGCTCATCACTAACATGTTTTTGTCAAAGAAAAGCTACAAGTATTGTTTAAAAATCACGTTATATCGTTAGGCGATTCCCTCACATAACTTTTTTCAGTCATTGGAGTGGCGATTTTATTTCTTCAGTCTAAGCTACTGCAATGCACAGCGCCATGGGGTTAAACGACATGAGAAGACCTACTCTACATTTATAATTGAAGGTACCGGTATTTACTAATAATCTTATTACACCTACTACATATTGGGGTAGCATCTTGGTGATGGGAATACCCCTTGCTGATTAAAATGATACCTTGGTTGATGAAATCTTTAAAACCACCAGAATAAATTTTGTACAGGGTATAATTAATGAAAAAACCACAAAACGAAAAAACCCTTAAAAAATACTTTTAATAGATATGCATTAAAAGATGCTAACCATAGCTTGAAAAAAACACAAATTACCAACACCCGAGGTGGGTAAATTGTGAACACAGGGCCAATAATGTACCAGATGAGGGTGAAAATTCCTAAAGTGACCCTAGAGGGCTCCTAATGAACTAGCCCTTCCTGACAGTGGAGGTTGGCACCCTAAAAATCGATGTGGCGCCACCACTCCTCGTCAACTGTCCCTCCTAGCCCTAAGTGTCCCTACCAACTACCCACGCCCAAACCCAACAACATTCACACAAGGCTCTATCTAGCTGGAATAATCTGCAGTGAATTTGCAAAAAATAATGATCAATCAATGAAATATCACAAATCTGAGGTGCTGACCTATTAGAGGGGTATTTTTGGGTAATTTAGTAGTTAAGATATAGTCACCCTAAATGCTTAGGCCAATCCAACTAAAGTAAATATCATAAATAGATACAACTAGGATAGATAAAGACTAGCTGCATTAATGTCACAGTGACCACGACTTGCCCCAGTATCATTAGGGTCTCACTAGATATGAGATCATTGTATACTTCACATATCAACATATTGGGTGAATCAACATCAGTGTAGGTGCATCAGCAAAGTCCTTATATCATACCAATGCCCTGGATTAATAGAACAATGATACCGGGCTTTTGCAGACAAATAGCTTGCTAAATTAATCACAGTATCCCAATCATCTTGGGCTCAATATCCAAGCAGAAACAAGGCAGCCTGATGTCATACAATATAAGTCATGGTTCATAATGCAATAAAATATCTTGCTAAAGTCACCATAGTAGGTCACTTGTCTGGTCACTTGTCTGGTCACTTGTCTGGTCACTTGTCTGGTCACTTGTCTGGTCACTTGTCCCAGTTTTTCTTATAGCGTCCCTACGCGTTTCGCCCTCTCAAATCAGGGCTCATCAGGGACCATAGATAGGAGCGTGCTGAAGTGGCTAAAATAATAAATGATCAGTGTGGATGTATCCGGAGGTCCCACATTTCCTTTTAGATAGTGCGGTTACCGTAGTTCGCCTAAGTGCTATTGCACATAATAGAGGTCCATTTACCATATAGCTCAATTGTGTCAGTGCGTGCCTCTATTAAAATAAATACCTGAAGGCAGGCGTGGAGGATGGAATGGAACGCACGCCTGCTTCTCGTCCAAGCCTCCTTTGCAGATGAGGAGCACACACTTCCGGACCTGCGCACTAGATTCTCTCCTTGTGGAGCGCAGGTCTGTACACGCTCTCTGGGCATGCACAGGGTATGCACTGCCGAGCTCAGACTGCTAAGGGTTGTAGACATGCGCAATGGCATGTACATCACTTCCAGCTATATGCCATGATTAGTGGCCGAACCCAGTATGCTCGGAGTGCGGACGGGTATCATTACGGCTGAATTTTATCTGCAAATTATAAGGAAAATGATAGAACATCTGTCCTTGAGCTGAATCTTGAGAGAACTTGGGTCATGCAGCAAAACAATGACCCAAAACACCCAGGTCAAGTCGTTCAACAAATAAGTTAAAGAAGAATATGCTTAAAGTTTTAAAATGGCAAGGTTTAAAGGGAACCTGTCAGCACGATTGTGCTGAGTAACATGCAGAGAGTGTCGGGTCAGCGCTGTTATGCTGATTAAAATGATACCTTGGTTGATGAAATCTTTAACTCAAAATTGAAAATAAAGATTAATGATATGCTCGTGCTCTGGGGTGGCCTGTGGGGGGGGGTCTTCATGTGGTGCTCTGATTAGGTATTCATACTGATGGCTTCTGACTTGTCACTGATCCCTCACTGACCTGCCCCCTAGTTTACATAGTGAATATTCTATATAATTAAAAGAAATCACCTTCTGCAGGCTGGCATTGGTGCCTGCGCTACAGCATGATCGTATCTATAATGTGTATATACCCGAGTGTACATCATACAATATTTTACAACAAATTGGCAGTTGAGGTCCCCATTGAAATCCTTTGGGAGCAAGTGCCATAAATGAACTCGCCAGAATAGTTACCATCTTTACCATGCCTGTCATTACTTCGACCAGGAGAATGGTAAGTGCCTTGTGATGGTGAATTGCTCTGTTGGGACTCGTCAGGTTTTCCATTGGAATCCTGTCTTCTGGAGATTCTGATGGCTAACAAGTCGCAGTGCTCAGCGGAGAGCATTGTGAACTTGGCCTTAGTTGGTTTGGCTGATTTTAGTGTGTATGGAGGCCTTTGCTCTGAGCGTGCCAGGGGCAAGTGTGTAGCCTGGCTCCTGGGCTAGTGTGCATGGTGGAAGCCAGCGTATTCTGTAGCGCTGAGCTTTAGATGCTCTGACTTGTGTACCTAACCATTCGCAACAGTTCACAAAGACATTTGGCGCCAAGTTACAGAGGAGGGCGAAGCTCAGACACTGAACAAATCAGTGTATTTACAAAAATTCTTACATACCTGATCCCTAACCCCATTATGTGCTAGAATTAGAAATAAAGAAGTGGAAAGTAAAAATGGCCTGGCATCCTGGTGACATGAGATTAACCATGTCCTATGTATAATAGAAATCTGTATCATTCTTCCAGACTTTCTCTTTAAGATTCAGGGCTGCGCTTTCTAGGTAAATCCTCTTACTGTGAATTTCTATAGACTGCTGTCTGCCTTGAGGTATTGTGTGTCGTCTGTGAACTGCAGTGGCCTCTCCTGCATAATAACCATCTCACACAGCAGTAGCCAGCTTCAGTACCGCAATATTTGGATGAGGTGCAGATGTTTCCTAGCCGCCGCTGCTTGTTGCAGGCACCCGTCTCAGATTAGCCTGGCTTTTCTTGCATTTTTCGCCATTGGTGAGTGTCTTCCTCGTTCGTTCATTGTGTTGCAGTTTCTCATTACATTTACCTATCACTTTGCTGTCTCTGTAGCAGGAAGATATTGAGCGTATTCCTGGTAATGGAGCTGAGACCGGATTGCTGCTTTTTTGTCTTGTGTATTTTAATGCACAATCTGTCATTGGACCTTGCAAAATGTATGAATGTCTTTTCCTAGCATTAGATTATTATGTAGTGTATACGAGCTGGATGGGTTTTTAGCATAATCTTTTATTTTTACTGTAATTGTGTATTTAGGGCATATAGTTGGAAATGTAGTAATGTGAGCGCAGGATATTTCCATCATTCATGCCACCATAATATTTGGTGTGGAGGGTCCTCTAGCATAATGTGCTTCCGTTATCTCACTTCTATTATTTACTTCATATTTAGTCATTTTCTAAATTCCCCAAGTAACATTTCCATGGTAACGGCCCCATATCCGGCTGATATATAGTCATGTACATGTATGCAGCAAGGGTACATTAATTTGTACAGCTGTGTGCATTGAATCTGTAAATTATTGTTACAAATGGGGGGAAAAAAATGCCCCCTTCCCCCCCAATGACTAAGGCCTGAAAGCTGTCAAGTTATTAAGCATGAAGAAACGGGCTCCTCCTTCCTGAATCTTAGGTTTCTATTTCTACATTATGAAATCATTAGAGTACTGCAGCCGCCTTCCTTTATGTGGGAATATTAACTGTTTCCATACGTGTCTTTCATTCCTCTGCTCTATATTGTTTGGATGCATGTAGAAATGCTACCACTATTACTTGTGCAAAAGTGTTAACTCTTTCAGGTAATCTGTGTAGCATTGTTTGGTTGTTCCTCTTCATGTAGATGTCTTTTTTTTCCCCACAGCATTTTCAGTTGGCTTTGATTGACTGCAATCCCTGCACTTTGTCCAAAGCTGAAAGTAAGTACATTTCTGTTTGTGTCCGTTGGGCAAAGCTTATGTTATGGTGTCATTGATATGTTCTCACTCCATAACTGCTAGAGATGGCTGCGATCAGCTCTCGGCTGTCTCCTGCAGTCCCATAGAGCATGAATGGAGCGAAAGTGCTGAAGAGCGATGTCCTGAATGTTGTCTTTCCCAACTATCTGACCCCCAGCGATCAAAAAGTTATCGCCTATAATAGATTAACCCCTTAACGACCAGGGTTATTTTTGGTTTTGCATTTTCATTTTTTGCTCCCCTTCTTCCCAGAGCCATAACTTTTTTTATTGGTCAAAATGGCCATGTGAGGGCTTGATTTTTGCTGGATGAGTTGTGCTTTTGAACGACACTATTGGTTTTACCATGTCGTGTACTTGAAAACGGGGTAAAAAAAAATCCTAGTGTGGTGAAATTGCAAAAAAGTGCAAACCCGCAGTTTTTTGTTTTGCTTTTCTTAGTATGTTCATTAAATGCTAAAACTGACCTGCCATTATGATTCTCCAGGTCATTGAGTTCGTAGACACCAAACACGTATAGGTTTTTTTTTATCCAAGTGGTGAAAAAAATTTCCAAACTTTTAAAAAAACAATTCCGATACCCGTAGCGTCATCATTTTTCGTGATCTTGGGTTGGGTGAGGACTTATTTTTGGCATGCCGAGTTTACTTTTTTAATGATAACATTTTGATGCAAATAGATCGCCAGCTTATTGCATTTTAATGCATTGTCACGGCGACCAAAAAAACATAATTCTGGCGTTTTTCATCCTTCTCGCTACGCCGTTTAGCGATCAGGTTAGTCCTTTTTTTTATTGATAGATTGCGAGATTCTGAACTTGGC
Organism: Ranitomeya variabilis; assembly: GCF_051348905.1. Lineage (NCBI taxonomy): Eukaryota > Metazoa > Chordata > Amphibia > Anura > Dendrobatidae > Ranitomeya > Ranitomeya variabilis. The sequence continues at coordinate 165,680,808 of NC_135234.1, forward strand.
AATACCAAATATGTGTATATTTGATTTTGTTATGGTTTTATTTTAAATGGGGTGAAAGGGGGGTTATTTGAACTTTTATATTTCTTTGTTTTTTATATTTTTAAAAATATTTTTTTTTTCATTTTTGGCATGCTTCAATAGTTTCCATGGGAGACTTGAAGCTGCCATAACCCGATCGCCTCTGCTAAATGTAGGCGATGATCGGATCGCCTGTATGTAACAGAATTACTTGCTATTGCAATCCGGCAGTGACACCCGTAGAGGTCTTCAGGAGACTTTTGGTTGTCATGCCAACCCATGGGTGACCCGCGATCACGTGACGGGGGTCACCGATGGGTGGATTTCCGGCGTGATTGCCAGAAGTGCATGTTAAATGCCGCTGTCCATTTTGACAGTGGCATTTAATGGGATAATAGCTGCGTGTGGAACGCGTTTCCTCCCGCGGCAGTTAGCGGCACATGTCAGCTGTTCAAAACAGCTGACATGTGCTGGCAAAGATGTGGGCTCACTGCCGGAGCTTGCATCAAAGAGAGGGTGCCCGACATCCGCGTACTATTATGCCCTTGGTCAGAAAGGGGTTAACAGGTACAAATCCTTAACCCCCGGAGATTTTGTTTGTTTTTCGCTCCTCTTCTTTCAAGAGACTTAACTTTTTTATTTTTCCGTCTATATAGCCATGTGAGGGCTTATTTTTTGCGGGACATGTTGTACTTTTGAATGACACCATTGGTTTTACCATGTCATGTACTAGAAAGTTAAATTGCAAAATAAAGTGCAATCCCACACTTTTTTGTTTGGATTTTTTGCTAGGTTCACTAAATGCTAAAACCGACCTGCCATTGTTATTCTCCAGGTCATTACAAGTTCATAGACACCAAACATCTCTAGGTTCTCTTTTATCTAAGAGGTGGAAAAAAAATTCCAAAGTTTGCTGAAAAAAAAAAAATTGTGCAATTTTCCGTTACCCTTGGCGTCTCCATTTTTTGTGATCTCAGGTTGGGTGACGGCTTATTTTTTGTGTGCCGAGCTGACGTTTTTAATGATACCACATTTGTGCAGATACGTTCTTTTGATCGCTCGTTATTGCATTTTAATGGAGTGTCGCGGCGACCAAAAAAAGGAATTCTGGCGCTTTGATTTTTTTTCTCGCTACGCCGTTTAGTGATCAGGTTCATCTTTTTTTATTGATAGATCCGGCGATTCTGAACTTGGCGATACCAAATACGTGTAGGTTTGATTTTTTTTTTTTTTTTATTTTGAATGGGGCGAAAGGGGGGTGATTTAAACTTTTATATATATATATATATATATATATATATATATTTTTCATTTTTTTCTTTTTTTTTTACTTTTGCCATGCTTCAATAGCCTCCATGGGAGGCTAGAAGCTGGCACAACTCGATCGGCTCAGCTACATGGGAGCGATCATCAGATCGCTCCTATGTAGCTGAATTCCTGCATTGCTATGAGCGCCGACCACAGGGAGGCGATCATAGCAATCCGGCATCAGCAACCATAGAGGTCTCACGGACCTCTATTGTTACTATGCAGATGCATCGCTGACCCCCGATCATGTGATGGGGGTCGGCTATGCTCTCATTTCCGGCCTGATGGCCGGAAGCGCTGGTTAAATGCCGCTGTCAGCATTTGACAGTGGCATTTAAATAGTTAATAGCAGCGAGTGAATCGCGATTTCATCCGCCGCTATTGCGGGCACATGTCAGCTGTTCAAAACAGCTGACATGTCTCGGCTTTGAGGTGAGCTCAGCGCCGGAGCCCACATCAGAGCAGGGGATCCGACCTCCGCAGTAATAGTACGGTAGAGGTCATGAAGGGGTTAATAGGCGCGAGCGGATCATGATTCCGCTGGCGCCTGTTGCGGGCACATGTCAGCTGTTAAAAGCAACTGACATGCCGCAGCTTTGAGGTGGGCTCACCACCGGAGCCCACCTCAAAGCGGGGGATGCTGCCAGCTGACGTACTATTCCGTCAGCTGGCAGAAAGGGGTTAACGAAGCACTCCTCCTCCCATCAAAATGTGTATCCTCTCAATATATTGCAGTCATCCTATATAGCACTGTGTACTTGCTCATTTGGCCTTTCTACCCAGCTAATTCTTCTTTTTCCATTAGGTCTATGACATCACGTAATTAAAAACTGAGTAGCTGAACTCTTCTAAGGTCTATGTAGAAACAGTAGATCAATTTTCCCTCTGAGTCCATCAATCACTGCAAAAGTCAATGACTGGGGGGAGGGAGGCTGGGTAAGAAGTTAAAGAGGGAATGATTTCTGCAGGGGCAAGAAACATCCTGTTTATAAATGGAGCAGAGAAAATAGATTTAGCTGGGTAGAAAGGCTGAATGAGCAATTGTATACTGTGCTATATAATAAGATTACAATATATTAAGAGCATAAAAACTTTGATGAGAGGAGTGCTTCTTTAAAGAGAACCAGTCAGCATGATTTTAAGTAAAGACATGGCTGTAATTGTGCAGTAATACCGAATAAATTGATACATTTGATGGAGAAATTTACTTGGTGATTCTGTAATCGCCATTTGGCGTTTTCTATTAATTGGGTTTCAGTGCACAGGGACTGGACTGTGCACTGGGTCGTCTCCTCCATGTATGTGATTCCCCGGCCTATTAGAAGAGGTCGCAGAAGAACTGCTATTCACAGACAGGGAGGAGAAGACGCAGTGCACAGATCCATCCCTGTGCACCGAAATCTAATCAGAAACTGCAAATGACAATTAAAGAAGAAGCACAAAGTGTATTTGGTCTCCAAAGCCATCAATGTAATCAGTATTACAGCACCATAAGGGTATGTGCACACGTCAGGATTTCTTGCAGAAATTTCCTGAAGAAAACCGGAAATTTTCTGCAAGAAATCCGCATTTTTTTTTTTTTGCGTTTTTCCCCCGTTTTTTTCACGTTTTTTTTAGCATTTTGCAAGCGTAATTAGCTTGCAGAATGCTAAAGTTTTCCAAGCGATCTGTAGCATCGCTTGGAAACTGACAGGTTGGTCACACTTGTCAAACATACTGTTTGACAAGTGTGACCAACTTTTTACTATACAGGTCCTTCTCAAAAAATTAGCATATAGTGTTACATTTCATTATTTACCATAATGTAATGATTACAATTAAACTTTCATATATTATAGATTCATTATCCACCAACTGAAATTTGTCAGGTCTTTTATTGTTTTAATACTGATGATTTTGGCATACAACTCCTGATAACCCAAAAAACCTGTCTCAATAAATTAGCATATCAAGAAAAGGTTCTCTAAACGACCTATTACCCTAATCTTCTGAATCAACTAATTAACTCTAAACACATGCAAAAGATACCTGAGGCTTTTAAAAACTCCCTGCCTGGTTCATTACTCAAAACCCCCATCATGGGTAAGACTAGCGACCTGACATATGTCAAGAAGGCCATCATTGACACCCTCAAGCAAGAGGGTAAGACCCAGAAAGAAATTTCTCAACAAATAGGCTGTTCCCAGAGTGCTGTATCAAGGCACCTCAATGGTAAGTCTGTTGGAAGGAAACAATGTGGCAGAAAACGCTGTACAACGAGAAGAGGTGACCGGACCCTGAGGAAGATTGCTGAGGAAGCAGTGGACTGAGTCTGGTGTGGAAACATCCAGAGCCACCGTGCACAGGCGTGTGCAGGAAATGGGCTACAGGAGCCGCATTCCCCAGGTAAAGCCACTTTTGAACCATAAACTGCGGCAGAAGCGCCTGACCTGGGCTACAGAGAAGCAGCACTGGACTGTTGCTAAGTGGTCCCAAGTACTTTTTTCTGATGAAAGCAAATTTTGCATGTCATTCGGAAATCAAGGTGCCAGAGTCTGGAGGAAGACTGGGGAGAAGGAAATGCCAAAATGCCTGAAGTCCAGTGTCAAGTACCCACAGTCAGTGATGGTGTGGGGTGCCATGTCAGCTGCTGGTGTTGGTCCACTGTGTTTCATCAAGGGCAGGGTCAATGCAGCTAGCTATCAGGAGATTTTGGAGCACTTCATGCTTCCATCGGCTGAAATGCTTTATGGAGATGAAGATTTCATTTTTCAGCACGACCTGGCACCTGCTCACAGTGCCAAAACCACTGGTAAATGGTTTACTGACCATGGTATTACTGTGCTCAATTGGCCTGCCAACTCTCCTGACCTGAACCACATAGAGAATCTGTGGGATATTGTGAAGAGAAAGTTGAGAGACGCAAGACCCAACACTCTGGATGAGCTTAAGGCCGCTATTGAAGCATCCTGGGCCTCCATAACATCTCAGCAGTGTCACAGGCTGATTGCCTCCATGCCACGCCGCATTGAAGCAGTAATTTCTGCCAAAGGATTCCCGACCAAGTATTGAGTGCATAACTGAACATTATTATTTGTTGGTTTTTTGGTTTGTTATTAAAAAACACTTTTATTTGATTGGACGGGTGAAATATGCTAATTTATTGAGACAGGTTTTTTGGGTTATCAGGAGTTGTATGCCAAAATCATCAGTATTAAAACAATAAAAGACCTGACAAATTTCAGTTGGTGGATAATGAATCTATAATATATGAAAGTTTAATTGTAATCATTACATTATGGTAAATAATGAAATTTAACACTATATGCTAATTTTTTGAGAAGGACCTGTAGATGCTGCCTATGCAGCATCAATAGTAAAAGATAGAATGTTTAAAAATAATAAAAAAGATTAAAAAAAAGGTTATACTCATCTGCAGACAGCTGATCTCCTCAGCGGCGTCCGTTCCTATAGATGCTGTGTGTGTGCAGGACCTTCGATGACGTCGCGGCTTGTGATTGGTCGCTTGAGCGGTCACATGAGCAGTCACGCGACCAATCACAAGACCGCGACGTCATGGCAGGTCCTTCAAACAGACCATCTAAAGGAACGGAAGCGGCAGCATGCCTCTGGGGCCATCGCAGGTGAGTATATCACTATTTTTTATTTTAATTCTTTTTTTTTTTTTTTTTTTTTACAATTATATGGTGCCCAGTCCGTGGAGGAGAGTCTCCTCTCCTCCACCCTGGGTACCAACCGCACATGATCTGCTCACTTCCCGCATGGTGTGCATAGCCCCGTGCGGGAAGTAAGCAGATCAATGCGCTCCTAGGTGTGCGGAATCCCCGCAATTCCGCAAATTTAATGAACATGTTCCTTTTTTTTCCACGATGCGATTTTTTTCGCAGAAAAAAATGCAACATTTGCACAAAAAATACGGAATACCCTGTAAATAATAGGAGGCATACGTTTTTTTCACGTTTTTATCAAGTTTTTATAGAGGAAAAAATGTGAAAAAAAGCGAAAAATCCTGAACGTGTGCACATGGCCTAACAGCTGTGTATTTACTTTACAAATTTATGATAGGTTGCCTTTAAATTATTTTTGGAGAGCTGTTGCCCCTTTTTTCATCTCCAATCATTCTCCCCCCCCCTTTATTGCACATGCGCCAAAATGTACTAGAACTGCTCACCGCTTGATTAAGAGCAAATTACAGACTAATTATAGTGTTGTTTTTGTAACCCCCTCACCTCCGGAGCTTTTTTCGGTTTTGCATTTTTGTTTTTTATTCCCCTTCTTTCCAGAGCCATAACTTTTTTATTTTTCTGTCAATATGGCCGTGTGAGGGCTTGTTTTTTGCGGGACGAGTGGTACTTTTGAACAATACCATTGGTTTTACCATGTTGCGTACTAGAAAACGGGAAAAAAAATTCCAATTGTAGTGAAATTGCAAAAAAAAAAGTGCATTCCCACACTTGCTTTCTGTTTGGCTTTTTTGTTAGGTTCACTAAATGCTAAAACTGACCTGCCAATATGATTCTCCAGGTCATTGCGAGTTCATAGACACCAAACATGTGTATATTCTTTTTTTTTTTTTTTTTAATCTTAAGTGGTGAAAAAGAATTCTAAAGTTTGCTAAAAAAAAAAAAACTACGCAGTTTTCCTAGACCCGTAGCGTCTCCATTTTTCGTGGTCTCGGGTTGGGTGAGGGCTTATTTTTTGCGTGCCAAGCTGATGTTTTTAATGATATCACATTTGTGCAGACACTTTTTTTGATCGCCTGTTATTGCATTTTAATGCAATGTTGCGGCGATGAAAAAACGTAATTCTGTCGTTTCGATCTTTTTTTCTTGCTACGCCGTTTAGTGATCAGGTTATATTTTTATTGATTGGGCGATTCTGAACGCGGCGATACCAAATATGTGTAGGGTTTTTTTGTTTGTTTGTTTTATTTTGAATGCGGCAAAAGGGGGTGATTTTTTTTTTTTTTTTTCATATTTCTAAAAGCATTTTTTTTTATATACTTTTGGCATGCTTCAACAGTCTCCATGGGAGGATAGAAGCTGCCACAACTTGATCGGCTCTGCTACATAGAGGCGATGCTCAGATTGCCTCTATGTAGCAGAATTACTGCTACAGGGTGGCGCTCAAAGCAATCCGTCATCAAAAACCGTAGAGGTCTCTGGTTGTCATGCTGACTCACCGATGACCCCCGATCACGTGACGTGAAGTGCTATAATGTTGATGCTATCCGTGATTTACAAGGACCCACAGACTTTTGAATCATTTTGATCTGTGCAAAAATAAGCATGCTTTGTGCCATTTTTTTTTTTATTTTTTTTTTGAGCACCACACTGCCTGCAAAAAAGACGTATTTTTTTTAAAAAAATTAGAATATTACAGGTACGTGTTTTGACCATAATAAACACAGAAAAAGTACATGTCTCAAGGACGTCTGAATTATGCCTTACCCATAGTCTTTAGACACCGCTGACCATTATATGAAATTGTGGGAGCTGCTGAGCAGTGATCGGTTTATAGGCAAAATATTTAGTATAACTTTTTTTTTTCTTCAATGAATCTCTGCTTGGGAGTCCGGTGGGCGGCCCTAATTAGCGATTGACATCCTTCCTTGTATGAATCTGCACACAGATATCACTAAATAGTAACTCGCTCCGGACCTCGAAGCATAAAACGACCAATTAAGTGAATTGACATACATAGGTTGGCCATTTTTTGTGAAGAAAATGTTACTTTTCTACTCTTAAATCTGCTTTTGTTATGGTCGTTGATTGTCAATTGTTGCTGAAGATATGCAGAGATCTACTTTGTGTGACTGATAATTTATGGAGTGCATGTCAAAATGACCGGAAGTCATCTATCACGTTGCCTTTTTAAAACCACTTTAGTGACTTGGTCCCTTACATTTTCTATTATTACTCTGGTGTTAATCCAGTAGATTCAATTCTCTCTTCTAATTTATTTTTTTTTCTTTCTCTTCATGCAGTCCAGTTTCACATTGCTCACTTATACGAAACGCAGGTAACACGGCTTTATATTAAAATGTATTGTTTTCTATGGAAAACATTGTACTGTGTCAACTGTTTGAAATCTCATGTGTTCACAGATTTTGGGGCTTTGTGTTGTTACAATCCTTTATAAATGCAATACTCTGTTTGATATTCTGACTAAGTAGAAAAAAAAACTTGCTGATGGCATCAGAGAGCACACAGTTTGGGCTAGTGTTTTGATGATGTCTCTGGTCCGACCTGTAAATAAGGCAGGAGAAAGCTGAGGAGTCTGGGGCTCCTGCAAAAAGAATTAGACGAACCTCCTAAAAATTTACAGATGAAGGCTGTTTGCACACGTCAGGATTTCTTGCAGACATTTCCTGAACAAAACCGGACATTTTCTGCAAGAAATCCTCATGCGTTTTTCTCGCATTTTTTTTTCACGCTTTTTTTGCGGATTTTTGCGTTTTTTTCCGGAGGTTCTGGGATGCAATAATATATGGGAGTAATATGGGAAATCCGCAAAATTAATGAACATGCGTTTTTCTACCGCGATGCATTTTTTTCACGGAAAAAAACAACATATGCACAAAAATTGCGGAATGTGTTATAAATGATGGGATACATATGTATGCGTTTTTATTGCGTTTTTATAGCAGAAAAGGCGGAAAAAAAACTCGAAAAATCCTGAACGTGAGCACATAGCCTAAATCAACATTGATAAAAACTAGTGCAGTGAAAGCACAAAGCATCTGCCCCCCAAAAGGTGCAGATTTTATGTATTAAAGGATTTCTGGAAAATGAGTTCTGTTTTAGACATGCCAGACAGGTATTGACGTTGGCAGTATTAAGAAAAGTTCCAATATGTTTCTTTTTAGCTGCTTCCACTGCATTGTGCACTGTTTATTATTTCACTTTTGTGGCATATAATTTTTGTTTCTATTAACAGAGAAAGTACCACTCTGCAAAAGAAGCATATGAGCAACTTCTGCAGACTGAAAACCTTCCTATCCAAGTAAAAGCAACTGTTTTACAGCAGTTAGGTATGAAAGCTATGCTGTCTTCCCTGCAATTTCATTGTCCTATGGATATGGTTGTGAGCGGTCTGGTTTGCGACCAGGGGATGTGTTGAAAACTTTCTCTACATACATCTGTAATCGCAAACAATTCTTTACTACGGTAGTCATCTTTGTACTTATTTGGGGCTCACTCAATTTCTTAACTTTGCTTATATCCAGCTTCATTCCCATGGGTCATGAGAAGCAGTGGGTCAGCACAGAATGGTGTTGTCTCCTCTTGAAATGTGTATAAATGTGGTTCTGCTAGATTTTATAACATCCAGTAATGGGTGGTTGATCATGAACCCTTTTCATATAGAATATGGTAAAAGCAGAAAATACTTAAGATTTTTGTTCTACAAGACCACAGTCCAGTTCTCGTGGTGGATATGATTGCAGTTCTGCCAGTTTTTTTCCATATGTTTTTTTTTTTTGTTTAAAGCTGATTATCTTTTATATTTCACTAGGATGGATGCATCACACTATTGATCAGTTGGGAGATAAAGCCACAAAGGCCAGCTATGCTATTCAGTATCTGCAGCGATCATTAGAAGCAGATCCCAACTCTGGTCAGTCCTGGTATTTCCTTGGAAGGTAATCATATAAAATTTTTATTAATATAACTATTCTTGTATTTTATTGTCACTATTTGCCTAAACTTCTTAAAGGGGTGCTCTGGAGAGATTTAAAAAAATGTACTGTTCCTGCCCTCATAATCTATAATGATGAGATGTCCAGTGCAGTTCTATTGTTTTTAGAACACTCATAATTCCGTGGGACAGGAGCTGCTCCTCATTGCTCCCCCCCTCATGTCTCAGACAATAGGTCACTCAACAGTGTGACTTTCCCCACACTCAGCAGTGTGACTATCCCCACTGAGTAACAGCCAGTCTGAGAAGAGGGGGCGTGGTTAGGGTGGGATCTGATTTCCCCCCCACTCTGCCTGGCTTAAAGTATCAGCAGCAAGCCCTATGATGATCCCTTCACTGCAGGGCTACTAGCAGGGAGCAGGCAACGCCCCCTAACCTTGGACTGTAGACAGGGAGACCTTTATCCGGGATGGTGAGACAGGAGCTGCTCTTCACTGCTCACCCCCTCCGTCTGGGACATTGCAGCAGTATGCAGCTCCATACTGTTATGACCAGCAAGTCTCCTGATTAATAGCGGTTTCTCTGCAAAGAACAGGGGGCATAGCCAAACCCCTCTTCTCAGACTGGTTGTTACTTACAGGGGTAAGGTGCACATTGATGTGTGACGTATTTGTCACAGACAATTACAAGTGTTATAAAGATAAAATAATTTCACTGGGCAACTCATCTTTATAGTTTGAGGGTAGGGACAGAACAATTTTTCTCCCCGGTGTACCCATTTAAATTCTGACTGGTGGGTAATCCTGTTTAATAATCCAAAAACTACTTCCTAATATTTACAGAACTTTACTCACTATAGTACTTTATCACATATCTCTAGGATTCGCTGTCAATTCCTAACTGGTGAAGTTCTAATTGCCGAGACCCCACAATCCATTTTGTCAAGGAGCAAAGCTGTCCTTCACTATTTGCATAGAAAGCAATGCTTCTTGCCAACTTCTGTGCAAGCAGTTAAGGCCCCGTCACACTTAGCGACGCTAAAGCGATCCCGACAACGATACGACCTGTCAGGGATGGCGAGATGTCAAACAGTGAGATCTTCCCAACGACGCAGCAGCGATGCGGCGACCTGTAGCGACCTGTACAACGATGTCGTTGGTCGTTGTGACCCTGTCACATGGCAGCTATTATTACGATTCAGACCTCGATGAGGGACTTCCTGTGTGACGTTGTAGTCACACAGGCGTGCATTTGCGTTTCCTTTTCCGCGCCCATTCAGTTCCGAATGGTGGTCGCTACTGCGTTCTGATTGGTGGCGGCCTTGCCTTATGAGGCGACACATGTCGCCTTCTGTTGAAGGCATGACCGCCAATCAGAACGCAGTAGCGACCACCAATCGGAACGGAGGGGTGCGGAAAAGGCAACGCAAATGCACGCCTATGTGTCGGTGTCTGAGTCGTCAACGAGGTCGTTGGTAAGGTGTCAAACACAGCGATGTGTGCTACCCAGAGGGACCTCAACGATAAAAAAAGGCCCAGGCCATTCCGACACGACCAGCGATCTCACAGCAGAGGCCTGATCGCTGGTACGTGTCACACATAGCGAGATCGCTACTGAGGTCGCTGTTGCGTCACAAAACTTGTGACTCAGCAGCGATCTCGCTAGCGACCTCGCTTAGTGTGACGGGGGCTTTATGTGCACAGTAGGTGGCTGAGAGGATCCATATGTGAAAAAATGCTGTAGTGTTTTCAGAATTGACTTGGGCCTAGCAGTTAGTCCAATATGTATTTTATCTCACCTATTTTAGACCATACAATAAGAAATTGTGAATGTGCCTTTAACAAATGTAAGTAATGCTTTTTAGATTGATTTGATAAAATCATTTTACATTTTTTGCGATTTAGAGTTTTCCTTGAATTTAGCACAGCACTAAATCGTTTTTAGGTAACAGAATTTAGGGGTTTGCTTCCATGCCTTATAATATCTATTTCTTCTGTTGAAAGGTGCTACTCCAGTATTGGCAAGGTTCAGGATGCCTTTATATCGTACAGGCAATCTATCGATAAGTCGGAGGCAAGTGCGGACACATGGTGTTCAATAGGGTATGTTAGACCTCTGTTATTCTCTTGCTTATGTTTGGAATATACACAATACAAATTTTGAGCTATATTTTTTGTTTAGAGCTTCTTTTCTCTTTAAATGGGTGTTCTGGGAAATAGAAAAAATATATATGCAAAATGTCTGTATAAGTGCATTAAGAACCTCCTGCTGTGTCCTGGAGAAAACTTACACCATATAGCCAATCTACCGGGCACAGTAGCCACTCTGCATTCAGTAAGGCAGACTGGCTATAAGTATGAGCAGCCGCCTCTTATCTCCGCTCTCCTGATATCTCCAATATTAGATCAGACACAGGATGGTCAGCAGTGAGAGCAGCCTCTTCTTACCTCCGCACTAGTGATGTGCGAACGTGCTTGGATAAGGTCTTATCCAAACACTCATGGATGTTAAGTGTGTCTTCGGTGTGCTAGAAAAATATGGAATCTCTACATGTGTTGCGGTTGTCGAACATCCGCGAGACATGCAGCCGTGGGGTCGCTTAACATATTTTTCGAGCATTCCGAAGACACTTAGCACCAGAGCATGCTCGGATAAGACCTTATCCGAGCACGATTGCTGATCACTACTCAGCACCCCTGGTGTCTCAAGTGTTAGCTCAGACTGGGTGGACAGGAGTGTGAGCAGCCTCTTGTTACCTCAGCACTGCAGGTTTCTCCTGTATCAGATCAGACAGGGTGGATAGGAGCTGTGGGCAGCATTTTCCTGCTCTATCCATAAGGGAGAGGTCTAAATAAGTATTCATTATGAATGACAGCCATGAGAAGCTTATTTTTGTGCTAAGGATTTTCTTTTACTGCTGTTCAGTTTATTCATGGTAAATTTATTTCAATGGGGTACCAACTGTAGATAAAAATGCAGTAGTTCTTATGCAGCATCACAACTATATTCATTCAATTTTATTTGCCCTTACATTCTCAGTGTTGCCGTTATTTGGAGCCAACATACTTTGTAGTAGAAATGGAATAAGCTGCTGCCGGACACTTTTGGTGGCAGCTATTGTTCCTGGAGTACAGGGGGTGGTAAGGTTTGTAGCTATCCTACATCCTTGATGCTTCTTTACCCAAACATTTGCCGTGAACCAGTTCTGCAGTTGTTTATCTCATATAGGTGCTTCTCACAAAATTAGAATATCATCAAAAAGTTCATTTATTTCAGTTCTTCAATACAAAGAGTGAAACTTGTATATTATAGAGAATCATTACAAACCGAGTGATCTATTCCAAGTGTTTATTTCTGTTAATGTTGATGATTATGGTTTCCAGCCAATGAAAACCCAAAAGTCATTATCTCAGTAAATTCTGAAATGTTGGCCTACTGAAATGTATGTTCAGTAAATGCACTCAATACTTTGGTCGGGGCTCCTTTTGCATCAATTACCGCATCAATGCGGCGTGGCATAGAGGCGATCAGCCTGTGGCACTGCTGAGGTGTTATGGAAGCCAAGGTTGCTTTGATAGCAGCCTACAGCTCATCTGCGTTGTGGGGTCTGGTGTCTCTCATTTTCCTCCTGACAATACCCCATAGATTCTCTAAGAGGTTAAGGTCAGGCGAGTTTGCTGGCCAATCAAGCACAGTGATACTGTTGTTTTCAATCAGGTATTGGTACTTTTGGCAGTGTGGACAGGTGCCAAGCCCTGCTGCAGAATGAAATTTCCATCTCCAAAAAGCTTGTCTGCTGAGAGAAGAACTCTCGCTGTGTGTCTGTGTGTGTCTGTCTCTCGCTCTGTGTGTCTGTCTCTCGCTCTGTGTGTCTATCCCTCGCTCTGTGTGTCTGTCTCTCGCTCTGTGTGTCTGTCTCTCGCTCTGTGTGTGTCTCTCGCTCTGTGTGTCTGTCTCTCGCTCTGTGTCTGTCTCTCGCTCTGTGTCTGTCTCTCGCTCTGTGTCTGTCTCACGCTCTGTGTGTCTGTCTCACGCTCTGTGTGTCTCTCACGCTCTGTGTGTCTCTCACGCTCTGTGTGTCTCTCACGCTCTGTGTGTCTCTCACGCTCTGTGTGTCTCTCACGCTCTGTGTGTCTCTCACGCTCTGTGTGTCTCTCACGCTCTGTGTGTCTCTCACGCTCTGTGTGTCTCTCACGCTCTGTGTGTCTCTCACGCTCTGTGTGTCTCTCACGCTCTGTGTGTCTCTCACGCTCTGTGTGTCTCTCACGCTCTGTGTGTCTCTCACGCTCTGTGTCTCTCACGCTCTGTGTGTGTCTCACGCTCTGTGTGTCTGTCTCACGCTCTGTGTGTCTGTCTCACGCTCTGTGTGTCTGTCTCACGCTCTGTGTGTCTGTCTCACGCTCTGTGTGTCTGTCTCACGCTCTGTGTGTCTGTCTCACGCTCTGTGTGTCTGTCTCACGCTCTGTGTGTCTGTCTCACGCTCTGTGTGTCTGTCTCACGCTCTGTGTGTCTGTCTCACGCTCTGTGTGTCTGTCTCACGCTCTGTGTGTCTGTCTCACGCTCTGTGTGTCTGTCTCACGCTCTGTGTGTCTGTCTCACGCTCTGTGTGTCTGTCTCACGCTCTGTGTGTCTGTCTCACGCTCTGTGTGTCTGTCTCACGCTCTGTGTGTCTGTCTCACGCTCTGTGTGTCTGTCTCACGCTCTGTGTGTCTCACGCTCTGTGTGTCGCTCGCTCTGTGTGTCGCTCGCTCTGTGTGTCGCTCGCTCTGTGTGTCGCTCGCTCTGTGTGTCGCTCGCTCTGTGTGTCGCTCGCTCTGTGTGTCGCTCGCTCTGTGTGTCGCTCGCTCTGTGTGTCGCTCGCTCTGTGTGTCGCTCGCTCTGTGTGTCGCTCGCTCTGTGTGTCGCTCGCTCTGTGTGTCGCTCGCTCTGTGTGTCGCTCGCTCTGTGTGTCGCTCGCTCTGTGTGTCGCTCGCTCTGTGTGTCGCTCGCTCTGTGTGTCGCTCGCTCTGTGTGTCGCTCGCTCTGTGTGTCGCTCGCTCTGTGTGTACATGTTAGCATTGCCAAAGCAAATGGTAAAAATAGGGGGACAGGGGTAGGGAGGCATATAGCGGTCCAGGATATATCAGGCTCTCTTTAGAGGATAGGGGCATGTCCAAGGTGGGGTATAGGAGTCCTTGACATATCAGGCTCTTTAGTCGGGGGATAAGGGACGTGTACAGGGTGGGGTATACAGGTCCATGATATATCAGTCTCCTCTTAGTCTGTGGCAGGCACTGACGTATTCCGCTGCTGTAGTCGCTGCACTTTCCTCTTCTCCCAGTATTTTCGGGAGTTTGTCTTCCTCCTCCATGGAGGTGAAGTCTGGGAGGAGATCAGTCAGTCCTTTTGAAGTGAGTGTCCCTCACTGCGGAGTATTTGGGGCACCTCAGCAGGAAGTGTGCCTCATCCTCCACGGCCTCCTGGGGGGGCACTGCTGGCAGAGTCTGCTCTCTCGGGGCTTTTAGTTCTGTCGGTGCTGCCCGGATTCGATGAGTAGGCTGTGGGCGCTCAGTCTGTATCGGCTCCGGATCTGTCGCTCTTTGGGGTTTTCTAGTTTCTCTAGATATGGGGCCAGTTTGTACTCCCTATGTAGGTTCTGGTATATCTATCTATTGTTCTTTTTATCTATTTCACTTTCCTTCTCACGTTCCGGAATACATCATCACAATGTGCATTGGTAGCGACCAGCACATGTGGTGTGTACAGATGAAGAACAAGTCACTGTGCCGCACATCGTTCGCCTAAGCATTCCAGTCTGTATTACTGTATTAAGAAATTCGGTGTATCCAATTCATATATATATATATATATATATATATATATATATATATATATATATATATATATATATATATATATATATATACGCACGCGCACACATACACACACTTTCGTTCCAAAGTTTAGGGTCACTTAGAAATGTCCTTATTTTAGAAAGAAAAGCCGTTTTTTCCGATGAAACCAACATTAAATGGTTCAGAAGTACACTCTGTACATTGTTAATGTGGTAAATGATTGTTCTAGCTGCAAACGTTTGGTTTTTAATGCAATATCTTCATAGGTGTATAGAGACCCATTTCCAACAACCATCACTCCAGTGTTCTTATGGTACTTTGTGTTTGCTAACTGTGTAAGAAGGCTAATGGATAGTCATGAGAGAGTATACTCATTGCTCGGGTGAAGTATTTGTGAGTGCTCGGAGATTTAGTTTTTGTCCACGCAGTTGCATGATTTACGGCTGCTAGCCAGCCTGAGTACATGTGGTGGTTACCTGGTTACTTGGGAATCCCCACATGTATTCAAGCTGTCTAGCAGCCATAAATCATGCAGCTGCGTTGACAGAAACTAAATCTCAGAGCACTCACAAATACTCACAGATCACCCAAGCATGATCGGGGAGACCCGAGCAACAATGCTATTCGCTCATCACTATTAATGGATGGTTAGAATATCCTTGAAAACCCTTGTTGCAAGTATGTTAGCACAGCTGAAAACAGTTTGGCTGATTAGAGAACCTATAAACCTGACTTTTCTTTGAGCTAGTAGAGAATCTGGAGCATTACATTTGTTGGTTCCATTAAACTCTCAAAATGGCCAGAAAAAGAGAACTTTCATGTGAAACTCGACAGTCTGTTCTTGTTCTTAGAAATGAAGGCGAGAAATTGCTAAGAAACTGAAGATTTTCTACAACTGTGTGTACTACTCCCTTCAGAGGAGAGCACAAACAGGCTCTAACCAGAGTATAAAGAGAAGTGGGAGGCCCCGCTGCACAACTGAGCAACAAGACAAGTACATTAGAGTCTGTAGTTTGAGAAATCGAAGCTTCACAGGTCCTCAACTGGCAGATTCATTAAATAGTACACGCAAAACGCCAGTGTCAACGTCTACAGTGAAGAGGCGACTCCGGGATGCTGGCCTTCAGGGCAGAGTGGCAAAGAAAAAGCCATATCTGAGACTGGCTAATAAAAGGAAAAGATTAATATGGGCAAAAGAGCACAGACATTGGAGGAATATTGGAAAAAAGTGTTATGGACAGATGAATCCAAGTTTGAGGTCTGGATCACACAGAAGAACATTTGTGAGACTCAGAACAACTGAAAAGATGCTGGAAGAGCGCCTTACACCACCTGTCAAGCATGGTGGAGGTAATCTGATGTTCTGGGGTTGCTTTGTTGCTGGTAAAGTGGGAGATTTGTACAAGGTAAAGGGGATTTAGAATAAGGAAGGCTATTACTCCATTTTACAGCGCCGTGCCATACCATGTGGACAGCTCTTGATTGGAGCCAATTTCATCCTACAACAGGACAATGACCCAAAGCAGACAAAAAGAGAAATGATCCAGCTGGAGGTGGAGGCAGTTCAAACTTTGAGACTTTATTAGACAACTAAAGCGATAAATAGTTCTTCAAAATGAAAAATCTTTACATAGCAAACACCTGGCACACCAGTGAGGAGGATCAACGCGTTTCAACTATGAAGTCTTACTCATAGATCAAGATCATGAGTAAGACTTCATAGTTGAAACGCGTTGATCCTCCTCACTGGTGTGCCAGGTGTTTGCTATGTAAAGATTTTTCATTTTGAAGAACTATTTATCGCTTTAGTTGTCTAATAAAGTCTCATAAAGTTTGAACTGCCTCCACCTCCAGCTGGATCATTTCTCTTTTTGTCTTCATTTGCTGTGGGCGCTCACCCTGAACCGTGCTGGGCGTTGGCAGGTCTGGGGATTTCGTCCAAGACCGGTAAGCTGACTATATTCCTTTTTTCTTTAATGACCCAAAGCACACCTCAAAGTTATGCAGAAACTAGGGAAGAAGCAGGCAGCTGGTATTCTATCTGTAATGGAGTGGCCAGCGCGGTCACCAGATCTTGATCCCATTGGGCAGCTTGACCGTATGGTATGCAAAAAGTGCCCATCAAACCAACTTGTGGGAGCGGCTTCTGGAAGCATGGGGTGAAATTTCTCCAGATTACCTCAGCAAATTAACTGCTAGAATGCCAAAGGTCTACAATGCTGGAATTGCTGCAAAGGGAGCATTCTTTGACGAAAGCAAAGTTTGAAGGAGGAAGGAGAAAATTATTTCAAATAAAAATCTTTTATGCGAACCTTGTCAATGTCTGGACTAGATTTTCACTTCATTAAGCAACTCATTTGATTAATAAAAGTATGAGTTTGGAACCGTAGTGTGTGTGTGTGTATATATGTGTGTGTATATGTGTATGTATATATATATATATACACTCACCGGCCACTTTATTAGGTACACCATGCTAGTAACGGGTTGGACCCCCTTTTGCCTTCAGAACTGCCTCAATTCTTCGTGGCATAGATTCAACAAGGTGCTGGAAGCATTCCTCAGAGATTTTGGTCCATATTGACATGATGGCATCACACAGTTGCCGCAGATTTGTCGGCTGCACATCCCAAAAATGCTCCATACAAGGCAGGATGGATCCATGCTTTCATATTGTTTACGCCAAATTCTGACCCTACCATCCGAATGTCGCAGCAGAAATCGAGACTCATCAGACCAAGCAACGTTTTTCCAATCTTCTACTGTCCAATTTCGATGAGCTTGTACAAATTGTAGCCTCAGTTTCCTGTTCTTAGCTGAAAGGAGTGGTACCCGGTGTGGTCTTCTGCTGCTGTAGCCCATCTGCCTCAAAGTTCGACGCACTGTGCGTTCAGAGATGCTCTTAGGCCTACCTTGGTTGTAACGGGTGGCGATTTGAGTCACTGTTGCCTTTCTATCAGCTCGAACCAGTCTGCCCATTCTCCTCTGACCTCTGGCATCAACAAGGCATTTCCGCCCACAGAACTGCCGCTCACTGGATTTTTTTTCTTTTTCGGACCATTCTCTGTAAACCCTAGAGTTGGTTGTGCGTGAAAATCCCAGTAGATCAGCAGTTTCTGAAATACTCAGACCAGCCCTTCTGGCACCAACAACCATGCCACATTCAAAGGCACTCAAATCACCTTTCTTCCCCATACTGATGCTCGGTTTGAACTGCAGGAGATTGTCTTGACCATGTCTACATGCCTAAATGCACTGAGTTGCCGCCATTTGATTGGCTGATTAGAAATTAAGTGTTAACAAGAAGTTGGACAGGTGTACCTAATAAAGTGGCCAGTGAGTGTGTGTGTATATATATATATATATATATATATATATATATATATATATATATATATATATATATATATATATATATATATATATATATATATTATGCATTTTGACAAAACTAAAGATTAAGGTTAAAAATTATCCTTTATACTTTGAAAAAGATTTAATTTTCAATGTTTGTTGTCAAACCTCAGGCGAAGACCATCCTGTCACTAGATTAACCATATACCTTCTCTTGGAATGATTTGGATACTTTTATAAAGGCTTGTTGGTAAAGTTGTTGACTTCCTTGTTTTCCAGTGTGCTGTATCAGCAGCAGAACCAGCCTATGGATGCACTGCAGGCCTACATTTGTGCAGTCCAATTGGATCATGGCCATGCTGCAGCTTGGATGGACCTAGGCACATTGTATGAATCATGCAACCAGCCTCAGGATGCTATCAAATGCTACCTAAATGCCACACGGAGCAAAAACTGTAGTAATACCTCTGCTCTTGCAGCACGGATTAAGTATTTACAGGTATAGTTTTTATTCCCCCCCCCCCCATCAGTTTTCATGTTTGAGACCCTGAAGCATGTCCATACACCATAAGACTATAAATCAGACTGTAACCTCCTGAGTTATGTGCCATGTCTTCATTTGTAAGATTTCATTGCATACTCTGTTCCATGGCTTGCACTGTCAGTGTGGAATAAGCCTTCCTAAAGTCACTCCATCCATTATCCTCAGTATATTAATGTGCATTGTCTTGTTCTGTGTATATATAGTTGCCCACTTGGCGACAACAAGGCAGGCTTTCCTGACTCTTGTGCCGTAATCTTAATTCACATGCGTTTACGTTCCATATATTTTAATTTATACTCACAAAGGTTATGTTCTGGTTACCCGAATTTATTTCTAAATTGTACAGTCAAATTCTAAAGTTTACTGTCTGGAAACACTCGGCACTTGTCAGCAAGTTGTAGTGGACATGCTCGTGATAAATTAGGCCTGTGTTAAATTTCCTTTTTACATAATTTTTCCTAGGCTCAGTTGTGTAACCTTCCACAAGGTAGTCTACAGAGTAAAACTAAATTGCTTCCTAGTATTGAGGAGGCATGGAGCCTACCAATCCCCGCAGAGCTTACCTCCAGGCAGGGTGCCATGAACTCAGCACAGCAGGTGAGAGGTTGGGTAATTTGCTTCAAACGCCCAGCTTAAAAAGTTACTTTTGCTACTTTAGCAAGTTTCTTTTTACTTGAGAACATAAACTGGTTTGTGTACGTGTTAACTTAGGCAAAGGCAAACAGAGAAAGGTTAGGTGAGCTGTGCCTGTATTTTGGGTACCATTAAGAACCTTTGTGGATCATCGTTGAACCCATTTACACCCGTTACATTAGATTTTTTTTTATCACATCGTCTTTTTTTTTCGTCAATGCTGGTATTCACTAAGCAGAACCAGCAACCTGTATGTGAAGCCACATTTTTGTGTTTTCTTTTCTCCAAAGGTGGTTTAAAAGGTAAAAAATAAACCCCGATTCCCAATGGGGAAACAAATACATACTGTACAGAACTATATTTTCTCTTATAATTCTTAGGCCTGTAAACCTCATCATCAGAATGCTGAAACTGTACTAGGCCTCAGTCAAACACCAATTTCACAGCAGTCCTTGCCACTACATATGATTCCTTCTAGCCAGGTAGATGAACTGTCAAGTCCTGCCAAGAGGAAAAGAACTTCTAGTCCTGCAAAGGTATTTTACATGGAAAAACTATGTATGTGGCTCATGCTGTGTTTTTTTTTTATTTTTCCCCAACCATCACATTCACATACAACATATAGGATGTTTGCCTTTAAAGATTTTCCATGCCTTTACATAGTCCTACATTTTTAACTTCCGTATCAGTAGGGAGTGATCGGTAGGTCCACTTGTTTTTCTTCATTTTTTTTTTAAATTTGTTTATTTTTTTTGTAATGCATTTTAGCAGTTCTTGCAAATTCTCTTGTCATCTTCTTGACTTCATGTACGTGTTTTGCGTAATGGTTTTTATCTTCTCTGTTCCTTCCTGTATAGAATTCTTCTGAAACTTGGAGTGGTGGCCATGTAGTGTCACACACCCCAGCTCAGCAACAACTACATTCGTGGTCTTTGCCCCCACAGAAGTTACAGGTATCGAATCTTGTCCAAATTCTAATTTATAGTGTATGTACAGTTACATCATTTGTGTGCTCCGTGGCTTTAATGCTGGTTCAGAGTCTGAGCTCGCATTTTTTGCCTGCAGACGATTCAGCCATTTTTATTTTTGCAGATGAGCCGTCAGAACAGCGCTGCTGTAATTGCCCATCTGCAAAAATTAAAAAAATATATCCTGCTCAACATCTTTTAATTTTCTCTTTTTTGTTTATCCAATGCAACCCTTATCTGAAGGACACATTTCACTTAGGTGTTAAGGTACCTTCACACGAAACGACTCTACAACGAGAACGACAACGATCTGATCGCTGCAGCGTCGCTGTTTACATCGCTGTAGAGATGTCAAACACAGCAGCTCCAGAACGACGCAGGAGCGATCCTGTGACGTAGCGGTGACGCACTTATCGTTCTCACAGGTCGTTAGCTCCATGTTTAACATTGCTGGCATCGTTGCTTTTGCTGTCAAACACGACGATACACGCTGATCTGACGACCAAATAAAGTTCTGGACTTCTAGCTCCGACCAGCGATATCACAGCAGGATCCAGATCGCTGCTGCGTGTCAAACACAACGAGATCGCTATCCAGGACGCTGCAACGTCACGGATCGTTGTCGTTCTCGTTGTAAAGTCGTTTCGTGTGAAGGTACCTTTAGAATTGGAACATTTTGAGGGTGACCTTTTTTTTTTTTTTTGTACATAAAAGTATGTTGTCTGAATGAATGGACCCCTTGAAATAGCATAAATGGGTTAATGGGCTCTATCTAGTTGCCTTCTTTTGTTAGCAGAAATTTTTTTTCAGATTAGGCTATAAAATGTACTCAAAATGTAAGTGACTTCTAACAGGGAGTTTCTCTACTAGATACTGTATGTTGTAGTGAAAAACTAATCGTAGTTTTCTTTTCATAAATCAGTAGTACAAGTGAAAATAAGAAACTTTTTTCAAATATCTCATCTAAGAAACATGCATTTTTATCCTTTTGATCTATCACTCTATTTACGGTACATATAAAATCTATCTTAAGTGAGCTGTTGGTGACAGTTGCTACTTATAGAAGTCTATGGAGAGGAGCGAGTGACAAGCTAGATGCAGACACAGACAAGTTCACCAGAAATGACTGCTACATTTAAATATTTAGTTCTGCTTGTCTACATTTTCATATATTTGTAACCGTATTATTAGTTTGTAAAGATCAGATTTTTTTCCTTTGAGTGTTAAAGACGAATGTCCTTTAATATGGGGTGATAATTAAATAATCTCTTAATAAATAGTACACTAACAGAAGGGAAATTAATCTGCTGTAATCCGTTCGTCTGCTTTGAAGTTGCTGCTGCACTAGTCTTTCGGGCCAGCTTGAGACTTAGATGATAGATTAGCAGAATATTTTCATGCAGAATAAAAATTACAGTAAAGAAAAATTATGAAAAATACTCCTTTTCTACATGTAGGCAATATCAGGAGCCTCTATGATGCTTTACAGAAACATTGGGGCCAATTCATCAAAAATTTACGTCAGAAAAGCCGCATTAAAGCTTTGAAAAGTCCCAAAATGTTTGCGTGACAGAGTTGAACACATTTTTTTCAATGTTTGGCATTTTCACACAAGTCTGAATTGGCTCGACTGAAATGGGGGGCACCAGGACAGAGTATGGCCCTGCCTGCCCTTCAAATTTATGAAATGTGCCATCATTTTGAATGCCGGTCTCTGAGCATAGTAGCATTTCTGGCACAGGGCATAGAGGTGCCAAATCCCTTATGTAGCGTGAGCATCTTAATGAATTCAGTGCCTCCTACTCCAGCA
Organism: Ranitomeya variabilis; assembly: GCF_051348905.1. Taxonomy (NCBI): domain Eukaryota; kingdom Metazoa; phylum Chordata; class Amphibia; order Anura; family Dendrobatidae; genus Ranitomeya; species Ranitomeya variabilis. The sequence continues at coordinate 165,702,915 of NC_135234.1, forward strand.
AGACTGATTTATCGCAAGCATGCACTATGCCGTCCTTGATGAATTATCCCCATAGTTGATACATATTTCTGACTGTTAAAGGGATTTCTCAGGACTGAACTGTTGATGATTGAGCTACGAAAAAACTTCACTCTGAAATGCTATAACATGCAAACATTGAATATATGAAATTAGAAATGCATTACTGCTATAGAATATACATTAAAAATTAAGATACTTGGGCTCTCACGAATTGGCCAATTTGTGTGCCAACAGTCAGCGACAAGTAATACGGTACCTCTTTGTTGGGACCCTAACCTAATATGATGCCTCTCCAGGGCTAAAAGCCTACGATTTTAAGGACAGCTCTAATTAAAAATGCCTTAGGCTTATAGGAGAAGTGCTCAGTCAGAGGGCGTGTACCGCAAATATAAAAAAACTGATCGGCACCTCCAAACATAAGACAAGTGTAAGCAGGTGCAAGCTGAGACGACCAAGTTAATAAAGCGAAGAATAAACCGTTAAATGCTATAATATGCAACTATTGGATTTATGACATTGGAACTGCATGAGTGCCATAGATAATACGTTAAAAATGAAGGTACTTGGCACACAAATTGGCCAATTCGTAAGAGCCCAACAGCCAGCGACAAGGCGTTCTCCTTTGTTGGGACCCTAAACCTAATAGGATGCTCTCCTGGGCTAAAAGCCAATTTTTTCATAGCTTTATTCACTTAGTCGTCTTAGTTTGCAGCTGTTCACACTTGTCTTGTTCCATTTGGTCAGTCTTTCTGATATTTTTGGTAATTGATATTGATGACTGAGAACTTCACTTGATCTCCCATTCAAGTAGACTGACCTATTGATGTACCTATTTGGATAGATCATCAATATGAGATTAGTCTGAAATTGAAAGATTCCAAAGCATGAGCCGAAACTAAACTATGGGGTGGAGCACTGCAGCCCCGTACATTGATTAGTCGTAGTACTGCACTGTCCCATTCAAGTGAAATGAACACTGGCCTGTTCAAGTGAGTGGAAGATGATGTAAAGTACTCCTCAGTGAGCAGGACTGCAATCTTCCATCCTGCACATCACTTACTGGCCACTGATTTAGCAGTTTTCACTTAATTGGTTCAGGTTCGACCACTAGTATCCTCACCAATCTTATATTGATGGTCTATCCTACAGAGTTGTCGTGAATTTGTTCACTTCTGACATGATGGTTGAGATCACAATATTTCCCATGTAGACTAGCGCTAGTGCTCATTTTACGTACACATAAATAGGAATTTAGTAATATCTTTGCCTCGACATAGTTTTGCAGGCAAATGCACTCAAACTTAAGCAGATAGTAGGGTTGAATTTTCCAGTTTACAGCTTATGTATTGACACGTACATGTTTACATGTTAGGCTGGGTTCACATTGCGTTAATGCAGCCCTTTCAACACATGCGTTAAACAGGCTGCGTTAACGCAAGTGCTGACTTGCTAGTGCAGATAGAGCTAGCAGATGCTCTATCTGCGCTAGCGGTTACAGACCCGGAAACGCTGCAGCCCGCGATTCACTTAAAATAGAGCTCAATGGCTCGTTATGCCTCAGTGTAACGCAGTCCGTGTAATGGACTGTCAGAACGTAATGTGAACCCTGCCTTATTCTAGTCCCATATTTCTTTACTGAATGGAAATAGAGATGATAGATATTTGGTGCCATAAATGTTTGCAGTTCAATTTATATCTGATTTACTTGTATTTCCAGCAATTAGAACAGCTACGAGCTAACAGGAATAACCTAAGTCCTGCACAGAAAGTGGTGTTGGAGCAGTTGGAGGCTCAGTTTGTCTTAATGCAGCCGCACCAGCAGGTATAGAGCTTTCTCCTAACAATTTATGGAATATAAAAACAACCTGTAAGCTTCTGCACATTTGTGATTTACTGTTTTTTTCTTTTGCTAAAGCAAATAAGACAAACAGGAGTTGCACAGGTACGACCTACTGGAATTGCTAATGGGCCAACAGCTGACTCATCACTGCCTACAAACTCCGTCTCTGGTCAGCAGCATCAAGTTGCGGTAACCAGAACGCTGAACGTCACTCAGCCTGGAATCCGCCCAGCTTGCCCTGTGCAGCCTGTGGCTAATGGACCCTTTCCCGCAGGACCCGTTTCCTGCAATACCACAGGGACGATGGGTAGTACAGACACTATGTTAGGCAATAATCACATAACGGGAAGTGGAAGTAATGGAAATGTGCCTTACCCACAGCGAAACGCACTCGCTCTACCTCATAACCGCACAAACCTGACCAGCAACGCAGAGGAGCCGTGGAAAAACCAACTGTCTAACTCCACTCAGGTAAAGGAATTCTTTTTTTCTTGTTCTATGCACCCTAATTTTATTTTCCTCCCATATGATATAATTACACAATATAATTTTGCATTGCATATTTTTCAAAATGAGCTCATTGTGAGATATCACATTTTTGATAATGTATGTA